>NC_138770.1:627869962-628469962 GCF_965119305.1 Pelophylax lessonae | reverse complement strand
CTTGTGAAAGGAGCCTAGATGGAATACTGTATCTGGGTTAGAAAGCTGGCTATTGAAAATTTTTTTGGGCAGAAAAGACTACCTTAGATATGTCATCAATAAATTTTACCTGCCTCGGTGTCCGTGTTTAAAGTGGTTCTAAAGGCAAAGTTTTATCATAATGCATTCTGTGCTTTAAAGTAAAAAAAAAAACCTTTTGTGCACGGGGTCCCCCCAGCCCCCTCTTTCCCTCCCTGAGCCCAATCTCAATCCAGCACTGTGACTGAGAGTAGCATCTCTCTTCTCTCTCCCTCCTCACAGGAGGAGGATCGCTTTTTAGAGGGGTGTCATGGTCTGCTGGCATGTGAAGGAGACCTCCGGGCCCATTCACACCAGGTACGGTAGTGTAACGCTCCTGCGTTTTTGTTATAGTGAGCTGGATTTGCAGCTGCAGAATCTCCACTCAGTAGTCATGTAGAGATGTGTTGAATTACCAGATCCAACTCTCCAGACTCATCACTGTGGACCCGCCTGCTTCAGCATACGAACACACATACACTCTATAAGATGTTCCTGGAGTGATAGGATGTATATGACAGTATAGAGGTGATGTGCTGAAGGGACAGGCGTGAGCAGTGATAGCAATGATAAGCACTTGATAGTAATGTTCAGGAGAGTGGTAGATGGTAATAGGTAGAATGCAGATAGGTTAGTAATCATGTATAGTAACAGGTGGTAAGGACAGCAGATGACATATACAGGAGAGACTAACCCAGTGCAAGGATAGATGGTAGTAGACTTAAGAGTTAGCAATCTATGTAACAGTGTAGATGATAGGATTAGTAATGCATAGATAGTAACAGTCCTTAATGTGCAGAAGTAGATAGTGTAAGTTTGTTATGAAGGAATCCCCTGTGGGGTACTTATCACTAGTGAGGTTAGTAAGTAGAAGGGTCCGGTAGTAAGGGAGTGATCCGGTAGCGAGATACGGGATCAGTAGCGAGGTTCCGGTCTGTTCCAGGTAAAGAGAATAGCTGGAGGCTCCGGCAGCATAAGACAAGGCTGTTAAGCATGTGGTTTGAACGAACAACCTGTGAGAGAAAGCCGGCGATTGAAATAGCCGCTCAGAGCGGCGCTCAGTGATGATGTCATGCGGCTTAAAGGTATATGCGTTCCACCTAACTGAAAAGGTGGGACGCAATATGCAATGAAAAATGGGCAATAAGGGTACCAAAGGTACCAGAATCTTACAGGTAGGACTGTGTTGGGCACCTATTTCAGCGCAGTCCCACCGCAAGACAAGGTAAAATGCACAATCACACAACTGTGCCCAGTTTGCACCACTACAAAAAAAATACAGAATTTTTCAGAAACAAGGCAGCGCTATATTCCAAATATATATTCCTAATAGGTGTCCATATAAATCTGTGAATAATAACATATACAATGCAGTTTGAAAAAAGTCCAACTTAAAGTAGTGAAAGTAATCCAGGAATGAAGGTCCCCTGATGATGTCAGTTTATTATTAAACGCGTAGGGTCGTGGCCTACGTGGTGACATCGGAACGCACACTGATCGCTATTCTCCATGTTGGATGCTGGCTGGGAGTTGTTTGTATATGCGCTGTGACTCGGCAATTCATGTGAGTGTAACTTTATGCATTAATAAAGTTTTTAATAGGAGATTTTTACACTATTGTGAGCCCTTTTTGTTTTTGATACGGTTATATCCACCCGGGGAGGAGTCCGGATAATACCCTGAGCCTTGGTGTATATTAGCTGGGTGGATGGTGGTACAGTGGAAACTCGTATGTCCTTCATGCCTTTCACGACCATTCATATCTGGAGGGCCATGGGGCTCTGGAAATGCTTTTTGGAGCCTTTTATTTACACAACGTGGAATGGTGGAAGTGGTGGCTTTTCTGTAAAGCAATTTATGTCTTCATAGGTGGATGCACTTCATTCCTGGATCGCATTTCACTACTTTTTTAAGTTGGATTTTTATTTTCAAACTGTATTATGTATGTTATTATTCACAGATTTTTTATGGACACTTATTAGGTGATTTAGGTGACTGTTATAATTTCGATATGGTAATGCCTTGTTTCAAAATAATTCTGAATATGCCTGTTATACCCAGACATTAGGTTGGCTGCTGTAACCCTTTTGTGATTTCATTATTTATTTTTTTAGGTGGTAAGCGCATGTTTTTTTTTTTTTCTTTTGAAAAAAAAGTACAGCATGCACGACACAATTCCCCACCTTGCAAAAGGAATGGACAGAGGGCGCACCAGCCAAGTGCATTATCTTTAAAACAATTTATTGTAGACATACATACACATTATACTCACAAGGCAATATATATAAGCAATATCCACTGGGCATCATCTGCTGCCACAGGCCGTGGAAGGATGTGGACCTCCAAAAAACTGCTTACGCGTTTCGGGGTGTTCCCCCTTCATCAGAGCTCTGATGAAGGGGGAACACCCCGAAATGTGTAAGCAGTTTTTTAGAGGTCCACATCCTTCCACGGCCTGCGGCAGCAGATGGTGCCCAGTGGATATTGCTTATATTTGCCCATGTTTCACTATTGCCTTGTGAGTATAATGTGTACGTATGTCTACAATAAATTGTTTTAAAGATAATGCACTAGGCTGGTGCGCCCTCTGTCCATTCCTTTTGCAGAACCTGTTTGGGTTACCACGACCTGTTGAGAGTGGCAGCACAGCCGGAATAACTTCAATCAGACCTAAATCGCATTATTTGTGGGATACTAGCCGCAAGGCCACCCCTTAAGCGCAGGAGTCAATTGCTCTTTGTACAATTCCCCACCTTGCACTGCGCTGTAGCCAATAGAACGTAAAGTGGTACTACACTTCATCTGAGCATCGCAAACCAAAAACTCTATTTAATAAATTTTTAATATTTAAAGCAAACTCCTCCACCCATCCATGTCTCCATTCATTCATCCATGTCTTTATGCTTTATTTTGCTGAGAAATCACTTTGAAAACACCCCCTAGCATTTCTGGCTATGACCATCTTGAGTAAGGGCAAATGATTCATCTAGCATTTACTTCCTGGAATCCATCTACCTTAGCTCAGGTATTCAGGCAGGAGTGCGTGCTTAGCTGAGAAAACCCCTCCTCCCTTCCGGGCGATCCCTGGGATGTATGACATATAATTTGCCTAGACAAGAAACCAGGAAGTAACAGTAGAAAAGTAAAAAAAAAAAAAAAAAACTAGTATATATGATCTACTTTACTATCTTTTTACTAATGCTAGCAGCATAAGTCCCCGTTCACACTAAGGCGACCTGTGAGGCGACCTGGTCGCCTCACAGGTCGCCGTAGGTCACCTCCCATAGGGAAGCTGCGGACCCGTTCTAATAGGAGCGACACAAGTCGCTCCTATTAGAACGGGTCCGCAGCTTCCCTATGGGAGGCGACCTACGCAACATCGCAACACTACTGGGGGTGTTCTTTGCCTGCAACTGCATCCGCAGAACTTTGATTGACAGAACTTCAGACTCTGGAGGCAACTCCATGTCCCGTTTTTTCCTCCTGCTTCTCTGGAGGTCCCTTGGATGGGACAAATGGGACAGCTCCATCCCCTACAACTGGGACACTCCTTGGTATTACTTGGACACTTTCAAGTTCATCAGGGAGCTGGGGCTACATGGAGTTAAGCCCGACTTGTGGAAGCCAAAAACCATCTACAAGTTGATCAGAGCATCAGACATTGCTGAGACTGTTCCAGGCCTCCCTTCAGCCACTTGCAAAGTGGTCTGGAGGAATGTTTCTTCAAAGGGACTCACCAACAGGCATAAAGATCTGGCGTGGATGGCTGTCCAGGGGGGGGTTGCCACTCAGGACATTTATGCATGCCAGAAACTTGTGCAGATACAGGCACTGCCCCTTTTGTATCATCCATGAGGAAACGTCCTTCCACGTTTTCTGGGAGTGCTCATTTGCACAGAGCCTGTTGAGGGCCTTGGAACCTGAACTTAGAGACTTTGTCCCACAGACTGCCATCACACATTTCGCTGTGCTGAACGGACTTTTTCATGGGATTTTTTCCCAAGAGGACATTGACAACGCTTGGCGGGTGTTGTGTTGCTTTAAGGACGCTTTATGGTGCGCCAGAAAGCGCCTTATCCACCAGAGGGAGAGGATGTCCATCGAGGACTGTTGCAGACTGGTCCACAGTCTGCTCAGAGACTGTAACCTGATGGATCTCATGGAGGAAGAGGAGGTCTGAAGATTTCCCCTTCCCCCACTCTCCCTTGTGTGTCTCTGTCCATTCAATAAAGCTTCGGGCCTGTGATTTCATTTCCCCTCCCCTTACCCCACTCTCCCACTCCCCTATCACACCCGTTGCTTTTTGAAATGTAATATTGTTTGATTGATTCATGCTACGTATAGACAACGTTTCTTAGTTTCATGCTTACAGGGGTATTGCGGCGTCATGCATGATGTGATGGCTCGGGGTATCCTTACTCCGCACAACACATCAGGCATCATACCGCAGAATGTATGTATTTGATTGAATGTATTTATTTGTATGACCGGAAATGTATTGTAATGTAGTGTATTTATGCGCTGCGTCGCAGTACAGGGGAGAATGTACCCCGACAAAGTATTGTTTTTTGTATATCTTTTATGCAAAATAAAGATTACATTTTCAACAAAAAAACAAGTCGCTCCAACTTAGAAAAAGGGTCCGGAGCTTCTTTGGGGCGACCTGGAGGCGACCGCCATAGACTTCAATGTTATGAAGTCCGTGGCGGCCGCTCCGAGGTCGCGGCGGGCTGCTCGCACCGCGACCTCGGAGTAGCGTCGCTTGTATGTGAACGGGGCCTTAGGATTAAAATTAATGGAGGAGGAGCCTGCGGTTCGTCGTGCTGAGGCCAGCAAGGAGACACGGCGGCCATTTTATTGGTTGGAAACAAAGGTTCTGAGAGTATAGCTCCGAGACATGCTGTGATTTCTTCATGCAAATGTGAGTTGCCACTCTGCTTTTACTGAATAAACCTGTGAACGTACTTCACTATTGGAGTTGTCCCTCTTTTCCTTATGTTCACTTGTTCCGGTCGGAGCTGCTGAGGGAACACTGGGAATCGATACATGTCGATCTGGGCACTGATTTGATCACACAGGCTGTCTTTGATCCTTGTAATGGGGGTCATTGCAATTTGGTAAGAGGCCATTTATTATCTTGGTGGCGGTTCCTGCACTCGGGGCTTTTTCCAAGTTTGAAGTGGTGGACAGTTTCCCTTCTTTATTGGAGCACTCTCTGATGAACTTTTGTTTACTGCACTTTTGTATTTGATCCATTTGAACATTTGTATGGACTGTGGATTCAATTGTGTTAGCGCTGCACCAATCCTATTCTATATTGCTATTTAGATCTGGTATTTCTGATTCTAGATCAGGTGCTGGCTGCTTTCATTTGGTCTGTTGACTTTTTATTCATGTATGTTTTTATCTTTACATTTTAGCGCAGCAATATCCCCATTTTTATAGGATTAAAATTAGCCAATGTTGATTGAGAGAGTGAAGTTCCACTTTAATAATGTGGCACCGTGTAACATTTAAATAAAGTTTGTTTAAAAAAAAAACAGTGGCATGACACGATTGGTGCATCAGCAATGCTTTCATCCTACTGCACACCATAAGCTGCATTGTAAAGCAGTTGCTGTTGTGATCCGGACCTAAATGTCAGCCAAATGGGGTTTAGATCTACTCTGATGTGCGATTGCAGTATGATTTGTTTGCATTCTGCAATCTTTGTTTAACAAACAAATAATCTTCATCCTTTCTAAAAATTAGGAGTAGACATAGGGATGTTGTTGAAAAGTAATTTCTGCTGAATCTGTGAGTCACTTGTGGGATTTTGTAGCTTTGTAACCTGTCAGGAGGAGTCTGCTGGTACATTCATCTGGGTATTGCAGTGCCATTGCGAGGACCTGTCTGCTCTCTACACAGATGGTGCTACATTGTTTGTCTCTCGCTTACCCGGCCCCCTCAATCTCCAGAGACACCCACTTCATACACATTTTAATAGGGACAGGAGACTAAATAAACACCTCATTAGCAGCGTTCTGGCGGCAGGTCTTAGACTTTGACTTTTAGGTTGCACTCCTGTGTGTAAGTTTGTCCCTTGTATTGATATTGTACGGACGTAGACGTCTCTAAGTGGCTTATCTGGGGGTAAGATGAAACAAATACCAGTATGACTGGAACAAGAAGCCACTGTCACATTTGTTTGTGAGATATGCATGAAGAAGACAGCGCTTGGCTCTGCTCATTTCCCTGCTGGGAGAAATGTATTTGTACCTGTAAATGATAATCCCCCTGTAAAGGTCAGATCACTTGAATTTCCTGCGTTCATCAGAGAGTTATTAAAATCCAGACTTTTAAATGAACAAGCAGCTGCATGTAATGAGCCACTTTTTACTTCATGAGTTTCTAAACCTTACCATTGATCTGAAAGTAGACTGTAGCATCTGCTTGTGGGTTGGGGACTGATAAGGCTGAACATAGAAATAATCAGATGTTCAGGCATGGTCTGACCTCAGTCTAGAAGAAATGTGAACATTCAGCCTGCGATCCATGGTTATGTCTGGGGGTCTGTACAGAAGGCAGTGTGGAGAGCTCCTAGTTCTGCCTGCTCAGGCAAGCTTTTTAGATCTTTTAGGCTACGTTCACATGTGGGCGTAGTGGATCACGGACAGAATCACAGCGTTTCTTCCCGCGATCCGGAATCATTGCAAATCGCGGGACGCCTTTGTGATGCCTGTGATTTGCAATGGCACCCCAAACGCTGTGCGATGTTGCCGCGATTTCCGCCTGCCGAATCGCGGTAACATCGCACAAACAGAATCGCGGGACGCATGACGCACAAAAGAAGCTCCTGTACCTTTTTGGGCGTCATGCGTCCCGCGATTCTGTTTACGCGATGTTACCGCGATTTGGCCGGGGAAAATTGCGGCAACATCGCACAGCGTTTGGGGTGCCATTGCAAATCACGGGCATTGCACAGGCATCCCGTGATTTGCAATGATTCCGGATTGCGGGCAGAATCGCGGTGATTCTGTCCGAGATCCGCTACGCCCACATGTGAACGTAGCCTTAAAGCTCTACATCGTCTTCTGTAAACTCAGACAACCCCTGGGCGCCCCCCCCCCAAAAAAAAGAGCTTAAAGGCTAACTTCACTTTGTAATTTTTAACCACTTGCCGACCGCCGCACGACTATCTACGTCGGCGGTCAGCCCCTCACAGGCAAACTAACGTAGGGCTACGTTGCTTGCTTGTGAGGGTCTAGGGAGCGAGCGCGCGCCGCCAGAGGCGCGCTCCCGCGTGGTCACGGACCCCCCCGCGTGTGTGACCAGCGGACCCGATGTCCGCCGGCCACTCGGCGATCGGCGGGGGAGAGGGAGAATGTCAGGCAGCTTGTGTAAACAAGCGACCTGTCATTCTCCTCGCTGTAAAGACACTGATCAAACGGATCTAGTATGTAGATCCGTTGATCAGTGTCCTTACAGCTCAAGCCACAGCCAATCACAGTAGAAAGCACGCCCCTAGGGACACACACAGCCCCTCCCAAATAAAGTTAACCCCTTCACTACCAGTGTATTTTTACAGTAACAGTGCATATATATAGCACTGATTACTGTAGAAATGTCACTGGTAACCCCAAAAGTGTCACAAATGTCAGTCAAGGGTCCGATCTGTCCGCCGCAATGTCGCAGTACCGCAAAAAAAATCGCAGATCGCCGCCATTACGCGTTAAAAAAAAAAAACAACAAAAATGACAAAAATCTTTCCCTTTGTTAGTAAACGCGATAACTTTTGCCCAAACCAATCAAAATACGCTTTTTGCGACCTTTTTTAACAAACATAGGTAGCATAAAACAAATTGGCCGAAAATTTTAAAAAATTTTGATTTTTACATTTTTTTTGGGGGGAATTTCATAAAAAAATGTGAAAAATATTGCTATTTTTGCAAAATTGACGCTCTTTTTTTGTTTATAGCGCGTGATCAAAAAATCGCACAGGTGATCAAATACCACCAAAAGAAAGCTCTGTTTGTGGGAAAAAAAGGACGCCAAATTCGTTTAGGTACAGCGTCGCACGACCGCGCAATTGTCCGTTAAAGTCACGCAGTGCCGAATCGCAAAATACCCCCTGGTCAGGAAGGGGGTAAAATATTCCGGGGCTTAAGTGGTTAAATTTAGAGTTAAAGCATTTGTAACCCTAACAGTACATATTCCTAATATGTGGCTGCTGTACAATGTACTTGTATGAGAAAGTATCCTGTTGTCTTTGTATTGCTTCCTTTGAGTGAAATCCCTGGTGATCCCGCCAGTCCTTCTACTTTCATTTTAAAAACTGACCACGGTACGGTAAGCAGGAGAGAACACCGAGGTCAGTTCTATAGCTGTGCTGGGAATTGTGTTTTCCTCCAATGATCAGACTTGTCCTGACATGCCTCCGCTGCACAGTCTTTCACTGAGAAGCGCCATGTGCTGTTGTTTCTCACCCCCCCAGCTCTTATGCAGCTGAGAACAGAGGGAATGTGATCATTTAAAGCACTTTCACACTGGTTCGCTTCAAAACTGCCAGTAAAATGCCTTTTTGTTAATGGATCGCTTTTGCAGCATTTGTGGTGCAGTATTTAAAAGACATGTGACTCAAAAACTGCACCAAAAATGCTTAGTGGTTCAAGAATAGAAACCTGGCAATAGGGTCACGGGCAGCCATGGCTCATTGATGGAGGTGTGGAGCGAAGGTTGGCCCATGTAGTGCAGTCAATTCAATAGAAAGGCTATTGGAGCTCAAATTGCTGAAAAGGTTAATGCTGGTTCTGATAGAAAGTCATCAGAACTTACAATGCATTGCAGTTTGTTGTGTATAAGACTGCGTAGCTGCAGGCTATTCAAGGTGCCCATGCTGACCCGTGTCCACAGCCAAAAGCACCTATATTGGGCCCGTGGGCATTAGAACTGGACCACAGAGCAATGAAAGAAGATGGCCTAGTCTGATGAATTCAAGAATGGTTTGAGGTATTGACTTAGCCTCCAAATTTTCCAGATCTCAATACAATCGAGCTTCTGTGGGATGTGCTGGAAGAACAAATCTCATCCATGGAGGCCCCACCTCACAACTTACAGGACTTAAAGGATCTACTACTGATGGCTTGGTGCCAGATACCACAACATACCTTCAGAAGTCTAGTGGAGTCCATTCCCCAACGGGTTATGGTGGGTGGTTATGTTATGGCTGATCAGTGTAAATGTATAATAATGAGATAAGGGGGGCTGCCCATTTCCTTGTGAAAATCAGTATTTGCATAATAGGACATTTCAAGGTTCACTCTTGAAGACAACTGAAGACACATGCAGGCACCTGGCAGGGACTGCTAGAACACCCCCCCCCCGGGCAATTTACAAAGTTTGCAATCAGCACAGGTGCGCTTTAATGCACAGTAAATATGATTTTTTGGCAGTATAAATGTAACATTTGCAGCCACAAAGGAGAATGTCTAAATATTTCCTCTGTGAATGTGTGTTTTATAGATTTTCTTTGACATTTGCTGTGACTAATGACCCATAAAGTTTATGAGGTCATCACACACTATAGATCCAGAAAAGATCAATATTATAATACTTGGCTATTTCTTTCAGTGTTATAATTACTGTTGCAGAGTTATATATCATGCCGAAGATCACAGATTTCCTAGAGATCCTTTAAGTATGGGAATGAAAGCGGGTCACAGGAGTGCAGAACAAATTGCACTCCTGTGATCCCCAGGAAGTATAGCCATATGAGCTTTGGTTGTACTTCTCCTTTAAGTAGAAGTAATAAGGGGGGAAGGGGGGGGGGGTTGATATTTGGCTATCATACATGCCTTGTTTCAGAATTAGATCTATGTGTGTTCTGCACGCCAAAACTTTAAAGTGGTTGTAAATGCTTTAGGCTTTTACCACAATGCATTCTCTGCGCTAGGGTAAAAAAGCCTTGGTGTTCCCCCTAAATACGGAGTACTAAATACCTAAGCCCAATCTCGATTAATCACTGTGCTTGGGAGCAGCGGTCTCTCAGAAAGCGGTTAAGTTTAGAAATTTGGGTTAGGGGCAAAGTGAGATTGTTGTTGGGGTCAAGGGTTAATGAGTTAAGTCTATGAGTTATGGTTAAAGTTAGGGTTTAGTGGGTTAAGGAGGACCTGAATTGTGGAAGCTGTGCCAAAAAAGTCAAACAGAGCATAAAGATCACCAGTATTGCTTGCTGGCTCCCTGTAGCTGGTCTTTTCCCTAGTACTGACTTACCATGCCTTGTTCTGCACTGTGTCTCTATGGGGAGGGGGCCATCTTGGTAGAATCAGGGCTTTGCTTCCTCGTGTCCGCACTGGCCCCTTGATGACTGGTTGAGTAATAATCTAGAAGCAGGAGAGGTTTAGAAAGCATAGGCCGACACAGTGAAGCAGAAGCAGGAAAATAATTCATTGCAAGTCCGGGCTGGGCAGCATAAAGAAGAACCTAGACAGTAGGGGGGGCGGTGGGGGAGGCATTTACTAGAACTGATCGGCTGTGTTTTCATCATGCAGTGCTGGAATACCGGCAGGAGAGAGGAGGAGAAGCTGGCATTTAGCGGCTGTAGGAGGAAGATGCAGTTGATGATTTCTGGTAAATGCTGCCCTTCCTGTCCCAAGTGTTACAGGGAGGACACATGGGCTCCCTAGAGCATGGGCAGCCACAGTCCAATTCAAAATCCAGACTGTCTGGGGGAATCCAAGACAAGTGGCAACCCTACCTAGCAGTGAGGGGTAGGGTAGGTATTACTGCAACATGTTGGTTTGAATCCAGCCTTACTTTTTTACTTGGTGACGAGATTCATTTAAAGGTATGGGAAGCCTAACTAAAGCAAGTTTTTTTTTAAGCAATATTAACCATCTTGCTAAATAAATCTCTGCAACATACTGAACAATTGAAACTACAATATAAAAAAATAAACTTTTAGTCATCGGTTGCCTTGCTGTGTATGGTCAGTTTCATGTTTTCATGATTAAATGGAAAAAGAGTAGCGCACGAGATCACTTTTAAATGACTCAAGATGATGTAAGCAAGCTATCAAAGATACTGCTAGACAAACGTTTCAGAAAAAATATTTCAGAAAAAAATTGTATTCAGGAAAGAAATAGTGTCCCTTCAGTCCATGAAGTCCAAGGGTAAGTGAGATGAATTACTGGATCACTGTCCACCACCAGGTGTCACACCAAGAAATAGTAGGATTGGTAACTCACCAGAACTCAATGCTCAAGTGTTCTCACACAAGAGCAAACTGCGCAGAAATGTTAGACGGATATGGAACCAGAGCCTGTTCAACACTGCTTCAAAACAAATCCTTGCACACACTCCCTTAAAGAAGAACTTCATTAGTTGCAAACTACACAGCACAGCAACGATCAACTGTGGATAATCCTGGAAAGTTGAAGATCTACCTTTTGTTGGGAAGAAATAGTTGTTCCTTTCACTGATTGCAGACTGATCAGTGTTGAACAGGCTCTGGTTCCATATCCGTCTAACATTTCTGCGCAGTTTGCTCTTGTGTGAGAACACTTGAGCATTGAGTTCTGGTGAGTTACCAATCCTACTATTTCTTGGTGTGACACCTGGTGGTGGACAGTGATCCAGTAATTCATCTCACTTACCCTTGGACTTCATGGACTGAAGGGACACTATTTCTTTCCTGAATACAATTTTTTTCTGAAATATTTTTTCTGAAACGTTTGTCTAGCAGTATCTTTGATAGCTTGCTTACATCATCTTGAGTCATTTAAAAGTGATCTCGTGCGCTACTCTTTTTCCATTTACTTATTTGCAAATATTTTCCATTATTTGTTCAAGTAGCAGCAGTATTTGTTCATTATAACAGTCAAGATATTGACTCCTCCTCAAGCGAAAAGATATATTCTTCTTGACAGTGGGTGTCTAAGTTTATATATATATATTTTATTATGTTTTCATGATTGTTGACAAGTTAAAAGCAATTAAGTCTCCGTTTCCACTGCTGCGACTACAGAGTCGTGCTACTTCTAGCGCGACTCTGTAGTGTTACTTGTTTGCGGCTTTCAGTGAGACTTGTACCTCATTATAGAAGGAAGTCGCACTGAAGTCGGCCCAAAAGTAGTGCACAAACTACTTTTCAAGTAGCCGCAACTCAAGTCGCAGCAGTGAGAACGGGCCAAATAGAAATGAATGACTTTTGACTTGCTGTGTGACTTGACATGTGTCAAGTCGCACAGCAAGTCGCAACAGTGGAAATGGAGCCTTAAAGGGCATACTATTGTCTGACAGTTGCAGTAAATGCCAACGAAAAACAGTTTAGGGTCTATTTATAAATGTTTACAGACAATGTTTACACAGATTTCCCTCGGGATTCATTATCCCTATTGAAATCTATGAAAAAAAAAAAATGTGTGAAGCCTGGGTGAAAAGTTGTGTCCTTACTTATAAAATTGCTTGGGAGTTATATGCACATTTTAGGAACAAGTGATGCCTGGATTTCGATAATCAGAGTCTGAATTACAGCTGAACATTTAAAAGTTGAATTCTAGTACAAAGTCTTTTTTTAACCACTTCAATACCGGGCACTTTCACCCCCTTCCTGCCCAGACCAATTTTCAGCTTTCAGCGCTCTCACACTTTGAATGATAATTACTCAGTCATGCAACGCTGTACCCAATCACATTTTTTATCATTTTTTTTTCACACAAATAGAGCTTTCTTTTGGTGCTATTAAATTACAACAGTTTTTTTGTATTTTTTGCAATATAAGTGAAAAAAGAGCGAACATTTTGAAAAAAAAAAAAAAACATTTTGTTTTAGTTTCTATTATAAAATTTTGCAAATAAGTAATTTTTTTTCATAAATTTGGGCCAAAATTTATACTGCTACATATCTTTGGTAAAAATAACCCAAATTAGTGGATATTATTTAGTCTGTGTGAAAGTTATAGAGTCTACAAGCTACGGTGCCAATCATTGAAAATTGATCACACCTATTGTACCGACTGCCTATCTCATTTCTTGAGGCCCCGAAATGTCAGGACAGTACAAATACCCCCCAAATTACCCCTTTTTGGAATGTAAACAGTCCAATGTATTTAGTAAGAGGCATGGTGAGCTTTTTAAAGTTGTAATTGTTTCCCACAATTCTTGGGAAAATGAAGAAAGTATTATTTAAATTTTTTTTTTTTTTTTTTTACACAAAATTGTCATAAGTTTTCTCACACACAGTATATGCATACTTGCAATTACATGCCCACACCCTGGGCTGGAGACAGGTACTCGGGTACTCTGGGCTGGAGACAGGTACTCGGGTACTCTGGGCTAGTGACAGGTACACAGGTACTCTGATGGGCTAGTGACAGGTCCACTTTATTGGGGGGGGCGCAGTCAGTGTGTTTGGTGTGCACTGTAATCGGTAACTAGCTGTTACCGTAATCTCCTCCTCACACAGGATCAGTGTGTAAGGAGGAGAGCCCAGTAACAGCTAGTTACCGGGTTTGTTGATATTCTGTGACCCGCTGTGGTCACGTGGTAAAGTAGCCTCGCAAAGGCTCGCATGGAGCGCCCTGCATGTCAGCATTTCCTGCTGAGAGCACCGATCGAGGCAGCAGCGGACCCTCCAGGTGTTTTTTCCCCTATCTCTGTACCCATGCCTGTATTGTAACTTCTCCCTGTGGGGGGTCGCATTGTGTGGGTGTGTGTGTGTGTTGCGGTGGGCTGCGCTCGCCACGCTTTTTAAAGGGACAGTCACCCTTTATTTGTTTCCACATATTTTTTTTGGGGGCATGGATTCTCAGGGAAGCAAAATTTCCTACCATTTTGGTGGGGAGCCAGGGGACTGCTGTTTTCCCCCCAGGGGGGAATTTGGCTGCGATTGTGGCTAGCCTTGCGATTCAGGTGAAAATGCTGGTGGCTGCTCAATCCTCTAAAAGGCCCAGAGTTTTACTTTCCTCTGATCAGAGGGTGATGGTGATGGGGCTGCTGTGGCTGGGGTCTCCTTATCGGGGTTCCGTTCATCCCTGGATCTTGTAGGGTCCGAGTTTGAGGCTGAGGTATAGGGGGTTGATAATTCTCCCCCGGGTTCGTCTGAAGAGCTTGCGCTCATGGATGAATTGGTTGCTTCTATCAAGCAAACGCTGCAGTTACAGGATGAGCCCTGTCCCCCTGCTGCCTTGGCAGCTTATGGGACGAAGCGCAGATGCACAACGTCGCAGGTTTTTCCTTGCACTGATGATTTTCAGAGTGCAGTTACGGAACAATGGCGCAATATCCGAAATCCTTTTGCTGTGTCCAGTAGGTTCAAGCTGCGGTATCCGTTTATGCCCGCTACTGACGGGCGCTGGTGTGTACCACCTCCGGTGGATCACACGGTGGTGGTTTTGAATAAGTCCACTGCGATTCCTACTGAGGTTGCCCCGGTGTTCCGGGATGCCACGGACAAGAGGCTGGAGTCTCTTGCTCACCATACCTATTCTAATATGGGTTCTATGCGGACAGCTCTGTTTGCTTCGCTGATGGCGGCACAGGCTGTCGCGTGCTGGACGCAGGTGCTTAGGCGCGTTTTGGTGGCTGATTCTGCCCCTCAGGCGACATTGGATATGGTGGATCAAGTCCATCAGGGTGTCATGTGTTTGTGTGGTGCGGACCTGGCTACGGTTCCGTTGGCTGCACGTGTGCACGGTGTGGCGGTGTTGTCTCGCCACCTGGTCTGGTAGAAGTGTTGGTCTGTGGACCAGTCTTCGCGCAGGATCTTGGCCAATAGTCATATGATGGTTCTCGCCTTTTATTGGCGAATCCTTGGATACTCTGATAAAGGGGATCACGGGTGGTAAGAGCACGCTCTTGCCCCAATCTCACAAGGTTAAGGCGACTTCTGGTAAGAAGCATGCTTCCTTTCGGCCCTCTCAGGGGTCCTTTCGTGCCTTTCGGCCACACTATGAGGGCAAGCCGTTCAAAGGTCAAGGCTCCCAAAAGAAGCCGGGGACAGGTAAACAGAAGTCCGGCCAGTCCGGATCCGCTGCCCACTACAGTGCGGCCTGAAGGGGCGCCCTCACCCGGTTCTGGGGTGGGGGGACGCTTGTTCGGTTTTCCACGACCATGGCTGTCCCGTGTTCGGGACAGGTGGGTTCAGGAAATCGTTCGATCTGGTTACAAGATCGAGTTTCTCTCTCGGCGGAGAGCAGATTTTTCCCCTCAAATCTTCAACTGTCTCCGGAGCGTTTGCGGGATCTGCACCTAGCGGTGCGGGACCTGAGAGCTCAGGGAGTGGTGGTTCCGGTGCCTCATCGGGACAGATTTCGGGGGTTCTATTCCAATCTGTTCACCGTGCCCAGGAAGGTGGGCAAGGTGCGTCCAATTCTGGATTTGAAGTCTCTGAACCGCTTTGTGCGGGTTCGCAAGTTCCGCATGGAGTCTCTGCGGTCGGTGGTGGCTGCCCTGGTTCCGGGGGAATTCATGGCCTCCATCGACTTGAAGGATGCGTACCTACACATCCCCATTTTCGAGGGTCACCAGAGGTACCTTCGATTCGCCATTGCGGAGGATCATTACGACCAGCCAGGGTCTGGAGACGGATCTGTCCGTCACGGTGCAGACTCTGCAGGAGTTTGGTTGGACGATAACTTATCCAAAGTCGACGCTGTGTCCGTCGGTTTGTCTTCCCTTTTTGGGGATGATCCTGGACTCGGTCCAGGAGAAGGTCTTCCTACCGGACGACAAACTCAAGATTCTTCAGGGAGAAGTCCAGTCCCTCAGGGACGTTCCGTGTTCGTCTCTGCGGAAATGCATGCTGTGTCTGGGACTGATGGTCTCGGCTTTCGAGGCGATTCCCTTTGCCCAGTTTCACACGCGGGGTCTCCAAGCGGAGATCCTGTCCAGGTGGGACGGGCGTCCACAATCTCTGGATATCCAGATTTCGTTGAGCCATCGCACCAGAAGGGATCTTCTGTGGTGGCTCCAGTCCCCGGCGGTGTCGGGGGGAAAGTCTTTTCGTCCTCTTTCGTGGACGGTGATCACCACGGATGCCAGCCTGTCGGGCTGGGGTGGTGTTCTGGGCGTTCTGTCCGCCCAGGAAACTTGGTCGGAGGAGGAATCCTCCCTTCCGATCAACATTCTGGAGTTGCGTGCGATAACTCTCTGCCTTCAACGTTGGACGGACAGGCTGCACGGCTGTCCGGTTCGGGTGCAGACGGACAATGCCACGGCAGTGGCTTACGTCATTCACCAAGGGGGCACCAGGAGTGCCTGAGCGGCTCGGGAAGTGGCCGACATTCTGTCTTGGGCCGAGACACACGTCCCGGCGATATCGGCGGTACACATCCCGGGGGTGGAGAACTGGCAGGCGGACTATCTGAGTCGCCAGTCCCTAGATAAGGGGGAATAGTCTCTCCACCCGGCTGTCTTCCAGATGTTGTGCGCGAAGTGGGGTCTTCCAGATGTGGACCTGTTCGCGTCTCGTCTCAACAACAAGGTGAGAAGGTTCGTGGCAAGGACGCACGACCCTCGGGCAGACGCGTTGGACGCGTTAGTGGTCCCGTGGCATCGGTACAAGCTGATGTATGCGTTTCCACCGATTCAGTTGCTGTCCAGGTTCCTTCGCAGGTTACGCTTGGAACGCAGCACGGTGATTCTTGTGGCGCCGGATTGGTCTCGCCGGTCCTGGTACGCAGACCTCGTGAATCTGGCGGGGTCTTTCTCTTCAGGAAGATCTCCTGTTTTCAAGGGCCAATGTACCATCCTGCTTTACACTCGCTGGCTTTGACGGCCTGGCTGTTGAGACCGAGGTCCTGAAGGAGAGGAGTCTCTCCCCTGAGGTCATTCATGCCTTGGTCAAGTCTTGGCCTTGGAAGTCTTCCTCGGGGAAGGTTTACTACCGTACTTAGAAGGCCTATTTTGCCTGGTGTGAGTCCTGGGGGTTTTCACCCCGCACGTATTCGGTTTCTCGAGTGTTGTCCTTCCTTCAAGCAGGTGTCGATCAGCGTTTGGCGCTGGCTACGATCAAGGGTCAGGTGTCTGCGCTGGCCGTTCTTTTTCAACGTCCCGTGGCTTCCAACTCTTTGGTTGGCACTTTTGTTCAGGGAGTGCGGCATCTGGTACCTCCTAGGAGGGATCCTCTGCCCCCTTGGGACTTGAATCTCGTTCTATCTGTGTTACAACGTGTTCCTTTTGAACAGATCAGGGGGATCTCGTTGTCTATGTTGTCCAAAAGAGGTCGCCTTTTTGGTTGCGATCACTTCGGCTCGCAGAGTGTCGGAGCTGGCGGCTTGTCCTGCAAGTCTCCGTATCTGGTTATTCACTTGGATAAGGTGGTCTTGCGACCTAATCCTTCTTTTCTTCCGAAGCGAGTTTCGGATTTCCATCTCAATGAGGATGTTGTCTTGCCTTCGCTGTGCGCGAAGCCTAAAACATCCGAAAGAAGTGAGGTTGCATTCTTTGGATGTTGTTCGGGCGATTGGGGTTTACCTTAAATCGACTGAGTCTTTTCGAAAGACGGATTCTTTGTTTGTTCTTCCAGAGGGTCCTCGGAAGGGCATGGCGGCGTCGGCCTCTACCGTCGCCATCTGGATCAGGCAGACCATTGAACAGGCATATGCCTTGCAGGGGAAAGTTCCCCCTGTGCCTGTGAAGGCGCACTCTACTAGATCTCTGAGTACGTCTTGGGCCTGTCGTCATGGGGCTTCTGTGGCCCAGGTGTGTAAGGCGGCGACCTGGTCGACCGTACACACTTTCACAAAATTCTACAAGGTAGATGTTCAGGCATCGGCGGATGCTTCCTTTGGCCGCAAGGTTCTTAGTGCGGCAGTTCCCTAGGGTCCCTTGTTGGGACCCCTGGCTGTTGGGATACGTTTTTTATCCCCCGGTTATTTGTTTTTCCTGGGTTGTTGCTCCTGTTGAGCAAGTTTTTTTCCTGTTGCCCAGCTGGTTTCCTTCCTTTGGTAAGGTTCCTTTCTTTGATGTGGAGACTGCGTTGCCTTACGGCGCGGATGCGTTTCCCACCCCTCATGTTTGCACTGCTTTGGGACGTCCCCATTGTGACGAATATGAAGAGGCGGCGACTGTCGGAGGACGTAAGAGAAAACGGAATTTTTGTAAAATCTTACCTGTAAAATTCCTTTCTCTGAGTCCTCCGACAGTCGCCGCCCCCGCCCCTCTTTTGGGGTTTGGTTGTATACTCTACTGCTATTCCACTGAAACTGAGATATGGTTGCAGGAAGTAGGAGGGTATTGACTGAGGGGACCACCCCTTGAGGGTGGGATATGTTAAAAGCTTTAATGTTAACATATTCTGTTGCCTAGCTACTCCTTCGGAGCAAAGTCTAATACCCTCATTGTGACGAATATGAAGAGGTGGCGACTGTCGGAGGACTCAGAGAAAGGAATTTTACAGGTAAGATTTTACAAAAATTCCGTTTTCTTTTGGTGGTATTTGATCACTTCTGGGATTTTTATTTTTTGCGCTATGAACAAAAAAAGAGAGACCATTCTGAAAAAAAAGAAAATAATATTTTTTACTTTCTGCTATAAAACATTCCCAATTAAAAAAAAAATAATGTAAAAATCTATTTTTTTTTATCATTTTAGGCCAATGTCTTCTGGTACATATTTACATTTAGTTACATAGTAGTTGAGATTGAATAAAGACAATAGTCCATCCAGTTCAACCTGTGTAGGTGTGTGTGACCCTAATCATCTCTCATACCCCTTAATGTTCTGATCCTTGAGATGTATGTCCAAGAGTCTTTTGAAAGTAGCCATACTTCCCGCAGAAACCACCTCTTGTGGTAGAGAATTCCACAATCTTGTAGCCCTAACAGTAAAGAACCCCCGCGTTGCCTGAGGTTAAAACGCTTCTCCTCTAATCGCATTGTATGTCCTCGCGTCCTCATGAAATCCTTGCGACTGAAAAACTTTTTTTCTATGCTGAGATCACCATTGAGGTATTTGTAAATTGCTATCTTGTCCCCTCTCAGGCGTCTCTTCTCCAGGGAGAATAAATTAAGCGATTGTAGACGTTCTTCATAATTAAAGTCTTCCAATCCCCTAATTAGTTTAGTTGCCCTTTTCTAGACTCTCTCCAGCTCCAACACATTCCTTCTGAGGACTGGCGACCAGAACTAGACAGAATACTCCAGATGTGGTTAAAAAAAAATCCCAATAAGTGTAGATTGATTGATTGGTTTGCGCAAAAGTTATCATGTCTACAAACTAGGGGAAAGATTTATGTAATTTTTATTTATTTTTTTACTAGTAATGGCGGCGATCTGTGATTTTTAGCGGGACTGCGACAAATGGGCAGACCAGGCCATAGACCACAAACTCCGTGGAACAGTTAATAAACTGTCTAGTGGCATGTACTCTCCCATCTATCCCCATGACCTCTTTTTTTTCCGGTGCCACATATATTGGCATAATCAGCAATTGGACACTCCACATCTGTAGGATCCCTTCTGATCGAATATGGTCTTCCACATTGGTGCCAGCTCTTTCTTATTTGGTTTAACTCGACTGGGTGCTATGACGCACTTTAAATCTCTTGGTCTACGATAGATAACCTTAGGTTTCTTAGGGATTGCTCCTGAAAGTAGAGGGTCTTTTTCTAGGATGCCCCAATGCTTTTCTAAGATGTTTTTAATAGCAAATGCTTTTTGATTGTACTTGGTGCAGAATGTCACTTGATGGTCTTCTTTTTCATTACAATATCTGCCTCTCCTAGGTTCCCTCTCATCGGAGTATTCCTGCCTATATTTTGTATAGGCCGTATTTATACATTGTTTATCGTATCCCTTCTGTTGGAATTTTTTAAAACAATGAGGGAGGGAGGGGGATTGAACTGATGCAATTAAAGCTGTTATATATATTTGTGATCTGCATGTGGTAAGACCAGCTCTGAGGAAGGGGGCCTGACCCCCGAAACGCGTTAGCGGTCCTGACTAAAGGACTTGTTCCAGTTCACACATGGTGGATGCTTGTAACATGATTTTATCATCTTTATGTCTGTGAGTATGCATTTGGCATTTTTATTAAAATTTTGCAAACAGTGACCACGGGTAATGCACTAGGTGTTTGCGCCTCCTTTTTCTTTTTTTCTATGTACCCATGTTGGAGTTCCCTGCCTGAGGAGAGCAGCACGCCAGTCTTCCCCTTCGGAGTGAGCGCTAGGCTGAAGTTTTGTACTGCAGTCAAAGGGCTAACTGTGTCCCTAGAGTTGCTTTCTAACTGTGTAGGGGATGGACTTGCTGGATGAACAGAGACCTGTGTTCCTAAATAGGAGGAACACAGGATCCCTGTGTTCATCGCTGGCAGAACAGCAGTGTACCGTGTTTACATCGGCAGACCACCGTTTTTTTTTCCAAGGGGGGGCTATTGCTGGTGCCTGGTGGACATCGCGTCCGCCGGCTCCCCCTGTGGCCAATTGGCGCGTGCCCCCACTAGCTGTCTCACAAAGAGACATACAGTTACGTTGTTTCACAGGACAGAGCCAACCTACCGTAGTATAAGTATGGAGGCTGGTTGGCAATAGGTTAATAAACACTTCTTTTTTTCAAGGACATTTAGCGGATTCTTCTTTTATAAGTAATTGTCCAATTTATAGTGAACCTGTATAATGCAAACTATCCATTGACACTTTTTGGATGATGCTAATAGTGACATGAATGCATGTGACTTACCGAGGCCATTAATGTACAGTTGAAATATTGAACTGCTGAATCAAGTCTATTGAATATTTCTGATGGATGGTAGTCCGTATGTTGTCTGACAACAATAAGCGAAATAAATATACATGTAGACACATGGATCCTAACCTGTCATGTTTCTCATTTGATTTTCACAGGCAGCGAAAGAACATGTGGAGTTAATGAATTAATCTGTGTTCGGAAAGGTGAGTAGATACTACATTTAATTTTCAATACGATTTGTCAATTTCTGTGGAATAATTCATTTAGGACACATCTCTGTGATTTGGTTTAACTTTGAATTTTTCTAATAAGTTTGCTTTAACTTGGTCTGTGTATTCAAACTCTCCTGCATTTTTGACCCCCCAGCTGCTGCCAGTAGCCAACACTTCTGGGTGTGTCAAATACTTAATTTCATGCAGAATGCTGTCATTTCTCCTGTTGGCTTCTACACTACCACAGAATGGAGGAAAGGGGGGGGGGGGCGGTATGGGAGTGGGGGAAGGAGGGGGGATGGCCAAACCCCAGGTCCAGACCGCCTTAAGAAATTAAGTCCTTGTACTCTGCAGAAAATGTGAACTCATGCCAATAATACCAGCACTTGAGGAATCTGTCTCTGGAACAGTGGCGGCCAGTGCGTTGGGGGGCTCAGGGGCGCCGCCCCCCATCCATTCGTACGGCCCCCTAATCTGAATGGAGTTCAATGGGGTTTTTTTTTTCTTCTGAAGAACGTGATTAGAGCCAAAGGCTCTAATAGGCTTCAGAAAATGGTGGACCTGGGGCGCAGAGCAGTGCGCCACGGGCCCACCCATTGTGTGACAATAGCAAATTAATATTCGCTATTGTCACATGGATCCTCCTCCTGGCCAATCAGGAAGCGGGTCCGAGACCCGTTTCCTGATGGGCCGAAAGGCAAACTTTTGCGATTGGCCAAGGAGGAGGACTCGGGAGACACGGAGGACTGAGGAGAAGCCGCCGCTGCATCAGGTAAGTGCACTGACTTGTCTCTCTGCACGCTGTGCTAACTCTTCATTGATGGGGGCATGCTGTGGTAACGCTGCATTGAATGGGGGCACACTATACTTTGATTACTGAAGGCCCCTTTCACACTTTTGTGACCTCAAAGTCATGCAATTTTTTGCCGCGTGTTTTGCCGCAAAGCAATGCCTATTCGATTTTTCTGTTTGCGCCCCCCCCCCAAATTTTGTGCACCAGCCGCCACTGCTCTGGAACCCCTCTCGGTGGCCATGAGATCCTTCTTCTCATTAGGATACGCTACTTTATGTAGCCACACAGCTACCGTGGAGGGCTGGGTCTGTTTCCAGAGTAGAGGAATGCAGATTTTGGCCGCCGTAAGCAGAAGCGATAAGATTGATTTCTGGTAAGACGCTCTCGGAAAGTCATGGTGATGTAGAAGGAAAAGGGCCGGATTAAGTGTGAGGGTGTGATCCGTAAATTCATGAGTAATGCGCAGCACTGAGGTCCAGAAAGACTGTAAACGGCTGCAGGACCAGAAGATATGGAGAAGTTTAGAGAATAAAAATATGGTCTCACACTTGCAAATGTGTACACCTCCATCCCTAATTCATACAAGAAACAAAGGAGGATGCCCCATGGGACTTTAGATGAGGTTAACACAATGATTTTAAGAAAGTCAAAAAATAAATTTATTAAGAAATACAGGCATATAATAAATATATATATATATATATATATACACACATATTCATAGCCAGAGGCATAGTTGCAAAACATACAGAGCATGTGAACCAATGACACAATTGTAGCATAACAATGTGCACATAATAATGACATTGCAGCGTCTGCATATTCTAGTAATGAGTACATCTATGTTATAAACTCAACGCGTTTCGTGGATCTATGTGCCCACTCATCAGGAGTATAAAGATGAATATAATTTTTTACTTCCAGACATATTCATCTTTATACTCCTGATGAGTGGGCACATAGATCCACGAAATGCGTTGAGTTTATAACATAGATGTACTCATTGCTAGAATATGCAGACGCTGCAATGTCATTATTATGTGCACATTGTTATGCTACAATTGTGTCATTGGCTCACATGCTCTGTATGTTTTGCAACTATGCCTCTGGCTATGAATATGTGTGTATGTATATATATATATTTATTATATGCCTGTATTTCTTAATAAATTTATTTTTTGACTTTCTTAAAATCATTGTGTTAACCTCATCTAAAGTCCCATGGGGCATCCTCCTTTGTTTCTCGAAGATATGGAGAAGGGAGCCCACCACCTCTCCGCATCTCCAGCATATGTCTGAGCAAGCAGGGAACATCTTGCGGAGTTTAGTCGGGGTGTAGTACCAGCGAGATAGACACTTATATCCAGCTTCCTGGTATTTAGAGCATGGCAAGGTTTTGTAGGCGAAGAACAATAGTCGGTCTACCTGGTGATCTGAAAAAGTCAGGTCTAGGTCTCGTTCCCAGTGTGCGACATACAGAGGCCGCAAGGAAGGCTCGGGTGCAATCAACAGACGATATAGCAGGGAAATCGTATGGCGCAGGGGGGGAGTGATCAGCACACAGGTCCTCAAAGTGAGTGAGGCGCCGGGCAAACGAGGACGCTGACGGAAGGGAATGTGAAAAATTAGTAAGCTGTATCTTCTGCCAAAACGACAGTGTCAAAGGAAAGGTCAGAATTCAACAGCGACCTGGAAATCCACTGCCCATCACAAACAAAATGACGGGCCTGGTGGAGACCTTTGGCCTTCAGAGAGCGTAATCCGGGGTCGTCAATACCCGGCATGAAGTCCGTGTTATCGAGCACCGTGAACAAAGGCGACGGCAGGGTAGCAAGCCGACCACCCTGGCACAGCCGTCTACTGACGGATAAAGTAGCACCGATTGTTGAGTGGGTTGCCTTCAACCTGGGCAGGGGGGAGGGGCTCCAAAGAAAGGATTCGGGGGGAAAATCCACCGATTGTCGCTCCAGTTGCACCCACTGTTTCAAGGATCTATGTCGGTACCAATCTAAGACCTGGGAAAGATGACAAGCCTCATAATAAAGCGTCGCATCTGGTAAGGCCATGTCCCCACATAGTTTGGGCATGCGGAGGACCTTCAACGCCAGGCAGGGAGGGCCCCTAATCCAAAGGAGCTCCCGAAAGGTTCTATTCACTTTCCTGAGAAGGGAGGAAGGAATGGCGATGGGGAGAGCCTGGAGCACATAGAGAAGACGGGGCATCACATTCATCTTGATAATATTGCAACGTCCAAACCAAGAGAACAAACCACCCTGCCAGCCCTCCAAATCCTTTCTGATTCGAGCTAGAAGAGGAGGGAAGTTGCAATCAAAGATCCTATCCGAGCAAATCGGGAGAGAAATCCCTAGATATTGAATATGGGAATAACTCCATTTAAAAGGGAATTTGTCCCTAAGCAGAGCAGATAGAGCGGACGGCATCGCGACCGCAAGTGCTTCAGATTTCTGTTGGTTTATTTTGTAGAACGAAAGGGATTCGTACACACAAAATTCTTTCATAAGATTGGGAAGAGAGGTAAGAGGTTTAGTGAGGAAGAAAAGGAGATCGTCAGCGTACGCTGCCACCTTCGGCGTCAACATTGAAAGAGACCGATAATGCGGCGACATCTACATTGGCCCTCACTGACCGTAAAAAAGGCTGCAATGTTAGGATGAAAATCAGGGGGGACAGAGGGCATCCCTGACGAGTCCAATTGAATATCTCCAGAGGGCCTGAGAGCGAGGCCAGAATTTTAGTGAAAAGTTTTAAATCGATATTAAGGAGTGATATAGGTCGGTAACTTAGACAGGAGAGAGGATCCTTCCCCTGCTTCGCTATCACCGTAATGTGTGCACGGAGCGAATCTACAGGGAAGTCCACTCCTTCCCCCGCCGCATTATATGCAGAGAGGAAATGCGGGGAGAAAATGTCCTCAAAGCATTAATCATAATGAAGGGAATAACCGTCAGGGCCCAGGGCCCTGCCCCCCTTCATCGCCGCCAACACTCTAGAGAACTCCGCGGACTGCAGTGGTTCATCCAACCGCTCGAGGTCATCCGTGGGAAGAGTGGGAAGGCCCGAAGCACACAGATATGCTCAAATAGCAGAACCTGAGGCGTCATGATCAGTCTCCGTAGAATCGGGAGCCAGGTTATACAGGGAGGCATAGTAGAGGCAGAATACCTCCGCTATCTTTTCCGCAGTCTGAACCTTCTGTCCTGAGGAAGTGGGCAATTGCGCCTTCTGTTGACGAAATGCTCTCGCCAGGAGTTTCCCACATTTATCTCCGTGTTTGTAAAAGGCGCGCCTGCATTTAGCCAATGTGGCTTTCACCTTGAACAGGGCTAGAGAACGAAGCTGGTCCCGAAGGATGGTAAGCTCCAGGAGAACTGCCTGCGCCTGCGATCGCTTGAGGACGGCTTCCAAAGATCCAATACGATCAAGAAGATCGTTCAATTGACAAAGCCTCTCCTTCTTCCGCCGGGAGCCGATCTTAATCAGGATCCCTCGCATGTAACTTTTGTGTGCCTCCCACACCATCAGGGAGGGGCTGTCCGGAATAGCATTAGAGGTGAAAAATTGTTGTAACTCCGAGCGCAGCTCCATAAGGGTACTAGGGTCCTGAAAGAGGCCATCATTGAGCCACCACTGCCACTGCCTCAGTTCCGGGGATCGTAAGTCCAAGTCAAGCACCACCGGGGCATGATCGGAGATCGTAATGGAGCCAATAAACGCGGAGACAACTCGAGTCAGTAGGGTTTGCGGGATCAAAAATAAATCTATTCGCGGATAAGAGTCATGGGGGGGCATAAAAGGTATAATCCCTTTTACAAAAAGAGCACGGCCAGACTCGTCACTCCACAATTCCGAGAGCACCCATGGAGAGTGATTACTAATCAGCTTACCCCCTTAGATCTGGAATCAGAATAACAGCCATGATAAACTTTAGGGAACCGTCTATTTCCCAACTTAGGGATCTTATCCAATTTGAAATGAGTCTCCTGAAGAAAACCTACATGGGCGCGAAGGCAATGAAGATCAGTCAGAACGATAGATCGCTTTTTGGGGGTATTTAGCCTCTTAACATTGAGTGAAACCAAACAGGGAGGAGGGGGAAGGGAGGGGAAGAGGGGGAGGGAGGGAGGGAGGGAAGGGGGGAGGAAAAAAGGGGAGGGGGAGGGAAGAGGGGAGGAGGGAACGGAAGAGAGGAGATAGGGGAGGGACCCCCATAGTGTGCCCTGCATCAGGCCCCCAAGAGATAAAACCGAATGAGGCAATAACGTAGCATAAATAACATCATCAAAACTCAGATACATGAGACGGGCCTGAGTTGGTGGTCAGCCAGCGCATCCGTGTGGGCCGTTTGAGTTTGTTCCAGCAGAGACATCCAGGCCTGGAGGTCCCCGATCGCAGATTCACCACTCGCTAGCCGCCCTTTAACTTGAGTCACCTCAGTAGTGAGCTGCTGGAAGTCACGGCGATGCTGCTCTGCCACCTGAGCAACTATGGCCTCCAGATCCATCATGGTGGGAAGAGAACGGAGAAGTGCCCAAATGTCCTGTTCCTCACTGGTCTGGATTGCGGAAGAGGGCTGGGAGAGAGATAGGGGGCTCGGAGCGGCCATAGTAGAAGGAACCGCAGGAGAGGAGGCACCTCCATGGGATGGTGAGCGGGCAACTGGGTCGGGTCCGCCACGTAAGCTCACGGTGAGGGTTTGCGGCACTGGGCTAGAAGAATCCGGGAAAAAGTGGCGTATGGGTGCCGTTGGAGTAGCCCGGAGGGAAGGTTTCGTCCTCCGCTTCTTATATGCACTCATGACAGCCGGAAAAGCAATGAATAAGGCCGATTAGGGATGCTACGGAGCGGGAGCACCAGCAAGATGCATCCTCACGCTGCCATGAGTAAACCATGCCCTCTGCACTCTCCAGTTTTAGTACATCAACCACACAGTGTCTATGTAAAGGCCAACCCACTTCATCGCCCCTCCACCATTCCTTCCTACATGGCAACTGCCCCCAAAGTATGGTGTCAGCTGTTGTTGGAGCCTAGAGTGGGTTTTGTCTTTGACCCCTCTATCATTTGACAGTGCTCAGGCCTATCAGCCAATCAATGCCACATAGAGGGGGTCAGATGGTCCCTCACTATACCTGGTGTAAAGGCTGGCTAACTGGTACAACTTCAGTGCCCCTCTGTCACTCCTTCCTCCATTGCAGCCATGGCCAAAATATGTTGTTAGCTGCTGTTGAAGTTTAGAGTCAGCCATGTTTTTCTCATTAAAAAATTATTTTGAAGTTTTCATGAAAGAGAATCATAACAGCTGTTTCAACCATGCAGGGGCATTAGCACCGGAGAACATTATATACAACCTGACACGCTGAATATACCAGAGAAAATTCTAACTTGGAAATAGGAAATAAGAGACGACAATACTACAAGGTGCCAACAATGGGTCAACAGCAGGAGTCAAGAGGGTGAAGGGAGGTGATATCTGGGAGGAAGGAGGGAAAGGTTGGGCAGAATAGTATGGGAGGGGAAGTGTTAAGGGTGAGAGATGAAGGGGGAGGGAAAGGTTTCGGGAAGATTCTATGCCCCACCATGAACTCAGGTTTAGCCCAGAGAGAAGGTGAATGGATTAAAAGAATGTTAGGCTCGCTGGATCCAAAGCGGGTAGGGAGTAATTAAGCCATGGGTCCCATGTTTCAAGAAATTTGGGCTGGGAATCATTAAGGATACTGGACATTTTCTCATGAACTACCATTAAAGTTATCGGGGGATGGAGGTTTACACAGATACCATCACATATCTTTGAGGCTTTGGCTATTTGTCTGGCCACCAGGTGTGAGTTTGGCCACCAGGAGTGAGTTCTGTTTTTTACCCCTCTGTCATATGTCAGTGCTCAGCCCTAGTGACCAATCGATGTCTCATAGAGGAGAGCACATGTCCCCCCCTCCCCCCCCAAACGTAGTGTAAAGGCTGACCCACTGATACTACTTTAAGGCCCCTCCTTCACTTCTTCTTCTATTGCAGGGGTATTGAATTAAAATTCACAAAGGTCCAGTCAGTAAAATATTCTTCCAGTAGAGGTCCGAATCACATGTTTGTGCGATGACCGCCCTGTATCCTCGCAACCAATCACCTGCTTGTTAACTTAGGTAGCCCCTGCCCTCTGTCCATTGCTGTCCTGCCTCCAGCTGTTGGCTCTGAGAATGGCCGTGGTGATGGCTGTGGGTAGAACGACTCTAAAGGGTGGGACTGCAGGGGTCCGGATGAGACATTAGCTGGGTCCGGACCCGGACCGCGGTCCAACATTTAGTGATGCCTGTTCTATTGCAACCACTGCCAAAATACCTGGTGTCAGCTGCTGTTGGAGCCTAGAATTAGCTGTGTCTTTAATCCCTCTGTGATTTGACAGTACATGGGCCTATGTCCAATCCACATAGAGGGGTCACACATAGAGGGGTGATTATCGGGGGATGGAGGTTTACACAGATACCATCACATATCCTGAACACCATTGGAAGAAGTGGATTACTATTCTGCTACAGTAAAAATCTCAGGCTCTCCTATTTTTCCCTGAGGGTAAAAGTTAACTTTTGTTATAGAAGAAAAGTAAGATTTTTCCATAAACCCAGTTTTTTTTTTTTTTTCCTGCCCAGTAGGCCATGCAACAAACAAACAAGTTTCAAAGGGAAAAACACTCGGCAGCTGTTCTTGGCAAAAGTTTCTTCTTTGTCCTTAATTATGTATGGTATGCTTGAAGAGCTCCTAATGGTTGTAAAATTTGTGCTTGCGTCTCCCGCTGATGTGCTTTTCTTTGAACTATGCTTAATGGACTGGACTGTTCTTGCTGCCTTTCAGGGAGTGGTTGCAGGTCTTTGATGAAAAGCTGAGCATTACATTCTGCATTGTGTAATGAACCATGGGATCATAAAGAGGCCGTATGATGCGTAACACACTAAATCTAAACATAAAGGATCTCCATGGTCATCCAGCCTTGGTTGTCCAGGCAAATTATAACTTTTGTTCTTGTAGCAGAGGATAAAGAATTTCACTTTCTGCAGTAAGTCTGACACAAACCCCAACTCTGTGTCAGCCATCCTGGATTGCAATGTATATGTACCTATAAAGGGATTTTTATTATACACTTAGATAAGCTTTGCGGTAATCAAAGACCATATATTATTTTTGACGTTTTTTATTTATTTTTTTTTTTTTTTCTAATCAGCATTTTAGGTACTTGGGGGCACATTTGCAAAAAAACTACACTGTTTCTGAGCACCACAAACAGAAACTGCTATTTATTTCATTTTTAATATAAAGCAAACCCCCCCATCCATCCATGTCTCCATGCTTTATTTTGTAGAGAAATCACAAAAAAACACTCCCCAGCGTTTCTAAACATGGCCATCTTTAGTAAGGGCAGATGATTCATGTAGCATTTACTTTGCTGGAATCCATCTGCCTTTAGTGCAGGCATACAGACAGCAGTGTGTGCTTAAAGCGGAGTTCCACCCAAATGTGAAACTTCCGCTTATTTGCTTCCCCCCCCCCTCCCGTGCCACATTTGGCACCTTTCAGAGGGGGAGGGGGGAATGGGTACCTGTTTTTGACAGGTACCCTTCCCCACTTCCGGGAACTGCGCCGCGGCGAAGTGAGGACCCCTCCTCCACCACCGAACCAATCCGAATGCGCAGCACGCTTCGCGCATGCGCAGTAGGGACCCGAAAGGCTTCACTGCCGAGTTCCCTGACCGGCAATGGCGGCGGGAGCACCCCACAGCCGATGGAAACATCGGCTGCGGTGCCGACATCACTGGACTCCAGGACAGGTACGTGTCCTAATAGTATGTGTAGCTGCTGACTTTTAAATTTTGAAGGGGGGGCGGAACTCCGCTTTAAGTGAGAAAGCCCCTCCAAATGAAAGATATGCCTGGAATAAATGACATCATTTTAGCCTAGGCCAGAAACCAGGAAGTAACTGAAAAAATATAAAAAAACAAAGGTTAAAAGAAGTAAATATAATATAATATACTTTCTTATCTATTTACTAATGCTATCGGCATAAGGATTTAAAATAGTTAATGTAGATTAAAGCAGAACTAAGCGCTTTCAAAGGGGATCTATGACATACACACTTTAATTTTGTTAACCACACCATTGTAATAGCAATACAAGCAGTAGGGATTATTTACAATCCAATATAAGCTTACTTGAAAAATCTCCTTTCATGTTGTGAGTGCTGACTATCTGCTGGCCGCCTCTTCCTAGATTCCCAGCATGCTTTGCAGCTTCTTCTCTGCTGTTTACTTTCAATTTCTATAGACTACATATCCCATGGTACCTGCCTGCCTGCAAGCATTGGTTCCTGTAGTGACTCCGCCTCCCGAGACTCCTCCCTCCTCAGCACTTTGTTAGCTCAGAAGGCAGACTCTGTGAAATGTGTGAAACAGCAGTGCCTACTCACAGGGCATAGTGACTACGTGTCATAGAATTCCAGGAAGTAAATGTGTGGGGATCTTCACAAAGTAAGTTTACAAATTTAAAGAGCATTAATATTAGGCATAGGCTATAAATAACTGAAATACAATGTTGAAACGAATCTGATTTTAATCTTTGATGACAGATATGCCCTAATCTTAATATGGATATACAGTATACAATTTTTGTTGTTCAATTTCCTTTAGACTTACCTTAAACTAAGTAGAACAAGAGCTTGGCTGATTGCATACAATTTGAAAGTGTTTACAAGTGTGTACAAGAAAATTGCATAAAAATTGTGTAGTGTGTAGAAAGCTTTACATTCACTGCGGGTAAATATGAAATCTATGTGTTTTAAATGATCGTGAATGATTCACCATTAGTGTGACGATTCACCACTATAATGTTTGGTAAAGCCGTATTCACTATTTTATAAAAAATGCCTCTAAGTGTCGATTTTTGTTTTTATTTTTTTTTTTATACTTCATAGCAGAGATAAGGTGTAATGTCCTTGCTATTGTTAAAGCTACAGTCCACTCACACTACACCTGTAGAAGAGAGAGCAGAGAACAGATCCAGCCATGCTAAGTGCTGGATTAATTGAGGATGGACTTGAGGTAATTGGAGGGGGGGGCGGGACACAAAGCTGTAGAAGTTTGTCCCCCCAATGCATGCAGGGGATGCATTAAAGTGATTGTAAAGTCTTGTGTTTTTTTTTTTTTTTAATAACAAACATGTTATACTTACCACCTCTGTGAAGTTGGTTTTGCACAGAGCAGCCTGGATTCTCCTTTTCTCTGATTCCTCTTTGCTGCTCCTGGCCCTTCCCTTCTGTTGAGTGCTCCCGTAGCAAGCCGCTTGCTGTGGGGGCACTCAACAGAAGGGAGGGGCCAGGTCAGACACCCAAGCCGAGCTGCAGCTCCGTGTGTCCATTCAGACAGGAAGCTGCCGTTCAGCACCGCCCCCTCTCTCGCTTGAGTGGCTAACTGACTTTGACAGCAGCAGAGGCCAATGGCACCACTACTGTGTTTCAGCCAATCAGAAGGGAGAGTCCCGTACTGCTGAGGGAATCCTGGACATCGCTGAATAGAGAGGGGACTCAGGTAAGTATTAGGGGGGCTGAGGGGGCGCCTGCTACACACAGAAGGCTTTTTATCTTAATGCATAGAATGCATTAAGATAAACCTTCTGCCTTTACAACTCCTTTAAGTTAAGTTTTGGCTTTAGAACCACTTTTAGTAACAAGATCATTGAAAGGTCTTGCAAAGCAGGATATATTGTTTTAAAATGAGAAGTTGCTGGAATCCATATGTACTTTTGCCTCGTTTTCTCTGTAAAGAGAAATAGGCGGATTTGTGGTCCAGGAACAGGCAGCTGTGTTCTTTGTGGCTGAACTACTCCACTATAGGGTATTGAATGACAGCGCAGGTTACATAGAACAGAATAGGAGATGCTCCTAATGGATTATAGGAGTGTTCTTTCCAGGGAAACATGCTCACAATATAAGGGCTTGCCACATAGCACTGAAATTCAAATTTATCCTTAAAAAAAGGAGTGTTTTAGCAGAAATGTTTATACATTTTTTTTAGGCATATGTCATTTGGCACGTCTTGATAAAATGAGTTTTGAAGACTTCTTTATTTAGAAGAGTTGACTGTTTAACGCCTCTGCTCTGTACATTATCTTCAACAGCAGAAACTGTTACAAATAAAGCGGTATTAAATACAAAAACAAAAATGTAATCTTTTACCTTACCGATTCTTAGATGTGGTGGCTGCAGTCCTTTTCTTTTTTAGTCTTTTTTTTTATACCTTGTATTTTCATCTGGTGATCCGGCCTGTAAGCCTGTTGGTTTTTTTTTTTTTTTTAACAGAAAAAGCTCTTCTGCAGATGTAGCAGTTACAGAGATGTGATAGACCATTTACCACTGACAGGGGTGCTTACAATATTCAGCTTTTATTCATTTATGTGAAACCTTTATCCCAAAGAGAAAAAAAAACTGTTGCTGTAACTACCTAAAATGTGTTAGGTGGAGTTTATCTTCAATTTGTTAGTGCATCCAAATCTGCTAGTCCTTTTAACACTACTCTCTTACCTAGATTGACAAAGGTGTCTCTGTCTCCAGAGTGTAGACACTCTAAAGGCCCGTACACACAATAAGAAAATCTGAAGGGAAATTTCATCTGACGACCGATCTGCCGATTTTCGGATTGTTAGTATGGTGCTTTCGACAGCCGACTCCAGGATTTTTTCGTCCGAAAAGTCGATGTGCAGGCTATAAAATTTTTATCGTCCGTCAACACAACGTCCGATTTTCATTTCATTAGTACAGTTTTCAACGAAAAAAAAAATAGACTAGGCATGCTCAGAGACGAAAGAACACATACAAAACAATCCAACACATGACATCACTTCTGAAGTAGAATTCTGTCGTACGGGAAAATTCGTATGAAAATAACCTCTTCACTTTCCACATCAGACTAGCATGCCACAAAAAACGGACGACAGATCGTTCGATAATCTGATCGTGTGTACGGGGCTTTAGACAAGAAGTGTGTTGCTGGCCAGATCAGCAGGTAAAAATAATAGGTTAAAAAGGCTTAAAAAAAACAGCTATAGTGATTATAAATTCTTTGCTCTTTTTTAAAGCAAAATAACAAACCTATATTTCTCTTTCGTTCGTTGATGGGCACGGCTTCATATCTTCATTAGACGGATGGGGTTATGCTGCTTTTCCTAGAAGTAGGACACTAGGTGGAAAAGGGTTAACAAAAGCTAACAAAGCTTAACTACACCTATGGGGGGGCAGTACCCGGGGGTATACTCCCACTTCCTGCTCTAGGATCGCAGTTTTTTTTTTTTCTGGTAGGTGAGCTCCAGTTGTTCCTGGCTGAGCTCTTGGTTTACCTGGTTGGCTAAGTTTAGCCCTTCTATTGGGAGTATGTTTATTGCTGTGTTTTTTTTCCCACCCCTCATGCTGATACTGCTTTGGGACGTCCCGGTCCCATCCATCTAATGAAGATATTAAGCTGTGTCCAGAAATGAACAAAAGAGCTGGATTTTTGTCTTACCATAAAATCCTTTTCACTGATGTTCATTGACGGGCACAGCACCCACCCCTCTGTGGAGTTGGGTTATGTATCCTTCTGACACTGCTTGTTATAAAACCGATCCTATAACAGGAAGTGGGGGTATACCACCTGGGACTGCCCCATAGGCGTAGATAAGCTTTGTAAACTTTTGTTAACCCTTTTCCGCCCAGTGTCCTACTCCTAGGAAAAGCAGCATAACCCATCCGTCTAATGAAGATATGAAGCTGTATCCGTCAATGAACATCAGAGAAAAGGATTTTACGGTAATACAAAAATCCAGTTTTACCTGCTTTGTGCAATGGTTTTGCACAGAGCAGCCCTGATCCTCCTTTTTCTGGGGGTTCCCCTCCAGGTCCTTCTTCGGTGAGTGCCTCCAGTGAAAGCCACTCTCCCTGGGGGCACCCGAGTGTGCTCGCTCTAAATACTCAGCCCTGTTCCTTGCTCCCTTGTCACGGCGTTTGACCGGCAGCAGCGGGAGCCAATGGCTGCTGCTGCTATCAATCTGCCCAGTGAGGAGGGAGACAGTGACAAGAGCCGCTGCTCTCATGCATGTCGCTGGATCAGATTAGACTCAGGTAGGAATAAACGGGGGCTCGGGGGCTCCTGTACCACAGAAGGTTTTTACCCTAAAAGCATAGAATACATTAAGGTTAAAAAACCTTGAGGCTTTAGAACACTTTAAAGAGGAACTACAGTCTGCTTACATAAGTTGTAATAAAAACATCTTTGCCATTCTGAAGCTTCCCTCCAACCACTTTAAAACAGCAAAACAAAATGTTCCAGGCACGCTCTATGTAACACCTGTGTGGGAGGGTAAACACAATTGCACTCCAGTATGCCAAAGTCAGTGTCTCCTTGCTGCCAGCCAAAAAGCATGGGATAAGATGCTAACAGAATACACAACAATCATAGACATTGCATGGGAAAACACTTGTGATAGTCAGAAGAGGATCCAAAATCAACAAATGATGAATGGATGAATACGTTTATTTGAGTGAAATCAGGAACATGAATGCACATTACCACACCGGGTCACGGAGAAGGCAGGAGCACTGTTGGAAGTAGGAGTGCCAGATGGAAGGTGCCAGGAATGTCAAATGCCGCGGTAAACAGAGATGGTGGCTGTAGGAGAACGACGCTGGACTCAGGGATAAGCGGTCACTGAAGCGCACAAGGCACTCGTGCGGTGTCCGAAAGGAAAGCCACTAGTCTGACAGTAACCAGTGTGGAGCGCAAGCGTCCCCATTGCCGTGACTAACCACTTTGCATATTTTATATATACTGTGATTCTGTACTTGCCAAATATCCTGCAGAAATCTCCCTCCACTAAGTCTGGCTGCAGCCATTTTAAACAAACACACACACACACTCAGACAGACACACTCACACCACTGCTTGCTTGCACATTTCTTCTCTCTGGATGAATACTTATGGATCTTTACAGTGTCCTGTTATCTCTGCCCTCATCCAGCCCCCTCCAGCTCTGCAGCTCTCATTTACTTTCCTATGACTCTTCCCTCCTCCCTTGCTGGCAAACTCTCACGAGAGAGATAACATTGCATGAGGTCATTTGCCTAGGCTAATTACCAGACAAGAAAGAGGAAGTGGGCTGTATAAGGTATTTACTGGCAGAAAAAAAAATGTCTTTCTATCCAAAGTTAAAACAACAAGGACAGAGGATTTAATAGATGGAAAGATGAAACAATGACAGAAGAGCCGCTTTAAGGATTGATAAGCTACAATTTGTTACACTTTTGTTTTGGGGTCCAATACCACTTTAATTGCATATGTCGTCCAGAGTAAAACACACAAACATATCAGACTTACCTTCTCTGTGCAATGGTTTTGCGCACAGCAGCCCCTATCTTCTTCTTGGGTCCCCCCCCCCTATTGCCAAGTGGCACTCATGCGTGTTCTCTCCCGAGCCGGCTCTCTGTGTCAATAAGACACACACAGCGTGGCTCAGCCCCACCCTCTGCTTCCTCCTCACTGGCTGTAATTGGCAGCAGCCAAAGCCAATGGCTGCATCTTAGCCAGTGAGGAATGAGAAACCCAAGATGGCCACTGCTCTCGTGCACATTGCTGGATTGAGATCAGACTTGGGTAAATATGAGGGGGGAGCTGCACACTGAAGGTTTTTCACCTTCATGCATAGAATGCATTAAGGTAAAATACCTTCAGCCCTTAGAACCACTTTAACCTTTTTAGTTTAAGCACACATGAACTCTTAATCTGCACAGAAACTCCTAGTGACTCATAGAAACAGATTTTTAGCATAAGGAACAGCAAGAATGGTAAACAAGTCATTCTAAAATTAATCTGGATCACAAGTACAGTACAGTGAGCCATCTGTTACAGAAAAGTGAGTCTAATAAAGCCACTTTTGATAAGCTGGGCACACTAACTGCCAGAGAGATTTGAAATGAAATTAAAAAAAGGTGACAGGTTGGCAAATGCAGTAATTTATGATAAATTTCAGTGTATAAATATTGCACGGTCTTTTTGTTTTTACTTTCTTCTTTAAATGTATCTGGTGATCATGTTACCAGCAAAGATACTTCTTGTCATAGGGTGACAATGCTGTTCTTGCAGTCACTGCCTTGACCTCACGTGCTACATGTACCTGAGGAGTGCAGGTTAATGTGCTCATTAAGCACCATCATGTTCGGGCTGTGATTGTTCAGTGAGAGACGGTCACTTCTTTGGAAACACTCCAAAGTGTATGACTGTCAATGTTCCTGTGCATTAACTTGTAAGCTTACAAGCCCCCCACTATAAGCTTACAGTTAATATTACAAATTAAATAGTCATTTGAAAAATTAGGAATACTAATTGACTTTTTTTTTTTTCTAATTGACTTTTTCAGTATTTTTGGAAAGACTAACATTTGATTCTTATTCAAAAGCCTTATTCACCCAGTTGCACTTAAGCTTACATCTGCACGAAGGGCCAGGTTTGCCTGTTTGGAATGCACAAATATTTCCTGCATCTGCATGCATTCAATCCCATCCATATATCAGGACACAGCGGCTGCACAGATATAGCTGCTGCTCCCAATGTGACATCCGTATGCATGTGGGTGTGTATACCCGAATGTAGATAGTGAGTTTTTGGGACATTCACCTACGGTACACCTACCCACGTGGATTTGAGATTGGGAGCAGCAGCTGTGTCTGTGCAGCTACTACGTCCAATAGACATAATTAGGACTACCCACATGCAGATGCACAAAACACCTGTGCAACCTGTGGGCACGAACATGGCCCTTCACAGGGATGTATGCTTAAGTTCACCTATGTGATTGAGGCCATACACTGCAAACAGATATAGTCAAACCGATAAAGGTACAAGTCTTGATTAAAAACCCAAAACAAGCGATCACTAGCGAAATACTCATTTGTACTCAGAGTATAGACTCCGTAGATGGTTTTTTACTCTCCTGGTAGATTCTCCATGATGAAGAATAAAAAAAAAAATCTGTAAATACATCTAAAGCTGTCTATACACTGCTCATATGATTATTTTTTCTACTGGCCAATGGGCTAAAAGATTCCTCCATCTACACAAACGGGATAGATTGAGGAATCTTCCCAACCCCCCAGGACATTGTATTCTGAAAGCAGCCTCTGCACCTGTCAGAATCCACTGATCAGTGGCTGTAGCCATTGATCGAGAAACATTTTCCATACATCCCTTCGACAGAAGTCAATGAAACACTGACAATGAAGAGTTTTTCATTCTAAAACCTCAAAAGGATAAGCCAGCGCCTTTAGGGCTCTAATATACTGCCTTGATGATGGGTTAAAATTGCTGTTGAGAATCTGGTCAGTCTCAGGTTTGGATGGGTTCCGAATTAAAACATTAAAATATCAGTATTTAGAGCAGTTTTTTGCTGGAGACTGTTCTTAATTCTAAGATTATGAAGCACCTTGGTGTGTAATTTCAGTGTTTTATTAAATAAACTCTTCATGATCTCTGATCTGTTGGTGTGGTGCTCCTATTTATTCTTTATACCTTTTTAAAGATGTGAGATGACAGTCCTCTGATGCTGCTGTTTTGGGTAGATTTGGCAGGGGTCTCTTGGCCATATTGAGCAGGATTGTTTTTAAACGGCTTTTATTCTGGGCACTTTTAGCCCCCTTCCTGCCCAGGCCAATTTTCAGAGCTGTGGCATTTTTTAATAAAAATTGCGCAGTCATGCAACACTGTACCTATATTAAATTTTTATCATTTCTCTTTTCCATACAAATGGAGCTTTCTTTTGGTGGTATTTAATCACCACTGGGGTTTTTATATTTTTTGCTAAAAACCCCCAAAAAATTTTGGAAAAAAAAAGTTTTCTTAGTTTCTGTCAGAAAATTTTGTAAATAAGTATTTTTTCTCCTTCACTGATGAGGTGGCATTGATGAGGCGGTACTGATGAGGTGGCACTGATAGGAGGCACTAATGTGCCACACTGATACGTGGCACTGATAGCACTGATAAGGGGCACTGAGTAGACACTGAAAGGCAGCACAGATTGGCATCACCGATGGGCACAGATTGGCATCACCGATGGGCACAGATTGGCATCACAAATGATCACTATTTGGGCTGCACTGATAATAAGGGCACTGATGATCCGTGCCCTGATTATCTGTACAGGTCTCCTCTGCATGGAGAGGCTGCTGATCAGCTCCCCTCTCCTCACACTCTGTCAGTGTGAAGCGAGGAGAGCCGATTAATGGCACTTCCGTGTTTTACATGTGTTCGACTGTAATTGGACACAGCTGATCACATGGGTGAAGAGCCACGTCGTTGGCATGTCTCAGGAACACAGTGTGCCGATCGCCACGCCCCTGTGAGCAGTGAGACTCGCGTTATCCCAGAACAAGAAGGGATCCTGCCTTGGAGGTGGTTAAGGAGGTCCTGTTGATGCCCAGACAGCTAATGTATTGAGAAACTCTTCTGGGAAGGCTGTCCACAAGGTTTAGGAGTGTGTCTATGGGAATGTTGGACTGTCCTTCCAGAAGCGCATTTATGAGGTTAGGCCCGGATGTTGGAGAGAAGGCCTGGCTTGTATTCTCCACTCTAATTCATCCCAAAGGTGTCCTATCAGGTTGAGGTCAGGACTTTGTGCAGGCCAGTCAAGCTCCTCCATCCAAAACTCTCCCACCGCAAACATTCTCATCCATGTCTTTCACCACTTTTTTTTTTTTTTACATTTTGGCGTGGGGTTCCCCCCCAAAATCCATACCAGACCCGAAGGGCCACGGTTTAAAAAACGCAAACGCACCAGAAAACCCATCAACCACAGCTGCATAGATGTGAATCTAGAGTAACAGTCCTGGGTCTTGTATGGATTGGGGTGGGGGACCCCGGCCATTTTGTTTCCGATTTTGCCCCAACTTTTTTGAAACGTGTTGCTGTCATCAATTCAAAATTATAATTTTTTTTTTTTCTTAAAGTGGTAAATTTTCGCTGTTTAAACATTTGATTTGTTTTTTCTATTATAAATACCAAGGTCCGCTTTAAGCTGGTTTGTTTTTTAAGTGCTTCAATTATACGAAAATCAAAATATAGCTGTAAGCTATATGTAAATCATAACTATTTTACTTTGTGTGGCTTATAAGACGTTTCTTAAGAGGGACAGAGAGCAGAGGCTTGCAGACTCGGAAGGTGATGAGGAAACCTCTCCCTGAAGTAATTACATTAGAAAAGTGAAGGATACTTACCGTTTCAGATGACTTCAGCTTCCACTGTCAAGTTACATTTATGTATCAAGTGTTGTGAATCCCCAGTACACTCACTGTCTTGGTATTACCAGACCCATGTGAGCTATAAAACATGCATAGCGATTAGGCCTAAGCAGTTCCAAGAAGCCTTTCCTCCGACATCTCTGAATTTCAAATACAGTAAAGTTGTAAAGCATTGTGGTTTTTTTTTTCTTTTTATGACTGTCTAAACAGGAATTATGGACTTTTTAAATTCTTTAATAGATATGGAAAACAGATATGGAAAGAGAACATCCTAATGTAGAGAATAGTGTGTTTTAAAGCGGAACTACACTGCATCTTAGCACCACAAACTGGAAATGCTATTACATTTATTTTTAATGTTCAAAGTAAACTTATCCATCCATGTCTCCATACTTTTATTTGGAGAAATCACTTTAAAAACACCCCCTAGCATTTCTGGCCAGGGCCATCTTGAGTAAGAGTAGATGATTAATGTAGCTTTTACTTCCTTGAATCCATCTTCCCTTAGCTCAAGCATGCAGGAAGGAGGGTGTGCTTGTCTAACATGTATGACATCATTTGCCTAGGCCTGGAAACCAGGAAGTAGCTGAAGAAATAGGGGAAAAAAAGTTTAAACAAGTAAATATGTTCTACTTTCCCATCTATTTACTAATACTAGCAGCAAAAGAATTACAAATCGTCAATGTTGATTGAGAGAGTGAAGTTCCACTTTAAAGTGACCCTGAAACCTTGTTAGCATCCAGAGCACATCCGGGAGTGCCAGATGTCTGTTCCCCCTTACTGTGCTCTTTGGTTCCTTCAGCCCTTATGACACTACTGTGTCCTGTACTAATGATGTAAGAATCGGAGGAAGAGACCACAGAGAGCAGAGGGGGACCAGGCATTTGACAGGCATTTTTTTTTTAAACAGCGTAGCTTGTGAAGACGGTAAATATCAGCAGCTCAGGCAGCGGAAAGGACAGGGCCTCATTCACACTTGTCAATTAGGCCGTTTGTGATTAGATGCAGGAGACCCAGCAGGGTTCCCGGCGATTTGCTGCAGGGGAAGCCCCATTAAAAGCAATAGTAGCTAATTGCGGGGGCTTGCATGTAATCCCAGGGTCCCTGATCAGCCCTGGATGCAGGCAGGCTGTGTCCAAGGCTGATTATTCACAGGTAATAGCATACAAGCTATTACATGTGAATAGCTGTGGGAGTGGTAAGCCTCCTATTGCTTTCAATGGGGCTTTCACCCACAGCTAATTGCAGGAACCCCTGTTGGGTTTCCTGCATCCAATCACCAACAGCCCCATTTTAAAGAGTGAATGGGGCCTACATATTCCTTTCTCTATCGTTTATCGACAGACACAGCTCCATATCTTCTTTAGGCCATTGGGTTATACTCCTCCCATCAGGAAAAGGACACTAGGCAGGAAAAATGCTTTACCACGCCTATGGGGGCTGTCCCTGCAGGCATAACCCCACACACTCTGCTACAGCCTCTAGTTTGTTTCTGCCTAGTTTAGGAATATGACCTAGTTCCCTGCTGGGACTTTGGACTTCGCTATTAATAGGGAAATTTGTTATTTTGTGATTTCTTTATTTTTTTTATTTTCACTAGTTAGAGTAGACGCATGGTGTGGTCGAAAAGCTGGTCTGCGGACCAGGCTTTCAAAAAGGCCTTGACTGATCTTCCCTTTTATGGGGGAGAGGTTGTTTGGACGGTGGTAACCACAGATGTCAGCTTGTCTGGCTGGGGCGGGGTACTGGGGAAGCTCTGTGCCCAGGGAGCCTGCACAGTAGAAGAGTCCAAACTGCTGATAAAGTTTTGGAGCTTGGAGCAATAAAGCTTTGTCTGAGCCATTGGACGACTCGTCTGCAAGATTTTCCGGTTCGGATTCAGTCGGACAATGCCACGGCTGTGGCTTACATCAATCACCAGGGGGGTACCAAGAGTGTCTTGGCAGCCAGGGAGGTGGCTGAAATTTGGCCTGGGTGGAACAGTTTGTCCCATTCCTCTCTGCTGTGCACATCCCAGGTGTGGGGAGCTGGCAGGCGGATTACCTGAGTGGTCAGGTGCTGGATCAAGGGGATTGGTCCCTACACCCGGAGGCATTTCATCTCATGTGTGTCCGGTGGGGGACACCTGGGGTCGATCTGTTTGCTTCTCGTCTCAACAAGAAGGTACAGAGGTTCGTAGCCAGGTCTCGAGATCCTCTGGCTGATGGCACAGACGCACTGGTGGTTCCTTGTGGGTCAGTATCGGCTGATTTATGCCTTTCCTCCGCTGAAACTTCTGCCAAGGCTTCTACGCAGGGTGGAGGTGGAAGGGATCCCAGTCATTCTGGTGGCTCCAGACTGGCCTCGCCGGTCTTGGTACACAGACCTAGTAAGGTTGGTCGCCGCTGCTCCTTAGACACTTCCTCTCAGGGAAGATCTGCTGTCTCAAGGGTCTATCTTCCATCCTGCTTTACAGTCACTGGCTTTAACGGCATGGCTGTTGAAAGCCAGGTGTTGAGGGATAGAGGTCTTTCTGACTCTGTGATTCCTACGCTATTGAAGGCTAGGAAGTGTAACGCTCCGGCGTTTGTTTAGTGAACTGGATTTGCAGCTGCAGAATTTCCACTCAGTAGTCGTGTAGAGATGTGTTGAATCACCATATCCAACTCTCCAGACTCATCATTGTGGCCCAGCCTGCCTCAGCATGCAAATATACAGACACTCAGATAAGATGTTCCTGGAGTGATAGGTTGTATACGATAGTATAGAGGTGATGTGCTGAAAGGACAGGCGTGAGTAGTGATAGCAATTATAGGCACTCAATAGTAATGTTCAGGAGTGTTAGCAGATGGTGATAGATAGTATGCAGATAGGTTAGCAATCATGTACAAGTAACAGGTGGTAGGGGACAGCAGATGAAGTGTACAGGAATTGCTAACTTAGTGCAAGGATATAGATGGTAGTAGACTCAAGAGCTAGCAATCTATGTAACAGTGCAGATGATAGGAATAGTAATGCATAGATAGCAACAGTCTTTAGTATGCAAGAGTAGATAGTGTGAGTTGATAGGAAGGAATCCCCTGTGGGGTACTTATCACTAGTTGGTTTAGAGAGATGAGGGGTCCGGTAATGAGATAAGGATCAGGTAGCGAGATACAGGATCAAGTAGCGAGACTCCGGTCTATCCAGATACTGGGGAAATAGCTGGAGGCTTCGGCAGCGTCAGACAAGGCTGTATAACAAGCGGTTTGCACGAACACCTTGTGAGTGAAAGTGTAACGTTCATGCGTTTTTGTTAGTGGATGGATTTACAGCTGCAGAATTATTACACTCAGTAGCCTTGTAGAGATACTGTTGAACAAACATATCCAACTCTCAGGACTTCATCACTGTGCACAGCCTGTTATATACTATATTTATATATATATATATATATACCTTAATTAGATGCTTAATGGAGGGATAGAATATATGAGGATGTATAGATGAGAGACAGGCTATTGTATGGAGAGCACTAGAAGTAGTATTAGGAGAGTTGCAGGTGATGGTAAAGCAGATAGGTTCTGATGTCAAGTATAGTGCAGATGGTGAGAGGACACAGATGGAGTATACTTAGACAGAGTAACCTAGTGCAAGGATAGTTGAAGGTAGTCCCAAGAGCTAACAGTCTATGCAGATGATAGTGAATAGATAGATACAGATAGTCTTGGTAATTGCAGTAGATGACAGTAGGAGATTGGTTAGTAAGGAATCCCCTGTGGGGTACTTATCACTTAGATAGGTTAGTAGTAACAGTGTCCATTAGAGAGAGGTGATCCCGTAGCGAGATACGGATCACCAGCGAGGTTCCGGCTTCAGTTCAGCAAAGGAAAAATGTCAGCAGCTCTGACTTCACAGGAGTAGGTGCGGTGAACATGTGGTTTGAACGAGCGGTGAGTGAGAGAAAGCCGGCGATTGAAATAGCCGCTCATAGCGGCGCTCGGCAATGATGTCATCCGGTCTTTAAAGGTATATGCGTCTCTTTGTTACACAAGATGGGACGCAATTAGCAAAGGAGAAATATGGTACAAGGGTACCAGAGGTACCAGAACATTACAGAAAGCCGGCGATTGAAATAGCCGCTCAGAGCGGCGCCTAGTGATGACGTCATGCGGCTTAAAGAGATAGGCAGGTATATGCGTTCCACCTAGCTGAAAAGGTGGGACGCAATGCGGAAGAAATGGGCTGGAAGGGTACCGAAGGTACCAGAATCTTACAGTACCCCCCCCCCCTTAAGGCCGGCTCCGGAAGGCCTATAGCACTGGTCTCTCCGGGTATTTGGAGTGGAACCTTCGTATAAGCCTGGGAGCGTGAACGTCAGAAATATCCAACCAGGTGTCGTCTTGGGGTCCATAGTTTTTCCATCTTATGAGATATTGGAGTTTCCCTCTGTGGATACGAGAATCCAAAATCTCCTTAATCTCAAATTCTTCTCCGCCCTCAACTTGTACTGGAGGTGGAGGCGAGATGGTAGGTCTTATTCCTTGGTTGGGAACATGTGGTTTCAGTAGCGACACATGAAAGATGGGGTGTATTTTAAGATCTGCCGGTAAGGTGAGTTGAACTGCAGCTCTCCCAATGAGCTTCTCAATTGGGAAAGGTCCTAGAAACAAAGGCCCAAGCTTTTTACTGGGGATCTTTAACCTTAAGTTTTTCGTAGATAGCCAAACGATATCCCCAATAGCATATTGAGGAGAAGGTCTTCTACGGAGGTCGTAGTACCTTTTTTGCTGGCTATGAGCATGTGAGATGGTGGTGTTAAGTAAACCCAGAGAGTCTTTTATTTGGGTAAGATAGTCAGAGGCTACTGGGTTACTTGATGGCAGGATGCGTGGTGGAAGAAGTGTGGGATGAAACCCATAGTTTAGGTAGAATAGACTTTGCTTAGTTGTACTGTGGGTTGCGTTATTGTAAGCAAATTCTGCCAGAGGGAGGAGGTCCACCCAATCATCCTGTAGGTATGAGGTGTAGCAACGCAAATATTGTTCAATGCACTGGTTGACTCTTTCAGTTTGTCCATTGGTCTGAGGGTGGTAGGGAGAAGTAAGTTTTCGCTCAATTCATAGTATATGACATAGAGCTTGCCAAAACTTGGAGATGAACTGTGAACCTCGGTCAGATAAAAGAGTCTTTGGAATTCCATGTAGCTTGAACACATGTTTCACTAGTAATTCCGCTGTTTCCTTAGATGAAGGTAGTCTGCGAATAGAAATGAAATGTGCCATCTTTGTCAGATGGTCCACTGACACTAGAATGGTAGTAAATCCTTTGGAAGGTGGTAATTCTACTATAAAGTCTAAGGACACAACTTCCCATGGAACTTTGGGTATTGGTAGACTGCAAAGTAGACCAGATGGTTTTGTAGTGTCAATTTTGGACCTTGCACAGATGTCACATGAGGAAACAAATTTTTGTACAGACGTCTTCATATCAGGCCACCAAAATTGCCTGGTGAGCAAATTGAATGTCTTAGTCATACCCATATGTCCTGCCATAGGTACGTCATGTGATAGTTCTAAAATTTTAGTACGCATACCAGGAGGTATGTAGAGTTTGTTGTCAAAGTAGAGGAAGCCTTCTGCATCAGCACTTAGTTGTGGTGGTGGGGAATCCAGTCCTAGACTGTGCAGAATCTCTTCCTTTAAGGAACGAACAACACCAATAATACGATCATGGGGTATTATAGGAAGTGAAGGGATTTGAGAAAGTTCATCCTGAGATAGAGGATAAACATGTCCGAAAGGTAGTTTACTGTTAGGGAGTAGATCGATACAACAATCATAGTCCCTATGGGGAGGCAATACTTGAGCTTTTTTCTCAAGGAAGACTTCAGACAAGTCCTGATAGCATGGTGGTGGTGTGATTTCATCCGACACCATGGACAGGATTTTTTTATAAGATTGGAGGTTACACGTGGTCTCGCAATAGTGAGAGGGGAAGGTTAGTGTCCGTGTTTTCCAATCAATGTTTGGTTGATGTATGTGTAACCAGGGAAGCCCCAAAATAATGGGAAAATGTGGTGAAGGTAATACATCAAAGGTGGTGGTCTCAACATGAGACTCGTTAGTAGTAACAAGAAGTGCTTGTGTTTGATTGGTAATTGGACCAGAAGATAACGTAATACCGTTAATTGAACTGACAGAGACAGGGATAGGTTTTGAAATAATAGGTATTTTATTCAAGGCAACAAAACTAGTGTCAATGTAGTTCCCACAAGATCCTGTGTCGATCATAGCCTTGGTAGTGATTCTATTTTGGTCCCACTGTAAGATCAATTATCAGATGATCAGCGGATGCACAGTACATGCAGAGATTTTGAGATTTTCTCCTAGCTCGTTCAACAGACGACAATGGTGGATGTATAATTCCTACCTCCATAGGAGTAGGGTCGGAGGACGAAAATCGAGAAGGATTGGGTAATGGTACTCCCATTTTCTCAGCCGAAAATCGAGAAGGATTGGGTAATGGTAATCCCATTTTCTCAGCCTTCCTTTCTCGTAACCGTCTGTCGATTATTGATGCTGAGTTGTATTAAGGCATCCAAAGTGCCAGGTAAATCCGCTCGGGCGGGCTCGTCTTGTACGGCTTCGGATAACCCGAGCCTGAACTGGGTTCGTAGAGATGCGTCATTCCACCCTGAATCTAGGGTCCATCTCTTGAACTCTGCTACGAAGTCTTCAACAGGTCTCCTTCCCTGTTTTAAAGCCCTCAATTGGGTGTCAGCAGTACTCTGCCTGCCTGTTTGGGTCTTCATACAGGCTAGAAAGTTCTGCTAGGAACGCAGGATAGGAGTTGAGAAGAGGGTCGTTTTTCTCAAAGAAGGAGTCTGCCCAAGGCCGTGGATCACCTGACATATATGATATAGTGGTACAGACTTTAATTTGGTCTGTATTGTAAGTATGAGGTTTTAAAATAAAAAGCAATTGACATGCGTTTTTAAATTCACAAAATATTTTCCGATCACCTGTAAACACTTGTGGAGGGTTTATTTTGGGCTCACGGGGTTGAGCAGCAGTGAGCTGTGATACACGGGCTATCTGCTGTCTCAAAATCTGATTTTCTTTTTGCACTTCGGTAAGAGAAACAAGTAATGCATCTACCTTTTGTGTTAGGTGCATCACATGAGTGGCTAATTCTGCTGAATCCATTTTTTTCGGGTTCGTGCAATCTGTAACGCTCCGGCGTTTGTTTAGTGATCTGGATTTGCAGCTGCAGAATTTCCACTCAGTAGTCGTGTAGAGATGTGTTGAATCACCATATCCAACTCTCCAGACTCATCATTGTGGCCCAGCCTGCCTCAGCATGCAAATATACAGACACTCAGATAAGATGTTATGCAATGATAGGCACTCAATAGTAATGTTCAGGAGTGTTAGCAGATGGTGATAGATAGTATGCAGATAGGTTAGCAATCATGTACAAGTAACAGGTGGTAGGGGACAGCAGATGAAGTGTACAGGAATTGCTAACTTAGTGCAAGGATATAGATGGTAGTAGACTCAAGAGCTAGCAATCTATGTAACAGTGCAGATGATAGGAATAGTAATGCATAGATAGCAACAGTCTTTAGTATGCAAGAGTAGATAGTGTAAGTTGATAGGAAGGAATCCCCTGTGGGGTACTTATCACTAGTTGGTTTAGAGAGATGAGGGGTCCGGTAATGAGATAAGGATCAGGTAGCGAGATACAGGATCAGTAGCGAGATACAGGATCAAGTAGCGAGACTCCGGTCTATCCAGATACTGGGGAAATAGCTGGAGGCTTCGGCAGCGTCAGACAAGGCTGTATAACAAGCGGTTTGCACGAACACCTTGTGAGTGAAAGCCGGCGATTGAAATAGCTGCTCAGAGCGGCGCCTAGTGATGACGTCATGCGGCTTAAAGAGATAGACAGGTATATGCGTTCCACCTAGCTGAAAAGGTGGGACGCAATGCGGAAGAAATGGGCTGGAAGGGTACCGAAGGTACCAGAATCTTACAGGAAGTCGATCTCCAGGAAGATTTATCATCATATGTGGAAATCGTACATTTCATGGTGCGAATCGCTGAAGGTGCATCCTAGCTTGTTTTCGGTTGCTAGGGTTTTGGCCGTTCTGCAAAAAGCGGTTGAACAGCGGTTGGCTTTGGGCACTATCAAAGGCCAAGTGTCAGCCTTGGCTATATATTTTTAGTGCCCGTTAGCTACGCATGCCTTAATTCGTACCTTCATTCCGGGAGTGCGCCATATGGCTTCTGTGAGATGGTCCCCACTACCTCTGTGGGATTGAATTCTGGTGTTATCTGTTCTTCAAAAGCCTCCTTTTGAGAACATTTGGGAGATTCCTCTCATTTCATTGTCTCAGAAGGTTGCCTTTTTGGTGGCTATTACTTCTGCCCGCAGAGTATCCTAATTGGCGGCGTTGTCACCTTATTTGGTGGTCCACAGAGATAAAGTGGTACTCCGACCAAATCAGTCTTTTCTTGCTAAGGTGGTTTTTGATTTTCATTTGAATGAAGACATTGTGCTGCCTTCACTTTGTCCCAAGCCGAAGCATCCCAAGGAAATTGCTTTGCATTCTTTGACTGTGGTGCGGGCGATCAGGATTTACCTGGGGGTCGCTGAGTCTTTTAGAAAATCAGATGCTCTTTTTGTCCTTCCTGAGGGACCTCGTAAAGGATTGGCTGCGTCTGCTGCGACCATTTCAAGATGGATCAGGCAGACGGTTGTTCAGGCTTATTCATTGAAGGGTCGTGTTCCTCCTTTCCCCGTGAAGGCGCATTCCACTAGAGTACTGAGTGCCTCTTGGGCTTTTCGCCATCAGGCGTCAATGATGCAAGTTTGCAAGGCGGCAACTTGGTCGTCTGTGCATACATTCATGAAAATTCTACAAAGTTGTTGTGTTGGCATCTTCGGATGCCTCTTTTGGCCGCAAGGTTTTGCAGGCTGCTGTTTAAAGAGAATCTTATTTGTTCTCTTTGAGGGTGCATGTTTTTTTCTAGGTGAGCTCCAGTTGTTCCTGATTGAGCTCCATATTACCTGGTTGGCTACGTTTAGCCTTTGGGGAGTTAAGTTCTTTTTTGTGTTGTCTTCCCACCCCTCATGAAAATACTGCTTTGGGAAATCCCAATGGTCTAAGAATATATGGAGCTGCGTCTGTCGATGAACAATAGAGAAAACTAACATTTTTAGTGTTGCATCGCACCTTTTCCTATTCTATGGAACACACCCCTAGCTTTTAATCATTTTAACCACTAATATTTGATATTTAAGATTTATATTTGTTCCACCCACTATCACCCTACCATCCATACGGAACACACCCTTAGGTTTTAAAATTATTTTAACCATCATTATTTGATATTTAAGATTTACATTTGTCCCGCTCACTATCATCCCACCATTGCTGCATCAACATTATATATGTTTTTTTGATGTACAAATATATATATATATATATATATAGTGTACATTTTTTTTATAGTCCACAAATTAATATATTAAGTACCCATAACCCACATAAAGGTTCTCCTAAACAAATACATTTATTTGAAGAAGAATGGTTCCTTTATAAATATAGGCACTTTTCCTATGATTAACCCAAAAGTATATCTATATTTTATATGATTTGGATTTTATTATGTATTTATTTAAAGTGCTTGTTCCCTTAACTGAAATGTAAAGGATTTAGGAAATTTAATTTTGATCTCATGTATAGTAACATATCTAGGTTATAAGACATGCATGTTTTCCGGTCCTAATACTTCTTGAGATTACATTTTAATGGTATTTCCCACCAAGATCTTTATATCAGGGCCACCTAGCCTAACTCCCTTCATTAACAAAATATTTATTATATATTCTCCATTATTAGTCAAAACATTTTTTATTATAATTCTGGTTCAATTATTGTACGTTGGTTGGGCTTGTGTATTATTATACAGTCACATGCACATATTACCATATTCCTCCACTAGATGGCTACATATTCTTGATTTTTTTAAATAATATTATTTTACATTTCTTCATTTTAAAATGATGTCGTTTTTCAAAGTTACACGGGCAATTACTGGTTTTAATAAAATTAATTTGTTTAGTAATCTATTGGAAAGTGTGCAATAAGACAGAAGTGCCTATAATATTGTAATTCATTATGTATAAGCAGTTTAAACACGACTGGATGCTCTTTTTTGTGGTACCGACATGTCACCACCCTATTTGCTATTATCCACCAATTAGAATTAGCCTCAGGATATTGCGTTATCGCAAGGATGACGCTTTATCGCGAAAAACTTTGAGGTTTGTTCGGTGATCACTTCCGGTTCGTCATTTCCACTTGCTGTTGGAACGCGCTGTGGAACGCACACTGTTACCTAGCGGCGTTTGTATATTTCTATCCTATATGCATGTGCCGATAGTGGCCCAAATAAATGTGAGTGTACCATCCCTTGATTTTTATTGTGTTTAAATAAACTTTTAAAACATTACTGCGCAATTATATTTTTAATTTTTTTGGGAAACGGCTAAACTATCCTGATTGAGGGGATAAGTGTACAACAATCCGTAGTGAACCCACGGAGGCCACCTATCCACTATACATCTAAGGAACCTTTTTCAAAATATAGAGCAAGCTGGGTCCTGGAGGCCCTTTGATTTCTGATGAGTTACCCCCACTTTAACGGGTGAAGGAATATTTCAAACACAAACACTTTTCTTAAACCTGTTTAAGACCTATTCAGCACCTTATGTCACTTTTTTGTGGTGGAATTTTTGGACAAAAAAAACTACTGTTGCACTTTATGACTTTATGGACTTACTGAAAAATGTATATTTATATGTAATTTTCTGCACTTTATGAATTATTGAAATTTTATATGTTTATGAATTATTATGTATTTATCACACTATTTATTAGCACATATTTATTAATTTAGCACTTTTGGATTCGGCTCCTCAAAACTGTTATTATATTTGGATTTTTGTACTTACCGCAAAATCCTTTAATCTGAAGTTAATCGACAGATGCAGCACCCACCCCTCTTCTTCTGAGTGTATGGTTTTTTTTTGTCTTCTAAACACTGTTTGCAACGAAACTAGAGGCTGTAGCAGAGTGTGTGGGGTTATGCCTGCAGGGACAGCCCCTATAGGCGTAGAAAATCTTTTTTCCTGCCTAGTGTCCTATTCCTGATGGGAGGAGCATAACCCAATGGTCTAAAGAAGATATGGAGCTGCGTCTGTTGATGAACTTCAGAGAAAAGGATTTTACGGTAAGTATAAAAGTTCCTGTTTTTCTTTTTTGCAAGGTTGTCTTTTGCCTTTTTGAGACACTTTGATAATAAAAAACTATATGAGCGCATTCACACTTGTGCATATGCATTGCAAATCGAGCCCTAAAAATAATAATAAAATGCATGCATTTTAAAAATAAAAGCAATATAATGGGGCTGGGCTAGCAAAAATAGCATATAATGAGCATGAAAAAACTACTAGAGAATGTTTGGACCGTGGAAATTAATGTGTGCATGGGCGTTTGAGTGCATAGAGATTGCAATATCTAAGGTCCTCTTCAAATTGTGTTTTCTCTTTCGTTCATTGACAGACACAGCTCTTGATTCTTCTTAACCATTGGGTTATATTACCCCCTACAGGAGTAGGACAATAGGCAGGAAAAAGCTTGACTATGCCTATGGGCAGTCCCAGGGGGTATACTCCCTCTCTCTGCTATAGGCAGGCCTATATCAGGAGCCTAGTCAGGAGTAAGGACTTAGTTCCTTGCTGGGATCTCTGGTCCTGACAATTTTTTCTTTTTTAATGGAATTTTTTTCCTGTTTATTATTTTGTTCCTGTGTGATCTACAATAAAGTGTCTGATTGGGTGATAGACTGGATATGAAACAAACAAAGATAAAATTCCCAGTTCAATTTGCCAACCAGTCTGCTTACCAACCAAATTGGCCTGTCTAACAGTTTGCGTCAATACAGGGGTTTAGTTAGCACACATTTGCAAACGCATGTGAAAGCTGCAGGGCCACGTCAAGGCTCCCTGTTACCTGCAGTCCTAACTCTAATGAATTTTAAAGAGTCTCCACAGTGGGAGCACATGCAAGCTAATGGATAGATAGGGGGCAGGTGAGCCTGGAGGTGGCCCATCCCTCCTGAAAGGTAATTGGGGGCATAATGGAAGCCCAGCTGATAGTATTACAGCAAAGGCACCCAGTATGTCCACTCACCAGTACACATATACAACAAAGAAAATGGCCTCTGCCCCCACCTATAACTGGCCTTCATAGCAAAGAACACATGGAAGGGCAACGCACATGAAACAAACAAAGATAAAATTCCCAGTTCAATTTGCCAACCAGTCTGCTTACCAACCAAATTGGCCTGTCTAACAGTTTGCGTCAATACAGGGGTTTAGTTAGCACACATTTGCAAACGCATGTGAAAGCTTTCTAAACCCCTGTATTGACGCAAACTGTTAGACAGGCCAATTTGGTTGGTAAGCAGACTGGTTGGCAAATTGAACTGGGAATTTTATCTTTGTTTGTTTCATGTGCGTTGCCCTTCCATGTGTTCTTTGCTATGAAGGCCAGTTATAGGTGGGGGCAGAGGCCATTTTCTTTGTTGTATATGTGTACTGGTGAGTGGACATACTGGGTGCCTTTGCTGTAATACTATCAGCTGGGCTTCCATTATGCCCCCAATTACCTTTCAGGAGGGATGGGCCACCTCCAGGCTCACCTGCCCCCTATCTATCCATTAGCTTGCATGTGCTCCCACTGTGGAGACTCTTTAAAATTCATTAGAGTTAGGACTGCAGGTAACAGGGAGCCTTGACGTGGCCCTGCAGCTTTCACATGCGTTTGCAAATGTGTGCTAACTAAACCCCTGTATTGACGCAAACTGTTAGACAGGCCAATTTGGTTGGTAAGCAGACTGGTTGGCAAATTGAACTGGGAATTTTATCTTTGTTTGTTTCATGTGCGTTGCCCTTCCATGTGTTCTTTGCTATGAAGGCCAGTTATAGGTGGGGGCAGAGGCCATTTTCTTTGTTGTATATGTGTACTGGTGAGTGGACATACTGGGTGCCTTTGCTGTAATACTATCAGCTGGGCTTCCATTATGCCCCCAATTACCTTTCAGGAGGGATGGGCCACCTCCAGGCTCACCTGCCCCCTATCTATCCATTAGCTTGCATGTGCTCCCACTGTGGAGACTCTTTAAAATTCATTAGAGTTAGGACTGCAGGTAACAGGGAGCCTTGACGTGGCCCTGCAGCTTTCACATGCGTTTGCAAATGTGTGCTAACTAAACCCCTGTATTGACGCAAACTGTTAGACAGGCCAATTTGGTTGGTAAGCAGACTGGTTGGCAAATTGAACTGGGAATTTTATCTTTGTTTGTTTCATGTGCGTTGCCCTTCCATGTGTTCTTTGCTATGAAGGCCAGTTATAGGTGGGGGCAGAGGCCATTTTCTTTGATAGACTGGATAATCTAGATTCAGAGGGTCCCCCCAGTCCGACCAGCGAGTGCGTGCAGACTGCAGCACCGCGCTAGGTCGGCTGCGACATAGTCCCACTGGGCGGGGGCTGGCCTGCAAGTTAAACATCTCGCAAGGGCGCATACGAACTGGCCTCTGCCTGTGTCCCAGCATTTCCTCCTGGCCAACAGCACCCACATTACGATGGAGCGGAGGTCTGTCCGGAGTGGTGCCCACCCTGTTCCTGGTATGGTAAGTAACTGTCCCCCCCCCCCCCTACTCTTGGATGGTTTTAGGATGGACGTGGGCCTCTCCCTGAGTCCCCCCCCCCCAGCCCCCCTAAAATGTTTAAAATTTCACTGTGGTTCTTTCGGCCCCTCCCCCCCCCTCCCTGGGCGAGGTTATGAGCTGGCTGTGGCCACATGCTCTTAAGGGGGGCTGGTTAGAGTTTCTGCTGACCGGGTTTTCCTGGTGCCCAATGGGGGGTTGAGCAGGGTTCCCTGACACCCTGGGGGTTAGTTACTAGGGCAGGGATGTCCTCTGGGCTCCCTGCGGCGGTTGTTGGGCTGAGGGAGCGGATAGTTTAGCATCTGTGGGTAGCGCCTCACGTTGCCGGATCCAGTCAGAAATTTAGGCCACGGCTTTGCGGCCTACTAGTCGGAAAATACATGAGGCGACCCCTGTGAGGATGGCTGAAGCCACTACCTCCCGCTTGGGCATCCGCCCTTCCCTCCGCTGCCCCTGGGTGGTCGGCTCCATGGGGGCTCGTGTCCAAGCAGCTGGGCGCCCATAGAAATGTAGGCCGTGTTGGGGGCCTCCATTGGGGGGGACATCCCAGTGCGTTTAGCTGAAGCCCCCACTCTTCCTTTGGGCATCTGCCGGGGTGGGATCTGTGCACTTGCGGCTGGGCCTCCACAAAAATATAGGCCGCAGCTTGCAGCCTGCTAGGCCATGTGGTCAGCTTGGCACCTCCCTTGGAAGTGGGGGCGCTCCATTTTTTAATGACGGCCTTGCCGCCATTTTTGTGTACGGCACCTGCCCCTTTTTAGTGCTGCGGGACCATCAGGGTACCCTGCCTGCGTATTCGCGTCACAGCTATCGGGCTCTTTTAAGGGGGCTATTTCCTATTATGCCCTCTATGGAGGGCTCGGAGGGCAACCCCCTCGTTTTTTTGTGGGGTCCAGTAGGTGGTTCATTTGTGGGCCCTTGGTTGGCGTCCCCTTTGCAGGATCGCAGTTGGCGACCTCCCCTGATAGTTTTCTGGGTGAGCTTAATATATAGCGACCCTACTGGGTCGGCCTCCCCGCACCCTGAGTGCTCAGATAGGATGTTTCCTCTGCTCCTCTAGCCGCGCTGGTGGATTCACTGTTTGTGTCAGTGCGTGACACTTTAAAAAAGGAGGTTGCGGCTGATGCTGTTTTGGAGGCGCTGATCCCTGGAGGGGAAATGGCTTCCTCCTGTCTTGCGGAGCTGGCGGATCAGTTGGTCCAGGGGCTACAGTTTATCTGCGATGCCTCTTGGATGCGGCTTCTTTGGTTTCTAGGCTGTCTGTATCAGCAGTGGTCCTTCGGCGTATTATCTGGCTGAAAAACTGGTCTGTGGGCCAGACTTCTAAGAAGGCCTTTTCTGATCCCCCACTTGTAGGGGATTACCTGTTTGGAGCTTCCTTGGATGACTTTGTTAAGGGTCTCACAGGGGGGAAGAGTACTCTTCTTCCACAGGCTACAAAGGCAAGGAGCCCCGTCGTAGAAGTGGGCCTTTCACCTTGGCTCAGAAGAGGTCCCTCAGGGTCTCAAGACAAGGGATCAAAAGTCGGGGCCTCCACTGGAGGTTCCACGAGGACCTGGTCTGGCAAGCCACGAGCGTACTCTTCCAGACCTGTGGACAAGGCTGCCTCTGCATGAGAGGCGCCCTCACCCGTATCTGGGGTGGGGGGACGTCTTCGCTGGTTTCCGGATCCATGGACCTCCCTGGTATAGGGCATTTGGGTCCATGAGTTATTCGGTCAGGCTACGAGATAGAGTTTGGTCTTATCCTCTGGAAAGGTTCTTCTCTTCCAACCTGCGCCTGTCCCCAGATCACTTACGGGTCTCTTTGGGGTAGTGCAAGGCTTGTTCCATCAAGGGGTGATTGTTTTGACTTCAGAACTTTTTCAGGGGTTTTTACTCAAACCTCTTTACAGTTCCCAGGAAAGAAGGCAAGGTGCGTCCAATTCTGGACCTCAAGGCGCTAAAATGCTGGTGCGAGTACAGAAGATCCACGTGGAGTCTATTCACGTGTTAGTGGCGTCCCTACGCCATGGGCATTTTTTCTCATTTCTAACCACATCCAGGATGCCTACCTGCACATTTTAATATGTGCCAGTCACCCACGCTTCCTCCGTTTTTGCTGTGGGTGAGGAGCTTTATCGGTTTGGAGCATGGACCTTTTGGTCTTGTCTCCGCTCCTCGGGTCTTCACAAAAGTGTTGGCCCCGGTGCTGCCATTCTTTGAGTCAGAGGGGGATCGCGGTACTGGGACACCTGGACGATCTTCTGTGGGCGGAGTTTTTTCTGACTGCTCTGATGGACAACTGGAGATTGCCCTGCGAATTCTGAGATAAATTGGTTGGATTCTGAACATTCAGGAGTCTGCTTTGGTTCTGTCCATAAAAACTGGACTATCTGGGTCTGGCTCTGGACTCTGCCTCTGCCAGATTGTTTCTTCCTCTAGAAAAACTCCAGACATTGCAGGAGATAATTCAGCTTCTGTAGCTCAGCAGACAGCCATCCCTCCGGGCTTGCATGCGGGTGCTGGGTCTGATGGTGTCCACCCTTGAGGAGATCTGTTTGCACCGTTCCACACAAGATATCTACAAAAGAGATTCTGGTGAAATGAGACAAGGATCCACAGGAAAATTCTTTCTCTCCCTGTACTGGACGGTTGTCACCACGGACGCCAGCCTGTCCGGGTGGGGAGGCGTCTTCACCACAGGTGTGCTCAGGGGGTCTGGACTCTGCAGAGTCTAGACTGACAATTTAATGTTCTGGAACTCCGAGCGACCAGCCTTTGTCTGGCTCATTGGACAATTTTGTCTTCAGGGGTGTCTGGTACGAATTAATTTGGACAATGCTACAGCCGTAGTCTGTCAATCACCAAGGGGGCACAAGTAGTGTCCTGGCGGCTTGATAAGTAGCTGGCATTCAAAGCTGGGCTGACTGATTCGTTCCAGACCTCTCAACTTTCTGCCACGACTCCTGTGCAGGATCAAAGCAGAAGGGATTCCATCCAGATTGACCTCGCCGGCCTTGGTATGTCAATCGGGTACGGCTGGTCGCTGAAGCTCCTTGGGGGCTTCCTCTAAGGGAAGGATCTGCTATCCCGAGGATCAATCTTCCATCCTGCTTTACAGTCGCTGGCTTTGCGGCTTGGCTGTTAGACACCAGGTGCCGAGGGATGGAGGTTTGTCTGAGTCGGTGATTCCTACTCTGTTAAAAGCTCGGAAATCTGCTTCAAGGAAGATCTACCATTGTACATTGAAGACGTACATTGCGTGGTGTAAGTCTTTTGGGGTTCATCCTCCTTCTCAGTGGATCAGATCTTAATCTTCCTTCAACGGGGGGTGGTTGAACAGAGATTTTGGCCTTGATTACCATCAAGGGCCAGGTGTCAGCTTTGGCGGACTTTTTCCAATGACCTTTTGGCCTCACACTTCTTGATGCATACTTTTCTTCAGGGTGTCCGACATTTGGTTCCTTCAGTGTGGGCTCCATTGCCGCTCTGGGATCCTAATGTGGTGCTTTCAGCTCTAAAGAAGCCTCCCTTTGAAAATATTAGGGAGGTTTCCCTGCTTACGCTGCCCCAGGAGGTGGCCTTTTTTGGTGGCCATCACCTCTGCTTGCCGTGTCGGAACTGGCAGCGTTATCCTGTCGTTCACCTTATATGGTGATTCACAAGGATAAGGTGGTGCTTTGCCCCTGTCCATCATATCTTCGCTAATTTTGAGAGACCGCTGTTCCAATACAGTGTGACATAAACTATTGCAACAATCGCCAATTTATTCTCTAGAGTCTCTGCTAAAAAAAAAAGGAAAAAAAAATATATACATAGTTTGGGGGTTCTAAATTATTTTTATAACATAAAATACTGATTTTAACTTGTAAGCAATAAATGTGTGTCAGAAAAGGTTAGACTTTAGGTGGTTAAACTGACCTCATTTGCAGATCGAAGTTCATCTCTTTGATCTCTAAAAGAACAGAAGATACAATTTTTTTATTTTTTTTTATCTTGATATAAACCCTGCTGGCTGCTTTTTTTTTTTTTTTTTTGACTGCTGTGAGCAGGAAACAGCTCTTCACTTGTTACATGAATCGTGGAAATGCCAAATTGAGATTGTGAAGGGGGGGTTGAATCGAGATCTTGTTTTTTTTTTTAACAATGTTTTCCAACATAGACATTGTATTGTATTGCATTCTGACTATCAGAGCAGCGAGAACCCAATAAAGAGGGATAATTGGATATGAATAAATTGCCTCAGGGGACTAAGCAATAAGTTGTCTCTGTACCCTGTGTTTTTTTGGTTTGGATTCAATTAGGATGAAGAGAGAAAGGAAAGCAGAATAGGGGGGAGAGTAGAAAAAAAAAGGGGGGGGGGGAGTCCAAAAAGGGATATAGCCCATGTCCACCCCTCAGTCCCTCCGGACTCTGGCAAACCGACCTCCAAATGCCACAGGATATCAATTCAACCCGGCAGGGATGGGTACACCTGTATGTAAAGTGGTGCCAGTGCAACCACTTTTTAAAGAAGTTTTCTCGAAGGCCCCCTCCCCATGGCCACCAGGTCCTCCATCTCATTTATTTCAGAGACCCTTTTTAACCAAACAGAAATCGACAGTGCTTGTGTCTGTTTCCAGAAAAGTGGGATACAGTTTTTTCCTGCAGTGAGCAGTAATGGTAAAATGGAGCGCCTGTAGATCTTTCCAGAGATGTGGCGATGATGCAGCAGAAAGAATGCCGAGTCCCATGGTATTATATGATCAGTATATTTCTAGGTGGTGCGATGTACCTCCAATCAAAAGGCATGCAGATAACGGCAGGACAAAAAGATGTGAGGAAGAGAGCGCCAATCTCCTCTCCACGGGAGGGGGGTGAGGTACCAACAGTTTAAATCCAGATTCTTGGTACCTGGAACTGATGAATGTTTTGTAAGTGAACAGGAGGATCCTCTCCACCTGTTTGTCCATGAGGCTCAGCCCCTGATTACTTTCCCAATTTGAGATGTACAGTGCACCCGGAAAGTATTCACAGTGCTTCACTTTTTCCACATTTTATTATGATACAGATTTATTTCAAAATATATTAAATTCATTATTTTCCTCAAAATTCTACAAACAATACCCCATTATGACAACGTGAAAGAAGTTTGTTTGAAATCTTTGCAAATTTATTAAAAAGAAAAAAATAAAAAAAATCCCATGTATATGAGTATTCACAGCCTTTGCGAAATACTTTGTTGAAGCACCTTTGGGACCAATTACAGCCTCAGGTCTTTTTGAGTATGATGCCACTAGCTTGGCGCACTTATTTTAGGCAGTTTCTCGAATTCTTCTGCAGGACATCTCAAGCTCTATCAGGTTGGATGGTGAACGTCGGTGTGCAGTCAATTTCAGATCTCTCCATAGATTTTCAATCGGGTTCAAGTCTGGGCTCTGGGTGGGCCACTCAAGGACATTCACAGAGTTGTCTCATAGCCACTCCTTTGTTATCTTGGCCCTGTGCTTAGGATCGCTGTCCTGTTGGAAGATGAACCTTTGCCCTAGTCTGAGGTCCAGAGCGCTGGTAAACAGGTTTTCATCAAGGATATCTCTGTACATTGCTGCATTCATCTTTCCCTCGATCATGACTAGTCGCCCAGTTCCTGCCACTGAAAACCATCCTACAGCATGATGCTCCCACCACCGTGCTTCACTGTTGGAATGGTATTGGCCAGCTGATGAGTGGTGCCTGGTTTCCTCCAGACATGATGCTTGCCATTCAGGCCAAAGAGTTCAATCTTTGTTTCATCAGACCAGAGAATTTTGTTTCTCGTGGTCTGAGAGTCCTTCAGGTTAAGGTTGTTCTTCTGGAAGGTTCTCCTCTCCCCACAAGGAAATGCAGTTCTGTCAGAGTGACCATCGGGTTCTTGGCCACCTCCCTGACTAAGGCCTTTCTCCCCCAATCACTCAGTTTGGCTGGGGCGGCCCGCTCTAGGAAGAGTCCTGGTGGTTCCAAACTTCTTCCATTTACGGATTATGGAGGCCACTGTGCTCGCTGGGACCTTCAATGCTGCAGAAATTTTTCTGTACCCCTTCCCCTGATCTGTGACTCTATACAATCCTACCTTTAAGGTCTACAGACCATTCCTTGGACTTCATGGCTTGGTTTATGCTCTGACATGCACTATTAACTATGGGACATTATATAGACAGTTGTGTGCCTTTCCAAATCCTGTCCAATCAACTGAATTTACCACAGGTAAACTCCAATCAAGTTGTAGAAACTTCTCAAGGATGATCAGTGGTAACAGGATGCACCTGAGCTCAGTTTTGAGTGTCATGGCAAAGGCTGTAAATACTTCTGTACATGTGTTTTTTTTTTTTTTATAAATTTGCAAAGGTTTCAAACAAACTTCTTTCACGTTGTCATTATGGGGTATTGTTTGTAGAATTTTGAGGAAAATAATGAATTTAATCCATTTTGGAATAAGGCTGTGACATAACAAAATGTGGAAAAAGTGAAGCGCTGTGAATACTTTCCAGATGCACTGTATGGTAACCAGTATATTGGGGGTGGGGATACGAAAATGTGGTAAGTCTGAGAAACCACCTATTGACTGTGTGGAGAAAGGAACTCGGGATATGAAGTGCAGGGCCTGTAAGGGATAGAGCACTCAGGGCATGATATTAATTTTATGTTCACAAGGTTTTTATTTCTGTAATAAGAACATCAACAAATTGACATTACACAATCAGCCAACATAGCACAGGGTGCAAGCATCCAAAACAAAATTTGAGTATACAGGAACAGTAAAGGCCCGTACACACGTACCGATTGTCGGCCGTAAATGTTCGGCCAACGTCCGATCGGCCGATTGTCGGCTTGTTAGTATGATGCTTCCGACAACCGACTGCGACTTTTCGGCCAAACAAAATCTGGTGTGCAGGCTATAAAATTTTTGTTGGCCAACAAAGAACGGCCGATTGTTCGTCAGTCCGCACAGATTTCGGCCGACAAAAATGTGATGATCAAGACTGGGCATGCTCAGTGAAGAAAAAACACACGAAAAGTAGACCAGAACATGGCATCACTTCTGCAGTTGGTTGTTGTTGGCCGACAAAATTCGTGTGCAGTCTTGAGCACTTTTCAACCAACAAAACATCACCGGACAAAAGACGGCCGAACGGTCGGCCGACAATCGGTACGTGTGTACGGGGCTTTACAGTGGCATAACAATCATGATCTAGACACATTGGAATCTTCATAAGGGAGAGAACACATGAAATATGCCATCTGAGCTAGTCATGCTGTGGCCAAGTGCACTGAAAAGAGAGTATACGTAAGGCACATCTAAGCATTAAATTGTTGTAGCATTTACCACAAAATTGACATTAGTTAGGATAAAATGTCTGAGGTAAAATTAAAGTAGGGAAGGTGTCAAAAAAGAATAGAAGGGGAGAGGATAAAGGTAGAAAAAGAGAAGTAAAGGATATGGATGTATCCCGACATTAGAGGGGAGACCAAGGGTATAAAGGAGGAGCCAGAGAACTGTATGGGAGCGGCTGTTGAGGATAGGAGCACATTTTTGTATGCTGCTCATCGTTCCCAAGTCCTTTCAAAGATACAGTGCTGAACATTCACAATGCTAGCAATCTTTTCATGGATCATGATCCAAGAAATTTTGCTTTTCAGTTGTCTTTTTCAGTCGTCTAAAGGATACTGAAGGCGTCGCCCATGCTCCTGGCATAGTGATTTTAGCCACCAGTAGGATGAAGTAGACCAACGGTTTCATTGGGTGTGGCCACCCAGGCAGGAGGTCATTAGGCAGTGTCAGGTGGGGTTAGTGTAGGATGGGGTTGTTGTGCTTACGGCTAACTCATGGAGCATCAAAAACACTTTGTTCAAAAAATTCCTAATATTGGGCATTCCCACCAAATATGAAGCATAGAGCCTCTTAACTTACAATCTCAAACACTCTGTGGAGGCTGTCTTATACATTCTGGCCAGGCAAGTTGGGACCGGGTACCATCTGGTCAAGACCTTAAGGCTTGTCTCTGACATTCAAGATACCCTTATAGGATACCTGTAGTCTAGACGACCAATACTCTGGTTCCTGTTCACAGTTAAGGTCCCTCTCCCAAACCAGCATGTATGGTTTTTTCTGGGTTGGAGTGAGCAGCAACTCTTACACCATTGAAATCCCCCCCCTCCCCCCCAGTACCCTGGTCTTTGGTGCACCATTGTTCATTGGCTGTCAGAGAAGGTGGATCCCCTGAGGACTCCATAGTCCTTAAAAAAAAAAAAAAAATGACCTATTTGATAAAAACTGAACCTTTCTGATGTGGCATCATGCTATTCATTTTACCTATTCAAACCAGGAACCCTGCCAAGCCTGAAGATCCCTTTTGATTGATGTAAGAAGTGGTGAGGAGTTCAACACAAAGGCATCTTCTAGTCTCCTGGGAAGGGTAAATGCCAAGATATTTATTGTTGAAGGAGTCGGTCTTGAGAAGAGAAATCAGAGAAACTGACATGGAGACATTTAGAGCCTCTGATTTTTGGTAGTTGATGTGGAAAACAGGGCCTTGTAAGTCTTCAGCTCTGTCATCAATATCGGTAACAAGATCAGGAGATTAGATAGAAAAAATAGCAAACCATGTGCATAGGCTTCAACCTTTGGGCACAATGAAGAACCTGACTTAGACCAATAATGTCTGGATTATTTCTGACCTTTCGCAAAAAGGGCCCCAGAGACAAGATGAAGATCTTAAAGGGAAAGGGCCGAGTCCCATTGGTGATTTGGAAGGGGGATGAGAGATGGTCATTACCTTCATTTGAGCAGAAGTTTGGGAGTAGACAGCCTGGATCCAATGCATCATCTGCTGGCCAAGACCAATTTGTTTGGGGGGTGGGGGGTTTCTGTCAAAAATTCCCTGTTCACCCTATCAAACTCTTTTTCAGCATCGTTGAAAGATGCAGCATAAGGACTTTTCGAGAGTGGGCAGTATGAATCAGATCCAAGGTTGTTGTCTCGTGCACATTATGTGTTTTAACAGAACAACCAAATGTGTTCTTTGCACCTTCTGATCCCATAAGTATCTCCAAAGAATGCATTCTCCAACATTATTTCTATAACATTAATTAGAATACAAAGATTAAATAAAGTAAATTAAGTATCTAGCAATTTGTGTGCCATCATCTCCACTGATAGCAATCCAGGTCCTGGACCCAGAGTATTAGAAAAATTAAATTTTAGGCTTTTTATATTTATTTATTTATTTATTTTTATTATAATAGTGCCAGAAAATGATATTTCTGATTTGTATTGCTGTCTGGGTAGAGATCAGCTAAATACCATTTCTGGTGATAGGTGTTGGGAAGATAGGAAGTGAGGACAACTATCTCCAGTGCAGAAACACAGCAATAAAAAAAAAAAACCCATCAGACTCTAACTTGCTTTGCTCTGTTCTGCTCAAATCAGGAAAAAAAACATTTGGCTGGACTTTTATTTTACATTATACTTTCTTATTTTTGCGCTACAATTTTTTCATGGTTATCTATATAGGTCGGGAGACTCCAAATCACACAGTCCATGTCCTCTTCCATCAGGAGAATTGTCTGTCTCTTCTCGCCATATGTAGTGCTTGATGAATGTACTGTGCCTTTCTGGTCTATTGACTGAGGAATAAGTTGATGATGCATGAACCTGCTGGATGCCCTACAATGAAAATGTATCTAGTACAGCAAGAAGTCAAGGTTAGCTTCATAAATACAATTTACCTTTGAAATGATCCTTATTATATGATGTTACTTCCGAGCTGCCTCAATTTTTTCAACTCCATGAATCGGATATTCTTCCTGCCTTGACATTGTCTGGGTCTATAACCACGGCTAATATGAATTGAAGAACGCTGAGCTTTCATAGAAATTATTCTAGTGCGTGAAGGCTATTGATCATGTTGCTGTGTCTGTTTTGTGTTTGAACTAAATTCGGAATAAAAGATCACATCCATAAGTCATGTGTTCCTATTACAAGTTTTGACATGAAATTGCTAATTCAGTTCAGAGACTTTTCCTAAAACAGCATAGTTTATTGCTGTGAGCGTGTCAAGCAGACTGATGTATACAGTAAGTTGTGAATGTTTGTGTTACAATTGCTAAGACTTCCTCCTTTTTATAATTTCAAAACTACATCTTCGCTCTCTGCAGAAGGGAGGCCAGATCCATGCAGAAATTGGTGGCTCGGTGTTTATGGAATCTCCAGCGGTGAACTGTTTTTGCAGAAATTGACTAACCCCCCCCCCCACACACACACACTTAGAATACCATAACAAAGGTGTCTTTTGTAAAATTATGTAACTAGCTGTGGTGATGAGGGAGTTGAGGATAGAGTTGCGTGCTCATCCTCCATCTACTCTGCATTGTGCATTAAAGCTTTGGCTCATGCCTTTTTCCACACTGATATCTGCATGCAGGCCAGGACTTCACCTCCCAGCCTCTGACAGATAACAAGGACCTTCCTCCATGCCACTGGACCTGCACTCAGGACCACTTCTCTTCTTGAAAAATCATATGGAAGTCGTGCCTGCAAATGAAAGCACTGTTCAAACCACACGTGCGGTATCGCCGCAATCGCCAGAGCGAGAGCAATAATTCTAATTTTATTGACTGTAGTTTGTCGCCATTCCACAGGTGTGCGCAACTTTAAACCGTAATATGTTAGGTATCTATTTACTCGGTGTGACCAAAAAAATTTTGTTTGAAAGACCGCTGCGCAAATACAGCGTGATCAAAAATATTGCAACGACCGCCATTTTATTCTCCAGAGTCTTTGCTAAAAAAAGAAAAAAAAATGTGTGTGTGTATATGTATGTATGTATGTATGTATGTATGTATATGTTTAGGGGTTTTCTAGCTAAAAATACATATTTTAACTTGTAAACAACATGTGTCAGAAGTGGGCTTGGTCCAGAAGTGGTTAAAGAGGAACTTTACCCCTACCCATACATTTTTATTTTCAGATATCATTTAGCTCCTTTGTGCATGATAAACATAGTCACCATCCTTGTTCTTTTATCACTCCCTGCTTTTATGCTGCACATCTCTTCCTATGTTGCCATCTTGAATTGAGCATCTGCTGTCTATCCATTTACACAGCCATCCCCTTGATGACATTGCCTTGATTTTGCGTATGCGCAGATGTGTCAAAGGTCCTGCAGGCTCAAAATAACCTGATACTTGGGCACAGCCTTCTGAGATGTAAGCATAAATATCTTGAGCAATAATATACCACCCTTACCTAGGCAAGGAATCTGATGTGTGTGTATGTGTGACAGCTCTGGATTGATAAAGTGAAAATTGGTTTGGATTCTGATGGTTCTAAGGCTGTCCTGGGCTAAGACTTTTTTTTTTTTTTCAGGCTAAGAACATTTTAAGCTAGTACAGAAAATACATGTTGATTTTGAAGAACTGCAGTGTCCTGGTTACTTCTTGTGAGTTTACCAGAAAGAACAACCGACCTTATATTTTTTCTGTAAACGACTAATCCCTTCAGCCCCCATGTAATAAAGATGAACAAATGCACATAAGTTCTTAGTCCAAACTGTGATAACTATCGTTCCCTCCAGAAATACAGTGGAGAAGTGGGTGTAGCCATCCTTGGAAAGGTTATTTGCAGGATTACCAGGTAAAAGTAAAGGCTCGTACACACTTGACGAAAATCGGACGAAATATCCTCTGATTTTTCTCTCTCTCACGCTCAGCGGTCATAACAGTTTTTAGTTGACAGTGCATAATGTTTACAAAATTTCTCGTCTGATTTTTTTTTTGTGTGACATTTGTTCCTAGACTTCTGGGTCATCAGCAACTTCAGATCACGCACGGTCTTTCCTATCCGATTTTTCGTGGAAATACTGCATACACATTAAACTAAAATTGGTCGTGCTTAGGACGGAGGATAAAAATTTTGGTGTTTGTCTCTCCGTTTTTTTTTTTTTATTGAAAATGTCAGCATCGGCTGCTGAAAGTTGTGTACACACTAGCCGCAAATCGTACGATTTTACATCGGATGGGAATTTTGGGCAGATTTTCTACTAGTGTGTACCCCACTTAAGTGAAAGCTTGGGCAAGCCATACATTATACAGTTTTCTTTTCTTCAACCATGGGTTGAAGAAAAGAAAATTGCTTGATTGGGGAATTCCTGCCACTGCGCTATTGTATTCTGACAGCGGGAGGTTTCCCAGCTGTCAGAATTCAATGATTGCTGGCAGTGATTGAACAGAAAAAAGCCTGACCTGCTGTTTGCACTTAAGTCAATTGATAGAACGACTTCAGAACAACCAGTCTGCCCATAGATGGATCGAAATTTGGCCAAATTTCAATCTACCTAAGGCTGGTTTAATGCAGCCACACATCAGCTCTTCAATATGGTACTGTTGGCAAAGATGCAAAATTCACTTGTGTAGAATGCTCATGCAACACCACCATATCCTGCAAACTCTTAAAGCAGTTGGTTTATTCAGTGCATAAGTGCCTCTAGCTGTGGTCTCTTAAATAACCTCAACCTCACATCACTCCAGTGACTTAGTCCAGTCAAGACATGAAATGTGTTGTGTAAGAACTCATTCAGATATGTTGCCTGGGGGGGTTAGCAAAACCAGGCAGCTGAGCCACGGTTTTAATGCCCCCTGACTACTGCCTGCCTTAAGACTAACATACAGCCGCTCATGATGGTACAACTGCCATGGCAAAACTTAAACAGCATGCTGCTTTCGTGATAGTTATAACTGTTGGGTCACCATCCACATCACCTGATTTAACCCATCTCCTTCTAGCTGCCTGTCCAACACCTGTGAAAAGTGATCCGGGCATGGATCACTTTTCAGAAGAGTGGAAGTCACTGCTGCACATATGAACACGTCCTAAGAGTAAAGCTGCCCATATATGTTAAGATTTCTCTTGTCCAATCACATGTTCAAGGAATACAAAGTGTTTATTGATTGGATGAGGTGGAGAAGCAGGGCAGTGATGTCATAATCTCCACCACATCTGAACAAAAAACCCCTTGTATTCATTAAAAAAAAAAAAAAAGTACACGGTGTTCTCTAAATGGCAGTAGTTAGAAAGATAATTTCTAAACTTCAGCTTTAAGAAATGACATCGACTGCTAATTGAAATGCAATGGTAATTTTTAATAACGTAAGATTACAAAATGTCTTGTGTAGCAATTTTACTGTATATGCTTTATTCATTTTTTTAACATAAGTGGAGTTTCTCTTAAATGTACCATTGAGAGCATTTTCCTATATCTGCTCGATAAGTACAAAAAAATACCTTTTGATTCTTCCAGAAATCTTATCAGATCATTTTTTTCTTAGCTATCCCTAAGGACTACAGAACCCATCCCCTTTATGATATATACAGTATCTCACAAAAGTGAGTACACCTGTCACATTTTTGTAAATATTTTATTCTAACTTTTCATGTGACAATACTGAAGAAATGACACTTTGCTACAATGTAAAGTAGTGAGTGTACAGCTTGTATAACAGTGCAAATTTGCTGTTCCCTCAAAATAACTCAACCGCTTGCAAAAAAAGTGAGTACACCCCTAAGTAAAAATGTCCAAATTGGATCCGATTAGCCATTTTCCCTCCCTGGTGTCATGTGACTTGTTAGTGTTACAAGGTCTCAGGTGTGAATGGGGAGCAGGTGTGTTCAAGTTGGTGTTATCGCTCTCACTCTCTCATACTGGTCACTGGAAGTTCAACATGGCACCTCATGGCAAAGAACTCTCTGAGGATCTGAAAAAAAGAATTGTTGCTCTACATAAAGATGGCCTAGGCTATAAGAAGATTGCCAAGACACTGAAACTGAACTGCAGTACGGTGGCCAAGACCATACAGCGGTTAACAGAACAGATTCCACTCAGAACAGGCCTTGCCATGGTTGACCAAAGAAGTTGAGTACACGTTCTCAGCATCATATCCAGAGGTTGTCTTTGGGAAATAGACAAGTGCTGCCAGCATTGCTGGAGAAGTTGAAGGGGTTGGGGGGGTCAGCTTGTCAGTGCTCAGACCATACGCCACACACTGCATCAAATTGGTCTGCATGGATGTCGTCCCAGACGGAAGCCTCTTCTAAAGATGATGCACAAAGCCCGCAAACAGTTTTCTGAAGACAAGCCGACTAAGAACATGGATTACTGGAACCATGTCCTGTGGTCTAAAGAGAACGAATTAAACGTATTTGGTTCAGATGGCGTCAAGCTTGTGTGGTGGCAACCAGGTGAGGAGTACAAAGACAAGTGTGTCTTGCCTACATTCAAGCATGGGGGTGGGAGTGTCATGGTCTGGGGCTGCATGAGTGCTGCCGGCACTGGGGAGTTACAGTTCATTGAGGGAACCATGAATGCCAACATGTACTGTGACATACTGAAGCAGAGCATGATCCCCTCCCTTCAGAGACTGGGCCGCAGGGCAGTATTCCAACATAACGACCCCAAACACACCTCCAAGACGACCACTGCCTTGCTAAAGAAGCTAAGGGTAAAGGTGATGGACTGGCAAAGCATGTCTTCAGACCTAAACCCTATTGAGCTCACTTTTTTTGCTAGCGGTTTAGACAATATTGGCTGTGTGTTGAGTTATTTTGAAGGGACAACAAATTTACACTGTTATACAAGCTGTACACTCACTACTTTACATTGTAGCAAAGTGTCATTTCTTCAGTGTTGTCACATGAAAAGATATAATAAAATATTTACAAAAATGTGAGCGGTGTACTCACTTATGTAAGATACTGTAGAAGAGGAGAGGGGGAGCTTATTGTAGTCCTGTCGTAGAGTGACATTGGTACCTCTCCTTAGATGTAGCATCCTGAGTGACTGTTGTCACCCTAAAAGAGGAATACTGTTACTGACAAGGTCACCAGGTGAAAATTAAAAGGGTATTAAACCTAAAAACAAACCTTTAATATACAGTATATCCGCTTACCAGTCCTTAAATGCGATAATTCTATTAGTTTTCCCTTTTGATTTTTTTTTTTTAACCTTTTTTTTTTACCTGGCAATCCTGCCGGTAACACATGTCCTGTCTTGGGGTCTCTCCACTCTGGATGGAGGAGCAATAGAGACACTTTTGAAAAGCAGTGTGGGGAGAAGGGGATTTTTAAATGCGCTAGCAGATCAAAGCTTCATGTACACTACAGCTTCTAAACTTGAGTTTAGGAGCTTTTGGAGTTTTTTTTGCCAAAGTTCCAAAACTCAACCCCATAAAAGCCTGTGTGTCCATGCACACATAGACTTTTACAAGTTTAGAAGCTGCTGCAGTTAGGGAAGGTTCGACCTCCCTCAATCTCCCTCTCCTGAATGCGGAAGAATTGCGGCACGGTTTTGCATTTTCCCATGGCCGGCGGTCAATCTAATCTGTGTATACATGACCCTTTAAATGGACTTGACTAACAAAGCCAAACTCAGCTAAAACATTTTAAGCAGTTACAGTAACGGGTTATTTTTTTTTCTTTTGGGATAAAGGTTTTACATGAGTTTAACCACTTAAGCCCCGGAGGATTTGGCTGCTGAAATACCAGAGGGTATTTTGCAATTCGGCACTGCGTGACTTTAACGGACAATTGCGCAGTCGTGCGACGCTGTACCCAAACAAATTTGATGTCCTTTTTTTCCCACAAACAGAGCTTTCTTTTGGTGGTATTTGATCACCGGTGCGATTTTTTGATCATGCGCTATAAACAAAAAAAGAGCGTCAATTTTGCAAAAATAACAATATTTTTCACATTTTTTTATATGAAATTCCCCCAAAAAAATGTAAAAATCAAAATTTTTTAACATTTTCGGCCAATTTGTTTTATGCTACATATGTTTGGTAAAAAAAAACCGCAAAAAGCGTATTTTGATTGGTTTGCGCAAAAGTTATCGCGTTTACTAACAAAGGAAAAGATTTTTGTCATTTTTGTTGTTTTTTTTAACACGTAATGGCGGCGATCTGCAATTTTTTTTGCGGTACTGCGACATTGGGGCGGACAGATCGGACCCTTGACTGACATTTTTGACACTTTTGGGGCTACCAGTGACATTTCTACAGTAATCAGTGCTATACATATGCATTATAAGGAGTTAACTTTATTTGAGAGGGAGGGGCTGTGTGTGTCCCTAGGGGCGTGATTCTAACTGTGATTGGCTTTGGCTTGAGCTGTAGGAACAATGATCAACGGTCCTACATAGTAGAACCGTATGATGTTCCTACACAGGGGAGAATGACAGGCGGCTTGTTTACACTAGCCGCCTGCCTTTCTCCCTCTCCCCCGACGATCGCTGAGTGACCGGCGGACATCGGGTTCGCCGGTCACACACGCGGGGGTGTGTACCGATACGTCACTCTGCCTGTGAGGGGCTGACCGCCGCAGTATATGTACTTGCGGCGGTCGGCAAGTGGTTAAAGCTGACCATTGTGAGCACGCCTGTCAGTAGTAAAAGGTTTGTCTCAACCCCCTAACTGCAATGTTTGCTGGACAGCATGGTCTGTATAAGGAATTAGAAAAATGACAGACTAAGGGTCCTTTCACAAGGGCTTTCCGCATCGCGGACTCCGTTTTGCTCACCGGGGAACAATCCACCGATCCCCACTGGGCAGGCGGATGACATCTCAGTCTCCCCTTACTTTGCAGAGATGGAGCTGTCAGATCCCCGCTTTCCTCTATGGGAGATCGGATGAAAACGGACCGCTTGTCCGTTTTCATCCGATCCGATCCTCCAGACGGATTGAAACCCTATTTTCATGTACCACATTGGATCGGAGAGCATGCGGGTGTCAGCCGACATGTCACCGCTGACATCCGCTGCTCCATAGAGGTGCATGGAGCATCCGATCAGGTCCGCCTGAAAAACTGACAGATGGACCTGATCGGAAAGCATGTGTGAAAGGGGCCTTAGTGGCTCGATTACCAAGTGAAAAAAAAGGAATACAGCCACCACATCTAAGAATTGATAAGCTGCAATATAACACATTTTTTGGGGAGTTTAATACCGCTTTAAGGAAAAAAGCCTGAAAAGAAAAGTAAATGCAACCGTTGCATCTAAAGACAGGTAAGCTACAATATATTACATTTTTGTTCTTTAGGTAGTAGAAGGTTTTTCCCTAGTGAGCTAAAAGCTTAAAAGACCATCCTTCTGTTTTGTGGGAAATGCGGTTTCCTTGGCATTGCTGAGAACAATACATTTCTCTTATTGTGCTGGCAGCTTGCATTGCACTATATGTAACAATGGTAAAATATAGCAAGCTGACAAGCCAAACTGCTAAAAAATACAGCTGAGGCAAACTGGATGCAGGCTGTCTGTAATGTGCCCTCTCAGGTTCCCACGTGACTTCCTTATTTGTACATCAGTCAGATAGTATTGCAGCAATGATATCAATAATTAAAGCTTCATTGACATATAGGCAGGGAGCCATATGGTCTACAAAGGATCGCTTGGTAGTACGCTTAGTGATGGGGCACATGGAGATATTGCGGTGGTAGAAAACAGTCTGGATTTCCTAATAATACTTTACATTTTTATCATAAAACTGATGATTTTACATGATGATATTATCGGGGTAGAGAGGATTCGCAGGTAAAGGACTGACTGTACTGCATTGCTGTGTGTATTTCATAAAAAAAATACTTTTCTCTGCTTGTTTTTTTTTTTTAATGTTGCCTTTATCTTTGTGATTTGGGAACTCTTGAAAACTTACATTATCTTCTAATAGTGTTTATATATGTAAATTCCCCATACTTTGGGTTGACATGATATTAATGTTTATGAAGTCGGTTTCATTCGTTTATCTGCAAAAGAAGACCCCTAAGTAGGTTAACTGGACAGGAAGCTGCTTGCGTTTATAGAAATGCTGCTCCTCACGATAGAACCATTAATACCGTTCTGATACTCTCCCGAAATGTTATATACTGTATATAAGAATGCTGGTAAATTGACACTAAAGTCTGTTTTTAGTTAGCATACATTTTGACTTGTAACCTGAGTGAAATTTTAATATGGCTGTTGTTTTACTTTAATTGCTTTCTGTGCTCTGCATATCCTAGAATTGAATTGGTATTCATGCTTAGGGCTTGGTTTACACTGCTGTGACATGGGATGTGACTTGTGAGACCCCAGGTCGCATAACATGTCAAATTCAATGTTTCCCTATAAGAGCCATCTTTAACTTATGCTACACAAGTCACTCTGACTTAAGGAAAGGCTCCTGTGCTACTTTAGTCTGACTTGGGTGTGATTTCAGCCCAAGTCCGATCAAGTCAGAAGGAAGTCGCAAGTCGTATGAATTTGCCGTCGCAGCAGTGTGAACTGAGCCTCAAGTTGAACTCCATAGCAAACAAAAAAATACACTTGCAGTGTAACTTTCCCTGTAATGCAAGTGGTAAATGCTCTTTTATGCCGATTCGTCCAGGAAAAATTACTAATCCCTCGCTGCCTCAGCAGCTGGAGCTCAACTCCCCTTTGCGTTGGGGACAGGCCCTTGGCTTACTCATGTTCAATCAATATATATGTGTGTATGTATGTAATATAATGTGTGTATGTATGTTTTGGGGGTGCTAAGTAATTTTCTAGCAAAAAATACTGATTTTAACTTGTAAGCACACAAGTGTTCACATTGATCTTATAGAACGAAATGATACATTGTAAAACATTGTTTAGGCTCCGTTCGCATGTCACGATTCCGCCCGCAACCCGGAGATTATTGCAAATCGCGGGACGCCTGTGCGTTGCCCGTGATTTGCAATTGCCCCCCAAACGCTGAGCGATGTTGCCGCGATTTCCGCCTGCCAAATCGCGGTAACATTGCGCAAAAAAAATTGCGGGATGCAATACGCTCCAAAGAAGCTCTTGTACTTTTTTGGGCGTAATGCGTCCCGCGATTTTTTTTTGCGCTATGTTACCGCGATTCGGCAGGCGAAAATCGCGGCAACATCGCTCAGCATTTGGGGGGCTATTGCAAATCACGGGCAACGCACAGGCGTCCCGCGATTTGCAATAATCTCCGGATCGCGGGCGGAATCGTGCCGCGATCCATACGCTGACATGTGAACGGAGCCTTATAGTTATCTCGTAGCCTTAACAATGTTGATAAACATTTGCCAGAGGCTCTTTTTTTTTTTTGACAGCTGTGAGTGAGCAGAACACAGCTCTGTAAGGCCCCTTTCGCACTGGCTTTCCGATCTGGTCCGCCTGTCAGTTTTTCAGGCTGACCTGATTGGATGCTCCATGCAGCCCTATGGAGCAGCGGATGTCAGCGGAGATGTCTCAGCTCCATCTCTGGACAGTGAGTGGAGATGGACCTGTCATCCACCTACTCAGCGGGGATCGGCGGATCGATCCCTGCTGAGCAAAGCTGAGTCTGTCGGGCGCACCGCCCGTGTGAAAGGGGCCTAACAATCGAGGAAATGCCGTTTAAAGACTGCAATTTTTTTTTAATCGTGCAATTTTTCGTTTTAAAAGTTCAGTAAACTAAATTCTCACAAAAGAGTACTTTGATCTGAAGGATCGCAGGAAAAATTCCCTTTGTTCATGTTTCCTAAACCTGTCACTGACCTGGGCAAGCCATGCAGAGCATATGATTGGCAAATACCCAAGCAGTGGTTACCTTCTTTGAAAACTGAACATCAAAATAAATAGATCCAGAAATATAGGCAGCTGAATTTGTCTGCAAATATTGACTTTTTCCTTTAGAGCGGAGTTCCTGCCTGGGGGAAAAAAAACATTAAAGGTCCGCAGCTACAAATATTGTAGCTGCTGACTTTTAATATTAGGACACTTACCTGTCCAGGGATCCTGCGATGTCGGCACCCCGAGCCAATTCGTCCATCGCCTTCCAGTGTAGGCGCTGGCATTGCAGGTAAGGGATACAGGCAGTGAAGCCTTCAGACTTCACAGCTGGTTTCCTACTGCGCATTCGTGAGTCACGCTGTGCTCTCTGAAGGGTCCCGCCGTCTTTTGAAACACACACAGGTCCCAGAAGGCAGCGGAGGAGAAAGGAGGAGGGGCCGGACATAATATAGATCGACTTGCGATCAACATCCCAGGAAGTGGAAGCGGGTACCTGTCAAAACCAGGTACCCAATCCCCCCCCCTAAAAATGCCAAATGTGGCAGGGAAGGGTGCAAACAAGCAAAGCTTCCCCTTTTGGGTGGAACTCCGCTTTAAATTTAATTTTAACCTTGTCCCTCCCTATTGGTTCTTTAATTGGGGAGCAGCCTCTCTGACCAACTGCTTGACTTTTGTAGGAAGAGACAGAATTTACATATAACTTTTGCAGCCTGTATCCCTCGATTGTATGATCATTTTGACATGTGGATTTCATTCGGTAATCTCTGCTTACACATTTTTGCTCCCATATACTAAGTTTAAAGTGGCTAGATTTTGTGTTGGTGATCTGTGGGAGTGCATTAAAGGCTGACAAACAGATCCAGGATCAGGCCTTGTACAGTAGTTCTGTGCTCTGATCAGCCCTTGTACAGTAGTTCTATGCTCTGATCAGCCCTTGTACAGTAGTTCTGTGCTCTGATCAGCCCTTGTACAGTAGTTCTGTGCTCTGATCCACCCTTGTACGGAAGTTCTGTGCTCTGATCAGCCCTTTTACAGTAGTTCTGTGCTCTGATTAGCCCTTTTACAGTAGTTCTGTGCTCTGATTAGCCCTTGTACAGTAGTTCTGTGCTCTGATCAGCCCTTGTGCAGTAGTTCTGTGCTCTGATCAGCCCTTGTACAGAAGTTCTGTGCTCTGATCAGCCCTTGTACAGTAGTTCTGTGCTCTGATCAGCCCTTGTGCAGTAGTTCTGTGCTCTGATCAGCCCTTGTGCAGTAGTTCTGTGCTCTGATCAGCCCTTGTGCAGTAGTTCTGTGCTCTGATCAGCCCTTGTACAGTAGTTCTGTGCTCTGATCAGCCCTTGTGCAGTAGTTCTGTGCTCTGATCAGCCCTTGTACAGTAGTTCTGTGCTCTGATCAGCCCTTGTACAGTAGTTCTGTGCTCTGATTATCCCTTGTACAGTAGTTCTGTTCTCTGATCAGCCCTTGTACAGTAGTTCTGTGCTCTGATCAGCCCTTGTACAGTAGTTCTGTGCTCTGATCAGCCCTTGTACAGTAGTTCTGTGCTCTGATCAGCCCTTGTGCAGCACTGTTCTCTGATCAGCCATTGTACAGTAGTTTTGTGCACCGATCAGCCCTTGTACAGAAGTTCTGTGCTCTGATCAGCCCTTGTACAGAAGTTCTGTGCTCTGATCAGCCCTTGTACAGTAGTTCTGTGCTCTGATCAGCCCAGTGCTCTGTCCATTGAATGTCCACACTCTGAAGCCTTATGGCCTCTTCAAATAAAAGCCCAACCCCAAAAGCTCACAGGATAAATGTGGAGTGGCACAGATTGGCAGCAGGCCACATTTAGATGCGTGTACTGCATTTTTTTGTTGCTGTATGTTTTCCCACTTTTATGATTGCATCCATAGTTCTATATCACACGCTCCTATGATTTCGAGAGCAGCCTTTCTAAAGGCGAATAAGACCCCGTTCACAGTGTTTTTCAGCTTTACACTCGAACGCTCAACAAGCAAAATCCTATTAATTAATAATTCATTTAAATGGCCCCTGCTCACATTTGTGCGTTTTTTTGCCAGTCGCTCAAAGTACATGAGCTACTTTCCAGGCAGATTTGAGCATTTTTTGTCCCCGTAGACTTCAATAGAAATCACCTGAACAGCGAGAAATTAGCATTTTCAAGCAGTTTTTTAGGAGTTTTCAGCTCAAACTTCCCCTTTTCTAGCATCACTCCAGACCTTGGTTTCTATTGGCCACAGCAAAAATGCCTAAATGAAAAATGCCGATAATATTTGCTCAAAAAAAAAAAAAACACTTGAAAAAAATGCTTGGAAAAGTGCCTGAAAACTCTCAACTCAAGTGTGAATGTAGCCTTAATGAGTATCTGGCATGTAAGACGCTCCTGACTCATTTTCCTTCTCTCATGTAACAGTGTTGGTAGCTGGTGATTGGTTAAGCGCTATCACATGGGGGAAGGGTGAGAGCCCTTCCAGTAAGCTCTGACAGGTTGGGTCAGAGTTGACATACAGATTTTTTCCAACAGCAGAACAGAGCAGGAAATATGTGCTGTGGACTGGGGGAAGTTGGATGACCCTGTTACTTTTGTCCTGCATTGACAACTCAAAGGTCTCTTTGGCAAATAAAAAGAACCTGTGCTTTTCAAAATAACTGGTTCATTCTGCAATAAGAACCATACTCAAGCCCCGTACACACGTACCGATTGTCGGCCGTAAATATTCGGCCGACGACCGATCGGCCGATTGTAGGCTTGTTAGTATGATGCTTCCGACAGCCGACAGCGCATTTTTGGCCGAACAGAATCTGTCGTGCAAGCATTAAAATTTTTGTTGGCCAACACCAGAACGGCCGATTGTTCGCCAGTCAGTACAGAATTCGGCCGACAGACAGCAGATTTGCAAGACTGGGCATGCTCAGAAAAGAAAAAAGACAAGGAAAGTTAACCATCACATGACATCACTTCTGCAGTCGGCTGTTGTTGGCCGAAAAAATTTGTGTGCAGTCTTTTGCACTTTTCAACAGACAAGACAGCCCTCGGACAAAAGACGGCCGATCGTTCGGCCGACGATCGGTACGTGTGTACGGGGCTTTACACTTTATAGCCACCTGACCATCACACCTACAGTGGATATACCTACAGTGGTCACAATATTTGGGAGAAGTGTCCACTTACTTATGACCATTTTGTAGGTGTGATGAGTGAAGTTTTCGGCCAGATAATGTACCTTCATTGACAGATTATCGGAGATTCCTGTGTATATTGAAACTTCACAGGGTTATACATGCTCTCCTTACCCCCGTATGACCATGCTCAGGCCTAAATACTGGCTACGTAGGCACTGCAATGTTAAGAGCAGGGTGATGCTAAATGGAGAATGTGGGGGTAGTGTGGACAGCGGAGAAGGAAAGCAGAGTATATGCTGCTTCGGATGGAGAAAATAAATGTGTAATTATATTTACCCACCCTGCTTAGCCCTCTGATTTAAACTACCCGGCAACCCCCTACCACAACCACCACCACCACCAAGCTACTTGCACAGATTATGGAAAGTATTTTAAAGGGGTCCTGTCACGTGAAATATTTATTTGGTTTCATTTAACATTTTTCTGAATTTATACATAAAGCTTGTAAAGGGAGTTTAAAATCCTGTAGTGACTTACAAGCCAGCAGGGGAAACCACAGCCTACGGGAGTAGGAACAGTTCTTTGATACCCCTGGAAGTGTCGGTTATCTGCAGCAGCTGGGGATTAGAAACCCCCACAGATATTGTCGTGACAGGGTCACGTTAAGTAAACAATAAATGAGGAAACAAAAAGATTACTGCGCTAACTAATGAGTGAAAAAGCAGCTAGCACCAATCACTAGACAAAAAAGTGACCAATAATACAACAAATGGAAAGAAATGTGCAGCGCTGATATTGGTGAATATGTAAAAAACAAATAATACATGAGAGTCCAAACATAAAAAGTCCATCAAAAAATCCCAAGTGAATGATGATGATGAAATGGGTCCAACAAAGAATATTGTGATCTTAATGTGCAGCAAATCCCAACACCAGTGAAGATAAAGTGAATTGCGCTCACCAGATGGATGGGACCCAGATACCATATAGCATAAGGGTCAAACAGGCTAATAGGAATGTTAGTAGAATGTCCCAGCTGGATTCACCGACCTCAATGTATTCCATACGGATCAGCAACGAGTATGGACACCCCAGAGCTCAACTCCAACACGGTTGTAGATAAAACCAAAAAGGGGGACAGACATAGTGTAATACTGCTGGGTACAATTTATTAAAAAATAAAGCCGATACACTTACAAACATCCATAAGTGATATGCATGTCAGATATACATAGCAGGGCTGACTATGGTCCCCTTAACGCGTTTCAGCATAGATGCCTTTCTCAAAAGTTAAGTAAAATTTCCTCATTTGCTGTGCAGCTTTCAATAAAATGTTTTCCCACAGTGAATTAATGGTGCAAAGATCAGGAGGAACTGTCAAACAGATGATTTTCTGTGTAGACTTGTTGCTGAGCTGCTCAAATAAATGGAGGAGGCATTGGATATTGCCATATCTGATAGACGTCAATCTTCACTTGCTTGCAATGCCAGCGATAAATTGAGAAAACCTAAAATAATTTATATATAGATATTAATTCAGGGCCACTTCTTAACTCCATTAGCCTGATATTTTTGAGATGCAGTCAAAAACGGCGTGAAGAATAATTGTAAAGGCAGCCTATAGTCAATTCTTTAAAAGCCAGTTATACCCATTTATTGGCAGTTCCATGTAATGTATCACAGTGTGTAATTATCACAAATGGTTTTCTGGGACAACCTTTATCCGCCAACTATCTTTTCAAATAACAAGTACATAATTGCTTTTAATGGTAGAGTATGTCATAGAGTACAGGTAATATAATGATAGCGTTTAAGAAATATGCCTTAATTGTCCTGTAATTTATATGGCAGCTTTTAACAGTGTTTTTTTTTTCCTCTTTGTAAAGCGCGTAAAATCAGTTTTTTTCCCCATTCACTCCACCATCTTTCTGGCAGCAACCTTGTGAAATGGCCATTTAATGAAATCCATATTTAAAACACATATGTTTTATCTATATATCTATATATTGAGGGCAGCACAGTGGCTAAGTGCTTAGCACTTCTGCCTGGTAGCACTAGGGTCAACCTGTGCAAATCTCAACCACAACACGAACTGCCTGGAGTTTCTTCCTGTGCCTGTGTGGTATTCCCCCAGGTACTCCAAATTCCTCCCACACTCCAAAGACATGCTGGTAGATTAATTGGATCCTGTCTAAATTGGCCATAGTGTATAAATGTGAGTTAGGAACCTTAGATTGTAAGCTCCCAGGGAGCAAGGACTGATGTGAACGTAATATATATATATATATAGGGGCTGCGCATCTTCATTGGTCTCACGATTTGATTCGATTACGATTATCATGTGAACGATTATCGATGCATCACGATTACTGCCCACAGCCCCCATTTACATAACACAGCCCCCCATTAACATTAGACAGCCTCCCATTGACAATAGACAGCCCCCCAATTGACATAACACAGCCCCCCAATTTACATAACAGCCCCCCATTGACATAACACAGCCCCCCGCATTGAAATAACACAGCCCCCCCATTGACATAACACAGCCCCCCATTGATATAACACAGCCAATTTACATTATATAGCCGACTCCCGCCTGCACTTCACAGGAAAGCCCTGCCGGCTGCCAGTGCACTCAAAAGTTAAAACAAGTTAGTGTCAGTGACTCAGTTTCAGGGACCCTTCCTAGTAAGGATTAATGTAAACTGATGCTTGATTGATTACCTTATCTCCCGATCTTTTCATCGCCGCCAGTCTTGGCCGTCAGTCTCGTGCACTCTGCAACTTCGGCCGGCGGGGAGGAGGAGATCGGCCGGCCAGAGGGCACATGACTGACGGCCGAGACTAACGGGCGATGAAAAGATCGGGAGATAATAAGGTAATCAGGCATCAGTTTACATTAATCCTTACTAGGAAGGGTCCTTGAAACTGAGTCACTGACACGAATTTGTTTTAACTATTGAGTGCACTGGCAGCTGGAGGCCGGGATTATGTCATCCATGCATCAATGCGGCCGTTCCTCAGCATCATATTCGAATCGTATATATTATATATATATATAATATAATTTTTTTTTTAAACTGCTTGCTGACCTTTTACTGTGTGTGTGTGTGTGTGTGTATATATATATACATACATACATACATACATACATACATACATACATACACACGGCGGCTCTCCTATGCAGGTTAACGTACCTAGTACATGATCCTGCACTTTCAGGTCTGGGGCGCGCATGTGCGCCACCGGTGACCCGCTCCTGCTTTGATTAGACACAGCGGGAGCTGATCTGCGGTTACTGCAGACTCTATGTCCACCAGCACCCGCCGATCGTTGGGTATATAGCCAGAACGGCAATCTGCCTATGTAAACAAGGCAGATTGGCGTTCTGTCAGTAGGTAAGGAATTGATCCTATGTTCCTGCAAAGCAGGAACATGGATCAATGCCTTCCCATAGTTCAAGCAACTCACCTACAGTGAGAAAGCACAGGCTAGGCATACAGGTAACCCTTTGATCGCCCTGGTGTTAACTCCTTCCCAGCCAGTGTTATTACTACAGTGACTGTGCATATTTTTAGCACTGATCACTGTATTAGTGTCACTGGTCCCCAAAAAGTGTTGTGATTTGTCTACTGCATTATTGCAGTCCCGCTATAAGTTGCTGATCGCCACCAATACTAGTAAAAAATAAGGAGAAATTCCTAAAACTATATGCCATAGTTTGTATACACTATAACTTTTGTGCAAACAAATCAAAATACGCCTATTTGGGTTTTTTTTTTTTTACCTATAATATGTAGCAGAATACATATTAGTCTAAATTGATGAAGAAATTTTTTTTTTTTATTACTTTTTTTGTATTCTATATGTTTTATAGCAGAAAGTAAAAAAAAAAAAAAAATATATATATATATATATATATATATATATATATATATATATATATTTTTTTTATCGCAAAAAAATAAAAACTGCAGTGGTGGTCAAATACTACCAAAATAAATATTTTAAAATTATAAAACAATCTAATAGTGGTATTAAGGCTCAAAAAATTGTGATGTGTAAATTCAAATACAAGTTCATAATAATGTAGTATATAATATAATAGTGATCTATAATCGATACACAGACAATAAAAGTGTATATGCTTCCAATATTCACACAATATACATAAAGTGCCCACGTGCTGTTATCCTCAAAAATCTTCAAACTATAAATAAACTGACGATATGTCAGATGAAGGTGAATAAAGTGACAGGTGCTTCCTCAATCTCTATAAAACAAGGAAATCCATAAGGTGCTTATAAGTAAAAGAAAGTGCTTGAAGTGTCCAGAAAAAAGTGTCCAAATCAATTCAATTAGCCCTTGTAGGCAAAGATCCTTCTTAATTCTTCACTGTATACCTCCACCTTTCACCAAGTGCTAAAGGGGGTGCTCTTTATTCTTTAGACCCCCTCGGGGTGTACTAGCAGCTCACCTTAACAAATAAGGAAGTGCACCTTATGATTAAATGGTACTCCTTTTCCACCTCTCCTCTTGACAACTCTGCAGACAGGGGATGGATCTGGTCTTTTTGGATAGGGGGTGAATCCACATAGGGTACTCCACGATATCTCAAAAAGAAGTGCTCATATAGTGCAGTATGTCTATTAAATCATTTATTAAATAAAATATGTATTGCACTCACATATAGACGAAAATTTGCAAGCCTTAAAATCGAGTACAGCTTTCCTGCGGACTCTAAATCCGCGCCTGACGTCACTTCCGGTATACCGCCCTACGCGTTACGCCACTTCCGGTCACGTGGCCTGAAGAAGCCGCATATACACTTTTATTGTCTGTGTATCGATTATAGATCACTATTATATTATACACTCACAATTTTTATATACTACATTATTATGAACTTGTATTTGAATTTACACATCACAATTTTTGAGCCTTAATACCACTATTAGATTGTTTTATAATTTTAAAATATTTATTCTTCCTGAAGCGCGATACCTCCCCCCTCCATTAACATTTGATATACTGTCTGGTTTAACAGAACGGGTATATGCAGCTTTAAGGAGTGTTTATTTACATTCACTAGTCCTCTGGATAGCGCGAGACTCGCATCATACTAGATTCACTAGCAAAAGAAAGTTCTGTTTGTGGGACATTTTATTTGGGTACAGCATTGCACGTACACACAATTGTCAGTTAAAATAACGCACTGCTGTATCGCAAAAAATGGCCTGGTCATGAACAGGGGTAAATCTTCCTGAGGTCAAGTGGTAAAGGGTTTATCCACAGATAATGGATAGTTTACTTGTACAGTAAGTGGTATTTGGTTGGTGTAGTCAGTTTTTGTTTTATCTCCTGTGGCTTCAGAACTTCATGTCCTTTCTCCTTAAGGGCTCTTTCTCCAATAAGCAATGAAGAGTAAAAACGCATTGTACTGCAACACATGGAGGTAGTGCGTTGAAGTGCCGTCCACTGATTATCTGGCCCTTTATCACTACTGTGAATTGTAGTTATGTAGGGATCTGCAGCGGAACCATTGTATACAATGAGAGACCAGGAAAGTCTCAGATTCTGAAGGAACTTTGGTTAGTGGTTTCTCTTCACTACAAAAGGTCCTTGAAATTACCAGGATATCCATCCAAATATGAATGTCTATGTAAAGTCTTACATTTGCTGGCAACTATTTAATTTTTTGCTCATTGTGGTTAAACACATTCTGCATAGCTTTTATTTAGAGGAACTGAACCATAACAGGAGCATATTGTCCAGGATCCTAGCCACAGTCGCACATAGTAGATTCCATTTGGGTGAACTCCAGTCAATATCCGAATATATTTGTTCGTCGTAGGAGGAAAAGACTGCACCCATTGGAACCAATGCACAAACTCCATGCAAAGTGGCCTTGTAAAATGGTTGACCCCTTGACACCATCATTTCAAGGAAAGGGTACTGACCACCAAGCCCCAGGTGACCTTGCTGAGTGGCTTTGTATAACAGTTGAACTCTTGACACCATCATTTCAAGGCAAGCTTGCTAACCACCAAGTATAATGGTTGAACCCTTGATACCAGCCTCAGAAAGAGTGCTAACCACCACACCTCACACTTTATGAAGATTCAAAGGGGAATTTATCCACAATGGAGCAGCGATAATGTGGAGCAGTTGTGCATAGCAACCAATCGGCTTCTGTCTGTATTTTTTAAAGCTTAGTGAACAAGCTGAAGACAGAAGCTGATTGGTTGCCATGTACAGTTGCACCATATTCTTGCTGCTTCAGTTATGAAAAATGTCCCTCAACATATCAACACTGACCCAAATACATCTCTGTAAGTAAAATGCTAAATGATTACGAGTGAATTGATGTGCAAATTGGTGAACTGGAAATTTCTTTACTGTTTATAAATATATATGTGTTCAGATTTGTCCAGCCTGGGGAGGATCATACATTCCATGTACCGTGATTGCCTGAATTTATTTTCATATCCCTTTATTCTCTGTAAATCAGACCATGCTAGGTGCAGGTATGCAGACCTAAAACAACCTGCATACCACTGCTCCTCTCTCATTAGCCATCATTAATTACAGATACTTTGTGAGAAAATAATGAATTCTTTGTGTGTTTTAAAAACATGCATTTGTTTTTTATCAGTGTCTCCTGAGGCTGTCGGTTTTCTCTCAGCGGTCGGTGTGTCCATTGTTTTCCTCCTATTGCTTTTTCTCTACATTAACAAGAAAATGTGTTTTGGGAAAAGTGGAGGCTTTCATCAAGGCGGTTCGGAATTTTGCACAAAGAATTCTCAAGGTGAGACGGAACTTTGAATATACTGTGTATACCTAGATGTAATTCTGTTACTAAAGATGCTTGCCTGTCCCATTCCCAATAACCCATTCACGGCTAGGATTTAATAAATCAACCCCAGTTAATTTTTCATAGTTATATTAGTCCATCTTGGACCAATATAGGGAGCTAGATGCATATAGCCCCTGGTGGGTGGAAAACACTGAAATAGACACCCCTACTTCAGTGATCTTCACTTGCTTCTGGTTCCTGTGATGAGCGGCTGCCCGAATGCATTGTGAGTTTCGGAGGTCAGCCACTCAGAACAGGTGCTATACAGAGAATGCTTTGAATTTTCTGAATGAATGCAATGTATTCTCTGAATGAGGTGGAGAGCAGGACATCACTGCTCGACCCCCTTCTTCTCATCCAATCAGAGAGTGCTTTGCATTCAATTCAGAAAATGCAAAACATTCTCTGAATGGCTCCTGTGCTGAGGCCGACCTCCTGTGTTCAGAATGCATCAGGCCAGCTGCTCAGCATAGGACCCGGAAGCTGGTGGAGACCACTGAACAGCAGTGTTTACTTTGGTGATTTAGAGCCTCCCCAGGTCATCTGCCGGGTATAATAAACGCATGCTTAAAGAAAAAAAAAAATGCAGCTCTTAAAACAAGTGAACTTAAAAAATATAATCATTGAAATAACACAATGTCATCAGTGAGTAACTTCCACCAGTGAATTCATATTAAACATATGAAAATGCCAATAAAAGTGTAATCTTCCTCTTACAGTTAAAGATGTATAAGCAAACACCATGCGTGCTCCTCCAACTCTGCGGCTTAACCAAGAGATTGTGACCCTCATATGAGACGTCTTCAAACGCTTGTTTTCATTAACACAGACCATCTCAGGACTGCTTTCTCCATCATCTCCATCAGGGTTGGGCTCCACCCAACTTGTTTAGCCAAAAATTACGTAATTTATAACCACTGTAAAATTTTGGATTTCCTATATTCAGGGGAATCTGCCCAGTGGGAACACAGACAGACAGCAATAACAACTTTGCAGGGAATTTAATAACTTTCCACCCTGTCCAAAGCTATGTATAAAATGTTGGCTACACATTCACTTAAAGAACACCTGGTTTAACCATTTCACTGCCACAAGGTAAGGCATATGTCAGCTGCAGCTTTGCTCTGTAAACACGCTCGGTGGCTATAGCCTGTCTGTTTATATTTCATCTCTAGTAAGCCTCAGGGTGGTTAAGGGAACACACGGTGTCTGGCTATACTTCTTGAACTAGAAGAGGAAGATTACACTTTTCTTGGCATTTTCACTTGCCTAAAGGATAAGTTCACCTTTTTGTAACGTTACACCCATGTTTTGGATATAACATGTTACAAATGCACCAGCTTACCCCAAGTTCCAATTTTGACAGCTAGGCGGGGATCTTCTCTCCCCCCCCCCCCCTCCCCTGATAGCTGTCGCAAAGTAAAAGAAAACATGGCTGTGCGGGGCTGCGGCCACGTCATCCATTCACAGTGTTCTGTGCATGGTAAAACTACAAGTCCCAACAGTCTTTGCGGCTGTTGGCTTGTAGTTCTCAATGAACTACCGGAGCGCTGATGATCACTATCAATATGGGTCACTGAGTTTCTTGTCAGAGAGTAACTGCTTGCCTGTATTGGGGGTCTGGGAAGACACATACAGACAGTCCACAGGACCGTGGCATTACACCCATGATTTGCTGATTTGTGTGTGCAATGCTTTACAGGTCCCTAACAAAAAAAAATAATAAATGCATATTTTTTTACCTGCAAACAAAATGTGCATTCATTTTTTATTTATTTATTTTTTAAAAAAATTAACTTATCCTTTAATATGAATTCAATGGTGGAAGTTACTCACTGATAATATTGTTTTATATATATATGTGTATATATATATATATATATATATATATATATATATATATATATATATATATATATATATAAATAATATAATATATATATTTTTTTTATTTAATCTTTAAGGGGACACAAAATTAATTTAAGGACACAATTTGGTTAACTACAAAAAAAAGGGGTTGTATTGAAATAAATTGATACCAAATCTGTTACGTGATAAAATTGCACGCCTTTGTGAAACAAAATATGGTACACAATATTGTTCATATGTTTTGTTTAAAAGCCTTTGCAAGTCTTCAATTTAGAGTTAAAATGATTGTAAAGTCTAAAATACATAAACCTAATATACCAATGCATGACCATATACTAATGCTGCAGGTAAGGCCAATAATATAATTAAATGAATGATATACACAATATAGTAGAATATAGCCGCCAATCCCTATAGTGTCACCGGCGCTATAACAGTGTAGAAAACCTACAGTTAAATAAAGCAATAAGTATAAATAGATGAATGTGCACTCGTGCATCAATTCATAAAAGTGCATGTGCAAGCAATCGTGTTGAAAAATCTAAACGTGGATGTGCAAACAATATTAGTGCAAATAATAGGACAAGTGGAATGATAAATCATAATCTCTAAACAAATATATAGTGAAACCAAAAAGAAAAGACAATATTGATAAAAAAAATCAGTTTTCTCTGTGAATAGAGTGATCCAAAAATTGTAGTCACATGATTGTGACGCAACGCGTTGGGATGAGCCGAGTGATGTCACTTCCGGTCTACGACCAAGACCGGAAGTTTGAAATTTCCTCGTTGTTTTTATCCTGGGACAAAAGAGTGGATCCCCTCAACCAACGATTGTTTTCATGTGAACACGCTATGTTAATTTGCCCTAAGGTGAGCGGCCATTGTACTTAAAGTTGGATATCGGTTGTCGGGAGACTGCACTGTTGTCACTACAATTTTTGGATCACTCTATTCACGGAGCAAACTGATTTTTTTTCTTATAACTATTGTTTGGACTTTTTTATATACTTATCTTTTTTGTTCCACTATATATTTGTTTAGAGATTATGACTTATCATTCCACTTGTAAGATTATTTGCACTAATATTGTTTGCACATTCACGTTTCGATTTTTCAACATGATTGCTTGCACATGCACTGTTATGAATTGATGCACGAGTGGACATTTGTCTATTTACACTTATTGCTATAATCAACTGTATGTTTTTTTACACTGTTATAGTGGTGGTCCATATTGTTTTTTATATTGATTGTAAAGTCTAGTGTTTTTTCTTTTTTTTTCTATAAAAAAAGCAAACCTACATACCTGCTCTGTGTAATGGTTTTGCACAGAGCAGCCTGGATCCTCCTCTTCTGGAGTCCCTCTACCCTGTTCCTAGCCCCTCCCTCCTGTTGAGTGCCCCCCACAGCAAGCAGCTTGAGCAAAGAGCAAAACATGAAATTTTGCATGAAACTGGGCAAATCTGCCACAGAGCCATTTGACATGATTCAGCAAGTTTACAGCGATGCTGCAATGAGTTGTTTGAGGTGTTTTGAGTGGCACGCGTGATTGTTCTTCAACAATCATCATGCACAAGTTGCTAAATGGCTTCCACATTTTCGGGGTTGAGCTTGTTGAAGGTCTTCTCGTCGTCTTCCAGTTATGTTCTTCTGCTCTACATACCTTTTTTGAGGCTGATCTGACCCGATCCCACGTGGAGCTGTCAGCTGCGGCTTTGCTATCTGAGGGCACACGCTGACAAAGGAAGCCCCATCATAACTCTATGGGTGACATCACTCCCCATTCATTTCACAGCCCTTGTCGGCCGTGTCCTCTGCAGAGCTTCCACCGCTGGAGACAGGACCGTATTGGCTTAAAAAAAGGTATGTATACATATTTCTTCTTCATAGGGCTAGATAGGTTAGGCTTATATTGTGAATGTCTGTAGGTATACTCATTTTAGTGTTAGGGTGCACTTTAAGTTTAGTGAAATGGTTTCAATTAAAATAATACATGCAAAATCATCTCACCCATACTTACTCCACACTTTAGTGATTATGTACATCCAGCACTAGGGATGTATTTCTGCTCCCTTTCAACAACTGCCTCATGTGCAGATGCTTCTCATATGATTAAATAAAGTGAATATTTACAGAATGATTTAAGTGAGGATTCTTGACTTCCTTAGGTAATCAGCCCTATAGTTTGCAAAGATGCATGTATTTTATGCTGAGAAGTGGTGTTGCATGCCCCCTGCTGGATTCCTGATAGAAATAGATGGGGAAAAAGTAAAGAAGAGCTTAAAACTTGATATATTACTGCTGCTAAAAAGGAGATGGTATCTGGATACCTGAGATTTTGTTAAAGCCCAACTCCAGCCTGTGTTGCTGCATTCTCTTTCTAGATACAATTACCATTTTTTTCTCACCCTACTCTATGGCAAGCCCACAGAGGAATGCCCTCTCACATAGCCATGGTGGAGACTAGGTGAAAAGGAGCTATCGCAAAAACGCAGGTGAACAAGGCCTGCACAACGCAATCTCAGAATGACTGTGCGCTCCTTTAGCTGAAGCAAGAGCCACAATCTGCATCTGATTCTAAATCAATTTCAGGCATGCAACAAGCATCCTACCTGACCAAAGCAGAATTTTCTGCATCTGTCACAATTCCTTGGACACATAACCTTTTTAATACAGACATGTTTGTTCAGGGCTCAAAAACTCCTCTTTCTCTTTCGTTCATTGATGGACACAGCTTTAGAATCTTCTTGACCACTCCTACAGGAGTATGACAAGAGGCAGGAAAAAACTTTACCATGCCTATGGGGCAGTCCCAGGGGATATACTCCCCCCTCCTTGCTATAGGCACTCAATTTCTTTCTGCCTAGTCAGGAGTAAGGACCTAGTTCCTTGCTGGGATCTCTGGTCCTAGCATTTTTCTCTTTTTTTTTTTTTTTTAAACCAAATTTTTTTTCTCTTATTATTTTCTGTTCCTGTGAGAACTACAATCAACTGCTGGACTGGGCGACGGACTGGATATTCTAGATCCTTACGGTCTCCCCCAGTCCAGCAAACAAGCGCGTGCAGACTTCAGCTCCGTTCTCGGTCGGCCATGACATAGTCCCACTGGACGGGGGCTGGCCTGGGAGTTAAACATCTCGTTAGGGCGCATACGACCTGGTCCCGGCTTGAGTCACAACGTGCCTCCTGGCCTTCAGCCCCCCTTTCCGATGGTCTGCCTGGAGCGGTGCCCACCTGGTTCCTTGGTATGGTAAGTAGTGTCCCCCCTTTTCCTGATGGCCTTTTGGGGTGGACTTGGGCCCCTCCCTGGGATGGTCGGACCCCCGGGTTCCCCTCCTTCCCACACAGCATCCCCTCCATATGTCAGTGTCCCCTGTGGACCTACCCCCTCCCCCCCCCCCCCCCCCCCGAGACGGCAGCCATACCTGTCCAGGCTCATTTTGGGGGTGTCAAGCGGGTGATTGAGGCGGGGGGGGGGGGTCGCGCCGCCCGCAGCCAAACACACCGTTCCTAGGGGGAGTTGTCCTGGACGGGGCTCCTGCCTTTACTGCCAAAATGTTTCCTGCGTGGGCCCGCCATTTTGTTGTGGATGGCGGGCTGTAATATCGGCGGTGATGTTTGTGAGGTCCGGCGGCTCTTTTCTTGCGGTTTCCCATTGAATAGAGCGGTGGCCATGTTTTTGGGGCCTTATGTGCAGTGATTGCAGTGGGGAACCTCTAGTGCTGACTCCTGGATTTTCTCTTTTTCTCTCTGATCGCCGCATAGTGTGCAGCATCTGGCGCTCTGCTCTGTGCCTGACCGGGGGTGGTGATTTCCTGTGGGTGCCTTGTGGCTCTGCCTTTCTTGTATAGCAGCTGCTGGTTGCGCTGGGACCTGTGGTGCCGCTGGGGTGGCGGCGGGGGGTCACTTTAACAATGTTTCTCATTTTTACCTGTGTGTTTCCCTTGGTTAACCATGAAGTTCCTGGAGCACATTTCACCACCTGATCCCCTCTCAGAGGCGGCGGGCCTTTCTGGGTCCCAGTCCACCCTGTCTGCAAGGGCGGTGGCCTAAGGTTGATATGGTCCTGCGTAAACTGACCAGCAAAAAGCATCCACCGCCTTCCCCTGCCTCCTCTGTCTCTTCAGATTCTGAGTCTAATCTGGCCGCCGCGGGCGTGAGTCGTCCTACTAGGTCTCCGTCCTTACACCCTGAGTGCTCTGATAGTGAGGATGATACCTCTTCTACTACAGCTGCGCATAAAAAAAGCGCTGGATCTGGAGGGGGGACAGCTTCCCCCTGCCTTTGCGGAGCTGGCGGGCCAGTTGGTGCAGGGGTTGCAGTTTGTCTGTGATGCCTCTCTGGATGCCGCTCCCTTAGTTTCTAGGCTGTCCATGACAGCAGTGGTCCTTCGGCGCATGATATGGCTGAAATGCTGGCCTGCGGACCAAGCTTCCCAGAAGGCCTTATCGGATCTCCTCCCCCTTGTGGAAGATCACCTGTTTGGGTCTTCCCTGAATGAAATCATTAGGGAATAGTACTCTCCTCCCACAGGCTTCCAGGGGCAAGGAGTCTTGTCGCAGACAGGGTCCTTTTTTTTTTTTTTTTTTTTTTCTCTGCTCATAAGCTGCCTTTTTTGTTCCTCAGGATCTCAGGACAAATGATCCAAATCCGTTATGTCCGCTTTCGAAGGTTCCAAGAGACCCTAGCCTGGTAAGCCAAGAGCAGGTCTTTCCAGGCCTGCAGACAAGCCCTCTTCTGCCTGAAGGGGCGCCCTCACCCTTATTTGGGGTAGGGGTATGTCTTTGCTTCTTTCTGGACCCGTGGACCTCGCTGATTGCTGATTCAAGACTGTGGGTCCACGAGCTTATTGGGTATGACTTCAAGATTGACATTTGGTCTTATCCTCCAGAGAGGTTCTTTTCCTTCCAACCTGTGTTTGTCCCCAGACCGTTTGCATGGTCTCTTCAGGGCGGTACAAGATTTGCTACTGCAAGGAGTGATTGTACCAGTTCCAAACTCTGAAGGTTTTCGAGGTTTTGATTCAAACCTATTTACAGTTCCCAGGAAGAAAAGCAAAGTTCGTCCTATTCTGGACCTCAAAGCCCTGAACCGCTTTGTGCGGGTACAGAAGTTACGGATGGAGTCAATTTGTACGGTAGCGGCATCCCTTCATCAAGGGGATCTTCTGGCCTCTACTGATATCAAAGACGCTTACCTCCATATCCTGATTTATGATGGGCATCAACGCTTCCTCCACTTTGCCAGGGGGGCGAGGAGCATTATCAATTCGTGACATTACTCTTTAGTCTTGCCTCAGCTCCTCGAATATTCACGAAAGTGTTGGCCTCGGTGTTAGTATTGTTGCGACAGTGGGAGTTTGCGGTACTGGGGTACCTGGATGATTTTCTTCTGCGAGCATAGTCTCTGACTGCTCTAAAAGACAACCTAGACATCACTATGCAGACTTTGCAGGAGTTCGGTTGGACATTGAATTTCCAGAAGTCTGCTCTGGTTCCTTCCACCAAGTTGGACTATGTGGGTCTGACCCTGGACTCGGCCTCAGCCAGGGTGTTTCTTCCACTGGACAAGCTCCAGAAGCTGCAGGATGCAATTCCACTTCTGTTGTCCAGCAGTTGGTCGTCTCTCAGAACTTGCATGTGGGTGCTGAGCCTGATGGTGGCTACCTTTTTTTGAGGTGGTTCCTTTTGCACAATTCCACACAAGACCTCTGCAGAGAGAGAGATTCTTGCCAACTGGGACAGGAACCCACAGTCTCTAGACAATCTGATTCTGTTGAGCTGGGGTACGAGAGGGTCCCTGATTTGGTGACTTTGCTCTCCGGCGCTTTGACAGGGAAAGTCCTTCCTTCCTCTGTACTGGACAGTGGTCACCACAGATGCCAGCCTGTCCGGATGGGGAGGTGTCTTGGGCACAGATTGTGTTCAGGGGGTTAGGACTCTGGAGGAGTCCAGACTACCGATCAATATACCTGCACTTCAGGCGATCAGACTTTGTCTGGCCCTTTGGGCGGTTAGTCTTCAGGGGTGCCCAGTACGGATTCAATCAGACAATGCCACGGACATGGCATATGTCATTCACCCAGGGGGCACAAAAAGTGTTATAGCGGCTTGGGAAGTAGCTGGGATTCTAAGGTGGGCAGAACTTTTCGTTCCAGCCCTCTGCTGTGCATATTCCAGGGGTGGAAAATTGGCAGGCGGATTACCTCAGTCAACAGGCGTTGGACCAGGGGAAATGGTTGCTTCATCCAGGGGTGTTTCATCAGCTGCGTCTCCGCGGAAACTCCCAAGGTGTACCTGTTGGCCTCTTGTCTCAACAGGAAGGTGCAGAGGTTTGTGGCGAGGTCTCGGGATCCTCTGGCCGACGCCACAGACGCACTGATGGCTCCTTGGGGCTAGTATCTGATTTACGCTTTTCCTCATCTAAAACTTCTGCCTAGACTTCTACAAAGAATCGAGGCAGAAGGAATTCCGGTCACCCTAGTGGCCCCAGAATGGCCTCACAGGTCTTGGTACGCAGATCTGGTATGGCTGTTCACCAATGTCACTTGGAGACTCCCTCTCAGAAAAGACCTATTGGCTCAAGGGCCAATCTTTCATCCTGCTTTACAGTCGCTGGCTTGAACGGCCTGGCTGTTGAAAGCCAGGTGCTGAAGGATAGGGGTTGTCTGGCTCGGTGGTCATCACGTGGTTAAAAGCTAGAAAATCTATCTCTAGGGAGATCAAGGGCCAGGTTTTCTTTCAACGTCCTTTGGCTACACATTCTTTGGTTTGCACATTTGTTCAGGGGGTTCTTCACTTGGCTTCCCCAGTGCTGTCTCCGTTGCCACCATGGAATCTCAGCTTGATACTGTCGGTTATTCAGAAATCGCCTTTTCGAAGATATTTGTGCGATTTCTTTGCTTACATTGTCCCAGAAGGTAGCCTTCATGGTGGCTATTACTTCTGCACGCAGGGTGTCGGAGCTGACTGCTTTGTCTTGTCGTTCACCTTACTTGGTGGTTCGCAGAGATGAAGTGGTGCTTCGCCCTTGTCAGTCGTTCCTTCCTAAGGTTGTCTCTGGTTTCCATCAGAATTAAGACATTTTTTTGCCTTCCCTGTGTCCTAAGCCTCCTAAAGAGATTGCCTTGCCTTCTCTGCATGTGGTTTGGGGATCACATCAACTTTCCCTGTTAAGGCGCATTCTACGCGGGCGCTTATTGCCACCTGGGCCTTCCTCCATAAGGCGTCAGTGATGCAGGTTTACAAGGTGGCCACCTGGTCATCTGTGCACACTTTCACAAAATATTTCAAAGTAGTTGTGATGGCATCTGTGGATGCTGCTTTTGGCCACAAGGTTTTACAGGCTGCTGTTTAAGAGGACTAGTCCTCTTTGAGGGTATATGTTTGTTTTTTTTCTCAGGTGAGCTCCAGTTGTTCCTGGTTAAGCTACATGTTACCTGGTTGGCTAGGTTTAGCCTTTGGGAATTTTTTTCTGCTGTGTTTTTTCCCACCCCTCCTGTTTGACACTGCTTTGGGACGGCCCAATGGTCAAGAAGATTCTGGAGCTGTCTCCGTCAATGAACAAAAGAGAAAATTGGATTTATGTCTTACCGTAAAATCCTTTTCTCTGATGTTCATTGACGCACCCCTCTAATGAATTAGGTTAGATTTCTTCTGACACTGCTTGCAACAAAACAAAGTGTCTATAGCAGGGAGGGAGAGTATATCCCCTGGAGCTGCCCCATAGGCGTGGTAAAGTGGTTTTTTTTTTTGGGTTTTTTTTTTTCTGCCTAGTGTCCTACTCCTGTAGGGGGCAGCATAACCCAATGGTCAAGAAGATTCTAGAGCTGTGTCCGTCAATGAACATCAGAGAAAAGGATTTTATGGTAAGACAAAAATCCAATTTTTCCTACTCCTATTTCTCTACCAGAGTGGGATCCTGATATGTCTGCCCTAGATGAGGCAGACACAGAAGGGAATGAAGAGGACATTGAGGCAGTATTGGAGGAAGCTGTGGAAGCTTTTTCTTCCCAACATTGCCACATTATTGAAAAGGGAGCTTCACACAACATGCTTGCTAACATGAAAAAGCTCACTGCTGCTGTCCGCAAAAGTCTTGATATTGTAAAGCTTGATTTTCCTCTGCCTCACCAAGCCCCTTTGGGTACAAAGATACCTGTAAAACTCTCAAAGAAATTTTCTGTTCATGGACAGATAGAATGTGCTATCTACGATGATTGGATTCTCCGAAAGGAATTTCATTACTCCCAAATCTTTGCTGAACTCTATCCAGTGGGGGAAAAAAGAGTTCAATAAACTGTGTGTTTTTTTTTTCCTGTCTTAAGCCAAAATCTAACTGTACCTCATAAAGATGTTCCTTCATTAAAGATTCTGCATAAAGATGTTCCTTCATTAAAGATTCTGCAGAAAGAACGTTTGAGACACTCTAAGAGGTTGTCTTTACTCTGACATGTCCAGCACTGCAACTAGCTCTCGCAATTTCAATGTCAAACCCTGTATTGCAGGATTGTGCCTTTTTAAAGGATACATTTACCTTTAGTAATATGTTGCTTCCAAAATCAGGATGTAACACGTTACTAAAGCACCTGTCCCCACCCTTCTTCTATCGCCCATTATGAAGGCAGGCGGGGGATCCTCTCCCTGCACCCACTGTCACAATTCAAAAACAGTACAGCCGTGTGGGGCTCTGCCCACATAGCCGTGCCGTTCATTTGCAGGGTTCTGTGAATGAATGAACTACAGTTCCTGTTTTCCACCAAGGCAGACAGCTTGTAGTTCTCAGTAAACTGTGATGGTGCTGGTGAGCTCATTGATCTTCCTGGACCTAATTAACTGTTTGACTTACGAGCAGTAGGGGCAGATAGCTTTACTAACAGTCTGCAGGAGCCAGCCATTGCACCTGTGATCTGTTGATCATGGGTGCTTTTTTGTTTTTTTGGGCTCCTAAGAAAAAAAAGAATAAATGCACATTTTTTGCAGGTAGAAAATTACCTGCAAAAAATGTGCATTTTTTTTTTTAAAGTAAACTTGTCCTTTAAAAGAGCAATTACCTTTGACTCTTCTGCTCTTCTTTTTATGGGCATGCCCTAGAACATGGGGGTCCAACCTGCGGCCCTCCAGCTGTTGCAGAACTTCAAGTCCCATGAGGCATTGCAAGGCTGACAGTTGCAAACGTGACTCCCAATGGCACAGGCATGATGGGGCTTGTAGTTCTGTAACAGCTGGAGGGCCACAGGTTGGACACCCATGCCCTAGAACTTGTCCTAGAGATAAATTAACAGAATGACCCTAAAAACCTAGACAGCTAAAGTTGCCTGTAAAAGATGCCTCACACATAAGCCTTCTCATTAAAGATGTCACAGGAGGGTTTTACTTCCACAGCAGAAGATCCCAAACCCCTCCTCAGTAGCCTCAACCTCTGTAAAACATAAAGCACCTAATTGCTCTACCCAGGCTTCAACTTACAAACCTAAGTTTAACCCTTGAAATAAATAATGTGAATAAATCAGCGGTGATTTCAAATAAATATATCCAAAAAAGGGTCCATATAAAGTGCAAGTGCAAATGATATAAAACTGTGAGACAATAAATATATAAAATTCATAAAAAGTCCATGTGCAAGTGCAGGAAAATATCAGACAATGGTGATTGAAAAACATGATAAAAACTTCAATCCAAACGTGTCACCGATGTGAACATTCCCAAACCAAGGTATCCGACACTGAGACATCTGTTATAGTTTGCTTCTCTGAGTCCCAGATTTCCCAGGCCTGTGAGTTGAATCGGTGGCTTCAATGGGGTAGAAAATAGAGTTAAAAACTCTCTCAAATCAACCAAAGACTGTTTAAGGACAGTCAGATTTGCAAAATGCCCTGAATAATTTCTTGTTGTCCAGGGAGTACATAGTTATGCCAGGACCCCCACAAGACCTGTTCAGAGGACTCATCTGGCCAGAGAACCTTCTTCCGCGTTTGCTGTGTCCCCCACAAGGCTTCTCGCAAACTGAAAACAGGACTTCTTATGGCTTTCTTCTTGCCACTCTTCCGTAAAGGCCAGATTTGTGGAGTGCACGACTAATAGTTGTCCTGTGGACAGATTTTCCCATCTGAGCTTTGGATCTCTGCAGCTCATCCAGAGTCACCATGGACCTGTTGGCTGCTTCTCGGATTAATGCTCTCCTTGCCCGTCCTGTCCGTTTAGGTGGACAGCCATGTCTTGGTAGATTTTCAGTTTTCAATACAGTATGGTGCAGAGCTAATCGCAGAAAATATACATTTATAGGACAAATAATTGCAAGAAATGTCCTTGTGCAGTTTATACAAGCCCACCATAAATAGCAGATGACCACAGCGGCTCATCAAATCACAGTTGGTTTCCTGACGGCGCAAGACACTACGGCTCTCGGCTCCAGGTGGTGAGTGGAGGTTTACCCGCCCCCATCCCCGCCTACAATCTGGGAGATCCAGGAAGAGTGAGACTGACTTACAGGAACGCCGCAGCAGCGCTGGATGCTGCCTATGTATATGCTGATATCTGATCGCTGGAATGTGAGTGTCCAATTTTATTACTTTGTATAATAAAAAGTCTTAAAACGTTAATGCACTATGGGAGCATTTTCTTTTCAATCTGGTTATATATACTGAGGAGGATGTGATTTGAGGAGTCGCTGCCCCACAACTGCTTGGCCTTTCTGATTCCCAGAGGGCTCTTGTCCTGTATATGGCTTTTTACCCTGGACCTTCCGGTTATTAAAGAGATGCGCTTAACCCCTTACAATTTGGTGGATCCGTCCTTTTTGGTGAAGGTGGCCTCGAAGTTTCACAGAGGCAAAGAAATTATTTGGCAAATTTTCTGTTCTAAACCTGTTGGTGAACAGGAACATAACATTAATAAGTTGGATGTTAAAAGGTGAGTCCTACAGTATTTAGATAGAACAAAGGAATTTAGGAAGTCTGATTCCTTTTTTGTTTTGTTTTCAGGGGCTAGAAAAGGGGTTAAAGCCTAAAACTTTCAATAGCAAGATGGCTTGAATCCGCTATTAGTCAAGGCTACATGTAAGTAGGAGGGAGATCCTGGAGGGGATCAGGGCCCACTTCCCCAGGCCTATGGCAATTCTTCAGACGGAGAGGTCTGGGGTTACACCAGAGCATATCAGTCGGGCAGCAAATTGGTCCAGTCTTAACACCTTTATCAGACACTACAGGATGGACCTCTTGTTATACGCTAACGATCAGGCCTTCAGAAAAAAGATCCTGCAAGCGGTGGTCCCACCCTAAGGTTAGGTGCTTGTTTATCCTCTCAGAGGTGGCTGTCCTGAAAGACGATTAGGGAAAATCAGACTTGCACTTACCGGTAACGTCCTTTCCAGTAGTCTTTCGGGACAGCACTGGTACCCACCCGAAAAATGTGCTTGCAAGAAGTCGTCCCTGGCAGGGGAACAGTCAGGAGGATTACATTTTTGTGTGACGTGTTCTTGTGTCTCCCCAGGTACTTTTGAAAGAGGGTCCAGTGGGGCAGGAGGGGCTTAACTTTTGAAGCTAAGGCGCTGTTCCCTGTGAAGGGAGGGGCCAAGATCTCTCAGAAAAACTCCTGTGATAAAAAGGTTACCGGTGAGTGTAGTTTTTTTTGGTTTTATTTTTTTTTGTAGTGTCTTTAGGTGTTGAACCTCTTCTCTCTTCTCCTTTTGGAAAAGCCTTTTAATTTTAAACCATTTTTTTTTCTTTTTTCCTCTTATTTTAAGATTTGATTGTTTGTTTATTGCCCTAGACCAGGGGTCTCCAAACTATGGCCCTCCAATTCCCATAATGTCTAGTCATGTCTGTGAGTGTCAGAGTTTTACAATGCATCATGGGACATGTAGTTCCACAACAGCTGGATGGCCATAGGGTGGAGATACCTGCCCTAGACTATCTAGCAGTTTTCGGTTCTGTACCCCTAGGTGTTCTACTTTGGGAACCATACCCAGTCAACACTGTGTGGGGTCGACCTGTATGTTTGCTTTTAGCACTGAATCCTGTGTTCGGTGCCCATCCTGGAACAAAAAATGCAAAGCGCAAAGTTAGGCACAGGATGCAATACAGGTCCTGGGCCCTGGTCCAGTTTTATGGTTCCCAGACCCTGATGACCTTTCAGGGGTATGCCCACTGTGAAGGGTGAGACAAGGTTTCCCTTTTCATTTTGTGACCAGTTCCTGGCTATTAATATACAATCCGCAGGCTTAGCACACAATGGAGATGTATAGACAGAGGAATGGGGAGCTGTTCAATTTGTGTTACTCCATGTTGTAAGTGGCGTCGTAGCAGCCTAATTTTATATTTGCCATTTTTTATCCTCCCATCCAGACCTAGTCTTAGGATGATGACTTAATTGCTACAAGCCTCTCAGCTGATGCATTTCTGCCTGCTATATATTCTGAGAATGCACACAGCATGTTTGCTTTATGCCAGGAGCACTTCTGCTGCCTTCTGCTACAGAAACTCAGGCACAGGTACATGGTCAGTACCTTTAGTGTGGCTCTTGTATTCTGGACACAAAACCTCATTCCTTTTGCATTCCATTCTGTGGCTACTCCACCAGGCATCCCCTCACTTAGGCAATGGTGGACCACAGATGCAAGGGAACACTGCTTAGAGTGAAAGCTATTCCATTTTCCCAGGACAATGTCCTATGACACTATTCCTCTCCTCTGGTTCACATCATGCAGCCTTTCTGACAAAAGCAAATTTATCTGCGACTGTGTCTGAATTCTTGTGAAAATGTTTGGCACTTCTAAAACCTTTTGGCTTCCAGGGGCCAGAAATGCTTTCCTTACTGTTTTCCATGACTCTGTTCATGAACCAGGGTTGGAACCTCCAAGCCTGTTTGAGGATGAAATGGGGGAAAGCGATGTCGGTTCAGATGCTGTAGCAGAAGCTATGGAAGCTTTTACAACCCCTGCATTTTATGAGCCACAAGCTATGGCTTCTCTCTCCTCTATTGCTCTCCACTGTTGACTCACTGACACAGTACAAACTTCTATTTGCCTAGCAAAACCTTATTCTACAGCCAAAACACACCCCTATAGACATTGAGGGGATGTAGACATTTCTTTTGATGGGGAACACCTATTTGCGGAACCCCTTGATAAGTTGTCCAAGGAAGTACCTTCTTTTGTGCTCTTACCGCAAAAGAAAAAAGCCTAGGTCTTCTACTGCTTCTGAGTGTAAGGGCTCTTTTCACTTTCTATAGGAGGCAACCTCAAAACCTCAAAAAAAGGTATAGTACTGCCTTTCGTCACAAGCCCTGGACCCTTAGGACCACCAAGCCTACCTAGAAGCCCCTCAGAGTGCTGTTTTTACTGGCGTTTACATCAGCCTGGATCCCAATCCATTCCCGGAGTATAATCTGCTATTTCAAAGGGGTGAAAAAATTATTTTCTCTGCCCCCTCCTCATTTATTTACCCTTCAGTCTGCCAACATCAGCTCAAATACAAGTAAGTTTGCTCGCTGCGTTGGGCAGACTTCACTCACAAGGCATGGTTTTACCAGTTTATTCAGCTGAAAGATTCAGAGATTTTTAACCAAAAAATCACAATCCCCAAACCAAATGGGGGTATAATACCCCATATTAGACTTTAAATCTCTAAACAGATATCTTTGTGTTTAGAAATTCAGTATGGAATCAGCAACGCTTCGCTCAGACAAGGGGAATTTCTGGCATCAGTAGATAGCAAGATGCCTATCAACACATCCTTATCTTCCCATCACATCAGCGCTTTCTGCATTTTGCTGTGGGAAACCAACACTTCCAGTTTGTAGCACCATATTTCGGACTCTCCTCTGCACTCCAAGTGTTTACAAAAGTGCAGACCCATGGCATTCATGTCACTGGGTACTTGGACAGCCTCCTGCAGAAGGTCCCCTCAACTACAACCTTGTCTACCAATTTGTAAAGTACAATTCCATTCCTTCACACCTTTGGCTGCCTTACAGCCCTCACAGCATCTGGAGAACTTAAGTCTAATCTTGAGGACAGCCCAATCCAGAAAAAGCTTTACAATGCTGGACTCGCTTCTGCAAGGTCATCCAGTCAGGGGGCGGTATGACCGTGTCACAGCAGTGGCCTACATAAACCATCAGGCAGATGTCCAGCTGCCCCTAGAGAAACAAATTTGATTCTCACCTGGGCAGAAGTTCACATTCTAGCGCTCTGTTATCCATATGCATGGACAATTGGCAGGTGAACTTCTTAAGCCAGCAATGCCCAGACCCAAGAGAGTGGTCTCTGCAGCCTAATTGCAGTATTTCTTTCAAAGGTGGGGGAAACCAAATGAGGACATCCTAGCCTGCAGGTTCAACAACAAACTGAACAGATTTGTTGCCAGGACTAGGGAGGCTCACCTTCACAATAGTTGTCCTGGTGATTAGAGGTAGAAAGGTTTCTGGTGAACCTAATTGCACCAGATTATCCCAGAAGGACATGGCACACAGGCATGCTGGGGAAGATTTTCTAAAACTAGAGCACACAGAATCCAGTGCAGCTGTGCATAGTAACTAATCAGCTTCTAACTTCAGCTTGCTTAACTAAGCTTTGACAATAAAACCTTGAAACTGATTGTTTACCATGCACAGCTGCCCCAAAATCTGTGTGCTCTGGTTTTAGTAAATCTCCCCCACTGAGACTTTTGGCAGACATGTCTTGGCCGCTTTTAAACAGACCAGACTTATTGGCACAAGACCCCAATCCCACCCTGCTTCTCAGTTGTTGGCTTTGATTGATTGGCTATTGAGACCCCCAGGTCCTGAAGGATAAGGGTATTCCTGACTCGGTTATCTCCACCTTACTCTGTGAGAAAATCTACCTACTGCAAGATCTCCCATCACACACCAGAGACTTACTTTGCCTGGTGAAAGAACAGGAAGTTGAGTACCAAGGCATATCATTTGTATTTTGGCCTTTCTTCAGACTGGCCTTGACCAGTGTCTGTCCTGCAGTATCATTAAAGTGATTGTAAATCTTAGTGATGCAATCTAAACAAAGCACATACACTGCCTGGCCAAAAAAAAAAGTCGCAAACAAAAAAAAAAAAGTTCACACACGTTGGACCGCCTTTAGCTTTGATTACAGCACGCATTCGCTGTAGCATTGTTTCAATAAGCTTCTGCAATGTCGCAAGATTTATTTCAGTCCAGTGTTGCATTCATTTTTCACCAAGATCTTGTATTGATGATGGGAGAGTTGGACCACTGCGCAAAGCCTTCTCCAGCACACCCCGAAGATTATCTATGGGGTAAGTTCTGGATTCTGTGGTGGCCAATCCATGTGTGAAAATGATATCTCCTGCTCCCTGAACCTCTCTTTTACAATTTGAGCCAGATGAATCCTGGCATTGTCATCTTGGAATATACCCGTACCACCAGGGAAGAAAAAAAAATCCATTGACGGAATAACTTGGTCATTCAGTATATTCAGGTAGTCAGCTGACCTCATTCTTTGGGCACATGCCGTAACTATCCAATAGGATAGTTACTGCATGCTTAGTTTAGTTAGTTGCTTAGTTAAATCCAGGTTTTGCCGGGCAGTGTATATCTGTAGTGTTTAAATGTCTCTTTCCTAAGCTCTAAGTGTCATTTCTCACTGGTTATCAGCATTAGTCACTTCTGACAAGTTGTCCGGACACTAGAGATAAAATGGTGACATGGGAGGAGAGCCCAGCACACAGCTTGTCTACAACACAGCTCTGCATCGTTCCCTTCTTCGTGTACGAAGGGGGGGGTGTGTCCCTTTCCTCCAATCAGCTTTCACATTATGTACAAGAGCTCTAACTGCAGCTCCCCACCCCCTCCTCTGTGCGACAGATGCAGAAAGATTTTCAGCACTTTGAAATAGGTATGTAAAAAAGACTGCGGATAAACAAGTAAAACTCATGTAGGAGGATTAGTTTCATCTTTCATGTATCATCTGAGGCTATTCAAGTCACTGGGTAAATGAGAGGGTTTACAACCCCTTTAACAAACAGGTTAATTAATACCTTATCCATTTTTTTCCAGAAACCTTTGCAATCCTTAATCAAGACTTCAGGGAGTTGCTTATATAAATCCACCAATTCAGCCCCCTCTGTTGCATTGGGACCTCAACCTCATACTCTTTGTACTTCAGAGACTCCCCTTTTCAGCTGACTAGGGAAAACCCTTTGGGAGACCTCCCATCTAACGTGGCTTTCTTTCAGAGTGGTTATTACATCTGTTAGTGTGTTTCTGAGCTGGCAGCCCTTATTTGTAAAGATATTTTTTTTCTTGCATTTCAGAGGGACATTGTGGTCTTGAGATTAAGACCTTCTATTCTATCCTTGTTTGTTTCTTCATTCCACCTGAACGAGGATATTGTCCTCCCTTCCCTTTGTGTTGCTACAAGACACGCCAAGCAAATTTCCCTACACTGCTTGGATGTTGTTATGGTCCTCTGGTTATTCCTAGCAGCTTTGGCAGGCACTTTTCGAGAACTTCCTGCCTCCCACTCCACCATTGCTAGATGGATCAGACAATTTAGTGTCAGAGTCTGTGCCCTTAAAGAGCTCATTTTACCAGGTCTGTTGGTATCTCTTGGGCTTTCCAGCACCAAGCCTCTGTATCCCAGATTTGCCAGGCTGCCATCTGGTCCATTGATTACATGTTCTCTAGGTTTTACCAGGTGGATGCTCAAGCCTCAGCTGATGCGAGCTTCCCTGCAACTCTTTAAGCTGTCATCTGTGTGTTTTCGGGTTCCCTAACCCTGTTTTTTTTCGGCCTTTTGGCAGTTTAGTTTTCTATGTTGTTGCCCATCCTTCGGTTTATTGCTTTGATCACTTTGGTCACTTGATCTATGAATACAAGCTCTGTGTCCTATACTGTACAATTGGGATAATGAGAATTTTGACTTGCCGGTAAATTCATTATCTTGAAGTACAGGAAACAGGCCCCTTTTCTGTTTTCTGTGGGCACTCATAATTGCTTGCATAAAAAAACAAAAAAACCTCTTCAGAGGTGAAGATGTCCATTACTGTACCTAAGGACATTACCAAAAACTGAAGACTCATGTAGTGTGCAGGTTTATATGAGCATGCATTAGGGGCAGCCCTAGCAAGTTTTTTCCAGTGGCCAATCACTTGAAAATAGCCTGCATATTGCCAGAAGGCATATTGATACATTCCAGACTAGCACAAAATCAATATATCTCCACTGTACCAGTGGCTATTAGAAAAAATGCCACCCCACTGAACTGTGAGTAATGCTCAAAGCCCTGTTGACTCTTCCTATATTCTTACTATAATACAGTCAGACTGCATAAACCGTAAGTGTGGGCTTATTTCTATGTTTTTTTTTTATGGTACTATTTGCTAAAACAAGGATTAAAATGTCCTGTGAAAGCAGCACACTAGAAACCTGGGGTGCTTCTCCAACAAGGAGTGCTGCAGTCCGAAACTTCAGGTGTCTGACCCATCCTTGCCCAGTGCTGCAATCACATGCGCTCGATTTGTGACCATGTCTACTTGTCAGTTTGTGCCAGCCACCCAGCAAGGTACAGCCACCGATTCAATCTTCTTTACAACATCCCCACTGCAAGATTCCACCCTGGATAAACCTTAGTGTTGGAGCTTACCCAGGTGGATGATATCATTACTGCTCCATACATGGTGTTACATGGGCCTTATGCTTGGCTGCTGAGGCCTGAGCACTGTCACATGAGGGGGAGGCCACATTTCCCAATTCTTGAAAGCCCTATACCATTGGAGAAATGGAGCAAGGGCTAAGACGGAAGGGGGTTGCATGGATTGGTGAGTATAGCTTGGTGGCGTGAGCTATCAGTAGATGCTTTCATTTTGCCCTGAATGGCCTAGAACAGGTTGTTTTAGTTGGCCCTCGTGCTGCATATACAGTACAGACCAAAAGTTTGGACCCACCTTCTCATTCAAAGAGTTTTCTTTAGTTTCATGACTATGAAAATTGTAGAGTCACACTTCAAGAGGTAGTCACCTGAAATGGTTTTCACTTCACAGGTGTGCCTTGTCAGGTTTAATAAGTGTGATTTCTTGCCTTATAAATGGGGTTGGGACCATCGGTTGTGTTGTGCAGAAGTCAGGTGGATACACAGCAGATAGTCCTACTGAATAGACTGTTAGAATCAGGGCTGTCTTTAACACAGGGCAAAAGGGGCAGCTGCCCCGGGTCTAGTCATTGTTGTGGGGCCCAAAGCAGCTGCCCCTTGAGCCCGCAAATAGTCGATAAGTGGATTCAAGAGGTGCCAGAAAAAAACAGCTAAGTACAGGAAAACGAGTGGCAGAAGAGACTTGTTTGGGCTAAAGAACACAAGGAATGGACATTAGACCAGTGGAAATCTGTGCTTTGGTCTGATGAGTCCAAATTTGAGATCTTTGGTTCCAACCACCGTGTCTTTGTGCGACGCAGAAAAGGTGAACGTATGGACTCTACATGCCTGGTTCCCACCGTGAAGCATGGAGGAGGAGGTGTGATGGTTTCGGATTGCTTTTCTGGTGACACTGTTGGGGATTTATTCAAAATTGAAGGCATACTGAACCAGCATGGCTACCACAGCATCTTGCAGCGGCATGCTATTCCATACGGTTTGCGTTTAGTTGGACCATCATTTATTTTTCAACAGGACAATGACCCCAAACACACCTCCAGGCTGTGTAAGGGCAATTTGACCAAGAAGGAGAGTGATGGGGTGCTGCGCCAGATGACCTGGCCTCCACAGTCACCGGAACTGAACCCAATCGAGATGGTTTGGGGTGAGCTGAACCGCAGAGTGAAGGCAAAAGGGCCAACAAGTGCTAAGCATCTCTGGGAACTCCTTCAAGACTGTTGGAAGACCATTTCAGGTGACTACCTCTTGAAGCTCATCAAGAGAATGCCAAGAGTGTGCAAAGCAGTAATCAAAGCAAAAGGTGGCTACTTTGAAGAACCTAGAATATGACATATTTTCAGTTGTTTCACACTTTTTTGTTATGTATATAATTCCACATGTGTTAATTCATAGTTGTGATGCCTTCAGTGTGAATCTACAATTTTCATAGTCATGAAAATAAAGAAAACTCTTTGAATGAGAAGGCGGGTCCAAACTTTTGGTCTGTACTGTATATTAGAATGTTTGTGTTTTTATTTTTTTAATTTTGATCTGAGTAGGTTTGTATGTGGATTAGGAATGGTAATGCAATGGTGGGGATGTGTATAGACACAGTATGGCTCGCCACAAACTCCCTATGATGTTAAAGCAGGAAGGATACAGACAAAGGAATCTGGGTCCTTGGTTTAGCTAATCCTTGCATTAGTTGATTAGCAGCATTTCCATCTTCAAAAGTAAAGAACATTAAGAGGTTGTCTCTAGAGAACTAGAAAGTATTCTATTGTAGAAATTATTTTTCTTATCTGCTATTTGCTTTTAAAATGCATTACTTTGATTTGTTTTTATGTGCCATGTCATTTTTCTGGGTGAAACTGTATATCTTTATAAATTAATCCTTACACAGTGTCATTGTCACCGCAGAGAACTATACTTGCCTTCTTCATAACCACATATGCAAACGCTAATCGTCTGAATTGCCACGCCAAACAAGAAAGGTTTGAATATCAGAATCCCACATGTATATTCATTGGAGAATTCTGGACTATAGATATTTCTACATTTTTGTTCTAGTTTAAGAAGAGGCAAATTTAGCTATGGCATTTTTCAAGAGCTTTCAGCAAAGCATTGGCCTTCCATCTATGTCTTCTATTGGAGACACTCTCAGTAATGCTCTCAGTACTGCTGTCGATGGCTTGGCGAGTGCTGTTGAAGGGGTTAGTTATACTGTGGCGGATTCGGTCACTGAGCAGGTTACAAGTATGATGCAAGGGTTACGTACAGAGGATCAGGACAGTTCTATGGCTCAGGCTAATAAAATGACAGATGAAACGCAAAGTCCTCAAGATACGTTACAGTACTACTCTGGAACTAACCCTAGTTACTCACCCATGGATTCTAATGGAGCGGAGTCTTCCTTAAATGCATATCAAGTGTCATCTGATCATAACAAGAATGAAGGGAAATCACACTTTAATGGCAGTTCCCGCAGACGTCATTGTCACTCCGAAATCGTATCCAATCAATCTAATGTTGGTAAAGGCCCTGAGTCAGAAGGAAGAGGTCAGGTGAGTTACTCATATCAGACTGCCGAAGAATGTGAAGAAGTAGATGGAAACCTGAATGGGGATTACTCTAATTACATGAATAAACATGAACAAAGGATCTCGGAAGGAACTGAGAAAAAGGGGAGATCAAAAAACTCATATCAAAAATCTACAGAATATAGGTCAAATGATCAAGGAAGAGCATCTAAAAATACAGATGATGTTTCTGATCGTTCTTTGAGAAAAAATAGACAGAGGTCATCTAGACATAACAATGACTTAGAAACGTCTCTGCCTGCTAAAGGGGAGAAAGGAGACCGCAGACAAGCAAAGTTTAATCAAGTTCATCAGGTAACTACTGCATCACCTAGAAAGCACAAAAGCCACCGTGAGGATTCCAAAAAAGCACATGAAATCAGTCCTGTTATTAGCAGCAAAGACAGCACATATAAGGAGAAATGTCTTCTTCGGAGTAAGGAAAGGCCTTCAGAGCATTCAGAAAACGCCATAAAGAAAGCATCAAGGAAAGGTAATCTGATCTCTGTCTCTGCGTAGTGCATCAACTCTTCTGAGCTATCTTCCAGTTCTGTGTTAAATGCTTCCACTTCAACTTTACCTTAAGTATTCTTCAGAAAGCTGTTTTTTCTTCTTCAAGGAATTCAGTCTCTGGGGTCAATAACAACAATTGCTTAATTTATATGTATGGAGGAGTCTACAAATTGAAGAGTGGGAAAGAGTGATGTAGTGTTGTGTAACTAGTTTTTATGTTTGCAACTGCGTTTGTGACTTTCCCCTTCTATCTGTCTGATGCAGCCTTGTACCGGGTTAAACTTCTAAGTGCACATTCACTCTTTGCGTTTTATTGTAGTTTATTGCTTTTGTTGTAGTTATTTGCATAGTTGCAGTATGCTGAGGGTTTAATTCTACTTTAACCACTTAAGGACCGGAAGGTTTTACCCACTTAATGAGCAGGCCATTTTTTGCGATACGGCACTGCGTTACTTTAACGGACAATTGCACGGTCGTACGACGCTGTACCCAAATAAAATTGATGTCCTTTTTTTCCCCACAAATAGAGCTTTCTTTTGGTGGTATTTGATCACCTCTGGGATTTTTTATTTTTAAAACAAAAAAAGAATGACCGTTCTGAAAAAACAAAAAACAAAAAAAAGCAATATTTTTTTACTTTCTGCTATAAAACATTCCCAATAAAAAAAAAAAAAATCGAATTTCTTCATAATTTTAGGCCAATATGTATGCTGCTACATATTTTTAATGAAAAAACAATCCCAATAAGTGTAAATTGATTGGTTTGCACAAAAGTTATCACATCAAACTAGGGGAAAGATTTATTTAATTTTTATTTATTTATTTGTTTTTACTAGTAATGGCAGCGATCAGCGATTTTTAGCGGGACTGCGACATTGCGGGGGACAGATTGGACACCTAACTGACATTGTTGCTAAAAATATGCACTGTTACTGTACTAATGGTTGTACAAAGCTAGTGCGCTACCACTACAGCAGCAAGAATAGGGGCGCAACAACATAACAGGACAGTGTGCCACGTCCGAATAATTGTCAAAGATGAAGAGAGAATAGGGATGGACTTTATAGGCACAGTAAGATTGAAGTAAAAAAACTTGTTTATAAATGACATAAAAACAAGAAAAGGAACCCCCTAAACCAGGGGCATAATAATTAGGCAAAATACATAAAAATCAAAAACATCACAACAAAATGCGACTAGCCGATAGACATGGACATACAAAATGATTTACAGTAGTTGTATCATATAGAAGTGGTAATGGACGAGGGTGCTATACGTTACATCCTAGCTGGCCCGAAGGCGATGTCAGGGATAACGCAGAGCGTCCTCTGCCGTAGTCAATGAAGCTTAACACATGGAAAGAGGTTTATGTAGCCATGTGCCTAACATGTTTCGCTCAAAAATTCAAGCTTCTTCCGGAGCTACTGGTACATAGATTCCCTGTAGAGGCGGATGTGTGCTCACATTAGCCAAAATTAGGACAAGGAAAGGTAAACCAAATATAAAACATATACGGGGGATGATCTGCTGAGATGGGTCTGATAGCCGATGAGACTGTAGACGGATTTGGGTAAGATGCTTGTCTTAGTGGAGGCAAAGACCAAGGAGAGGTAGCCGATAAAGGCCAGGAAGAGAAGCCAAGAATATATGGATCAATCCATGATGGGGGTAGTCCCTCTGGTAAAAGGAGACATGCTGGTGTCATTGGGTGTTCACGCTCACAATTCAGCAGATCAGTGCCCCCGGATGGAGATAAACTACCATTACTGTACTAATGACACTGGCAGGGAAGGGGTTAACACCAGGGGCGATCAAAGGGTTAAATGTGTGCTTTCTAACTGTGTGGGTGAGGGGCTTACTAGATGAACCTGTGTTCCTAAATAGGAGTAACACAGGATCCCTGTGTTTATCACTGACTGAACAGCGGTCTGCCATGTTTACATTGGCAGACCGCCGTTCTGTCTCCACGGGGAGCAATCACAGCAGTGCCTCTGGCGGCACGCACGCCCACACGAACTGCTACACGAAGCGATGTACATGTACATCATTTTGCGTAACAGAGCCGATCTGCCGCAGGACACTAAGGCGGCTGGTCTGTAAGTGGTTAAAGGGGTTATAAAGTCAGAAGGTTTTCTATATTAATCCTTTTCATGCGTTAAGATAAAAAGCCTCCTGTGTGCAGCAGCCCCCTAATACCGGAGCTCCCTTTCTATCCAGTGATGTCCACTAGTGCCTCAGCCATCCAGGACTCACTCTTCTAATTGACTGAGACGTAGCAGCGGCGCAATTGGCTCTCACTGCAGGTAAGTCAAACTCAGTTAGCCAATCAGGAGAGAGAGGGGGCACGGCCGAACGGGTACTCACTCTGTGTCTGAATAGATACACGAAGTTGCAGCTCGGCTTGGATGCCCCCATAGCAAGCTGCTTGCTGTGGGGGCACTCAACATGAGGAAGGGGCCAGGAGCTCCAGCCGGGGACCCGAGAAGAGGAGGATCTGGCTGCCCTGTGCAAAATCAGTATAGTATAATATGTTTGGTATTTTACTAGAAAATATAACAAGACTTTACAATAACTTTCAGTCTAGCTTCAAAGTAACCAGCCAATTATAAAAGAAAGGTACTTACATTTTATGAAGTTGAATTAAGTTGATAAAGTTGAATTAAGAAACCGGTCCGGTCCATTCAATTCAACCTAAGCATGTGCGTGACTATGGTTTTCCATATTCTTGTGCATTGTACATTGTGTTTGCGTCAATATATATCTAAATGTTTTTTGAACTTTGAAACTCCCCGCTAACACCAGCAACTATGGAAGGGAGTTTTACATCCTTACTGTGCTAACAGTAAAGAGTCCCTTACACAGTTTAAGATTGAACTGTTTTTGTCTAACTGCATTGTGCGGCCACGTGATTTTTTTTGTAGAGATCTCAGATTAAAAGTTTCCTCCCTATGCTAAAATCCTCATTTTAAACATTTGTATACCTCTATCATAACCCCTTTTAAGTGTTGTCTATCCAGGGAGAATACGTTTTTTTATTTTTTAGTCATGCCTCATAAGTGAAGTCCTCTAGCCCCCTTTTTAGCTCTGTTGCCCTTCTCTGGACTCTTTCCATAGAAACATTGAAACATAGAATGTGTCGGCAGATAAGAACCATTTGGCCCATCTAGTCTGCCCAATATATCTGAATCCTATGAATAGTCCCTGGCCCTATCTTATATGAAGGATAGCCTTATGCCTATCCCATGCATGCTTAAACTCCTTCACTGTATTTGCAGCTACCACTTCTGCAGGAAGGTTATTCCATGCATCCACTACTCTCTCAGTTTTAAATTAGAGGGGCAAAGGTTTAAAAGTAATATGAGGAAGTATTACTTTACTGTGTCCTCTTGTGGTAGTTTTTCTTCTTTTAAATATGCTCTCCTCCTTTACCGAGTTGATTCCCTTTATGTATTTAAAAGTTTCTATCATATCCCCCCTGTCTCTTCTTTCTTCCAAGCTATACATGTTAAGGTCCTTTAACCTTTCCTGGTAAGTTTTTTTCCTGCAATCCATGTACTAGTTTAGTAGCTCTTCTCTGAACTCTCTCTAGAGTATCTATATCCTTCTGGAGATATGGCCTCCAGTACTGCGCACAATACTCCAAGTGAGGTCTCACCAGTGTTCTGTACAGCGGCATAAGCACTTTCTTTCTACTTTCTTTCTACTGCTTATACCTCTCCCTATACATCCAAGCATTCTGCTGGCATTTCGTGCTGCTCTATTACATTGTCTTCCCACCTTTAAGTCTTCTGAAATAATTACTCCTAAATCCCTTTCCTCAGATACTGAGGTCAGGACTGTGTCAAATATTCTATATTCTGCCCTTGGGTTTTTATGCCCCAGGTGCATTATCTTGCACTTATCCATATTAAATTTCAGTTGCCAGAGTTCTGACCATTCTTCTAGTTTTCCTAAATCCTTTTCCATTTGGCGTTTCCCTCCAGGAACATCAACCCTGTTACATATCTTTGTGTCATCAGCAAAAAGACAAACCTTACCATCGAGGCCTTTTGCAATATCACTTATGAAGATATTAAACAAAATTGGTCCCAGTACAGATCCCTGAGGTACCCCACTGGTAACATGACCTTGTTCTGGATGTTCTCCATTGACTACAACCCTCTGTTGTCTGTCACTCAGCCACTGCCTAATCCACTCAACAATATGGGAGTTCATGCTCAATGACTGCAGTTTATTGATAAGTCTTCTATGTGGGACAGTGTCAAAAGCCTCACTAAAATCTAGATATGCAATGTCTACTGCACCTCCACCGTCTATTATTTTAGTCACCCAGTCAAAAAAATCTATAAGATTTGTTTGACATGATCTCCCTGAAGTAAACCCATGTTGTTTTTCATCTTGCAATCCATGGGATTTAAGATGTTCCACAATCCTATCCTTTAATAGGGTTTCCATTAATTTGCCTACTATTGATGTCAGACTCACTGGTCTATAGTTGCTCGATTCCTCCCTACTACCCTTCTTGTGAATGGGCACGACATTTGCAAATTTCCAATCTTCCGGGACGACTCCTGTTACTAATGATTGGTTAAATAAATCTGTTAATGGTTTTGCCAGCTCACCACTAAGCTCTTTTAATAATTTTGGGTGTATCTCATCAGGACCCTGTGACTTATTTGTCTTCACTGTAGACAGCAATCTTAGAACGTCTTCCTCTGTAAAGACACATGCATCAAACGATTCATTAGTCATCCTTTCAAGTGGAGGTCCTTCTCCTTTTTCTTCTGTAAAATCTGAACAGAAGTATTCATTAAGGCAGTCGGCTAGCCCTTTATTCCAGTTCAAGGAAATCCTTTCTGAAGATTGGTGATGAGAAATGGATGTTCCGGAGTTTTGTAAAGTGGTAGAATTATAGTCTTATCTCTGGAGTAAATACCCTTTTTAATACATGCTAACATTTGGCTTACCTTGCCTGCTGAAGCTTGGCATTGCATGCTATTGCTGAAACTGTCATCTACTAGGGCCCCCAGATCGTTTTCCATCCTCGATTTCCCCTGACGTGTAACTTTCATGCTTATTTTTAGCTCCCAAGTGCATTACTTTACATTTTCTTACACTGAACCTCTTCTGCCATATACAGTCAGGTCCATAAATATTGTGACATCGACACAATTCTAATCTTTTTGGCTCTATACACCACCACAATGGATTTGAAATGAAACAAACAAGATGTGCTTTAAAGCGGTTGTAAACCCTATAAAAAAAAAAAATAAAAACCTGCAAGACAAAGGCATAATGAGCTAGTATGCATCGCATACTAGCCCATTATGTTTAACTTACCTTAAAACGAAGCCCCGACACGGACCCCCGGACATCGATGCGGGCGCTGCCATGATCCCTCGTCGTCTCTTCCGGGTTCGGCGGCTCTGGCGCGCTGATTGGCCGGAAGAGACGGCTCCAGCGCGCTGATTGGCCGGAGCCGCGATGACGTCACTCCCGCGCATGCGCGCGGGAGTGATTTTTCCGGCAAGCTCCCGGCAAGTTAATTGAAGGTCCCCCCGGACCTTCAGAGCGCATGCGCCGCTCGCGCGAGCGGCTGCATGCACTGTAAATATCTCCTAAACCGTGCCGGTTTAGGAGATATTATTTGTACCTACAGGTAAGCCTTATTATAGGCTTACCTGTAGGTAAAAGTGTCAAAAAGCGGGATACAACCGCTTTAACTGCAGACTTTCAGCTTTAATTTGAGGGTATTTACATCCAAATCAGGTGAAAGGTGTAGGAATTACAACTGTTTGTATATGTGCCTCCCACTTTTTAAGGGACCAAAAGTAATGGGACAATTGACTGCTCAGCTGTTCCATGGCCAGGTGTGTGTTATTCCCTCATTATCCCATTTACAAGGAGCAGATAAAAGGTCCAGAGTTCATTTCAAGTGTGCTATTTGCATTTGGAATCTGTTGCTGTCAACTCTCAATATGAGATTCAAAGAGCTGTCACTATCAGTGAAGCAAGCCATCATTAGGCTGAAAAAACAAAACAAACCCATCAGAGAGAAAGCAAAAACATTAGGTGTGGCCAAATCAACTGTTTGGAACATCCTTAAAAAGAAAGAATGCACCGGTGAGCTCAGCAACACCAAAAGACCCAGAAGACGACGGAAAACAACTGTGGTGGATGACCGAAGAATTCTTTCCCTGGTGAAGAAAACACCCTTCACAACAGTTGGACAGATCAAGAACACTCTCCAGGAGGTAGGTGTATGTGTGCGAAAGACAACAATCAAGAAAAGACTTCACCAGAGTGAATACAGAGAGTTCACCACAAGATGTAAACCATTGGTGAGCCTCAAAAACAGGAAGGCCAGATTAGAGTTTGCCAAACAACATCTAAAAAAGCCTTCACAGTTCTGGAACAACATCCTATGGACAGAGGAGACCAAGATCAACTTGTACCAGAGTGATGGGAAGAGAAGAGTATGGAGAAGGAATGGAACTGCTCATGATCCAAAGCTTACCACCTCATCAGTGAAGCATGGTGGGGATAGTGTCATGGCATGGGCATGTATGGCTGCCATTGGAACTGGTTCAGTTTTATTTATTGATGATGTGACTGCTGACAAAAGCAGCAGGATGAATTCTGAAGTGTTTGGGGCAATATCATCTGCTCATATTCAGCCAAATGCTTCAGAATTCATTGGACGGCGCTTGACAGTGCAGATGGACAATCACCCGAAGCATACTGCGAAAGCAACCAAAGAGTTTTTTAAGGGAAAGATGTGGAATGTTATGCAATGGCCAAGTCAATCACCTGACCTGAATCCGATTGAGTATGCATTTCACTTGCTGAAGACAAAACTGAAGAGAAAATGCCCCAAGAACAGGAACTGAAGACAGTTGCAGTAGAGGCCTGGCAGAGCATCACCAGGGATGAAACCCAGCAGCGTCTGGTGATGTCTATGCGTTCCAGTCGTCAAGCTGTAATTTACTGCAAAGGTTTTTCAACCAAGTATTAAAAAGTGAAAGTTTGATTTATGATTGTTAATGAGTCTCATTACTTTTGGTCCCTTAAAAAGTGGGAGGCACATATACAAACTGTTGTAATTCCAACACCGTTCACCTGATTTGGATGTAAATATAGTTAAATCTCAGTGCCAATGATACAAAAGCAGGGGAATAACTTCACAACAGGATAAAGCAATTTTACAAGAAGACCCACGTAGTTAGGACAGAGGGGTGGGCAGCTACAGTCAGGCCCATAAATATTGGGACATCGACACAATTGTAATCTTTTTGGCTCTATACACCACCACAATGGATTTGAAATGAAATTGTTAAAATCGATGGGTTTAGTTACCCTTCATGATTTACTGCTGCTCAGTGGCTCTGGGTTTCAGCAAAATGCCAATTTACATCACACACTAATTTTGGTAGCATAATTCTTATTGTGGAATGTATGTTCCTTAAAGAACATTATTTTTTATCAAGTTGTTATGGGTAATTTTTTGTTTTCTCCATCCTTTTTGGCATTGTACCATTTAGAAAATTAAAAGAATTGTACAAAGTTATAAGGTACTGACTAGCCATACAATGTTCATGTTTTTGTTGGTTCCTGATGAACCAGTTGAAATTCACTAAGTTGGTGGCCCTGTTGGCCCCCTCCACCCAACCTCCTTTATTGGAAAAAAATTGAAGAAGCTAGGCAGAAAATTGTGGACCAAACGACATCTGCATCAGATGAAGCCGCTGTTCAAGTATTCGGACAGCTACCCCCAGTGACTGTCGAAGTACAATAACCCAGCGGGAAGATTCATCCATCCGCACTGTATAGTTTGGATGGAAGAATCTGCTAGATTTTTATCATTCAGCTTGCAGGTAGAAGGCAAAAAAATCCAAAAGTGTATGGCCAGCTTTATTCCATCTGCCTGTAGCACAATTTCATTTTTTTATGGATAGCTTTAGCAATTCACGTTTTTCATTTGCTGCCAGCATTTAGGCCAAAGATTTACACAAATTACACAAAGAAATTACACTTTGCTACAATGTAAAGTAGTGAGTGTAGTACAGCTTGTATAACAGTGTAAATGTGTTGTCCCCTCAAAATAACTCAACACACAGCTATTAATGTCTAAACTGCTGGCAACAAAAGTGAGTACACCCCTAAATGAAAATGTCCAAATTTTGTCAAAAGTGTCAATATTTTGTGTGGCCACCATTATTTTCCAGCACTGCCTTAAGCCTCTTGGCCATGGAGGTCACCAGAGCTTCCCAGGTTGCCACTGGAGTCCTCTTCCACTCCTCTATGATGACATCACGGAACTGGTGTATGTTAGCGACCTTGCGTTCCTCCACCTTCCGTTTTGAGGATGCCCCACAGATGCTCAAGAGGATTTAGGTCTGGAGACATGCTTGGGCAGTCCATCACATTTATCCTCAGCTTTTTAGCAAGGCAGTGGTCATCTTGGAGGTGTGTTTGGGGTCATTATCAATTTGGAATACTGCCCTGCGGTCCAATCTCCAAAGGGAGGGGATCATGCTCTGCTTCAGTATGTCACAGTACATGTTGACATTTATGGTTCCCTCAGTGACCTGTAGCTCCACAGTGCCGGCAGCAATCCTGCAGCCCCAGACCACGACACTCCCACCACCATGCTTAACTGTAGGCAAGACATACTTGTCTTTGTACTCCTCACCTGGTTGCCGCCACACATGCTTGACACCATCTCAACGAAATACGTTTATCTTGGTCTCGTCTCATCAAACCACAGGACATGGTTCTAGTAATCCATGTCCTTAGTCTGCTTGTCTTCAGCAAACTGTTTGGGGGGGGGGTTCTTGTGCATCATCTTTGGAAGAGGCTTCCTTCTGTGACGACAGCCATGCAGACCAATTTGATGCACTGTGTGGCGTATGGTGTGAGCACTGATAGGCTGACCACCCCATCCCCTCAACCTCTGCAGCAATGCTGGCAGCACTTATACATCTATTTCCCAAAGACAACCTCTGGATATGACACTGAGCACGTGCACTCAACTTCTTTGGCTGACCATGGTGAGGCCTGTTCTGAGTGGAACCTGTCCTGTTAAACCGCTGTATGGTCTTGGCCACCATGCTGCAGCTCAGTTTCAGGGTCTTGGCAATTTTCTTATAGCCTAGGCCATCTTCATGTAGAGCAACAATATTTTTTTTTTAGATCCTCAGAGTTCTTTGCCATGAGGTGCCATGTTGAACTTCCAGTGACCAGTTTGAGAGAGTGAGAGCGATAACACCAAATTGAACACACCTGCTCCCCATTCACACCTGTGACCTTGTAACACGAACAAGTCACATGACACTGGGGAGGGCAAATGGCTAGTTGGGCCCAATTTGGACATTTTCACTTAGGGGTGTACTCAGCGGTTTAGACATTAATGGCTGTGTGTTGAGTTATTTTAAGGGGACAGCAAATTTACACTGTTATACAAGCTCGCTACTTTACATTGTAGCAAAGTGTCATTTCTTCAGTGTTGTCACATGAAAAGATAATAAAATATTTACAAAAATGTGAGGGGTGTACTCACTTTTCGTGAGATACTGTATGTTTTTTATAACAAACCCCATTTTTAAGTCCGCAATGTAACTTATGAATGTACCTAGCACTAGTTAATATTTAATAACAGCATCATTATGAAATCAAAGGATGGTCTTTAGCAGGGCGTTCCGTTACCGTATACTTGATATCATTCTATTTTTCAGTGGTTAATACAATTGACTTAGATCAGATATCCTCAGTGGCTTGCCTACAGGCTTTAACTAAATTACGTAAAACCATGGGACCATTTATTAGGCAGAGAAATGTAATTTTTGTTTGTCCCCAGAATTCTAGTTTTACTGGATTTGTTCCTTTTTTTAAAAAGGCATTTAGAACTGTAATTTTTATACCTGTAGTCCAGATTTCACTAAATGTCAGGGTTTACAGCTGTGTGAACATCTTGTTTTAAGAGAAGGTTTTTATCATACATTTGAGAGGGCATAATTAAAAATAAAAAAAATTAAAAAAAAATTGCAGTTTTGTAGTGGCTTAAATTGCTATCTATAAAGAAACAACATCTAAGGATTGATGAGCTGCGATAAAATTACCTTTTTATTTTTGGAATTTGATACACTTTAAGCTGTTATCATCTCGCATGTGTGGGGTCGGGCTTTGGGAGAGGTCTGCAGAAAACAGTTATCCTGAAGCACCTGCTATACCTTTTTGGCTGAAAAAAGTAACCTAATTCCCAACAAAGAATACATTTTTAAGAGAGGAATTCCTTGCATGGTATATTTTTGCATAGTTATATTGGTTTCAGCTTTGACCAATGTAACTATCTGTATACCATACCTGGCTGATGCCCCTGGATACTGAAAATCACTGTAGATACCGCTACTCTGGAGATCTCCACTTACTTCCAAGTCCCATGCCGAGTGGCTGGCCTGATGTATTGTATATACAGAAGGTCGGCCGCTGACCACAGGTGCAATTCAGAGAATGCTTTGCATTTTCTAATAGAAGCAAAGCAGTCTCTGATTGGACGAGGTGGAGAGACGGGGCATTAATGTCTTGGGCATCAGCGGGTATAGTATATACAGTGGGTATAGAAAAGAATCGCCCCCCCCCCTTTTAAAAGAACAACATTTTGTTGTTTTGCAGCCTGAAATGAAGACAGTTTGTTTTATCCAACTGTATTTACTAGTGCAACTTATTACATCCAAGTGAAAGATGTAACACCAACATGTCAGAAAAAAAAAAAATCTAAAACACTATCACTGAGTTGGAAAAAGGTCACCCCCTTATATCAGTAATTTTGTTAAATCACCTTTTGCTTTAATTACAGACTTTAGTCTGTTGGGATATGTCTCAGCTAACTTTGCACATGTAGACTTGGCAATATTAGCCCACACAAGTTCAGTTAGATTTGATGGGGACCGTTTGTGGAATGCAGTATTCAAGTCATTCCACAATGGGGTTTAAGTCTGGGCTCTTAGAAGGCCATGCAAGGACATTTGCCTTTTTCTCCTTCAACCACTGTGTGGTCATTTTTGCTGTGTGCTTTGGGTCATTGTCATGTTGGAAGGTACACCTCAAGCATTTTCCTCAAGAATTTAACGGTATTTTGCTCCATCCATTTTTCCTTCTATCCTGACAAGTGCTTCAGTCCCCGCTGCAGAGAAACATCCCCATAACAGGATATTACCACCTCCATGCTTTACTGTAGGAATGGTGTTATTTGGATGATGAAATGTATTGGATTTCCGCCAGACATATTGTTTAGTGTTGAGGCCAAATAATTAAATTTTAGTCTCATCAGATACCTTTTTCCATGTGGCCTCAGTCTTCAAGGCTGGTTTTGGCAAAGCTCAGTCATGACTGCATGTGGCCTTTTTTTTTTTTTTTTTTGCAACTCTCCCATACAAGCCACATTTGTGGAGAATTTGTGATCTTGTTGTACACAGTGACCGCTCATTGTCAAAAATTCCTGCAACTGCTTCAGAGTTGCTGTATGCTTCTTGGTAACCTTTCTGAGACCAGTTTCTCCTGGCTCTTTCATCCAGTTTGAATAAAGTGGAGAGGGATCAAAACGTCTATTAGGTTTTTATTTTGGCCTGTGCGCTTGACCTGTTTACCATTATCATTGTGAATGTGAAAGAAAATAGATGGGAAATCTTTCAACGGGGACAGTTATGATGACCTAAGGGGGCGCAAGGATTCCCCTTAATTTACAGGGATTTCCTCTTACTTCCTGTTTTGGCTATGGGACAGAAACTTCAGCTAAATCTAAATATACTGTATGTGTGTGTGTGTGTGTGTGTGTATGTATGTATATATGTATATATATATATATATATATATATATATAATATACACACACACAGTAAAAAACACACACACACAAAAAATTAAGGGAACACTTTGAAAACACATCAGATCTCAATGGTGAAAAAAAATATGCTGGATATCTATACTGGTATGGACTGGGTAATGTGTTAGGAACGAAAGGACACCAGATCATTTTAATGGAAATGAAAATGATCAACCAACAGCGGGCTAAATTCAAAGACCCCCCGAAATCAAATTGAAAAAATTATGCAGCAGGCTAGTCCATTTTGCTGAAATTTCATTGCAGCAACTTAAAATGGTAAAACCAACCACAGGATCTGTAATCGATGCTCAAAAAAAAAAAAAAAACCCTGAATCTATATTTTCATCGAGCCAATTGATTACCCAAAACAAAGAGGATTATACAGCTATTTTTAATTCTTTAGAAAATGCATTGGAAAAACAGGTGAAAACATGGTGGGACGTTCTTACGTTTGTACATTACTTGAAAGAGAACATTTTTGTTCAGGAGTCTTAGATGGGAAGTAGCCCCCCAGGATGGTTTAAATGATAAACAGTTCATGGAGGAATGGTTGGAGTTTTTTAATAGAGCGGAGAGGGAACTCTAGACATTAGTCCTGAAAAGGAAAAAAGTCAAACTCAAGAGATTGAACAATAAGATTAATGTTAAAAAATAGGAGGGAAGTGAACCCACCTACACCCACAGCCCAGTTCTTGCTAAAAGTGAACCAAACCAAAAAAAAAACTTGAATACAATAATAGTGCGGGGTTACACTCAAATAACCCTCACATAAAAATAAATATTTTATGATCTAAAGTGTGGATAGTGAATTTGTGCACCCACCAATAAATATATAAAAATAATAATTGTATACATGTATTAAAAAAAAAAAAAATTATGATACTAATTAATTTAAGGAGTTTAACATTAATACTAACAATAAATTGGAAAAGGTAGATACGGATATACAAAAAAAGAAAGTACATTGTTTTTTAACAGGATTCTATGGACTTTAAAAATAATAATATTTATTTATGGCAGAACATCAGACCAGAGACCAGTAACCTCCAGATTGGGGGTGATGGTGGTAGTGTTAGATTTAATACATATAACATTAATCCAGATCAAGGGAATGGGGGTAGGGAAACCCATTTTAATGGAAACATAAACGTATTTGATCACCTGTGAGATTTTTTGATCATGCGCTATAAACAAAAAAAGAGCCACAATTTTGCAAAAATAATATTTTTCACATTTTTTTATATGAAATTCCCCCCTAAAAATGTAAAAATCGAAATGTTTTAACATTTTAGGCCAATTTGTTTTCTGCTACATATGTTTGGTAAAAAAAAAAAATTGCAAAAAGCGTATTTTCATTGGTTTGCGCAAAAGTTATTGCGTTTACTAACTAAGGGAAAGATTTTTGTCATTTTTATTGTTTTTTTTTTTTTTTTAATGAGTTATGGTGGTGATCTGCGATTTTTTTTTTTTTTTTTTTTTGCGGGATTGCGACATTGCGGCGAAGAGATCAGACCCTTGACTGACATTTTTGACACTTTTGGGGTTACCAGTGACATTACTACAGTAATCAGTGCTATACGTATGCACTGTTACTGTAAAAATTACACTGGCAAAGAAGGGGTTAACTTTATTGGAGAGGGAGGGGTTAAGTGTGTCCCTAGGGGCGTGATTCTAACTGTGATTGGATGTGGCTGTGTGTGTAACAGCAGAGATACATAGTAGGACTGTATGATCTGTGCTGTTACACAGGGGAGATTGACAGACGGCTTTGTTTACATTAGCCGCCTGCCTTTCTCCCGGTGTAACGGACGATCGCGAGTGACCGGCAGACATCGGGTCCTCCGGTCACTCGCGGGGGGGGGGGGGTCCGTGAGCGAGCGGGAGCGCGCCTCCGGCGGCGCGCGCTAGCTCCCTAGAGCCTAACAGGCAAGGGACGTAGTACTGTGAGGGGCTGACCGCCGCAGTAAATAGTCGTGCGGCGGTCGGCAAGCGGTTAACTGCATTAGAGTTCTCAACAAAGGGGGGAAACTCGTCTCCTAGACCAATCTCACCATCGGGGCCCACGTTGGCACCAACGTCCTCCAATGCATGAGTATCAGGATGTATGGTTCACTATCCACTATTTGGATGTCATGATTGAAAGGATTAATGATGAATTATCCACCAAGGTTTACTTTAAACTAACAGATAGAAATAGTTATGTATCGATCAAAAGTGGTCATCATCCAGCATGGATTAGGAATATTCCTAAGGGACAGATGTTGAAAGTCAAACGTAACTAGTAAATTGGGTGACTACTTTATGCAGGCATCGATTTTGAAGGAAAAATTCCTACAAAAAGTTTACAATGAGGAATGTTTGAAAAACAATTAATGAAGTAGCTAATTTGCCTAGAGCTAAATGTTTGATAAATAAAGATGGGAAATCAAAACCTAGATCAGAACAACATCAGTAGAGCTTTATCTAGAATTTCCACTATCAGTATAGGAATATCGAGGACAGAGATTTGGGACCTGTGCTGCCGGATAGGCCCAAGTTTTTTTTTTATAGGAAAGACCCCAATTTTGTAGACAATGTGGTTATGAAAATTTGGACCCACCTGGCCAACAAAAGATTAATTTTGATAACGTTTTTTTTTTTCATGTCGCAAATGCATTTCTTGTAGGAAGGTGCAGATTAGTAATAGCGGTAGAACATCTATTACTAATGTAGACAATAAAATCTTTACCATAGATATTTATCACGTGTAATACAACACATATGGTTTATTTGTTGTGGTGCCCATGTGGTCTTTATTATGTGGGGAGAACCAAAAGACTTCTATGTATCCGAATAGCTGAACACATTGCTAATATTAAAAAGGGTTTTAGGAAGCATAGTGTATCCCTTCATGTTAAAGAAAAACTTGATAGAAATCCCACATTTTACAATTTTGTGGCATTGACTATGTCTATCCCTCACCAAGTGGGTTCCAACAGGGTGAGGGATTTATCACAAAGAGAAACTAAATGGATTTTTTTTATTCAAAGGCATGGCGCCAAGAGGGTTAAATATTGAGTTAGATCTCAATTCCTTTATTAGTAATTTTTATTTTTTGGCGCCATTAATTTGATTGATCTACCCACTCATGTTTTTTTTTTTTAGGTTAATTATTCATCAGACTCGTGAGCTGTTGGTAATTAGTTTTAAATTAAATAGATAGTTGATTATTTATTAGGTTAAGCCTGTTTTGGACAGTAGTTGTACACTCGGGGGAGCTCTTATCTATAGAGAGGCTTTTTATGAGGTACTTATGTTCTTTTTGGGTATGTAGATTGTAAACATATCGTGGTCGCGGAGACATGGGAGAACTTATTGGCTGATGATAACACATAAGCATATTGATTTGTTTATAAAGGAGGTTGCTGTGCCATACAGCCAATCCCAGGATGAAGTCTGTATGATGAATTGCATTGGGACATGGCTGTACAGCGACCGGAAATTATATTTTGCTTTACTGGAAGTGACGATCCAAAGACATTGAGCGAGGTTGGGTGAGACACGGCTGTTTCACTCCACGGTCTGAGGCAAGCCAGGCTATGCCAGCAATTTTGCTGTAATTTTTAATGCGCTATTTTATTATGTACAATGTGAGTGCTTTGGACACTAATTAGATTTAAATAAATTTTCATAAACAATATTGCATTATTGGTATTTCCTTTTGTTTTACACATTCACCATACATGTGGATTAACATTGAGGATTGGGCACCTGATGTGGAACATCATTAACCCTTGAGGGGGTGCGTGCTTTGTTTGCTAAATATGAGAATATTTGGCTATTTCTTTTGGTGAGTGGACATCTAAAGCGGAGAGGTGTCACTAGAGCTGCACGATTAATCGTTCTGGGATTGCGATCTCGATCCACCCCCCTATGCGATCTCCATCACGAATATCGGCGATTCTGGGGGTGGGGTTATTTCACGGCCGCACCTCCGTCACGCCTCCTCTATGACGCGGCGGGCCACACCTCCGTCACGCTTCCTCTATTTAGCGCTCTGCAGATGACGAGGCAGGCCGCACCTCCGTCACGCCTCCTCCATTCAGTGCTCTGCAGATGACGCGGCAGGCTGCACCTCCATCACGCCTCCTCCATTGAGCACTCTGCAGATGACGCGGCAGGCCGCACCTCCGTCACGCCTCCTCAATTCAAGTCTGCAGATGACGCGACGGTGTCTTCCGTCCCACCTCAGCCCCACCTGCTCTGTCCCCAGAAGTGACGAGGTCCTATTTGTTCACGGGTCCGAGAAAATTATGGCATGATGATGAGCTTTCCATGAGGTAATCAAGGACAGAGGAGGGGGGGAGAGAGGGGAAAACCCTAAAAAATAAATAATTAAATGTATATTGTAATGAATGAATTATATATATATATATATATATATATATATATATATATATATATATATATATTTCATTTCATTATAATATACATTTATTTATTTATTTTTTTTAGGGATTACATTTTCTGCACATAACACTACCTTTTCAGCATTTTTACTTGTGAATTATCAATATAATAATAATTAATGAAATTATTATTTTCATTATATTATTTATTGTATTTTATATATATATATATATATATATATATATATATATATATATATATAATGAAAATAATAATTTCATTAATTATTATTATATTGATAATTCACAAGTAAAAATGCTGAAAAGTTAGTGCTATGTGCAGAAAATGTAATCCCTAAAGAAAAAAAAAAATAAATGTATAAATATACGTGGTGCTGAGAATCGTGAGTGAATCGTGATCTTTATTCCAAGCAAAAAAATCGTGATTCTCATTTTTGCCAAAATCGTGCAGCTCTAGGTGTCACCAGTGCACATGGTTTGGTGGACAGTCGTTGAAGGACATTTTATTGTTATGGACATTTTATTGTTTTTTATATATATATTATTTTTTCGTGGGATTCACTATTTTTTGATTGCTATTTTGTTTCTTTTCACATTGGATTAATTCACTCGTCCTTCATAGTGACATTTTATTATAGTGCCACTATCTACTTCACCTCTATATATTATGGTACATACGTTGTGAACTCAAAATGATACTCAGTAGTTTGTATTGCCCCCATGTGCTTGTATGCATGCCTGACAACGTCGTCACTGAGCTCCGGAACAGACTGAGGTGCAACCTGGTGGTGTCAGATGGACAAAAACATAATGTCCCAGAGGTGTTCTATTGGGTTTAAGTCAGGCGAGTTTGGGGGCCATTCAATGCATACTCTCACCACATGGAGCCAGGGATTGTCATGCACCAGGAGGAACCCAGGACCCACTGCACCAGCATAGGGTCTTACAATGGGTCCAAGGATTTCATCTCAATACCTAATGGCAGTCAGGGTGCCACTGTCTAGCTTGTAGAGGTCTGTGCATCACTCCATAGAAATGCCTCCCCAGACCATCACTGACCCACCACCAAACCGGTCATGGTGAACGGTGTTACAGGCAGCATAAGTATCAGTAACAGATGTGACCAGAAATGTGTGGACTGCCACAGAGAATATCAGGCACACATTTAGTGTAAAAGAATATAATTTATTTAAAAAAAAAGTGAATAACACAAATGTAAACGCACCTCCAGTAAACTAAAACTGTGTAAATGAAACCAGATAACTAAAAAATAGTGACACACAATGAACAACTGTCCAAACCAAGTATATACAGAAAACAGAATAAAGCACAGGGAGTTGGGCACAAGGCAGGACAGGGAGAGGGTAACAGACGGATTAAGCAGGTAAGAAGGATTCAGGCTGCAGGGTCAAAATCAGGGTCAAGGATCAGGGTGCAGGAATGCAGGTCAGGGGCACATGGAGGCAACACCAAGGCATTGAGGATGAGCATGCACATGCTTTAAATACACTTCCTGCAACCAGCATCAGGTGATGACTGATTGCATGAAATGTCAGCTTCTGGCTGCTGAGGGACACCCGCTGGTGGACACTGGAACTACAGCCTATAGATCTGGGAGCCACAGTGCCACCAGCAGGTAATCCTTTTCTTGACAGTACCCCCCCCCCCTCTAAGGAGTGACCTCTGGGCGCTCCAACCAGCCATAGCTGATGGAGTCCATAAAAGATACCCAGTTGCTAAATATGTCCAGAGGGAAAATGTCTTTTAGGCCAAAGGAGTGCCGGGTTCCAAATAGGTTGCCCTGCTGCCGAGATCAAACAATAGGCTAGGTACCCCACTCCTGGGGTTAGGCAACTGGTTAGATATCCTGTTGGCCAGATTCTTAGAGACAAATGACATTTGATCCCTCAAGACAGTAGGCATCTCAACACTGGGGTACCATGGGTCATCCACAAACTTAGCCCTGGGGTCATGTGACAACACCGAAACTCTGACACCCAAATGTCTGGTTACAACTGTGTAGCTTGCCTGGTTTCCAGGACTTGTTCCGCACAACAGCCATATAGGTTTCCACAAGGCACTGGTTACCTGACACGGGTTCCCTAAGGCACCTGGGGTTGTGGCAATTGCATCAAGTAGAGGGAGCTGCGAATAAGGCAGGACAGGAAGAGGATAACAGAAGACAGAGTAAGCAGGTAGGAAGGATTCAGGCTGCAGGGTCGGGATCAGGATGCAGGGACACATGAACGTAGGTCAGGGGCACATGCAAACAACACCAAGGCAGTAAAGAAGAGCATGCACAGGGTTTAAATACACTTCCTGCAACCAGCATCAGGTGATGACTGATTGCATGAGATTTCAGCTTCTGGCTGCTGAGGGACACCCGCTGGTGGACACTGGAACTGCAGCCTATAGATCTGGGAGCCACAGTGCCACCAGCAGGTGAACCCTTTCCTGACAACTTTCTCTACGGCTTCTCCAGACCCTTTCACGTCTGTCACATGTGCTCAGGGTGAATCAGTGAAAAGCACAGGGTGCTGGTGGCGGACCTCCCAATTCTGGTGTTCTATGTTAAATGTCAGTCGAGCTCTATGGTGCCAGGCAGTGAGCACAGGGCCTACTAGAGGACGTTGGGCCCTCGGGCCACCATGCTAAAGTCTTTTTCTGATTGTTTGGTCAGAGACATTCACACCAGTGGCCTACTGGAGGTCATTTTGTAGGGCTCTGGCAGTGCTTATCCTGTTCCTCCTTGCACAAAGGAGCAGTTACCGGTGCTGCTGATTAGTTAAGGACCTTCTACGGCCCTGTCCAGCTCTGCTAGAGTAACTGCCTGTTTCTTGGAATCTCCTCCATGCTCATTAGATTGTGGTAAGGTACATTGCAAATCTTCTGTCAATGGCACGTATTGATGTGCCATCCTGGAGAAGTTGGAATGCCTGTGCAACCTCTGTAGAGTCCGGGTATTGTCTCATGCTACCAGTAATGACATTGACCCTAGCCAAATGCAAAACTAGTGAAAAAACAGTCAGAAAAGGTGAGTAGGGAAAACATTTCAGTGGCCTCCACCTGTAAAACCATTCTGTTTTGGAGGTCATCTCATTTTTGCCCATCTAGTGCCCCTGTTGTTAATTTCATTAAACCCAAAGCAACTGAAACTGATTTACAACCCCCTCTGCTACTTAACTGACCCCAGGTCAATATCCCAGGAGTTTAATTGACTTGATGCTGTACTCTGATTTAAAAAGTGTTCCTTTAATTTTTTTGAGCTGCACGTGTGTATGTGTGTGTATATATATATATATATATATATATATATATATATATATATATATATAAACAATGGTTATAACTAGGGATGCACCGAAATGAAAATTTTGGACCGAAACCGAAAATGCAGGATGCCCTTGGCCGAAAACTGAAACCGAAACTGAAAATGACTTTTTCCCCAAATTTTTTTTAAAATAGATAGAAGAGGGGCATACACCAAAAACAGGCAGCGACGTACACCTGTCGCTGCCACCCTGTCACAGTATATGTACTGTGGATGGGTTGGCAAAAGGTTAATTTAATTACCAATGGTATTTGTATTATGCAGCATGAGGGGGTTAATGTATTGTCACTGCTGGTCACTCATCTATTAGTGACTGACCAGTGGCAGGTAATTAACCCCTTTGTGCTGCATTAGTGCAACCAGTATCAGTGCAACCAGTGTTAATTAACACTGATACTGGTCACACTAATGCAGCACAAAGGGGTTAATTACCTGCCACTGGTCAGTCACTAATGCAGCAGTGACCTGCAGTGACAATACATTAACCCCCTCATGCTGCATAATACTAATATCATTGGTAAGCTGAAATAAGGTGCATCAAATGCAGCTTGCATAAACCAATTTGTGACACTAGCAGCGCTAAAAAATATTTTTTAGCGCTGCTAGTGCCACAAATTGGTTTATGCAAGCTGCATTTGTTGCACCTTATTTCAGTTTTCCCCTTGTATAGCAGCAGCTTTCACCTTCACGGTTTTTATTTCAGTTGTTCTTATAGTGTATTTTAGCGCTGGGTGAGTAAGTGATTTTACACGTATTAGGGTTTTGAACTCTTGCTCCTTTGATCTACATCATTGGTAAGCTGCCTCAGCACCTCCCCCCCCCCCACTGCCTCAGCTCTCCCCCATCCCCCCCCACTGCCTCAGCTCTCCCCCATCTCCCCCCCCCCCCACTGCCTCAGCTCTCCCCCATCTCCCCCTCCCTCCTCCCCCCTCTGGCTCAGCGTCCCTCCTCGGGTGTCCATTCAAAAGTCCCGCCTCTGGCCGGCGGCACCGCCTCCCGGTGATGTCACTACTACGATCTGTTTTGAATGAAATGACATACCGGGCGGGAGGGCAGGGCGAGCGGCCACTATAGATATAACTATGATCCATCCCTGTCAGCTCAGCCGGACTATGTGTGAATGAGAAGTCAGCTGACACCGGGCGGGGGGGGGGGGGGGGGGGCGGTCGGAGCGGCTGCTATTAGCTGTAACTATGTGAGAGCTTCACTTCCTTGTCAGCGGAGATACATGCCTGACAGTGAAGTGAAGGCTCACATAGTTACAGCTAATAGCGGCCGCTCCGCCCGCCCCCCCCCCCGCCCGATGTCAGCTCACTTCTCATTCACACATAGTCGTGCTGAGCTGACAGGGATGGATCACATTAGTTCTCTCTATAGCGGCCGCTCGCCCCGCCCCCCCGCCTGGTATGTCCATTCATAATGCACAGATCGTAGTAGGGACATCATTGAGAGGCGGACGGCCGGCCAGAGGCAGGACTTTTAAAACCTGCCCTGCGCTGCGCCCTCCTCCTTCCCCACGGCGGCCATTATTTTCGGCAATGTTAACCCATTATCGGCCGAAATGAGATAGGCTCATCCCTAGTTATAACCATCCCCTGACTCTATCTAAAATGAAAAGAAAAAAAAAGCTTGCCTATTCTACTTTAAAGAACACTTGAGTAAAATGTATTGAATTATTCTTTAGTTACATTTTCCATTCTAAGGTAACTTAAATAATTTTTTGATTGGTGATTAGCTGACTACTGAATTGCATTAGGAGTACCTATTTTTTTAGCTAATGGGTGAAATAATAGGAATTTATGCTGGTTTCATGGAATGAGAGATCTCCGACAGGTGATTAGTGCTGTCAGAATTTCTGCTAGGCTGGAGGTTGCATTGCCTGCCTCCTGTAGTCTGCTGACCTGTAAAATCGTTTTCTGTAATGGCAAAGCAGGAGTGGGTGGGGGGTAAAACAGACCCAATTGTATGTTTTTTAGTTTCAGTATATTTAGCTGTTTGGTGGGTGTTTTTCTTTAAAAAAAACAAAATCACTTTGACTCCAAATCAGTTGTGTGGCTTGATATGAGGAAGCAGTGCTTGTGGTATTTATTTTATATGCTGTAGTGTGCTGCATACATACAGTATGCAGCATATTCAGAGTTCTGTAGCCAGTGTCGTACACTTTCAAGTGTTTTTTTCTGTTAAAATAGCAAACCTATTATACTTACCTCCTCTGTGCAGTGGTTTTGCATAGGGCAGCCCAGATCCACCTCTTCTAGGGTCCCTGGCTGGAGCTCCCCCTCCTTCCTGTTGAGTGCCCCCACAGCAAGCAGTTTGCTATGGGGGCAGCTGAGCCGAGCTGCAGCTTCGTGTGTTCATTCAGACTCGGAGCTGGCGTTCAGCACTGCCCCCTCTCTTTCCTGATTGGTTAACTGAGTTTTATTGACAGCAGCGGGAGCCAATTGCACCGCTCCTGTGTCTCAGCCAATCAGGAGATTGGACGGCTGAGGCACTCATGAACACTGCTGGATACCGAGGGGGGCTCAGGTAAGTATTATGGGGGACTGAGGGGGCTGCTGCACACAGAAGGCTTTTTATCTTAATGCATAGAATGCATTAGGATAAAAAAAACATTCTGACTTTACAGCCCCTTACATTTTTTACATCCATCTCTTTCCACAACTGCTTGAATTCCCTGCATGCTTTTGCAGCTTCTCCTATGCTAATTCCTTTGGCTTACTTTTCATTTTTTTAGGACTACATGTCCATTGGTACCTTGCTGCCTACTAGCAATGATTCCTGTACTGACTCTGCCTCCTTAAACTTCTCTTAGCACCTCTGTACCTTGCTGCCTACTAGCAATGATTCCTGTACTGACTCCACCTCCTGAAACTTCTCTTAGCACCTCTGTAGTTCAGAAGGCAGGCTCTGTGAGATGCGTGACACAGCAGTGCCTGCTTACAGGGCACAGGGAATACATGTCACAGAATTTTGGGTAAAAAGTAAATAAAAAGTAAATGTGTGGTGATCTTCAAAACCTTTTCAAACATCAAGGTTGTTTAGATAAAGAGGCAGGCTAAATAATTGATGAAGCAAAAAGAAAGACAGGGCGCACATCCGACCTAGTGTAACTCCATTTTATTAAAAGTTGTCAGATTTATGAATATTGCACTCACATGTAGACTGGGGATATTCAGCATGCCAACATCCTCCTAACGTTGATAGCCTCTTTAAGTGCACCGGAAACCCGATCCGTGCTCCTGTATCCTGGCGGGTGATGCCTATCTCCTGGTCTGCTGAGAGCGTGGTGCGCTCCAGTGTCTGCGCCTGCGCCCGACGGCCCCTGCCGCGCATGCACGCATCGGTCCAGCCGGGAGAACGGCGGTAGCGGGGAAGTCTCAGCGAATAGAAGGAAGGAATGTCAAACCCAATAAATATTTGATATACAACGTGGAAATTACTATAATATTTTTACTAAAGATACAATTTAAAATTGTCCTTTTAATATTATTGCTCTTCAGAAGTAAACACACTTATCTTCCTATTTTCACACTTATCTTACAGAACTACTCACACTTTTCTTCATATTTACTGACTACCGAGATAAACTTTCAAGCTTTATGTTTATTTTGACTAGGCCGAGACCTGCATGGCTCATCGTCTGAGAGTGAAGATGAAGGTCTTGGTAAATATCATGAAGCAATGAGTCGGCTTCATGGCTCTCGGCCTGCCTCAGACAAGCAGCAGAATTACTCATGGGAAACCAGGCAGAAGTATAGCCCGCTGTCTGCAGAGTACGATGGCTACAGCAGCGAAGTCTCTGCAGATGAAGGTAAGATTTAATGGCACATTGTCCAGCTCTGTTTTTTATTTTGATAAAATTGTTGAATCAGTGGAAAAGCTACTGAAGTAAGGGCCCTGGTGAGAAGTTTGGACCGCTGTTCAGCCTTCTGCCCCAAACACTGTGACTGTGCTGTCACCAACAGCCCTGGTCACTAATTAGGAGCTGGTAGGATACGTTCCTGATCTTGGGATCACTGTGGCAGCTAATCATTGATCTAGGAAAGAAAATTGTATAATCTATGGCCAGTCTAAGCATTTAAAATACCTAATATGTCTGCGCTTTTACCTGCAATTTTTTGAGGTTGCTGACAGGATCTTTTAAGCGCCGGTTCACACTACCGCGACGCTACTTCCCGGGGGGGGCGACCTCCGAGATCGCGGTGCGAGCAGCGCGCCGTGACCTCGGAGCGGCCGCCACAGTCTTCATAACATTGAAGTCTATGGCGGTCGCCCCAAAGAAGCTCCAGACCCTTTTTCTAGATCAGAGCGACTTGTGTCGCTCCTATTAGAACGGGTCCGCAGCTTCCCTATGGGAGGCAACCTGCGGCGACCTGTGAGGCGACCAGGTCGCCTCACAGGTCGCCCTAGTGTGAACCGGGGCTTATAGTGAAACTATGGGCAAACAAAACAAAAAACAAACATATGATGCAGTCTGTCAGTAGCATTAACATTTTTAGCATAACCGTTTTTTTTTTTCCCCTTGTAATCTAGTTGTTTAAGTTATGGATCCTGCCGGTATATCCATTGATTTTCCACCTTCTGTTACACAATCTGTTTGTTCTGCAGTAAATTCACTGTAGCATTGTCACCATGTGGACACAGTAGTCTTAGATGTAGTTGAACCCTTTTACGAAAGCCTTATGTACAGTGGGGAAAATAATTATTTGATCTCCTGCAGATTTTGTAATTTTGCTCACTTACAAAGAAATAAAGAGTCTATAACTTTTATCATAGGTGTATTTTAAATGCTAGAGACCGAATATCAACCAAAAATCCAGAAAAAACACATGAAACAAATGCTATAAATTGAGTTGCAGTTCAGTGAGTAAAATAATTATTTGGCCCCCAAGCAAAACATGTCTTAGTACTTGGTGGAGAAACCCCTGTTGGCAAGCACGGAAGTCTTCACTCTTCTTTTCAGATCCTTAAGGTTTCTTGGATGTCGCTTGGTAACTCAAAGTTTCAGTTTCTCATAAATTTTAATATAAATTTTCTATACGATTAAGGTTTGGAGACTGGCCTGGTCACTCCATGGCTTTAATGTGCTTCTCCTTGAGCCACTTTTTGCCTTGGCGGTAGGTTTTGGGTCATTGTCATTCTGGAAGATTCATCCACAAACCATCTTCACTGTTCTGGCTGAGGGAAGAAGTTTCTCATCTAAAATTTTACAATACATTGCTCCATCCATTGGCCCCTCAACGCCCCAAAGCGTAATTTTTCCACCTCCATGCTTGACTGTAGGGATGGTATTCTTAGATTCATAGTCAGCCTTTTTGTTCCTCCAAAGATGGGGAGTTCCCCCTTCTCAAGAAAGCACATGTACAGTTATGCTATTAAACATCTAAATGTTTCCGATAAGGATTGGGAGAAAGTGCTGTGGGACACAAAATGCTGACTATGACCCCCTAAGAACACCATTACTACAGTTAAGCACGAAGGTGGAAACCTTATGTTTTGGAGCGGTTTCTCTGCTAAAGGTATAGGCTGCCTTTGCTGCATTGAGGGTCCAATGGACAGGGTCATGTTTGGTAAAATCTTGGATGAGAACCTTCTTCCCTCAGCCAGAACACTGAAGATGGGTCGTGGATGGGTTTTCTACAATGACAATGACCCAAAACATACCGCCAAGGCAACAAAGGAGTGGTTCAGTAGGAAGCACAATAAGGTCATTGAGTGGCCTAGTCCGTCTCCAGACCTTAAGCCCATAGAAAATTTATGAAGGGAGTTGAAACTTCGAGTTGCCAAGAGACAGCCAATAATCCTTAAGGATTTAGAGATCTGTAAAGAAGAGTTGAGCAAAATCCCTCCTGAGATGTGTGCAAACCTGGTCACCAAATACAAGAAACGTCTTACCCCTCTCCTTGCCAATAAGGGTTTCTCCACAAAGGTACTAAGTCATGTTTTGCTTGGGGATCAAAAACCTATTTTACTCACCAAACTGCAACTTATTTATAGCATTTGTTGTGTTTTTCTGGATTTTTGGTTGATATTCTGTCGCTATCATTTAAAATACACCTATGATCAAAATTATAGACCCTTTATTTCTTTGTAAGTGGGCAAACTTACAAACTCTGCAGGGGATCAAATAATTATTTTCCCCACTGTAGGTGGTGGGCTAACGGATGACAATTTTGTTGCAGTCACATTTTTGAATGACGGACACTATTTTATGAGCTCTGCGGATCAGATCCATTAATATGGTCTCAAGATACATCTGTGGACTTGATTTCACTTTCGTTCATCGACAGACACAGCGCTTCATGAATCATAACTAGTGGGTTATATTGCCTCCTCCAGGAGTAGGACTAGGCAGAACAAAAAACACCTGGCTACGCCCTTGGGCTGTCCTCAGCTGGTATATAACCACCCTCTCTGATCTAGGTAATCAGTTTTAATCTATCTAGTCAGGAGTAAGGACCTAGGCTCCCAACTGGGATCTCTGGTCCTAGCAATTTTCTCCTTCCTTAAATCTTTTTTGTTTTCTCTTGGTAGATCTACAATCAACTGCCGGGCCGGGCGACAGGCTTGATAATCTAGATACAGTGGTCCGCCCAGCCAGCAAGCGCGTGAAAACCCGCAGCTATGCGCTAGGTCAGGCGCGACAAAGCCGCACGAACCGAGACTGGCCCGCAAGTTAACTGTCTCGCAGGGTCGCATACAACAAGGCTTGGGTCTGAGTCGCAGCGGTCCCTTGGCTGACAGCTCCCCTACTTTGGTGGCGAGGAGTTCAGTCTATAGCGTTACCCGCACCATGCAAGGGTAAGTATAGTACCCTTTTGGTGGTTTTCTTTGGGGTGGACGCTGGTAACCTCCAGGGACAGTCAGACGTGCCTGCAGGTTCCCTCCTCCCATCCTTAAATCCCTCACTAAGCTGAGCTTCCCCCTCTCTCATTCCCCCCTCTCTGGACCTAAAGTCTGGTGGGGGGTCCCAGGGCAACAGAAGACCCCCGGGGTCGTCGTCCCCCACTATCCCCACTCTGTAAAGGGTCCTGGGATAGTTTGTCCCGCCCTGGTAGTCTTGAGGGGTCCCAGTGTAGGAGACACCTGGGTGCATGCCTTGCAGAGGGAGCAGGAAAGATCCTGGCAGCATGCTTCAGTGTTTGTAGCTGATGGTGGCTATTTTCGCTTAGTCTGGCTGGTCTCCGGTTGGCGGCTATGTTTGTGTAGTCGGATGATGTCACGGGGGCCATTTACCTTAGTCTGGCTGGTCTCTGGTTGGTGGCCATGTTTGTGTAGCCAGATGATGTCATGCGGGCCATTTCCCATTAGTCTGGGAGATGCTGGAAACAACTGAAGCCTCGTGGGGATGCCGAAGCTCCTCCTCTTCCACCTTAGTTTCCTTTTTCTGTGCCCGGGACATATGAACAGGGATAGCATCCATGATGATGCTAGGTTCGAATTCTCGGTCGCTCCTCCGGTCGGTAGGGTGAGTCTTCAGGGGTCCCTGATATCTCTCTGCTGATAGGTACCCTGAGCCTTGAGGGTATCCTTTAGTGGTGTCAAAAGATCGTTTTGTACTGCAAGGTCTTCTTTTCATTATGGAGCCTCAGGGTCACATCTCCCCCACTGACCCCCTCATGGAGGTGGCAGTTTCGGGCAGAGGCCCAGGAGGAAGCGTCCCCCGCCTTCCCCTGCTCAGGTTGTCTCATCTGATTCTGAGCCTGATGCCACTGTGGACACCCCCTTATCCATCACACCCCCTGATCCATCCCATAGTGAGGATGATTCCTTCATTGTTGCAACAGCGAATGAAAAAGCACTGGTAGACGCACTTATCACTGCAGTGCGTGAGACTTTAAAAATGGAGGATGTGGCTCATGTAGCCATGGACGTGGCTGTGTCATTTGGTACACACAAGTCACATCGTACTCCAAAGGGGTTTCCTTATGTGCCTTAATTTGACAGGTTTTTTTGTAAGGAATGGGAACAACCAAAATTATCCTTTGTTATCCCCAAACGCTTTGCTGTAGGTTACCCTTTTGAGGAGTCGCCTTTAAAAAATTGGGCCTGTTTCCAGGTTGAATAAAGCAATCATTATCCCTGTAGAGGAATCCCCATCCTTTAAGGACCTTGCTGACAAGAAAGCAGAGGCTGTGGCACGCAGCATGTTTACTATGGCTGGTTCAGCATTGCGGCCAGTCTTTGCCTCAGCCCTGGTGTCTCAGACCCTAACTGAATGGGCCAAGCTTTTGCGCCAGGGCCTGGGTGATGAGCAGCTCCCCGCTGCTTATGTTGATTTAATGGACCAGTTGGTCCATGGGCTGCAGTTTATTTGTGATGCGTCTTTGGATACAGCTCCTATGCTGTCCAAACATTCTGTTTTAGCGGGAATTAGGTGCATGCTGTGGCTTAAGAATTGCTCCGCAGACCAAGCCTCTAAGAAAGCTCTCACTGATCTGCCCTTTCACGGCGATTGCTTGTTTGAGGCTACCCTGGATGACATCAAGGGTATCAGGGGGAGGGGGGGAGAGAGAATACCTTCCTGCCACAGTCAAAGAAAGGGAAGGAGCCTCGCCACAGACGAGAGCCCTCCTTCTCAGCCCATAGAATATTATTTTGTGCTTCTGGGATGGAGAATAAGGGTAATAGATCTTTAAAATCTTCCCCGGGAGGTTCAAAGCAACCTTGGTCGGGTAGGCCAAGAGCTAGCTTTCCCGGACCAGCGGACAAGACTCCTTCAGCATGAAGGTCTGCCCTCACCCATTATTGGGGTGGGGGGGGGGGGACATTTTCGCTGGTTTTTGGCCCCTGGGACTTCTTTTGTGAGCGTCAAGGAGATCCGCAGAATGTTTCTTTTGGGGGTACCCAGGAAGGGGACAAAGCTTGTCCTTTTTCAGGTTTTTTTGGTCCTGAGTCTCCTTGTGCGGATTTAATTCCTGCAAAGGTTCAGGTAATTTCTGAACTACCTAAGGTCCCCCCTATCCCTGTCCAGGGAATTGATTTACTTAGGTCTGATTCTATTTCTGAGCAGGGTGGTCCTTCCTCTGCAGAAACTGCAGGGACCACAGGCCTTGATTCACTGGCTGCTGTCTTACACAGATAGTTATCTCTCCTATTTTGCATACAGGTTCTGAGTCTGGTGGTATCCACCTTCAGAAGAGTTCTGTTTTGCCTTATATGCAGTGCCTTTAGCAGGTTTGGGTCCACAGAAGGATGACGAAGTTCGTGGCGAGATCACTGGGTCCTCTGATAGACACCACAGGCATCCAAGGGCCACGGTAAGGCCAGTATTATTCTCTGCTAAGGCTTCTTCCACAGTTCCTGTGAGGAATCAAGAGCGAGAATCTTCCAATCATCTTGGTGGCTGTAAACGTCCCTTTGGGGCTTCCTCTCAGAGAAGACCAGTTCTCCCAAGGGCTGATCTTCCATCCTGCTTTACATTTGCTGGTTTTAATGGCTTAGCTATTGAAAGCCAGGTACTGAGGGATAGAGGTCTGTCTGGATCAGTGATCCCTACTATGGTAAAGGCGAGGAAATCGTCTTCCAGCAAGATATACCATTGTATGTGGAAAGCATACATTTCTTGATGTGAGTCGATTGGCGCTCATCTTCGATCCTTTTCTGTGGCTCGGATATTAACCTTTCTTTAATAGGGCGTTGATTAGAAGTTGACCTTGAGCTCCATCAAGGGCCAGGTGTCTGCCTTGGCAATCTTCTTTCAGCGACCCATAGCCACGCACTCTTTAGTTTGTACCTTCATTCAGGGGGTTCGACATGTGGCTCCACCTGTACGGTCTCTTTTGCCGCCAATGGATTTAAATTTAGTACTTTTGGTTCTGCAGAAAACTCCATTTGAGAACATTCGGGAGATTCCCTTGCCTACTTTATCCCAGAAGGTGACATTCTTGGTGGCTCTTACCTCGGCCCGCAGAGTATCTGAATTGGCGGCATTATCCTGTCGCAGTCCCTATTTAGTGGTCCATAGGGCTAAAGTGGTACTTCCATTTGTATGAGGACATTGTGTGCCTTCCTTGTGTCCCAAGCTGGCTCATCCCAAGGAATTTGCCTTGCATATCTTGGATGTGGTTTGTGCGATTCGGGTGTATCTGGCAGCTACGGAGTCTCTTCGGAGGTTAGACTCACTTTTTGTGGTTACGGACGGACCAAGAAAAGGGCTGGCCGCTTCTTCGGTTACCATCGCCAGATGAATCACATAGACGGAGACTCAGGCCTGTTCCATTAAAGGTCAGGTTCCATATTTCCCTGTCACAGTGAATTCTACTCGGGCGCTGAGTGCTTCTTGGGCCTTCCATCATCAGGCTTTAATATGGCAAGTTTTCAAGGCGACTACTTCGTTGTCCATACATACCTTACACAATTCTATAAGGTAGATACTTTGACATCTGCAGATGCTTCTTTTGGCCGCAAAGTTTTGCAGGCTGCTTTTTAAGAGCAGCTGTTCCCTCTTGAGGGGTGTTTTTTTCTTTAAACCTTTATTTTTCAGACGGGGCTCCTGTGTCCTGGTTAAGGGCTCTTATGTTTAGACTTGGGTTATTTTCCCCACCCCTCATTTATCTTTTGGTACTGCTTTTGGACGTCCCACTTGTTCTGATTTATAGAGCCCTGTGTCTGTCGATGAAGGAAAGAGAAAATTTGATTTTTGTGTTTTCCGTGAAATCCAATTCTCGGAGTTCATCGACGGACACAGCACCCACCACTCTATGGAGTTCTGATATTTCCAATACTGCATGCTATTAAACTGATTACCTAGAGCAGAGAGGGGGGTTTTATACCAGCTGGGGACGGCCCATGGTATTTTTAGTTTTGCCTAGTCTGACTCCTGGAGGAGGCAATATAACCCACTAGTTATGATTTATGGAGCACTGTGTCCGTCGAGGAACTCAGAGAAATGGATTTTACGGTAAGTACAAAAATCCCATTTTATTGTTTGTTTATGCAATTTTATGAACATAATATATGTTTTTTTAAGTTTGATTACACAGCGCAACTATGTTTGCAAATCTGGACTGAGTGTTGTTTATTCGTTTTGTTTATTATTGATCATTGTGAGCTTGGTAGGACAGATGCTTGATGACGTCTTTACTGTGTGGCCAATCACTGTTCCATTGAGCATCATGGCACACATTGCGATGGCAAGGAGTAAAGTTACCAACAACTGCCAAGCGAAAGCCTAATGCCAGCTAACACTTTCAAAGCACTTAAAACTGCAGATTTTTCATTTTATGTTTAAATCCTAGGAATCAAAGTTAATAATTGTAAACTATTCTCTCACATGATACTCTGTCCTAACTTACGCTTAGCTGGACAACTTCTGTCTGCATGTAAATAAGAAGAAAAATAGAAGTATGTGAAAAAAAAAACCCATATAATCACCAGAATGCAATATTTTTCGGTATAGTGATCCTTTAATATCCTCTATCTTAGTCAGTTTCTGTAGAGAGCGCCCAAGGTGAGATACAGTTAAAGCATATGCTATTGGTGAGTAGGGCATCACAACAAGAGAAATACTGCAGTATTGCACGGCTGTCCAGTCAGCAAAGTGGTCAAAGTAAATCTTTGCTTTTTATTGTACTGGGCAAAGTAACAAATTCCCTGTAATTTAATTTCCAGGTGTCTCCTTTTATACATCTACCCCCCCACCCAATCCTATAGAAATACCCAATACTTTCAGATATGGATCATCCAGTTGCCAGGCCTAAGTGCTGTTATGCAATAATGGGGGAAGAGTGCCCCGTCGTGTAAGCTTTGAGTTGCCTAGCTACTGAAAAGATAAACCGTAATCTTGGGTTGCTTGGCCCATGGTTCAGAGAGAGCACAGGGAAAGTGGTAAATGCTCATCAGGTTTCCCACACTAAGGAGAACCTGTCAATTTTCCCAGTGTTAAAAAGCACAAGATCACTTTAAACTGTGGAACAGTAACTTAGACCTTGGACATATGTTAGATATCTTTTGTATATTGCTACTTAATCTGTTGTTTTATAATTAGTAGTTGCTTATAATGCTGTGCAGTACGTCTTCATGTATATATGCCTACCTCCTGCTAAGACTGCATCTGTCACTGGCAAATCAGAGAGGAATGAAGTTTAACCTTGGCAAATAAAATGTAAAGAATTCTGCTGGGTCGGAGGGAGACACAGTTCTTTTTCTCCGTCTCGCAAACTGAATGAATAAAATTAGAACATGGAGCTTTTTTACAGATTTATCTCAGTTATGAAGCGTGAGAGAGAAGCAAAACAACACTATACGGTCTTTCTTTCAATATTGGGAGAGGACTGTTTAAAATAGCCTGACACATGTTTCTTCTTTCCAAAAAAATGTTTTTAAGGAACTTCAGTAAAAATCTTATTTTGCATTTGAAATACTATTTTATCTAGCAAATGATTTGCAATTTGTTTGAGCCTATTCTGAGGTACAGGCACCCCTATGTGATATATCCAGATCCTGATCTCCACTGCAGCAAAATCACAGCCTGGTAAGGACAAACCCCTGCCTTTGATGATTGGAGAACATTGGAGCATCACTACAATGATAAGTTCAGCGAGAAGTTCATCCCTTTGTTTTTGTGCCATCTCATGTTAGTTTGAAATCCTCACATGTGCACTGCGAGTGCTGCTGCCCCCCCCCCCCCACTACTGTGTCCTGTAAAGAACCACTGAGTGCTGGAGGAGACACAGGAGATTGACACTCCTGGAAGTGTCAGTGTCTTAGCAAATTAATGATTAATCAGCACTTGGTAGAGAGGTAAAACTTTAGTCATCTTCTGCAGCTACCCTTTGTGCCATATTTGATTTTATGGACAAGGTTTCTTTAATACAGGGGTGTCCAACTAAAATTTCATCGCGGGCCGCATCAGCATTATAGTTGTCCTCAAAGGGCCGGTTATATCTGTAAGATTAGATGTCCAGAGCACCCCACACCCTCACATGAGATGTCAGGAGCCCCCCCACCATCATAAGTCAAGAGTCACCAACTCTTCCTTACATCACAATGCACCCCCCCTACCTTGTTCTACTGCCAGGAAGAAGGTTGATCTGGGAAGAAAAAAGTGCAAGGTCTGGGGGAGGACCAGAGGAGGGCTGGAGTCAGCTTACAGAGTCTGCTGAGACCAGGGGAGGCAGAGACACGGTGATGTTGCGGCTGCACAGAGAGGTGCAGGATCTGTAGGAAGAGTTCTGCCCTCCTGTCTGCTGCATGCAGACTGCTGAGAAGGGGGGGGGGGGGGCAAAGACAAGCCTTTCTGCAGCAGCACAGAGAATTGCAGGATTTGGCAAAGGAGTTCTGTCCTCTCTTCTGCCGGCTACTGAGACAAAGTGAAGGCAGAGACTGTGGGAGAGGTGCAAGGGCCACATGAAATGGCCTGGAAGGCCGCATTCGGCCCGCGGGCCTTGTGTTTGACACCTGTGCTTTAATATTTGCCCAGAGTTAAGCTTTTAAAGTAAACTTGCCATTTCTGACCTCCATTTGTCTGGCTGCTTGTTGACTTTACCGCTTTTGGCCTGCGACCAGTAACAAATATACAATTAAGAAAGTTAATTATGGGTGTTTGATTTAGATCATGGACAAAAAGTATTGAATCCACATGGAAACCAGCCTGTTTAGAAAGAAAGATCACCTGTCTCATGACAGGTTTCCTTAAAGTAAATGCCCATCATATTTTCCACGATCTCCTTCTTTACTTGAAAATCATTTCATTGTGAGATTCTGGTCATTTCCAAAGATCCTCTATCCTTTACCCAGAGGCATGCCTATTGTATGAGGTAGAAGAGCAAACCTGAAGTACAAAGGAACCCATACAACTGACTAATGTAGGTTGGCTGAAAGAATGTTTCTAAGTAGTTGTCCAATGGTGATTCAAAGAGTATGCAGCTTTATTAAGTGTTCAGATCTCACATAATTAAAATAAGATCATCAACAAATGTATGTGTGATATCTAATGTCCTTGTAAACAAACAGTATTCATTAGATCTTTAACTCCAGTCTGTGCAAATATACCACAAATGGCAAATTTACTGTCTTACCCCAACACCAAAAACACAAACTAATAAATAGCAAGTAAATCAGCTTTTCAGTGACATATACAGTGCATATGAAAAGTCTACACACCCCTGTTAAAATGTCAGGTTTCTGTGATGTAAAAAAATGAGACAAAGATAAATAATTTCAGAAAGTCCACCTTTATTGTGACCTCTAAACTGTACAACTCAGTTGAACAACAAACTGAAATCTTTTAGGTGGAGGTAAATAAAAATAAAAAAATAAAATAAAATGGTTGCATCAGTGTGCACACTCTTAGAGTCGGTTCACACTGGGGCGGCGCGACTCTGTACTACTTCAGGGGCGACTTGTGCATTCCCATGCACCACGACTTCGGAGCGACTTGCATGGACTTCACATAATGGAATACTATGCAAGTCGCTCAGAGGTCGCCCCGAAGTAGTACAGGACCCTTTTTCTAAGTCGGAGCGACTTGTGTCGCTCCTATTAGAACGGGTCCTGTAGCAGTCAATGGACCGCGAGGGAGCGCGACTTGTCAGGCTGACAAGTCGCGCTAGTGTGAATCGAGCCTTAAACTAATACTTTGTTCAAGCACCTTTTGATTTTATTACAGCACTCTTTTTGGGTATGTGTCTATCAGCATGGCACATCTTGACTTAGCAAGATTTGCCCACTCTTTGCAAAAACACTCCAAATCTGTCAGATTGTGAAGTCACCTCCTGTGCACAGCCCTCTTCGGATCATCCCACAGATTTTCAATTGGATTCATGTCTGGGCTCTGGCTGGGCCATTCCAAAACTTTAATCTCCTTCTGCTGAAGCCATTCCTTTGTTAATTTGGATGTATGCTTTGGGCCGTTGTCATGCTAAAAGATGAAGTTCCTCTTCATGTTCTGCTTTCTAGCAGAAGCCTGAAGGTTTTGTGCCAATATTGACTGGTATTTGGAACTGTTCATATTTCCCTTTACCTTGACTAAGGCCCCTGTTCCAGCTGAAGAAAAACAGCCCCAAAGCATGATGCTACCACCACCATGCTTCACTGTGGGTATGGTGTTATTTTGGTGAGGTGCAGTGTTGTTTTTTGGCCAAACATATCTTTTTGAATTATGGCCAAAAAGTTAAACCTTGCTTTCATCAGACCATAACACATTTTCCCACATGCTTTTGGGAGACTTCAGATTTTTTTTTTTTAAATTTAGCCAGGCTTGATTGTTTTTCTTCGTAAGAAAATGCTTATGTCTTGCCACTCTACCCCATAGCCCAGACATATGAGGAATACGGGAGATTGTTGTCACATGTACCACACAGCCAGTACTTGCTAGATATTCCTGCAGCTCTTTTAATGTTGTTGTAGGTCTCTTGGTAGCCTCCCTGATGAGTTTTCTTCTCGTCTTTTCATTCATTTTGGAGGGGCGTCCAGTTGTTGGTAATGTCACTGTTGAGCCATATTTTGTCCACTTGATGATGACTGTCTTCACTGTGTTCCATGGTATATCTAATGCCTTGGAAATTCTTTTGTACCCTTCTCCTGACTGATCCCTTTAACAATGAGATCCCTCTGATGCTTTGGAAGCTGTCTGCGGACCATGGCTTTTGCTGTAGGATGCACCTAATAAAATGTCAGGAAAGACCTACTAGAACAGCTATACTTTATTTGGAGTTAATCAGAGGCCCTTTAACCAATTCAATACTAGGAACTTTCACCCCCTTCCCGCCTAATCCAATTTTCAGCTTTCAGCACTGTCACATTTTGAATGACAATTGCGCGGTCATGCAATGCGGTACCCAAATGAAATTCTTATCATGTTTTTCCACACAAATAGAGCTTTCTTTTGGTGGTATTTAATCACCACTGGGTTTTTTATTTTTTACTAAAAAAAAAAAAAAAAAGTTATTCTTAGTTTCTGTCAGTAAATTATGTAACTAAGTAAATTTTCTCCTTCACTGATGTGTGCTAATGAGGCAGCACTAAAGGGGACTGGGACTGATAAGCTGTACTAAAGGGCACTGATGAGGTGACACTATTATGCCACACTAATGGGCACTGGTGGGCAGCACTGATGATCAGTGCCCTGATTAGTTGTCCTGGACTCCCCTTCGAGGAGGAGCTGCTGATCGGCTCTTCTCGCCACACACTCTGACAGTGTGAGGTGAGGAGCGCCCGATAAAAGGCACTTCCGCATTTACATGTGACCGGCTGTGATTGGATACAGCTGATCACATGTGTAAAAAAACACATTATTGGCGCTCTACCAAGATCGTGGTCGCGGGTTGTCCTGGGAACAAGCCGTTATAGGGTGTTGTCATATGATGACATCATCCCAGAACGAGAGCCACACTGCTCCGCCGTCATTTGGCAGTGGGCGGGCGGGCGACAAGTGCTAAATGATGGCAGGTGTGTGCTGACTCCTATTTAACATGAGTTTGAATGTGATTGCTTAATTCCTGCCACGAGAGATGGAAAATGGCGGCATCTCTAGCGCTTACTCTTGCTGTTGACAGGAGACCAGGAACAAGCAGAGGGGGCTGCCTTGTACACCACACCAGCTCTGTACACAGAATCCAGGACTTTTTAATGTAAGTGAGTAAGTGCAAAAAAAGTATGTTGCTTTTAACCCATACGTACTTTGCGCCCTTTCTATTTCTTCTTAATTTAACAGTGTTGTGTTTATTTTTCATTTCCTTGCTGCACATTCTGTGTACTGCCACCTCAAATACGTCTATCTCAGATCTTTAGGGCAGTGGTTTCTGATAGCCGCTGCTTCCTTTCTTTGAACACTGTGATCAATCTTGTTACTGCCCGCTTGTAGTTTTTTCAAGGCGGCGCTGAGATTTTCGCACCAGAGCTGCCTGTAGTGAGGATTCAGTCTGTGGATCATACTGGACATTCCCTGTTCAATGACACACATAGGATGTTGTGTAGGCACCTTATAGCAGTGCTTCTCAACTTTTTTTTTTTTTTTTTAGTCAAGGCACACTTTAAAATTCTGCGCTTTAAAATTCTGCACAATCATGAGCCAATCCATTCTAGAATGTAAAAAACTAAACTAATAGTTTTACCTATCGCAGCAGCATCTACACACATGGCCCACCCAACATTAGAAGGGATTTATTCCTCCACCCTTGCACACTGGCACTAGCTAGAATTCTAGTATTTATGTTCTCAAATCACTTTCTCTCCTTCTCTTTGCTAACATGACCCCAGTCCTGACAGAGAGGGGCAAACAAGGATGATGTACACGTGCTGTACATAGGATGCCAGTGGCTGGTCCACATGGTGCCCAAAGTTATAATGCTGCACAGTAAAACCTGTGGCTTTGAGTAACAAAAAGACTGCCTTGCTGGCAATTTTTGAACAAATTGTGGCAATCTTTAGGCATTTTGCCAAGGCACCCCTGAAGATCTCAAAAGGCACACCAGGGTGCCAGAAAACCCTGGTTGAAAAAGGCTGTCTTATAGGATCCTTCTCTTGGCAGCTGGACACATTTTTATGAGCTTGGTGAAAATTCAGTGATGACATAGTGAATAAAAATGCAGTTTTCCAGTCACATTAATAAGACAAAAATTGTGTTTTGGCAGCCCATGGTAAAAAGGAAGTTTGGGTGTAAACAGGTTCATCCAAGAGTTCATCTTTAACATCAGATTAATTTAGTTGGAGAAAGTGAATTTTCCTAAAAACCCTTGACATTGCTCTGATTCTGAGTTCTGCCATAAACCCCTTGCTCTTCCAATTCTTTAATAAAGTGAGTTGCACATAATCTGCATCATATTTTCAATTTTATAGAAATTTATAGGAAACTGTCTTTTACACTTGAGTTTTATGTTAATATACTTTCAAAACAGGGCTAAACAAATCCCAGGCATTGAGTCGTCAATGTGCCCAAAACCCTTACAGCTGGTGCTTAACTTTATTGAGCCTTATCACTGGAGGCATACTTCCTACTTCATTAAAAATGCCTGCTGGCTCATAACTTGTACATGAATATCTCCAATAGGCAATCCTTTCCAGATGAAAGTCTGAGGTTTTGTAGGATCTGCCAAGATTCATCCTGAACATTTGAAGTTATGCCCTGATCTTGCCTATTTTCAGTTGAAACCCTCCAGCCTCTGGAATTTGGGACAGGCTTGGAAAATCTGCAACAGAGACATGTATGAACATAAATTACATCCTCAAACTCTCCTGGGCTAGATATATACAATCCGCTTTTTGATATTCAGCTCTTGGCATGGCCAAGCCTGTTGAAAGTCCAGAATATTAATGCTAAAAATAAAACAGCATTCCGGACATCTATTACAATCTAAAATAACATTATCATTAAAATGGTTTATACATATATGTAGTCATTCTTGTTCTAAATTAATTCTATATTCTTTGATGTGCATTAAACACATGTAGTACAAGTACCTGGCCTCTCTTTAGAATAGCTGCCAAAAGCGCCTAAACACTGTGAGCGTTTTTTTCTGCCACCCGCTCAACACCTGACCCAGAAGCAAGTAGAGATCACTGGAGTAGCAGTGTCTACTTTTGTGATTTCCAGCTACCAGGGACATTGGCACGGTATGGTACATACAGTACATACTGTATATACAGCCCATCAATAAAGGATTCCATGTCCGTGAAAAAAAAAGCCAACGGACATGGAATCCTTTATTGATTGGCTGTATATATATATATATATATATATATATATATATATATATATATATATATAAAAGAAAAGATGGACTCACATGAGAAATCAGAAGCAGAAGACGCCATGTGAACAAAGCGAGAGGCAAGACAGGAAGAACAGAGATCATCATTGCAAAGGAGTTGAAGGAATACAGTAAAAAAGCATTTGTTTTTTATATAACCCTGGCTCCTAAACCCCGAGGAGTGGAACTAGGTGAGGAGGAATCCAGCCTGCACCCCCACTAGGAGCAACACAGGGAACCCATTACTGCTGGCCTGGAAGGCCTACAAGCGAGTCTGGTCTTAGTGCCTTGGGTAGTTTGTCTGTAGGCATTCAGGCTAATCCCTTGCTACTGGCACTCGCTCCAGCTACTCCCCTCTTCTCTGTGTTTTCTCACAGAATAATGTTCCTTCCTCTGTACCCCTGGGTTCTGAAGGATTAGGTTAATTCCTTATGATTTCCCCTGGTCATGGTTGTAGGTTCTCCTATCCCTTCAGGCGTTAGTCCTTCAGGTGACTCTTGGGTTGCAGGCAGTCCCCAATTGTCTTTTGTTCGGACTGTTAGGCCCCTTTCACACATACGGTCGGTTCAGTTCATCAGTTCAGTCACGTCAAAATGTATCAGTTTTTCATTCGTTTTTTTTACATCCACTACCAATGCAAAAATGGATGAAAAACGGACCGTTTGTCCGTTTACATCCGTTTTTTGTCCGATCCGTTTTTGACGGATGAAAAATAGGACATTCATCCATTCCAAAAAACATACATTGATGGAAAGGGATGAAAAGGGATGTTAACGGATGATCATCCTTTGTCATCCGTTTTTACATAGAGATGCATTGATGTCAGTTTTTCATCCGTCAACGGGTGGATGAAAAATGGACCATATGTGTGAAAGGGGCCTTAGTGTTTTTTCTGAGTTTCTCGCCTCTCTTTTGAACTGCTTTTGGAAGTCCCAACGGTATCTGAATTCCTGTGGGCCTCAGTGGAGAAGGAAAATCAGATTTTTGTACTAACTGTCATATCTTTTTCATGAAGTCCATTAAGGGACTGAGAATGGGTTGTTCTGAACTACTATATTTTTGTTTTTAGTAACCAATACTTCTGCAGATGGCAGTATAACTGTCCAGCATCTGAACTTCTGTGTCCCTCAATAAACTAAAAAAAATATATATGATGAATGCAAAACCCTATTATTTAGCCTAGAACACTAATTTGCATACTCTTGCAATTATCCTGCACACCTGCTGATTGCATACCTGCACCAAAAAACAAGTTCAGACTCCAGCAAATCAAGGCAGGGGATTGTAAATGAGATCACAATTTTTTTTTTATTAACATTCACCAAAGTAAAGTCATTTTTAGTAACACAATCCCTTGTGCACTGCCTACATTAGGCCTCTAGATGGCTATGTAAAGCTTTCTTTTTACAGTTATGTCAACAGCACTTTTCTTTTTTTTTTTTTAAACTATAACATATATAGTTGTTGCTATGTAATGTCATTAAAATGTATATTATTAGCGGGCACAATGTATATCTGTAAAAAAAAAAAAAAGTTCCTGTGACAAATGTTTATGGATTTATTTTATGTTAAAGGTAAGCACACCGGAAAGTATTGTATGTCTGGCTGTTGGTCTTCCCAGTGGTTAGCACTGAGGGATGACAGGTTTTGCAGTCATTAAATTAATTTATTTGTGACAAAAGTGGATTTTTTTTTGTAATTACTGTCTTTTTGAACACTGATAATTCTAAGACTCCTCTTATGTTTGCAAGTGATAGAAACATACTAATTGGAGTGCATTTTGGAAAAGATTTATTTGCAAACACTTTAAACTGCTATTCCTAATTTGACAACACATGCAGAAGCCTCTGAACTTGTTGGTAGGATCCCTCTGTGTAAACGTGCCCCTGGATGGGATGCTGTACAATAGTGATGATGAATAGTTGATGACAGCAGATAATTTAGCAGTCTATCTACTGTATGCATTTACTGTATGCCACGGTCCCTCAATACAGAAGGGCACACAGTCATGCATATGCTTTAAAGTGTAACTAAACCCAGGGTTTGCTTTGAATCCAGGAAACCAGCTTAAAAAGTTAGGAGCCAGGTTTTTTTTTTTTTTAACCAACAAAGCTTTATTTTCAGGGACAAAACCCCTGTTCTTATGTAGCCCTGATGTGTATCTTTACAGATGCACGACACAGGTTTACACACAGAGATTATGCGAAGTGCTGGTTTGTAAAGAAATAAACTAAAACTTTAGCTCTGCTGTGACTAAGCAGCAGAGCTAACGTTTTTATGTTTTTTTTATAGATGTTAACCGCCCAGGCCAATTTTCAGTTTTCATTGCTGTCGCACTTAGATTTTTATTTTTTTCTAAACAAGCAAAAAAAAAAAAAGGCTTTTTTCTTCACTGATTGGCACTGATAATTAGGGCACTGATCATTAGTGTAAATGTGCCTGTCAGAGTTGCTGGTAGCCAGCTGATAACCAGCAAGTCTGTTTAGAATTAGATCAGCTGTGATTGGACACAGCTAATCACATAGTAAAGGGCCACTGTGATTGGCCCTTTACCTCAATCTGTGACTGTGTCCGAAGGGCGCAGCGATCACAGAGCACGCTGGGGGCCTAGAGGGGGCTAGTTTCTGGAAGGACGATAATAGACGCCTTCTCAGAACTAGCCTACTGTGTGGCCAGCAACCAGCTTCTCGGCACCCGGAACTACATGTCCAGGGCAACGGGCAATAGTAACTGCTTATGCCTGAGAACGGCCTGACAAAAGCCCAGGCACCAGGATGTAATTTTTGGTCACCAGGGATTTGTCAAGCCCTGACAAAATCCAAAAACAAAAAAATGAATTTATTGCATCTCAACAATCCTTTAGATCTGCGTTCGTCAGAACATTTTAGAAAGCACAGAGAATATCTGATGATCTTGCAAAAAATGCAGTGACATCCCTTTCTGTGTGTAAAGTGACACTAAATAATCTCTCTCTTTATTTTATGAAAAAAAAATTCTATACACATCAACTACATATTGCCTCTGTAATCTGTTTTTTTTTTTATGATTTTTTTTTTCTTACTGTGCTTTTCTGCCTCCTTGTAAAATATTTTGCTCCTAAACCTCTCCTTTTCTACTTCACATCCACTGGAAATGAGTAATGCATATTAGTTGTGGTCATGTACACTGCTCTATGCACACTACACATCCTATAGTCCATAGTCTATCTTGGAAGTGAGCAAGAGAGGGTGGCTACATTCCTGCATACAGAGGGTCCATGGAGAACGAACATAGCCGCCCTCTGAAATTGGAGCACATCAGCAGGAAAAAGGACTTGGAAATTTGGGGAAGGCTGAGAGCAATAGAAGGGACATACTTAAGTAGAATCTATTTTTGAAGAAGAGTTGGGGGTCACTTTAAATAAGAACACACATCTTTTTTATTGTGTAAACTACAAATCCCATAAATCCACCATATAATGGAGATAAACAAAGGCAGAAGATTAAAGCTGAGTCAGTGTGACAACCATGGCTTCATACAGTGGAGAAAATGGCATGGACATGAAACGAAAAAAAAAAAGAAATAATGCAGCCACCACATCTAAGAGCTGCCAATATATGCAATATATACATATTTTAAAATCCAAATCCCCTTTAAGTAATTTCCATACAATTTCCCTGTCCGGTCAGTTGTCCAACAGTGTATCATAGGTTAGCCATCTGTCAGTGGTGTTCCAATAATCATTGAACCATTGACAAAGCTGCTGGCTGTTTGCCCTTATCCTGCTCAGCCATCTCTATCTTCCTCCTCCACTGTATCTGCATTTATGTCTTCTGGACTTGCTTCAGCCTGTCATGAGTATCCTGCCTTTGTGCAGGTGCCCTAACGCATTTTATTTAAAATTGCGTGCATGTGTTGCCTTACTAAGTGAATGAATGTCTGAAGCAATTTTAAAGAGCGCAAGACTCCTATGAAATGGTGGTTAACTAAATAAATATAATGGGCCTCAAGTGCGGCCTTGTCTTCTCTAGCGTAGTGCGCTTTATTTTAGTTATTATCAATGTAATATTGTTATTAGAATAACATTAATCCTATCCCTTCTGTAAATGGTGAATACAAGTACAATGTAAAATGTTACATGATTTAGAGATTGCATGTTTAAAATAATAATACAGAAGGGGAGAGAAGTGATGTTATATTTCAAATAAAATGTATAAAAATAAAGAATATATTTGGATGGTGGACCTGACTGTCACATTGGAAAAGCTTCATATTAATGTCAATAATGGAAATGTTCCTTGCTACGGTAATCCACTCAATGTGTAAAATGTTCTCAGAGGCTGAGAGGATTGACTGGTCTCTACAGGATGCACTGGGGAGGAGGTTATTTTACTAGAGGTAGGATTAAGTGGTAAAGAGCCCAGACACTTCAGGCTCAGTCTCTTCTCATCTCTGCATGTCCCTGCAAAGGTGACAAGGAGGAGCAGAGGCAAGGAAAACAGGGGTGGTGTTTTGCAGTGGCAAAAAGGTGCAATCTCTGGGATGTAGGGAAGTTCAAATTCAGAGGTAGGAGTTCTGGTTGTTATGGAGATTCAATGTCAGGATGCAGAGTACTATGGGCACTGGGTTCTTCATAAGCCCTGAAGCAAATGCTAGAGATCTGCTTGTCAGAAAGACTGGATCTGGAGTAATAGCTGACATGTTTTTGCGGAGGCTTTCACCAACACCATGTCAGCACCTCCCTCAGTACTACTAATCCTGCACTCCCCTTTTCACCTGAAACCACCCCACCACTACATCTTCATGCCAGTCAACAAATGACCCTCATCCTCCTCACCGCACAACTTGCACACCAACAACAACTCTCACCACTGTGCTTGACTGCCATCTCTAACCCTGTTTTTACCATCCCAACTGCTCCCAATTTACTCACTACTGCACCAACTCTCCTCCCTGCAATGCATGCCTCAGCACCACTGTACAAATGCTCACTTGTGTGCTCTGCATTGACATGTTCTGTATATATTTATCTCATTCAACTAATGGTTGCACAGTTAGTTAAATAATAAATACTAGTATTTCTACATGTATTTTTATACAACACGGTGCACTTCTAGAATTCTGCTTTATGAGAGGTTTTCTATTACAGCTCAGTCGCTGACAAAGCCCAATTGTAGCTTTATTTTTTTTTTTTTTTTCAGAAAGCGAAGATTCATAAAAAAAAACTAATATTTTTGTATTTTTTTTTAAGTGCTGCACTGTGTGAGAGAGCAGCAGTCTGTATCTCCATGGCCCTACACGCCTCCTTAAAGTGGTTGTAAAAGTAGAAGGTATTAAAGGTAAAGGTTATAAAGGATGAATGAAATAACGTAAAAAACCTTCTGTGCGTAGCCCCCTCCTTATACCTACCTGAGGCCAGTCTTGATCCAGCGCAGTGGATCTCTCTCTGCCTCCTCTCCTCACTGGCCATGGAGGTAGCAGTGGGAGCCATTGGCTCCTGCTGCTGTTAATCACAGCCTGTAAGGGGAGAGCGGTGGAGGGGGGCCTGGGGCCGAACTGCGCTGTGTAGGTCTATGGACACAGATTGTGCAGCTTAGGATCGAGCCCACGCAAGTGCCCCCCTAGCAAGAGAATTGTTATGGGGCCAGGAGGGGAGGAGTGCGGGCCAGGGACCCCAGAAGAGGAGGACCAGGGCTGCACAGAGCAGGTAAGTATAGCATGTAATTAAAAAAAAAATCCTTTACAGTCACTTTATAATCAGTTTATAACAGCCTTTCTCAACCTTTTCAACACAGAGGAAGCCTTGAAATCTATTTCTGGTCTCGGGGGAGAAAAATTTACAACCCAGGACACATTCGTGTGACAGTCAGTGGGAAGAATGCTCCTTACTCTTGTCATCATTGGGAAGAATTACCCCCTTACAGATAGCTAAAAGAAACAATGGTGTCATTGGGAACTTATCTGAGAGGCAGAAATTGCCCATTGCTCAAGGAACCCCTAGCAACCTCAGGAGGAACCCTAGTTGAGAAACCCTGGTTTATAATCTATCTGGAGTTTTAGAAAGGTTGGAGACCTGGGCCTTGGTATACTTAGAATCTAGGTCTGGCTGAACGCAATTGGAGAAAAATTATTTGGTAGTGACAACAATCTACACATATGTGTTCAAATTTTGCATTTGGCTGTTTGCCTGCACTTCAGCTTTAAAATTATATCCCAATGTTTTGAGTGCCATTTAAGCTTGGCAAATGTTACAGAAACAGCAGTATGGAAAACACACAGGACTAGATCAAAGCTTAAATCATTCTGTGCTGGCAGCATGTTAGAAAGTCGGAATGTTGATCTCACACACAAGAAGCAGCCTGCATCATGTGTCCTGTACAATTCTTCAATCAACAGCGCTTCTCAAGGAGCAAGAGCTCTGCTTATTGGAGCAGTGTGCAGGGAAGTGTGTTGGACTGCTGGAGACCTGAACCGCTGTGTGGTGTGTGTAAGCAGTGGTCTGACTTCCCAGTGTGATAACCCTTCTGCAGCAATTGGCAAATAAAAACACCCAAAATAACAGTATATTTGTTTCTGTATATGCAGTCTGAATTCAAGTGATTGTAATGTCTCATTTAAATAAAAAAAATAACGATGTTATAGTTACCTGTCCTGTGCAGGTGGTTTTGCACAGGGAAGCCTGGGTCCACCTCTTCTCGGGTCCCTCTTCGCTGCCCTTAGCCCCTCCCTCCTGTCAAGTGCCTCCACAGCAAGCAGCGTCCTATGGGGCACCCGAGCCAAGCTGCAGCTCTGTGTGTCTATTCAGATACGGAGCTGCCATTTGGCCCTGCCCCCCCTCTCTCCTGATTGGCTAACTGACTTTGATTGACAGCCGTGGGAGCCAATGGCGCTGCTGCTGTGTCCCAGACAATCAGGAGGAAGAGTCCCAGACGGCCGAGGGACTCATGGACATCACTGGATAGAGATGGGGCTCTGGTAAGTATTAGGGGGTGCTGGGGAGGCTGCTACACACAGAAGGCTTTTTATCTTAACCACTTTAGCCCCGGAAACGTTTACCCCCTTAATGACCAGAGCACTTTTTGCAATTTGGCACTGCGCTGCTTTAACTGGTAAATGTAAAAAAAAAAAAAAATCCAACAAATTCGATTTTTGTCAAACATTTAGGCCAAAACGTATTCAGTCACATGTCTCCAGTATAAAAAATTTCAAAAAGCGTATATTTATTGGTTTGCGCAAAAGTTAGTGTCTACAAACTATGGTACATTTTCTTGAATTTACGCAGCTTTTAGTTTGACTGCCTATTTCATTTCTTGAGGTGCTTAAAATGGCAGGGCAGTACAACCCCCCCCCCCAAATTACACCTTTTTGGAGAGTAGACACCCCAAGGAATTTGCTGAGAGGCAGGTTGAGCCCATTGAATATTTATTACATTTTTTTTGTCACAAGTGATTGAAAAAAAAAATTACACAAAGTTGTCACTGAAATGAGATATTTCTCACACATGCCATGGGTATCTGTGGAATTACACACCAAAATACATTCTGCTGCTTCTCCTGAGTATGGAGATACCCCATATGTGAGACTTTTTGGGAGCATAGCCATATACAGGACCCCGAAACCAATCACCACCTTCAGAATTTCAAAGGTCGTAAATTGCTCATTTCACTTTCTCACTACCTATCACAGTTTCCTAGGTCCCAAAATGTCAAGATAGCACAACCCCCCCCCCCCCCATGACCCCATTTTTTAAAGTAGACACCCCAAGCTATTTGCTGAGAGGCATGTTGAGTCCATGGAATATTTTATATTTTGCCACAAGTTTCGGGAAAATTACACTTTGTGTTTAAAAAAAAAAACAAAGTTGTCACTAAAAGATATATTGCTCACACATGTCGTAGGTACATGTGGAATGACACCCCAAAATACATTCTACTGCTTCTCCTGAGTACAGGGATACCACATGTGTGAGACTTTTTGGGAGCCTAGCTGTGTACGGGACCCCAAAATCCAATCGCCTCCTTCAAGATTTCTAAGGGCATAAATTGCGCATTTTACTTCCTCACTATCTATCACAGTTTCAGAGGCCCTGAAATGTCAAATAGCACAAAACCCCTCCAAATGACCCCTTTTTGGAAAGCAGACCTCCCAAGGTATTTGCTAAGAGGCATGGAGAGTATTTTGCAGCTCTCATTTGTTTTGCAAAATGAAGAAAGAAAAGAATGTATTCTTTTTTTCGTTTTTCAATTTTCCAAACTTTGTGCCAAAAAAGCAAGATCTACAAAATACTCAACATGCCTCTCAACATATAGCTCAGGGTGTCTACTTTACAAAAAGTGGTCAATTGGGGAGTTTTGTGCTGTCTTGGCATTTCATGGCCTCCGAAGCTGTAATAGGTAGTGAGGAGGGAAATCAACAATTTACGCCCTTAGCAACCCTGAAGGCGGTGATTGGTTTTCGGGGTCCTGTACACAGCTACACTGCCAAAAAGTCTCACATACAAAAGTCTCGCATCCGGCTCATTGCATCTTGATCAGGAAGTTGGGCCACAGCACCTTCTGTAAACAGAAGGGCTGTGATGATCTATTCCTGGAGTTTTAGGAAAGATCCAGTTCGTCCAGACGCTTTGTATAACACATAGGCGTTGAAAAGAGCCAATCAAAATAAGTACACAGACACTTTCTTGTACCAGCGTCTGGCCTTATGGGCAATTAATTATGGTCCCATCATCTGGTCGTTGAAGTCCACCCCTCCCATTTTACGGTTGTAGTCGTGGACACAGAGGGGCTTCTCAACAACACCAGTGACCATAGTAATTTGGACTGTCGAGTCATGATGAATGGAAGACAGAACAAAAACGTCCCTCAACTTCACTGCGAGCAATTCATCGTACCTCAAGCAGTCTCTATCCCCCTGACTAAGTTGGGTATTTACAAGCCATTGGTGGAAGCCCTGGCGATTAGATCGCATGGTGTCATATGCGCCAATTCCTAATTGAAAGAGGTGTCTAAAAAGTGTCATTCTTGAATAAAAATTGTTCACGTACAAATGGTACCCCTTTCTGAATAAGGGTGACACCAATTCCCAAACAATCTTGCTGCTGCTCCCTATGTAGTCTTGGCAGTTGGAGGGCTCCAGATTGCTGTCTTTTCCCTCATAAACCCCGGAAAGCCTGTGGCCCTGTCACAGAGCTTATACATCTTGACCCCGTATCTGGCATGCTTGCTGGGGGGAAACTGCTTGAAAGCAAGACGGCCAGAAAATGTAATCAGGGACTCGTCAACACAGACATCTTGTTGGGGGATAAACAAGTCTGCAAATCTTTGATTGAAATGGTTTACGAGGGGCTGAATTTTGTGGAGCCGGTCATATCCATGGTCACCCTGAGAACAATAGATTTCATTGTCATTGAAATGCATGAACCGCAAGATTTGCTTGTATCGAGTCCTGGCCATAGCAGCAGAGAACAAGGAGCATATGGTGAATAGGGTCAGTGGACCAATATGACCGCAACTCACTCTTTTTAGTAATGCCCATGTTGAGGGATAGGCCCAAAAAGGTCTTAAATTCGGGAACCATTATAGGTTTCCAGCCAAATTGTCTGGCAAGGTTCGAATTTGGATTGGCGGCGAGGAATTGGTTAGCATACAAATTGCTTTGATCCACAATAGATCTGTACAGATCTTCTGTGAAAAACAGCTCAAAAAAATTAAGGGAATTAAAATCAGCTGTTTCCTCCTGAATTCCGGGTTGGCCAGTGAATGGGGGGAAGTACGGGCGCTGCAGAATCTGTGGGCTGCCAATTGGGATTTGCAGGCGCATGAGGAAGGACACTATGGGCTCTACGGGCCTGTCTTTGAATTCTTGGTGGCTGCGGGACACTACTTGTGCTAGCCACCACAACCAGCTTGAACTGCACTTATGGGACTCACCACGTCACCAAGTGATACTGCAGTGCTGGTTTGACTATGACTAGGATGTACTAGGCCGCTGGTGCTTGCCAGTTCACCAGAAGGTTGGGTGGCACTAATACTGACACTCTGCTGCATAAACTAGAACAATACGGATGTTGCAGCTCAGCAACAGAAGAATGGGGTTGGGTACGCCTGACCTTAGCCGGGACCACTCCGTCGTCATAGCTATTTATCAGGGTCCTGCTGCTGTCTACAGGTTCGTATACTGAGCCTGATTCTGACTGTGAGGCTTTCCCATCGCTTTCATTGGTCATGCTTAGTATCCTTTAGGCCTCTTCACGAGAGTACCTCTGACTTGACATTTTGGCCAATAAATTTACAGGTACCTAGTGCGACTCACAGGTAAAAAAGCACCTGGTTGTCATGGACTGTTTGAACCGCTACAAAAAAAAACTGCTAGTGCTAGCAGAGATCACGCCTGACTCTAATGCTGCGGTTTTGTGTGTTTTGGAAGTGACAGTAATCTATTGATACTGCACTTGCTTGGGTGGGGTGGGCTGGGCGGAGGGGCTAAATGCAGGTGCTGGCAGGAGTCGGTGCTGATCGTGCTAACACCGCGTTTTGGGAACACTAAACTATGGGGACGCTAGTATAGTTCTGATCAGATCAAAGATATAGATCTGTTCAAACACTATACTAGTAATGGAGGTGTATAGTGTGTGTGTGTGTTAGTGTTACTGGCAATTTGTGATTGACCCTAACTGACGCTAAATAACGGTTAAGGGGGTTAAAACTTTATTAGAAAATGTGGTGGGACCCTGACCCTATAATAAAACTGACAGTGACACTAACTAGCGTCATCCGTGACACTAATACAGTGATCAGTAATCACTGTATACAGTGTACACTGTGACAGGGCAGTGAAGGAGTTAACTGGGGGTGAACTGGCAGATGCCCTAAATCTATCTTGGCCTAGCGCAAGTGCAAATTAGGGTCACAAGTGACACTAATACAGTGATCAGTAATTAGCTATATACTGTATGTAGTGTACAGTGTGACAGGGAGTGAAGGGGTTAACTGGGGGAGATCAAGGGGTTAAACCTTTATTGGGGGATAGATGGCCAGTGCCCCAAACCTATCTAGGCCTATCACAAGCGCAAATTAGGGTCACAAGTGACACTAATACAGTGATCAGTAATAATCTGTATACACTGTATATAGTGCACACTGTGAGGGGTTAACTAGGGGGATGATCAGGGGTGATCAAGGGTTTAAAAGTGTGCTTATGTGTGGTAGTGTTAGAGTAGTGATTGTATACTCACATTTTACATGCGGTTGCTTCTGGAACCGAAAGGGCTCCAGGAGAGAAGATTGCATCACTTCTCCTGCCTGTGTTTACATTACACAGGTAGAGGATATGATGTCAATGGCCAAAGCTGATCACCAGATCCAGGCCAAAAATCATTGGCCTGCCTGTGGAGACTGATCGGTTCTGAACCAGATCAGACCAGATCGGGATCACAGGGCACGTGGGAGCGTGCCTTAGACCCGTGAATGCGCATCACGTAGATCTACGTGACTTTGCACAGCCGAGCCGCCCTGCTGCAGTATATCTGCGTGGGGCGGCCGGCAAGTGGTTAATGCGTTGAATGCCTTAATATAAATAAACCTTCTTCCTTTACAACTCCTTTATTTCAGTAGTAAATACAGAGGGTTCAATTGGGCTTTAACAATGACACTTCCATAATATACAATATTCTTAATCTCTGGAAGAAACAAGAACATTATCTGTCTAGAGTTTTTTGGCTCGGTATTAAATACTGCTTTGTGTTTTTTTTTTTTAAAACGGGCTCCCAGTTAGTTTATGCCTTAATGTTCTAGTATGCACCGCATATTAGCACAATATGGCAGGCTTTTTTTGTCAAACCAGCACTACGCTGTCACTGCTCCAGCTGGTCCCGGGCGCTTCCATCTTCACCTGGGCTTCCTTTCAGGTTTCAGGTTTGCTCTCTGTTCACTTAGATTTAGAAAAGAATAGATTTGCCATGATGGCATTACTCCTGCGCATGCGATGCAAAGCAGGTGCCATGAATATGATTTGCGCTGCGCATGCACGGCTCAGGTTACTTAACTGCTGACAGGCCGGGAGAGATATTTATGACAGAAGAAACCATCAGGGTCTCTTCTGTTATAAAAACCCTGCTTGTCAGCAGTTTTTTCGATTTTTGTCTTCAATTCCGCTTTAAGGAAAAATAAGTGCTCAAAAAAAATGTCTATTATTGACAATGTAATTTCACTTCCACATACTGCTTAAAGAATACTTTGTATACCTTATTATCTTCTTAGTGAATGACTGTCAATCACACAGCAGTGAAATCTACTAAAAGCCATTTCTCTCCAAATTCTTTTGTAGCCGAGAATAACAGCTACTGCCTTCAGTGCAATGTGTTATTTTATATGTATTATTTGTACAGTTTTAGTACTTTTGTACTGTACATATCTTACCATTTTCTCAATGAAAATTACCTTTTTTGAATCTTCTATAATGTGTCATAAGAAGGGAAACACAGTGCTTAGATTTTACAAACTATACATTGTAATTTCCATAAAAGTTATTGAGGACAAATTGCTAAACTTTCCTGTTTATGAGACGAAAGGAAAACTTTAGCACTTGCTAAGGCTGTTATTACCAACAAAACATTTCTGAATAAAATGTGAATTATTTACTAATGTCAAGTGAAAATTATGTCCCATTGGAACGCCCAAAAGATCTTTTCTGGCTTGTAGTTTGATATTAAAGGAAATAAAAAATAAGCACATTTATTTAGGCGTCTGCAATATTAGTAATCCTTTGTTCTTTTTGACAATATGGAAGGAACACCTTATTACAGTTTACTGTAGTGAAGTCTTATTTTCTGATATAGGACCTATGGCTGATTGAACTGCCTAAAGATATACTAAAACTGTTTTTTTATTTATCACTTGTCTCCTTTTATACTTAAAGTCCATGTCAGGGCAAATAAACAAAAAACCTATGCAGTAAATATCTGCAATACAGTAAAAAGGCTATAAGCAGTCATGTCCTATACACCATGTAATCTGTGACTAGCAAGCAAGTACATTCCCTTTACCTTCTATGATGCATATGCTGGTCGCAGCCAATAAATGAATGTTATATTACAAAATGTATGGTCTATCTAATGTTGTTTTAGTTCTATCTTAGTTGACTTTATTATGCCTAGATTAAATTTTTTAATTTTTGTTTCCAATATTTTATTTATTTGCAGATATGCTTTAGTTGACACCATTATCTAAAATATAGGGGTCTTTGATCGAGACCTTCCTGAGCACCTTTTAGTGCATTTCATTTAAAACTGTCAGGTCCTTAGAACTTTGAGTGGTAAATGATCAAATCGCACATGCACAGGGAACAAGACACATACCGTTTGGGCATGTTGTATGATTTTAATACAATTTTAATATACTTTCACTCTAAGTGAGTACATATACATATGTGTATACAGTATATATGTGTGTATGTTTATGCACATTTGTAGATATTCAGATTTTTAATCACTATTTTTATGGGATTATGATTCTAAATGCAACTGTATTTCTCTTAATATAGGAAGGGTTTTACAGATGAAAGCCACTGACTTTTTTCCCCCTACTCCTCTTTTTTGACTGTTTTTCACTAGTTTTGCATTTGGTTAGAGCCAGTGTCACTACTGGTAGCATGAGTTGTTACCTGAACCCTATAAAGGTTGCACAGGCATTCCAACTTCTCCAGGATGGCACATCAATATGTGCCATTACCTGAAGGTTTGCTGTGTCTCCCACCACAGTCTCAAGAGCATGGAGGAGATTTCAGGAGACAGGCAGTTAATCTAGGAGAGCTGGACAGGGCCGTAGAAGGTCCTTAACCCATCAGCAGGAATGGTATCTGCTACTTTGTGCAAGGAGGAACAGAATGAGCACTGCCAGAGCCCTACAAAATTACCTCTAGCAGGCCACTGGTGTGAATGTCTCTGACCAAATAATCAGAAACAGACTTCATGAGGATGGCCTGAGGGCCCAATGTCCTCTAGTGGGCCCTGTGCTCACTGCCTGGCGCCGTGGAGCTCGATTGGCATTTGTCATTGAACATCAGAATTGGTAGGTTCACCACTGGCGCCCTGTGTTTTTCACAGATGAGAGCAGGTTCACCATGAGCACATGTGACAGATATGAAAGGGTCTGGATAAGCTGTGGAGAACGTTATGCTACCTGTAACCTTGCTCAGCATGACCGGTTGTGTGGTGGGTCAGTGATGGTCTGGGGAGGCATATCCATGAAGGGACACACAGACCTTTACAGGTTAGACCATGGCACCAAGACTGCCATTTGGTATTGGGATGAAATCCTTGGATCCATTGTCAGACCCTACGCTTGTGCAGTGGGTCCTGGGTTGCTCCTGGTGCACGACAATGCCCAGCCTTATGTGGCGAAAGTATGCAGCCAGTTTCTGGAGATGAAGAAATTGATACCATTGAATGGCCCCCATGCTCACCTGACCTAAATCCAATAGAACACATCTGGGAAATTGTTTTGGTCCATCTGACGCCGCAAGGTTGCACCTCAGTCTGTGTAGGATCTCCGTGATGCCCTGGTACAGATGTGGGAGGAAATACCTCAGGAAATTACCCGTCATCTCAAAAGGAGCATGCCCTGACGTCGGGCATGCATACAAGCACGTGGGGGCCATACAAACTACTGAGTACTATTTTGAGTTGCTGCAATTAAATTTCAGCAAAATGGACTTGCCTGCTGCATGATTTTTTCATTTTGATTTTCGGGGTGTCTTTGAATTCAGCCCTCTGTAGGTTGATAATTTTCATTTCCATCAAATGATGCGGCATCCTTTCGTTCCTAACGCATTACTCAGTCCATATCAGTATAGATATCCAGCATGATATTTTTCCCCATTGGGATCTGATGTGTTTTCAGAGTATTCCTTTAATGTTTTTGAACAGTGTATATATAACGTGTGTATATTTATATATATATGTGTGTGTGTGTGTGTGTGTGTGTGTATATATATATATATATATATATATATATATATATATATAGGTATCTTACAAAAATAACCTTACACCCCTCACATTTTTGTAAATATTTTTTTCTATCTTTTCATGCGACAACACTGAAGAAATGACACTTTGCTACAATGTAAAGTAGTGAGTGTACAGCTTGTGTAATAGTGTGAGTTTGCTGTCCCCTCAAAATAACTCAACACACAGCCATTAATGTGTAAACCGCTGGCAACAAAAGTGAGTACACCCCTAAGTTAAAATCTCCAAATTGTGCCCAAAGTGTCAATATTTTGTGTGGCCACCCTTATTTTCCAGCACTGCCTCTTATTCCCCTCTTGGGAATGGAGTTCACCAGAGCTTCACAGGTTGCCACTGGAGTCCTCTTCCATTCCTCCATGTCAACATCACAGAGCTGGTGGATGGTAGAGACCTTGCGCTCCTCCACCTTCCGTTTTTGAGGATGCCCCACAGATGCTCAATAGTGTTTAGGTCTGGAGACATGCTTGGCCAGTCCATCACCTTTACCCTCGGTTTCTTTAGCAAGGCAGTGGTCATCTTGGAGGTGTGTTTTGGGTCGTTATGTTGGAATACTGCCTTGCAGCCCAGTCTCGGAAGAGAGGGGATCATGCTCTGCTTCAGTATGTCATAGTACATGTTGGCATACATGGTTCCCTCAATGAACTGTAGCTCCCCTGTGCCGGCAGCATTCATGCAGCCCCAGACCATGACACTGGCACCACTATGCTTGACTGTAGGCAAGACACACTTGTCTTTGTACTCCACCTGGTTGCCTCCACATATGCTTGACACCATCTGAACCAAAATTTTTTATCTTGGTTGCATCAGACCACAGGACATGGTTCCAGTAATCCATGTCCTTAGTGTGCTTGTCTTCAGCAAACTGTTGCAGGCTTTTTTTGTGCATCATCTTTAGAAGAGGCTTCCTTCTGGGACGACAGCCATGCAGACCAATCTGATGCTGTGTGCGGCGTATAGTCTGAGAACTGACAGGCTGACCTCCCACCCTATCAACCTCTGCAGCAATGCTGGCAGCACTCATACGTCTATTTCCCTTTGACAACCTTTGGATATGACGCTGAGCACGTGCACTCCACTTCTTTGGTCGACCACGGCGAGGCCTGTTTTGAGTGGAACCTGTCCTCTTAAACTACTGTATGGTCTTGGCCACCGTGCTGCAGCTTAGTTTCAGGGTGTTGGCAATCTTCTTATAGCCTAGGTCATCTTTATGTAGAGCAACAATTCTTTTTTTCAGATCCTCAGAGTTTTTTGCCATGAGGTGCCACATTGAACTTCCAGTGACCAGTATGAGAGAGTGAGAGCGATAGCACCTAATTTTACACACCTGCTCCCCATTCACACCTGAGAGCTGGTAACACTGAGTCACATGACATCGGGGAGGGAATTGGCTAATTGGGCCCAATTTGGACATTTTCACTTAGGGGTGTACTGTTGTTTTTAGGGGACAGCAAATTTACACTGTTATACAAGCTGTACACCCACTACTTTACATAGTAGCAAAGTGCCATTTCAGTGTTTTGTTAGATGAAAATATATTATAAAATATTTTTAAAAATGTTTAGGGGGTACTCACTTTTGTGAGATACTGTATACAGTAAAACCTTGGGTTGAGAGTAACTTGATTTGAGACCATTTTAAAAGACCAGCGACTTTTTTAAAAATACATTTTTACTTGATAAACGAGCATTGTCTTGATATTCAAGTAGTGTCATGTCACAACTGTGCATAAAAGAGAAGAGAGGCGCATCTAAGTGTAACAATATGGTTACATTTAATGAAGGTACACCATTTAGCAACTCACATGGTTGATGATTGAAACAGGCACAGCTAATTATGAAGGCATCTGGGGTAAAGCTGTCCACATAGCCTATCCTCCGCTCCACCATCAACCTCATCCTTTCCACACTGCGCTCCACAAGCGCTTCATGCTTTGCTTTCAGATCGCAGACTTATTGGCGGTGAGGATAATGGTCTATGTGGACAGCTTTACTCCAGGTGCCTGCATACTTAGACGTGCCTCTCTTAACCATCAACCATGTGAGTTGCTAAATGTTGAACCTTCATTAAATGTAACCATATTGCTACTCTTAGTGGCGCCTCTCTTCTCTTTTATACTCTGTAGCTCCTGCTGGATTCTGCTTCTAAACCCCTTGTGGAGGCTGCCAATGACATAAGAGCAGCTGGGCCAATGTAACTATGTAAAAATTGCCATGCATAAACTTTTTAGTCAAGAATACTTATATACTATGATCATCCCCTCCTTATGGTAGCTATAATGTAATTTTTTCCTGATTCACACTATTCTTATGAATGAAAACATCGGCCTTCAGAGAAAATAGTCTAATATGTTTTTGCTCCTTTTTGCAAAATGCAATGAATGTGTCATGTACCTGTAGGACATACCTGAATTTATGGTAGTGGCTTCCTGTGCAATACCTGTTTGAGCACTCTGCAAACTAAGACGGGGCCTGCAAGAGTGTTGAAAGAGCAGATGCCTAGGTGCAGGAACTGGTGGCTGGAGCACTGGGAGTCCATACAAAGAATTGAAGGGTGCCGCTTCAGGCTCTAGGAGGTCCTTATATGCTGACAACAGCTGGAAGTGCAGACAGGAAAAAAGCTTGACTCCGCTCCATAGAAGTCAATGAGGAGGGAAAATAAGTCCCACCAGCTGCTCATTACACAAAATCCTCATGAAAAGAGTGGAAGCAGTCTCAGCCTAGACTCCGCCCAGGCCACACATCGATATGTTTCACCCCACCTCCAGGGCTTAGTCATGGGAAGCGTTACTAAGCCCCGTGGGCAGGGCGAAACATGTCGGGCATGTGGCCTGGATGTGGTCTAGGCTGAGGTTGCTTTCACTCTTTTCATGAGGGTTTTGTGTGATGGGATGCTCCTGGGATTCCTTTTACCTCCTCACTGGAGCGCTGGGAGATCTCATACAAATTAAATTCAAGTCAGATGGAAGCGAGATCAGATATTGAAAGTGAGGCAGAAGTTTGTGATCACAGGTCACAGAAATACAACTGAAAGATGATTCAATGCTGATCCTAGGCAAGACTGCTTTTTAAAAGCCCATTTGGCATTCGTGTCGGTGATGGATATGCCATAAAGGATTCTTGGCTGGCTGGATTCTATACACTGGATTCTAAAGAAACGGATGTACCCAAATTGGTTGGATTACATACATGATCTTCCTGACAGATTTTAAAGATGTTTTGTCATAAAACAAATTTACAAGATGGCCTAGATCAGTGATGGCGATCCTTGGCACCCCAGATGTTTTGGAACTAAATTTCCCATGATGCTCAACTACACTGCAGAATGCATGAGCATCATGGGAAATGTAGTTCCAAAACATCTGGGGTGCCAAGGTTCGCCATCACTGGCCTAGATAATAGTAGTTATTCAATTTCTTAAAGCGGTTGTAAAGGAAATAAAAAAAAAATTATAACAGAAAATAACAAACATGTCTATACTTACCGGCCCCGATCCTCCTCTTCTCGAGTCCCCCGTCGATACTCCTGGTTCCCTGTCTTGCTGGTGCTCCCAATAGGAAGCTGATTCCCATGGGGGCACTCGTGCGGTCTCGCTCTGTTGTCGCAGACAGCGGGACTCGGCCCCACTCCCTTGCCAATGCAGTTGATTGACAGGTGCGGGAGACAATGGCTCCCGCTGCTATCAATCTGCCCGGGGAGGAGGGAACAAAGCCAGGAGAGTCGCAGCTCTCATGCACAGCGCTGGATCATGAAGTTCAAGTAAGTATAAGGTGGTAGTCTGTGACACAGAAGGTTTTTTACCTTAATGCATGAATGCATTAAGGTAAAAAACCTTTAGGCTTTAGAACCACTTTAAATGTTGCATGCTAGTTGTAAAGGCAGTGAAGCAGAACTCAGTCAGCTTCACTGCAAGAAAAGTCTTTCCCCCAGAACTAATATTCTGCTAGGAGTAACAGAATGACTGCTTACATCAGCACATTCTCTCACAGGTGTTTTGTTTGACCCTTTAAACCTTATCTGTATTGATTGTGTGTTACCAAGCTGCATACATGAGCATGAACTTATGCAACATTTATATTTAACGCTGTACTCATGCAGTTTTAAATTACCTCATGGCCCCATGTGCCCAGGATATGATTACAGCATATAGAAGACTTAAGGAAGTATTTAAACAAAAAAATAAATTTGAATTACTGTTTCCAGCCAAGCACTTACTATTTACATGTTACAGCATTGATATACAGTTATGCCAAGTCTGAGAGACATTGCTTGAAACAGTCATTTTATGCCAAGCATCAATTCATCTACTGGGCTTATAATACTGTAATAGCTTCCCAGCAGCTGCAGTTTTCAGGTAACGGTGGTATTTAAGGATTCAGCTGAATAATTATGCTGCTTTTCCGGGCCTCATACAGGGAAGAACATGAGATGTGTGGGCACTTTATGAAAATAAGAGCTGCTGCCTATAGCAACCAGTGAAATCCCGCTGTTTGTAACTCAGGTTAGACAGACATTAGCCTACACTAAACCAGAGAATTGTATAGTTGCAGACCATATAAATACAAACTACCAGGATTATCAGCACAAAGAAGCTGCTTTGCACAATAGTATGCCTTCAGTTTTATTCTAATATCCAAATTCTGGACCATAGTTGCCTCAATAACATGATCTCTGGGATGTATGTTAGATTTTTTGTCCTCTGAAAATTGGCCTGATTGTTTTTGGTGCAGAAATTTTAGCACACAGATAATTTAGTGCAAATATTTTTTTCATGTGTTCTACAATATCACAATCGACCAAAATAATTAATCCTATCCCAGAAATGTAAAAGTCAAATATAAGTAAACCAAATTACTAAAATCTCATATACGCTTTAACAAGTTTACTAACAAAAGTGTGTGCTGTACAAGACAGGCAAGGTAAGGAAAATTACAAACCATAATTAATTGGTGTTTAGGCGGGCAATGTATATATTGGCAGCAGGCAGTATGGACAGGAGAGGAGTGTTGAAAGGTATGAGAACAAACAGTATGTGCAGGTGAGAAGTGTGGAGGATGTGATGGTGAGCAGTATTTGCAGGAGAAGAATGCGGAGGATACAACAGGGGGCCATATGTCCGTAAGAAGATTTCAAATGATATGTCTGGCAGTATGTGCCGAAGAGGAGTACAGAGGGTATGACCGTGGGCAGTATGTGGAAGAGAGAAGGGCAGAGAATATAATGGTGGGCAGTATCTGCAGGAAAGGAGTGCAGGGGATATGACACTGTGAATAGTATGTGCAGAAGAGGAGTGTGAAGGATAAGACAGCAGGCAGTATGTGCAGAAGAGAAGGGTGGAGGATATGAGAGGAGGCTGTATGTACAGGAGAGGAGTGTGGGGTATATTTCAGGGGGCAGTATGTGCAGGAGAGAAGAGCAGAGAATTTGATAGTGGTTAGTACCTGCAGGAAACAAGTGCAGTGGATATGACCCTGTGGGCAGTATTTGCAGGGGTGGAAGGCAGAGGATATGATGGTAGACAGTATGTGCAGGAGAAGAGTGTGGAGGATATGAGAGGGGACAGTTTGTACAGGAGAGGAGTGTGGAGTATATGACAAGGAGCTGTATGTGCAGGAGAGGCGTTTGGAGGATATGACCGAGGGCTGTATATGCAGGAGGAGTGTGGAGGATATGAGAGGGGACTGTAGGTACACAAGAGTGCGGAGGCTAAGACAGGGCTGTATGTGCAGGAGAGGAGTGCAGATTATAAAACGGGGCAGGGGATTGCAGGGAATCTGACTACAGGTGTCATACTCATCCTTTCAATCTACAGAATGAATGAGTGTGGAAGGTATGATGAGAGGCACTATCTGCAGGAGAATAGTATAAAAGGGTTGACAACAGGCACTATCTGCTAGAGAGGAGTGGTAGTATCTGCAGGAGTGTAATGGAGATGGGTACAATAGTGGGCAGTAAGTGTGAACATTGCTTCCAGTCTTTTCAGATTTGTTGCTTTTATCAAAGGAATAACTGGTGATCCTGTCATGAATGACCTTGTTCAGGTACTTCCTGTTATGGGGTGATGACTGACACCCAAATTTTCTCTTGCATTGTCATCCTGTTATACGCTCCTCTGGTGAATATCACAAGCTACCGTTCCAACATACTTTGCTCAGGCATGGTCCACTGTTGTAACTATTCGGATCCTAGTCTAAAACGATGATATGCAGCTGATGCTGGAGTGTTTGCATGTACGGCTAAAAGAAGCAGCACAACGTAGTCCAGTAGCACAAAAATATTACTAAACTAAAAAAAAAAAAAACCACTTTGGCAGTTCTTTATGATTCACAATGCTTTAGCCATCAAAATATCATCTTGGTAAAGATTAAAATCTACTTTAAATAATTGATAATAGAAGAAGTTATTTATTGCCATTGGCCATTTTTTAGGTTTTTGTCAGAAGAGCATGCTGTTCAACAAATGTCTTTATAATCTTATACGGCTAGACTTTTCTAACCAGTGTCTTTGCATGTACAACAATGTTTTTGAAATGCTTTTCCTTGCTATATAAAATCCTGAAGAACAAAAAGCACTGCTCTGACTGTATTTGTGTATATAATACATTTCATAAGTCTGTCTTTTGACATTGTGACGGGAGTTCAATATATTCACTTCTTATTACCATTGTTTCTTTATTAAATTGTCTGATTACAATGACACCTTGATGATCACATCAGTGTGTGAATACAGATAATCTAAAGTAAAAGCCTAACAAAAATGTCTCTATTTTTAAAGCCACCTTTCTTCAATCTTCTATCCTGTAGAAGAGAATACTGCTAATCTCTATTCGTGTGTGTGTGTGTGTGTGTGTGTGTGTGTATATATATATATATATATTAAAGGAACACTTTGAAAACACATCGGATCTCAATAGGGAAGAATTTTATGCTGGATATCTATACTGATATGCACTGGGTAATGTGTTCTGAACGAAAGGATGCCACATCGTTTAATGAGTATGAAAATTATCAACCTACAGAGGGCTGAATTCAAAGACACCCCGAAAATCAAAGTGAAAAAATCATGCAGATTGTCAAGCCCCTTAAACTGAGCTGTAGTACGGAGGGCTAAGACCATACAGTGGTTTAACAGGACATGTTCCACTCAGAAAAGGCCTCGCCATGGTCGACCAAAGAAGTTGAGTGCACGTGCTCAGTGCCATATCCAGAGGTTGTCTTTGGGAAATAGACATTTGAGTGCTGCCAGCATTGCTGCAGAGGTTGAAGGGGTGGGGGGTCAGCCTGTCAGTGCTCAGACCATACGCCGCACACTGCATCAAATTGGTCTGCAAGGCTGTTGCCCCAGAAGAAGGTGTCTTCTAAAAATGCACAAGAAAGCCCGCAAACAGTTTGCTGAAGACAAGCAGACTAAGGACATGGATTACTGGAACCATGTCCTGTGGTCTGATGAGACCAAGATAAACTTTTTTGGTTAAGATGGTGTCAAGCGTGTGTGGCGACAACCAGGTGAGGAGTACAAAGACAAGTGTGTCTTGCCTACAGTCAAGCATGGTGGTGGGAGTGTTATGGTCTGGGGCTGCATGAGTGCTGCTGGCACTGGGGAGCTACAACATGTTCTGTGACATACGGAAACAGAGCATGATCCCCTCCCTTCAGAGAATGGGCCGCAGGGCAGGATTCCAACATAACGACCCCAAACACACCTCCAAGACGACCACTGTCTTGCTACAGAAACAGGGTAAAGGTGATGAACTGGCTAAGCATGTCTCCAGACCTTATCCCTATTGAGCATCTGTGGGACATCCTCAAATGGAATGTGGAGGTTCGCAAGGTCTCTAACATCCTCCAGCTCTGTGATGTGCTCATGGAAGTGTGTAGGAGGACTCCAGTGGCAACCTGTGAAACTCTGGTGAACTCCATGCCCAAGGCAGTGCCAGAAAATAATGGTGGCCACACAGCATATTGACACTTTGGCCCCAATTTGGACATTTCACTTAGGGGTGTACTAACTTTTTTTGTCGGCAGTTTAAACATTTATGGCTATGTGTTGAGTTATTATGAGGGGACAGCAAATTTACACTGTTATACAAGCTGTACACTCACTACTTTACATTGTAGCAAAGTGTAATTTCTTCAGTGTTGTTGCTTGAAAAGGTATAATAAAATATTTGCAAAAATGTGAGGGGTGTACTCTCTTTTGTGACATTATATATATATATATATATATATATATATATATATATATATATATATTTACTGCCTGGCTAAAAATAAAGTCGCCACCTGGAATTAACTAAGCAGCTAACTAAATTAAGCATGCAATAACTATCCTATTGTGGATAGTTACTGCATGTGCCCAAAGAATGACTACCTGAATATACTGAATGACCAGGTTATTCCATCAATGGATTTTTTCTTCCCTGATGGCACGGGCATATTCCAAGATGACAATGCCAGGATTCATCAGGCTCAAATTGTGAGTGGTTCAGGGAGCATGAGACATCATTTTCACACATGAATTGGCAACCACAGAGTCCAGAACCTAACCCCATTGAGAATCTTTGGGATGTCCTGGAGAAGGCTTTGTGCAGTGGTCCAACTCCCATCATCAATACAAGATCTTGGTGAAATATTAATGCAACACTGGACGGAAATAAATCTTGTGACATTGCAGAAGCTTATCGAACAATGCCACAGCGAATGAATGCCGTATTCAAAGCCAACAAAATATGTTTGACCGTTTTTTTTTGATGGCGACTTTTTTTTTGGCCAGGCAGTGTATAATTACAGGTAGTCTTTACTGACCACTTCATGATCATGTCAAATAATGTACATCAGGGGTCTCCAAACTTTCTAAACAAAGGGGCAGTTTACTGTCCTTCCGACTTTAAAAGGGCCGGACTGTGGCCAGTAGGAGTAGAAAAGGTCCTGGAGTCAGTGGGGAAAAAAATAATGCCCTATTGTTTAGTTGAGAGTAATTGCACCCCACTTTTGGTATAAGTGGGAGGAATTGTGCCCCATGTTTGGCATCATTGGGCCCCATTGTTGAAATCGCACCCCATGGGCCAGATAAAGGCAGGCAAAAGGACGCAGTTTGGAGACAACTGAACTACATCATTAGTAGCAGTTAGTCACATTCATCTGGACTGTCTTTTTAATTTTGATGATTCCTCACCGCTCATCCCAGTGGCCTCCTCCGTTCTTTTAAATTGGACTTGATCTCAAAAAATAATTTGTTTTTTATTTATTTTGACCAAGCAGTACCCTGAAAAATGTTCTTTCAGACAAACCATTTACCACTGCCAGGGGTGCTTACAGTGGTCCGCTTTTATTTTATGTAAAACTTTTATCCCTAAAGTAAAAAACAAAACAAAAAAAAAACTTTTGCTCTATCTGCATAAAAAGACTTTAACTGGCTAGGATTTCATATTGTAAGTAATTTTATGAAGTTCATCAAAATTGGTTATTGTCTAAATCCATACCTCCCAACTTTTTGAGACAGAAGCACACTTATTGGCAAAAGTATGTAGGCAAATAACAGAACCCCTGCCAGGCCCCCTGAAAGGAGAATTATAGAAAAAAAAATTAGTGTTTTTTTAGTTTTTTAACACTACTATTCCTTTATACTCGCTTTTGAAATTTACAAATGCAGCAATTTAAAAATTGGATGAAAGGTTTATATACAACTATATAGATCAGACCAAAATGAGACACAGATGAGGAGTAAAGAGGAACAGAGGGACTTTGTTCCAAATAAGGGACAGTCCCTCGAAATCAAGGACATTTGGGAGCTATGCTAAATCTACCATCAACAAAGGTTGACAGTGCTGATTTTCAAGGGTGACTATGCTGTTCCTCCCTAGATACATTTCAGCGAATGACACCCTTAGACAAGAAGTGCATTGCTGGCCCGATCACCAGGTTAAAATCAAGTTTAAAAAAAAAAATCTGAAAAAGAAACATAATACAGACACCACATTGGGAGACTGGTAAGCTGTAATATATTAAAGCAGAGCTCCACCCAAAAGGGGGGAGCTTTGCTTGTTTGGTTCCCCCCCCCCCCCCCTCTTCGCTGCCACATTTGGCACCTTTCGTGGGGGGGGAGCGGATACCTGCCAAAACCAGGTATCCTCTCCCACTTATGGATAAGATTGCCGCAATTGTTGTGCGGCAATTTACGTAATTCCGGCCCCTCTTACTCCCCCCCCCCCCACTGCTTTCTGGAAGACACACAGGTCCCAGAAGACAGTGGGTCCATTCAGAAAGAGCAGCACAACTCACGCATGCGCAGTAGGAAACAGGCTGTGAAACCACAAGGCTTCACTTCTGTTTCCCTTAGTAAAGATGCTGGCGCCTGCACCCAGGGCCGATGGATAGCTTGTGGTGCTGACATTGCAGGTTCCCTGTACAGGTAAATGTCCTTATATTAAGTCAGCAGCTACAGTATTTGTAGCTGCTGCCTTTTTATTTTTTCCCTAGGCTGGAACTCCTTTTTTTAAATTCTGGGGTTTATATACTCTTAATGGAGTCTCTAGACAGCTGTAGTTCTGTATTAAAGAATCAGTCTACTCAAAAAGGATATTTTAACTATATTTAGAGCCTGGGGTCTAAGGCAGCCCCCCCCCTTTTTCCCCATAAACTATTTATAGAGAAAAAAAATTAACCAAAGACAAATTAAGTGGAAGTGGGCTGTCACATCAAATCCCAAGGTAACATCCACAAAAAAAATAACAAGTGTTATAAGATGGAAAGACAAACCCACATGTACATCAAAGCACAAACCCTGTTACAGGTACTCGGGCAAAGTATAACCTTAGTAACAACTGTACCTAAAAACTAGTAGATAGATACACTAAAAGAAACTATCCCAATGACTAGATGTTTGAAAGTTTATTAGGAACCAATAAAAAAATGATAAAACATGAATAAAAAAAAGGAAAGAAAGAGGGGAGGAAAAAAGAAAGAAAGTAAAGAAAAAAAGGGGAGGGGGAAGAGGAGAGCCCCCTGGCTTTTTACAGTGGGGAAAATAATTATTTGATCCCCTGCTGATTTTTTAAGTTTGCCCACTTAGAAAGAAGTTAAGGGTCTGTAATTTTTATCATAGGTGTATTTTAAATGATAGAGACAGAATAGCAACCAAAATTCCAGAAAACATGATACAAATGTTCTAAATTGAGTTGTAGTTCAGTGTGTAAAATAAGTATTTGATCCCCAAGCAAAACATGACTTCGTACAGGGATCTCCAAACTACAACCCTCCAGCTGTTGCAGATCTACATGTCCCATGAGGTATTGTAAAACTCTGACATTCACAGACATGACTAGGCAGTTCCTGAACAACTGGAGGGCTTTAGTTTGGAGACCATTGACTTAGTACCTAATGGAGAAACCCTTATTGGTAAGCACAGAGGTAAGACATTTCTTTTAGTTGGTTACCAAGTTTGCACACATCTCAGGTGGGATTTTGGTCCACTCATCTTTACAGATCTTCTCTAAATTCTTAAGGTTTCTTGGCTGTCACTTGCCAAACTCTAAGTTTCAGCTCCCTTCATAAATTTTTGATAGGATTAATGTCTGTAGACCTGCCAGGCCACTCCATGACCTTAATATGCTTCTGCGTGAGCCACTCCTTTGTTGCCATGGTGGTAGGTTTTGGTCATTGTCATGCTGGAAGACCCATCCAGGACCCATCTTTATTGTTCTGGCTAAGGGAAGAAGGTTTTCATCCAAGATTTTACAATACACGACCCCCGTCCATTGGCCCCTCAATGTGGCAAAGTTGGCCTGTACCTTTTAGCAGAGAAACAGCCCAAAAGCATCATGTTTCCACCTCTGTGCTTGACTGTAGGGATGGTGTTCTTAGGGTCATAGTCAGCATTTTTTTTCCTCCAAACATGGCGAGTCGAGTTAATGCCAAAAAGCTTGATTTTGATCTGAGCCCTTTCTCCAAATCCTTCTGTGAATCATTTAGATGTTAATTGGCAAACTTCAGGAGGACCTGTACACTTCTTGGTACTTCCTAACCACTTAAGCCCCGTAAGATTTTACCCCCATTCCGACCAGGGGGTATTTTGCGATTCGGCACTGCGTGACTTTAACGGACAATTGCGCGGTCGTGCGACGCTGTACCTAAACGAATTTGGCGTCCTTTTTTTCCCACAAACAGAGCTTTCTTTTGGTGGTATTTGATCACCTGTGCGATTTTTTGATCACGCGCTATAAACAAAAAAATAGCGTCAATTTTGCAAAAATAGCAATATTTTTCACATTTTTTTATATGAAATTCCCCAAAAAAAAAAATTTAAAAATCAAAATTTTTTTACTTTTTCGGCCAATTTGTTTTATGCTACCTATGTTTGGTAAAAAAAATCGCAAAAAGCGTATTTTGATTGGTTTGCGCAAAAGTTATCGCGTTTACTAACAAAGGGAAAGATTTCTGTCATTTTTGTTGTTTTTTTTTTAACGTGTAATGGCGGCGATCTGTGATTTTTTTTGCGGTACTGCGACATTGGGGCGGACAGATCGGACCCTTGACTGACATTTTTGACACTTTTGGGGTTACCAGTGACATTTCTACAGTAATCAGTGCTATATATATGCACTGTTACTGTAAAAATACACTGGTAGTGAAGGGGTTAACTTTATTTGGGAGGGAGGGGCTGTGTGTATCCCTAGGGGCGTGCTTTCTACTGTGATTGGCTGGGGCTTGAGCTGTATGGACACTGATCAACGGATCTACATACTAGATCCGAGTGATCAGTATCCTAACAGCAAGGAGAATGACAGGTGGCTTGTTTACACAAGCTGCCTGACATTCTCCCTCTCCCCCGCCGATCGCCGAGTGACCGGCGGACATCGGGTCCGCCGGTCACACGCGCGGGGGGGTCCGTGACCACGCGGGAGCGGGAGCGCGCCTCCGGGGGCGCGCGCTCGCTCCCTAGACCCTCACAAGCTAGTGACGTAGCCCTACGTCACTTTGCCTGTGAGGGGCTGACTGCCGACGTAGATCGGCGTTAGGCAGTCGGCAAGTGGTTAAGGAGGGTAACCTAGCGGGGGCTTGCAGGATTTCATTCCATGGCGGCGTATTGTGTTACCAACTATTTGTTTTACTGTGGCCCCAACTGCCTCAAGATCATTCACAAGCTTCTCCCGTGTAGTTCCGGGCTGATCCCTCACTTTTCTCGTGATCATCCTTTCCCCATGAGGTGAAATATTGCATGGAGCTCCAGACCGAGGGAGATTGATAGTTATTTTGTATTTCTTCCATTTGTGAATAATCGCTCCAACAGTTGTCTCCTTCTCACCAAGCTTCTTGCTGATGTGCTGCTGGTCTTCTAGCTGGTTCCAGCCTTGTGCAAGTCTACAATCTTGCCCCTGACATCCTTTGACAAATATTTGTCTTACCCATGATGGTGAGGTTTGAATGGAAATAAGAATTTGTGGATAGGTGTCTTTTATACACCTAACGAGTTGTCGTTAGGAGCCCCTTCTTAAATTGACAGGACAAATCCATGTACCACATGAGCACATACTGTAGCCTGTCTGTGGGAGTCAGAATTATCCTTAGTTGGTAGGGAATCAAATATTTATTCTACTCACTGAACTGGTTTATAACATTTGTATTGTGTTTTATATGGATTTTTAGTTGATATTCTGTCTCTATCATTTAACCACTTTGCTGCTGCTCACTAGAGCTCTACTGCGGCAAAGTGGCTCTTGTAGGTCTGACGACGTAGACCTACGTCGCCAGACACTCCCCTTTCTCGGCGGCGCGCACGCGCCGCCGGAGGCACGCTCCCGCTGTATTCAGTCACAGCGGGAGTCGGGCCAGGGGAGGAGCGGCGGTGATCACCGCCGCTCTTCCCTGATCGTCGGGGAATCGAGTCTGGAGATCCGCCCGCTTGTGTAAACAAAGCGGGCGGATCTCCTAAGTGACAGGCAGGGTTCAGCATAGCTGAACCTGCGATCTGTCCCTGTGTCACATAGTCACCTTCCCCCACACATGTCAGTAAGCACCAGGCATACATTAACCCCTCCCTCTCCAATAAAATTAACCCCTTCCCTGCCAGTGTCATTTTTACAGTAACAGTGCATATTTATAGCACTGATTACTGTAGTAATGTCACTGGTAACCCCAAAAGTGTCAAAAATGTCCGTCAAGGGTCCGATCTATCCGCCGCAATGTCGCAGTCCCACAAAAAAAATCGCAGATCGCCGACATTACTCGGTAAAAAAAAAAAACCCACCAAAACGACAGAAATCTTTCCCTTAGCTAGTAAACGCAATAACTTTTGCGCAAACCAATCAAAATACGCTTATTGCGATTTTTTTTTTACCAAAAATATGTAGCAGAAAACAAATTGGCCTAAAATGATAATTGATTTTTACATTTTTTTGGGGGGGAATTTCATATAAAAAAATGTGAAAAATATTGTTATTTTTTCAAAATTGTCGCTCTTTTTTTGTTTATAGCGCAAAAAGTAAAAATCGCAGAGGTGATCAAATACCACCAAAAGAAAGCTCTGTTTGTGGGAAAAAAAGGACGTAAATTTTGTTTGGGTACAGCCTTGCATGACCGCGCAATTGTCAGTTAAATTCGCACAGTGCCGAATCGCAAAAAGTGGCCCAGACGTAAGACAGCAAAATCCTCCGGTGGTAAAGTGGTTAAAATACACCTATGATAACAATTAGACTCTTTATTTGTAAATGGGCAAACTTACAAAATCTGCAGGGGATCAAATCATTATTTTCTACACTGTATACTGTATGTCTTGGCTACTTGATGTGTTTCCCTACTCTCTTCCACTACACCTGCAGGTTTTATTGTTCCTCCTACCTTTTGTGCACTTCCTGTCATGTTTTCTGTAATATAAAATACATGAAGTAAAATGAAAACGCTTAAACAGTGGTTGGGAGAGAAGTGTGGCAGTTCAGTAATGCTGCTGTATAGAGATGATACTCCTAAAAAAAATCACAGGGCACCATTTGAGTTGGTTTGGGCATCTGAAACTGGTGGGTGTCTCCTTCTGTACTAAGCATGTGTTATGTAGCATAGGTGCTGAAGTTGATCCAGAATGCTCTGATAGGAAGATACATAAGTACCACCCTATGTAAACTGTGGAATCCCCCAGAGGAAATAGAACTGGAGTTCATGGCCAATCCTAACTCAGGGCTCAACAAAAAAAACAACCCTTGCAGTGGGGCCCCTCTGCACTAGAAGTACAGAAAGTTTCTTTAGCATCAGTGCATTTTTTTTATATTTAGGCCTCATGCACACGGGACGTTTTTACAGCGGCTGTTTTTGGCATCGGATGTCTTTTTCTACAGCCAATAAATTCCCCGGCTGTTATCAGCAGTTTTGGCAGGGGCAGTTTCTGGCTGTAATAAAAACCGAAAACTAGTGGGATTTGAGTGGCGTTTTTCAGCTGTAGAAACACTCGAACAACGATAAACGCTTATAAACGCCAAAAAACGCTGCTAACTGGTGCATGCTGAACACTGCATGTGATTTGCACCAATAATAGACCACATTCCTGTGCACATCACATGTGATATCTGTGCGATGCAATTTGAGTCAAATATTTTTTATGGCTCAAATTGCATCACATTTGCACCAAAATGTAGTAGGACCCTTTTTTTCTCCACACTTTATCGCATTGCATGGGTGTGAATACCCATGCGATGCGACTCTGGCAAGCGCTCTGCGTTTTGCAATCTGTTTCGGGGTATCGTTCATAGAACATGTAGCTACATTGACACTGTGCCAAATGGGCATGCGATTTGTCATGTCGAATCGCATGTCAAATCGGAGCCTATTGCCGGCAACAGCACCGGTTCACACTGAGGGCGGGTTTGAAATCATTCAGCTGAATGCAACCGATTTCAGTCTCGCATGTCAGTGTGACTTCGGGGGTGATTCAACAGACATCTGTATGGGTTCATGCACAGATGTCTATTGAAATCGCCCTGAAGTCGCCAAAAATAGTGCAGAAACTACTTTTGGGAATCGGTGTGGCGCCGCAAAGTCAGGGTTTCACCAATTTGGACAGTGACGTTTGCGGACAATAGGCTCTGATTTGACATGCGATTTGACATGTCAAAGTTGCCCTATGTGAACGGGGGCTTAATGTTCCATGAACGACACCCCGAAACAGATTGCAAAATGCAGTGAGCTTGAAAGAATCTGATTTTGATGCTTGGAAAAAAGGGTCCACATTTGCACCAAAATGTTGTAGGACCCTTTTTTCCCCACACCAAAATCTTATCGCATGGGGTCTGAACACCTATGCAATGCAAATCTGTCAAGCATTGTAGTGTGGGAAAGTGGGCGATACTGAAATAACAGATAGTTGATTTTTATCTAAAAAGGCCAAAAAATGCTAGCGCCAAAAATTGCTAAAAAACGCCAATGCAAAAAAGCTAAAAAACGTTTAAAAACTCACTACAAAGCTACTGGCGTTTTTATAACGTCTAGTGTGCATGAGGCCAAATGGGATTTTTTTTTAGAAATAGGCTAAACAACTAGAGTGTGAAAGCATGGTATGCAAAAAGAGAGCAGAGTAATGCCCCATACACACGTGCAGATTATCTGCAGACTTTTGTCTGCAGACTTACCTTTTCTATGTAGTGCAAGGGCCTGCCGGATTGCATACAAATTGAAAGTGTTTAGGTTTGACCTCATATTATATGGTTTTGGTAAGTCTGCAGACAAAAGTCTTCAGATAATCTGCACGTGTGTATGGGGCATAAGATGAGATCTGATTGTCAGACCTTCTCTCCTCCTGCGATGTCAGTCAGAGCTCTCCTCAATTGTTTGGTGTTATCAAGTAGTGGCAGTAATGCCCCATACACACGTGCAGATTATCTGCAGACTTTTGTCTGCAGACTTACCAAAACCATATAATATGAGGTCAAACCTAAACATTTTCAATTTGTATGCAATCCGGCAGGCCCTTGCACTACATAGAAAAGGTAAGTCTGCAGACAAAAGTCTGCAGATAATCTGCACGTGTGTATGGGGCATAAGAGTTATCCAACAATTGCTGCTCCAGAACCCCTGCACAGATTTAAATGGGCACAAGTGCTATGCACTCTATTCTCCTGTGGAATTTAGCATTTTTTTTAGAATTTCTGTTTGGAGTTCTTTAACAATTGAATTTTGCCAGCAATGAAGTACGAATGGTGTTTAGAAACCAAAACCAAACTTTTTTTTTTTTTGCTGTTTTGGATGAAAAATAAAATGGTTAAAACTGTGCAGATATTAGGATGTCCCCCACTAGGACAGGACATGAGCAGAATACTTCCAATATGCACTCTCCATTAGGTGTTTATCACTGTCTGCCTTCCCATTCTGGAGGTTGTTCCCACTTGTGTCTTCACCAGGACAGGAGTAGACCCCGTTCACACTGGGGCGACCCGACTTTGCCGGGCGACCTGTGAAGTCGCGGTGCGCAGCTCGCACCGCGACCTCGGAGCGGCCGGCACGGACTTCATATCATTGAAGTCAATGCAGGTCGCCCCAAAGAAGCTCCGGACCCTTTTTCTAAGTCGGAGCGACTTGTGTCGCTCCTATTAGAACGGGCCCTGTGCTGCTCTATGGCAGGCGACCCACGGCGACTTGTCAGGCGACCAGGTCGCCTGACAGGTCACCCCAGTGTGAATGGAGTCTTAGTTATTTGATTGATTGTAAACCCTTATTTGTTTTTTGTTTTTTTAAATAACAAACCTGTCATACAATGGTTTTGCTCAGAGTAGCCCTGATCCACCTTTTCTCAGGTTCCACACACTGGTGCTCCTGGCTATAAACACCCCCCCCCCCCTATAAACCTGACCCAGGCTTGCTCCCGAGTCAGCTCTGTGTATCCATAGACACACACACACACTGCATAGCTCAGCCCCGCCTACAATCTCTCTTCCCTGGCTGTGATTGACAAAGAAGAATGCATTAGGAGGAAAAAAATACTTCAGCCTTTAGAACCACTTTGAGAGGAAGAAAAAAAAGTTATTTTTCTTTTTTTTTTTTAATTTAGAATTGGTTTTTAAACTGTGGAATGAGCTTCTGCTGTAGCCCAATCTAACAATGTGAGCAACGTTTTCCGTAAAACTCAAGATATTGGCAGGTATAATTACTAAAAGATAGTTTGGGAATGTTTTGATCTAAGTAGTAAATAGAATTTGTAAAATGATGAACTTGATTTAACTTGATGGATGTATCGTAGGATGGATGGATTGCAGTTGTCAAACTGCAGAACAGTTCTCAATATTTTAATATACTATTTTTATGAAAAAGGCAGGTTTTCATCATTATAAGCTTATATCTTGAAGAGGTAATATAGTATTACTTTGGGGAAAAAAAATGTAAATTAGACGTTTAGCTCCATGCGTCGTTCTGTAATTTGGTACTGACTTGTGATTGGCATTGATTGGGTCTTTTAACCCACCCCTAGTGAGAAAGTTTGATTTATTGTGATTTGCTTCTATTTGTTTGTCAAGTCTTGAGGTGGACTAGCGTGCCAATCATGTCATTCCATTTTAATGATTTAACAGCTGGAGTCTTTGACACATTTAGCATCAATGCATTTATTGACACTTAAATGACACCAGCGAGGCAAGCTGCTGTCTTGGCTTCAGTTATTTTTGTTGCAGTTCTCAAAGGCAAAATTTAAAGTTTTTCTGTTCTTTAAAGTTTTTACAAATCAGGATGAATGGTGCCACTAGTATTAATGTGAAAGTCACAGCATTTGTTGATATTCTTACCCTATTTAGTGTGCCTATCCTTTTACATTATTGCTTTGTAGTTGGCACACTTGATATATCAGGCAGTACATCTTGGCCCAGAACTTGAAATGCTAGGCTGGGTATAGCCAGTAGGCTGAATGGGGGGAAAAAAGAAAAACAGATTCCCCCATTCACACAAGCTATAAATACTCCCCCCCCCCCCACCCCCAATTGCGGCAAGATGCTGATTGGAACACACTGATCGGCAGCTGCAGTTGATTGGCTACAAGCGCTAATCGAGGAAAGTTAGTTCCTGTCAATCAGGGAGGGCCACACACAGATCAAAATTTGTCCAGTCCCTAAGGACCAACTGAATATTGATCTGTCTGTACCCAGAGTTAATTGTGCTTCATCAGTACCCTAAAAATGTATTTCTTATCTGGAATTCCTCCTGCAAAATATTATTTCCTGGTATGTGAGAATAACTCTTAGCTATATATCCAGCCTTATGAGTTTTGGAGTGAAATTTGATGATTTAACTACTGTGCTGTTCCCTGTTCCCCTTACTGGAGACTCTGGAGCTAAAGCCCCGCCTCTACGAAAATAACCAGCTCCACAGAATAAAACAGTGCAGAGTAAGACATGGTAAATCAATAACCAGGAGGGATTGACTCCAGGGAGACCACAGACAATACTGGAGGCTAGTCCTTTGTCCTATGTCCTATGTCTGCCTTTATTTAGGCATCCTTTCCAGAGTTCAGTCCTCCTTTAACAGTTCCTGTTGGCTGTAAAAGTGTCCCTGCAGCAATCCTCCATTGATTTCAGTCTCTGTGTCTATAGTTTTGCCCTTAGCTATACTTTTAGCTATCTTTTTTTAGGTAAGAATGTAGGCATTGATAAGTATAAAAAAGGGCCCACCCACACTAGCAAATCCTGTGAGGAAGGAGCAGGGGTAGTGACCAAGCCACCCTGTGTGCATCTATGGACCCACACAGTATGGCTTGGAAGCACGCCCGCACAGCAGCCAGGTTGCTTTTGGGCACTCGCAGGGAGAAGATGCAGAGAGCACCTGCGGGGGAGGTACGGGATCGCTCTGTGCAGAATCATTGCACAGAGCAGGTAAGTATAAACCTCCTTTTTTTTTTTATAATAAAAAAGAAGTTGTAATATCACTTTAATTGCAATTAGACTCATACTGGAATTATATTTAATATAACTCCTACTGCCCTGCTGATATATTTGCAGCCTGTAGTAAAGAATTTTTGAAGCATTTAGTTACACAACATTGCAGAAAGACTCGGTTAAAGGTTTCCTTTCATCAAGTCTCATATTAAGTAGGGGGGGGGACTGTGTACACTATTGGAAGCAGGAGTAAACGTTTTATGAAAGGCGCCTTGGTCTCTTGTACATAGCACCACAATATTGTTTGTCACTGGGGTGCTACCATATGTAGCTCCCACAAGCTCCTAGTTGTAGCTGAAGATTTTTTTTTTTTTTTTTTTTCCTGGGCCCAAATCTGTAGAAATCTAGTGGGAGTCTTTTATTTTTTTAATTTGAAAATAGTCCTACTGTTGATTGGGTACTAACCTGTATATTTAGTTTTCAGTAAGACTTGGTCATGCAACACTATACCCCAATGAATTTTGTATTTTGTGAGAGAGTTTAATAACCACTGTTTTTTTTTTTTTAATTTATATACTATATTAAGAAAAAGACATAAAAATCTGACATATTGTATTAATGAAGAACTTTCAGATTTCAGTGGTAAGTTAGTCAGCCAGTACCCCCTTATAGTAGTTGATGGTGGTGAGTACCCCTTTAAATGTTGGTGGTTAATGATGTGTGCCTCCCTGAATGTTGGTGATAAATGTTGAGTGCCCCATAACTACCAACAATCAGCTCAGTCACAGGCATTTACCAGACGCACTGGCCGTCCTTGCCCTAGTTCTGCAGTGCACACTGTACAATACAGTCCACAACTGCACTCCAAAATACACGTCCTTCCTGCTGTGTTTTTTTTTTTTTTCTTACAATGCATGGGTAGAGAGGGGGCTAAGAAACTCCACTAAACTCTGCAGTTGATCTACTAGAATCTGCTCACCTAGCCAAATTATCATTCTGCATAGCAAATACTTGGATTCCGTATTCATTGTGAATACCCCATCATGTGCAAAGAAACCCTGGATTTTGCTTCGTTGGATGATTCATGTAAACACAGCTTTACCTTATTTAGTAAACTAAGCAAACCTTTCCCTTACCAAGTAAGCATCCTTCAGTAAATCAACCCAGCTAGTTTTGCCTGAAGTACCAGCACAGCATAGTACACTGGTCATTTTGGAAAAAAATTATTTTCTTATTGTTTTCAGTTTACCCAGTAGCACAGACCTGGTAACACAGTAGCTGCCTGGTAATAAACAGAATGGCTGCACCATCGTTTTTTAAATTTTTAAAGTTGACCTTCAGTAACTTTTAAAGTCTCTGTGATTAAATCCCTAACATGTTTCAATATGCAGCTACAGAATATTTTTTTTCAAAAAAGCTCTACCTGGAATCCTTAAAATATGGATTTTTTTCTAGAGCTTAACTGTAAAATCAATTTCTTTAAGTACATCACGGGATACAGAGCCATATTTATTACGTATGGGTTATAGGTGAATGGACACTGTCAACCAATCAGACAGGAAGTCCCCTTGTATAACCCCTCCTATACAGGAAGTACCTCAGTTTTGTAGCAAGCAATAAATACCCCATACAGGGACCTCTGTGTCCCGTGATGTACTCCAAGAAATGGATTTTACAGGTAAGCTGTAGAAAAAAAATCCATATTTCTTTATCGTACATCACAGGACACAGAGCCATATTCATTACGTATGGGATGTCCTATAGCAGTACACCTGAGGGGAGGGGGACACCAATACCGCCATTAGACCACAAAAGGTCTACATAGCTGCCTGCAGAACACTGTGGCCAAATGCAGACTCCTCCTGGGTCCTAACATCCACTTGATAGAATCTAGTGAACGTATGCACTGACGACCAAGTCGCAGCTTTGCAAATTTGAGCCATAGAAGATTGATGGCGAACCACCCAAGAGGTACGTACTCTTCTGGTAGAGTGTGCTTTTATCGGAAAAGGTGAAACCTTCCCTTTTAAACCATAGGCTTGGAAAATAACTGGGCAAATCAAATGAGAAATTGTAGATTTAGATGCTGCCTGCCCTTTCCTGGGCCCCTCTGGCATTATGAACAAAAGATCAGTCTTACAAATTTGAGCCAACATTTTCAAGTAAGTCTTAGGAGCACATACTACATCAAGAGAATGTAGTAACCTTTCTTCCTCTGTTTGAGGATCTGGAAAAAAAGGAAGGCAGTACAATGTCCTGATTTATGTGAAACGCGAACACCACCTTGGGCAAAAAAACTGGGTGTGGATGTAGAGTCACCCTATCTTGATGTAAAATCAAGAATGGATCTTTACAAGAAAGAGCTGCTAGTTCTGATACTCTTCTGTCTGAAGTTATCGCAATCAAAAAAGACCAATTTTTCTGGTCAAAAGAACCAGGGGAATATGCTCCATGGGCTCAAAAGGTTGTTTCTGTAAAATTGCCGACACCAAACTTAGATCCCAAGGACACAATGGTGGCTGCACTGGTGGAGGCATACATAACATCCCTTGAACGAAGGTTTAAACCAAGGAATGCGAAGCGATCGGTCTCTGGAAAAAAACAAGGCTGAAATTTCACCCTTAATAGTGCTTAAGGATAATTTCATATCTACCCGTACTTGCAAGAAAGCTAGAATTCTCCCGATTATATACTTGGGGGAATGACATTTCCTGGCTTCACACAAGGCAATGTAAGATTTCCAGACTCTGTAATAAATGCCTCTAGAGACTGGTTTTCTAGCATTTGTCAGGGTAGAAACTGCAGGGCCAGATATACCCCGCTCTTTCAAAATCAAGGATTCAATAGCCAAGCCATCAAATTTAGAGACTGTAAAGCAGGGTGAAATATCAGACCTTAAGAGAGCAGGTGTGGACGCAGTGGAAGATCCCAAGGCCTTGCCACTGACAGTTTTTTAATTTGTGCATACCAAAACCTCTTCAGCCATGCTGGAGCTACCAGGACTTCTGGTTTCCCCTCTAGCTGGATACTGAGTAACAGATGCGGCAGCAGCTGAACCTGAGGAAAGGCATAGATCAGGGAAAACTCCTCCCAAGGAGTCACCAAAGCATCCACCCCGACTGCGAGTGGATCCCTGGTCCTGGACACAAATCTCTTCAACTTGTTGTTGAATCTGGATGCCAACAGATCTACATCTGGGACCCCCCAGTGCTTGCAGATCAATGCAAAGATCTCAGTGTGTAAGGACCATTCCCCCGGAAACATCTGTTGACGAGTCAAAGTCTGCCTGCCAGACAAGTCTGCCTGTCAGTTTTCTATTCCTGGAATGAAAACCGCCGATAGGCATGGAACACATTTTTCTGCCCAGGGTAGGATGATATCTACCTTTTTCTGGGCTGACCGACTTTTGATGCCTCCTTGATGGTTGATACTGTATAAGCCACAGCTGTGGCATTGTCGGATGGGGAGACTTTTCTCTACCCATGACCACTTTCCTTTGACCGTGGCCTCCTCCAGAACTGCTCCCCAACCGGAGAGACTGGCATCTGTAATCACTACTTTCCAGACTACTGGAAAAAATAATTTACCTTTCTCTTACATCCTCTGACAGTCGCCGCCCACTCATTCAGTCTTCACCTATGGATAAGAGGTCAATAACCATTGGTGAAGACTGAATGAGTGGGCGGCGACTGTCAGAGGACTCAGAGAAAAGAATTTTACGGTAAGATTTTACAAAAATTCATTTTTTTCCAAATTTCTTGTTAACAGGCACCAACTTCGACTCTGACGTACTATTGGTACCAGAGACATGCACCTAGGATCTGCATCTAGGGACTGGACCTTTCTGGATCATGCTGACAGAATTTTGCCCTGCTAGGGTCTGGCATGATATTGAGCATTGGGAATTGCTCCGAATAAGGACACCATCTTCCCTAATAACCTCATGCAAAGACCTACAGAAGGCTACTTTTGCCTTCTTACAGATAGAACCAGATTCTTCAGGTCTGTGACCTTTCTTGATGGCAAAAATACCTTTGCCTGTATTGTGTCCACAAGGAAACCTAGATACTCCAGATGCTGGACCGGCTGTAATGCTGATTTTGCCAGGTTCAGAATCCAACCCAGACGTTCCAAAAACGGAACTGTCTAGAAAACATTTCGGCTTCGAGCCGATGCTGATCAATCTATTAGTAATATATATCGTCTAGATATCCTATCACTGATATCTCTTGAGACCTTAGGGCAGCCAATACTGGAGCTAGGATCTTTGTAAACACTCTTGGAGCCGTGGCCAATCCGAAGGGCAGGGCCACGAGCTGAAAATGACGGTTTCTACTGCAAAGCGTAAAAACCTTTGATGGGCCTCAAAAATAGGCATGTGCAGGTATGCATCCTTGATGTCTATGGATGCTAGAAATTCCTCTTCCTGCAGGGAGGTCATGACTGAAAGAATTGACTCCATACGAAAAGTACGAATGTTCAGAAACTGTGGTTTAGAGCTTTAAGATCCAGAATAGGTCTCACGTCTCCGTTTGGCTTGGGGACTATGAAAAGCTTTGAGTAAAAACCCCTGAATCTTTTGTCTTCCAGCACTTCTGTAATTACTCTTTGGGACCTTAAATTTTTCAGAGCCAGAAAAAGATCTTCTTTTTAGAGGATCTGCAGGGTATGTTTGACCTTACAAACCATGATGCGGGAACACCCGAAATTCCAGTTTGTATCCCTGCGAGATGGTGGAAATAACCCCAGTTGTGCTGAATTATTTCTACCCAGGCCTTCGAGAACCGTAGCAGCCTCCCCCCCCCACCCGAATGAGTGGGGGTGCCCATTCACAAGGAAGGCTTAGAGGTAGACTTGGTAGATCTCTGGGCCCAGGGTTTCTTCTGCCCTTGCCCTGAAGGCTCGGTCCTAGATCCAGACGGCTGGGACCATCGTAACTGCCTGGGATTAGAAGCACTGGCAGTCTGAGTGCTGGGAATCTTAAAAGAACGCTTGCTTTTCCTCTTAATAGGTAGCAACGCACTCTCCCCCCCCCCCCCCCCCCCAGATGATCACTAAATAGGCGTTCTCCATAAAAGGGAAAAAGACAGCCAGCAAATCTTTACACAGTAATTCCGCAGACCCACTTTTTAGCCATAGGATTTTGCGCATATGCACTGTCAAAAGAGCAAACCGTGACATTTGCTGTATGGAGTCTTTAAGAGCATCCATTGCAAAACATAAAGTGCGAGGTAGATCTGTCAAATCTTCCACAGACTCTCCTTGGGAAGGATCCATCTTGGACACTCGCTTAATACAGTCTTTTAAAGACTGACAAACTCCTATAGCTGCTACTGCTGGTTGTATCGCAGACCCTGGAACTGTAAAGGAGGCTTTTTAGTTATGAATCCAACTTATCAGCTGGATCTTTAAAAACCTGGGCATTATCCACAGGACAAGTTAAACTTTTGTTAACTGAAGAAATGGCAGCATCCACAGTAGGTATACTCCATTTTCTTGTGATTTTTTTTCTCAATAAGATACAACAGTGAAAACCTTTTGGGAGGTACAAAAATCATATCAGGATGATCCCAATCAGCATACATTACCTGCTCCAAGAGCAGATGTAAAGGAAAAGCCTGAGGACTAGGAAGAGGGCACAATGAGCCTAGAGAGGAAAAAAAGACTTCAGACATCTCTAAGGGAGGTAATTTGTATCCAAACCAGACCATTTCAGTGAGAGACTGAATTAACAATCTCTGGGATTTAGAGGCCGAATATGACTCCTCAGATCCTCACTCCCCAGAAGTGGAAACCTCAGATTGACCTTCTATAGGGTCATTTACAACTACTTTTTCCCACATCCTCTGCCCAATCCTGAACTGACTCAGGTGAGGGGGGTCTATCACATTTCTTCCCTCCTTGCGATGCTGCAATCATGCCAGCAATCTTACCCTCAAGGCCGGCTAACGCCGATGCCAAATCATCCTTAGTGACGTAGGTTGCGACAGAAGCACAAGGAGTAGCTACTATGCCTGACAACCGTCGTGGGTCAGATTGATTAGTTGCCTCTGGCCCTTCAGGGGGAGTAGACACAGAGGAAGCACGGCTAGCAGACTTCAAGGTCTGATGGCGGCACCATATTGCCTCTTCCAGCTGTGCCCCCCTCCTCTTTCAGGAGGACATTGCTCTTAGGCAAGACAAACTTGAGGTATTAACTTTAGTGTACTCAAAGCTTGTGCCAAGCTATACAGCTTATCACACACAGCACTGTATAGCCCAAAGATACAGAACCTGACTGTGCCTGTAAACATGCACCCACAGTGACTTACGCAACCCAGCTTCTGCTACTGTGTCCCTCCTGACAGAGGCTTGCGTGTAGGAAGTATCTCTTTTAAAAACCACGCTATTTGCGGTTGCGCGGCGTGCTACATGTGCATGCCAATCGCTTCATGACGCGCTCCTCTTGCTCCGAGTGTATGCTTGTTTTTAAATGCCAAATTTTTCCTCGTGCGGATGATACTTTGCCACAGGCACACCACTGAAGGTGCTGCTTGATCCGAAGCTTCAGAGGAGACGGATGGGCGAGCGATTTACGCCAAGGCGAAAAACTACACGCAAACAACATTGGGCGAGAGCAGCATAAGCAACCAAATACGTTTTGTCACAGCTGATACCTTACAGGTAATCAGCTCAGGGTGAAAACATTATATTTAAACAAACAAGGTGTGCTTTAACATAACTGATACACCTACTGGTTTGCACAGGGAGCAAAGAAAATGTTTAAACCAACAAGGTGTTCTTTGACACAGCTGATACACCTACTGCTTTGCTCCGGGAGAGCAAAAATGTTTAAACAAACCAGGTGTGCTTTGACATAGCTAATACACCTATTGTCTCTTGTAGAGACTAACATGGCACTTGGTATCTGTTATCTTAAAGAGAACAATGCATACAAATATTTTTACAAATATTTTAAAGTGGATTTACCAGTCCTGCCACAGGATTTTGTTTTGTAACAAGAATCCAATCTCCACCCATCACGGTGAGTTACTGTCACTTTCCAACCTTCAAGGACTGGGTCCCCTTGTTTTGAGGTGCCACTCCCTTGGACCTGTGGAACACCCTGCCGGAGCGCCTTGGGGATCGGTTTTACCAAGGGTCCGGATCCCAGGGTCCAGTGCCTTAAAAGGACAACGGTCAGGGCACCAATAGCAGGAGGACTCTAGGACCCAGCATTCGTCAGAGCAGGTAAAGCGCTTTAGGACCCAGCATCTCTACCAGCACCTCACCTGGGCCTTTATAAGGGAGCCAGTCCTTGTCTAAAGTGCTGTTTGATCTTCAGCTGCTACCAACGTTCCCGTGTTTCCTGTGATTCCTGGTTACCAACTCGGTTTGTTCCAGATCTGTCACCGGCTCATTCACTCCTCTGCCTGCTACCAGTCCTGAATTCAGCTTCCACTTGACCTCGTCTCCTCTGTTACCCAACTGGCCCCGAACCTTGACTTGAATCGTCTATCTTCTGTCTCAGCAACCCTAGTTACCTGCTACACCTTACAGGTGCAACCTGCCTGCAGTAGCCCTGCAGCACAACAGCGGTGTTCCTGAAGCCCTTTTCTGCAAGCAACTCTGCAGGCGACCTGTGCTACTTTGGGCCTGACTCCTCCTGTCTCACCTCCAGGAAGCCCTCTCTCCATTGGCCTCCAGCACTTGATACCTGATAGTATCAAACAGCCAGGATGTCTGAGGCCGAGAGAGGTGCTTCTGCACTGGAAACCCTTTGTCAGCAGATGGCGGTGCTGACGCAGGCAGTCAAAAATCTCCAGGAGGGTTACTTCCAGCTCGAGGGTCGTTTTCATGCCCTCACAGGTTCTATGACTTCCACCGAATCTAACTAAGCCTCAAGCCCCGCCTTTACACTAGTGTCCTCCATGTCAACTGCTGCCGCTCCACGCGCTGTGTTACTGCCTCCTCCAGAGCCCAGAGTTCCCACTCCTGAGCGCTTTTCAGGGGACTAGCGGAGGTTCAGGGCTTTCAGGAATGCCTGCAAACTTTACTTTGTCCTGCTACAGAGGACCTTTGCTTCAGAAACTGTCTGAGTGGGGTTCATCATCACCCTCCTATCTGATGAACCACAATCCTGGGCCCATAATATCCTAGAATGAATGGATAAGGTGCTGAACTCAGTTACCATGTTTTTTGAAGCCATGGCTACTTTATATGATGACCTGCAGAAAACTGCCACCGCAGAGTCTGCCCTTCATTCCCTGGTGCAGGGAAGACGACCAGTGGAGGACTATATTGGGGAGTCCCGTAGATGGACAGCTGATGCCGGATGTAATGACGCAGCTTTGATGTATCAATTCTGTTTAGGCCTACATGAAACCATCAAGGAGGGGCTGGCTAGGTCCAAAGCTCCCGCCACGCTAGAGGCTCTTATCCAAACTTCCATCCAGCTGAATAGGCGTCTGCGGGAGCGACGCTTTGAGCGTTCTCTGACCTTTTCGGCCAACCTGGGTACAGCCCAAGGTCCCGGCTCCAACATTTCCCGCCGCTGCTCCTCCAAATACCTCCGATATAGAACTAGTGCAGATTGGTCTACTCCGACCCTCCTTAACCCCAGAAGAAAGAGGGCGCAGGCGGCAAAACAATCTCTGTTTCTACTGTGGAGCGCCAGGCCACTACCTACACAACTGTCCAATTCGGTCAAGTAAGTCCAGGCATTTTTACCCTTCATATGTTCAGCTATCTGGGACACTTGTTGCTCACATTATTATCCCCATCGTTCTGCAGGTGGCTGGAACAGAGGTCAAACTGCGGGCATTAATTGACTCTGAAGCTTGCAGCTGCTTCCTAGACATCAACCTGGCTAAAGACCTGCATATTCCTTTGACTACCAAAGATCAAAGATGAGACATTCACCTAGCTGATGGCAGTCCACCCAGTTCCGGACCTATTACCCAAGAAACTGTCCCTATTCTGACACAGGACACCAGAAACTTTTTAGTTTTGATGTAATCAGAATTTCCATTTCTCCAGCTATTCTATGAATACCGTGGCTACAAGCCCACCACCCATCAATGGACCAGTCCCGAGGGGAGGTCACCTTCTCATTAGTCCCTTCAGTCTACTTCGACTACCTTGACGTCTTTGACAAAAGGAGAGCTGAAACCCTGCCTCCACAGTGGTCCTATGACTGTCCTATTAAGCTCCTCCCCAGAGCAGAAATTGTCAGAGGTGGAATTGGAGGCTCTCAGACAGTACATCGAGGAGAACCTAGCCAAATGTTTCATTCGTCCCTCTTCCTCGCCTGCCTGAGCAGGCAATCTCCCTCAGACCTTGCATTGACTTCTGGGAACTCAACAAAATAACTATCAAAAATAGGTACCCTCTTCCCCTCGTTCCGGAGTTGTTCCAGAGGTTTTAAGCAGCCCGGGTATTTACAAAACTGGACTTGAGAGTAGCATATAATCTGGTCCGCATTAGGGAGGGGGACTAGTGGAAAACAGCCTTCAGAACACGCTTTGGCCATTTTGAATACCTTGTGATGCCCTTTGGGCTATGCAGTGCCCCCGCAACATTTCAACACCTGGTCAACGATATCTTCAGAGAGTACCTTGACTTATTTCTGATCGTCTACCTGGATGATATCCTGATCTTCTCCCCCTCACTCGAGCTCCACCGAGTCCACGTCAAGAAGGTATTACACACCCTCCGCAGGCATGGTTAGTACGCCAAAGCAGAGAAGTGCGATTTTAAGAAACAATCTATTCAATTTTTGGGAATCATAATCTCCATTGAAGGGATTTCCATGGATCCCCAGAAGGTCTCAGCAATCCTAGACTGGCCCGCACCTTCAGACTGAAAGGGAGACCAAAGATTCATAGGCTTTGCCAATTTCTACTGGAGATTTATTATTTCTCAACTATCATTGCCCCAATTACTCAACTCGCATGTCTCCATACCCGTTTCCTCTGGAATCAGGAAGCCCAAGTAGCCTTTGAAAAACTCAAAACCTTGTTTACCTCTTCTCCGGTGTTGCAACACCCGGATCCAGCCCTCCCTTTCGTTCTTGAAGTAGACGCTTCTGAAGTAGCAACTGGAGCCATGCTTTCTCAGCGTCTGGGCCCAAAAGCTCTACTACACCCAGTAGCTTTCTGCTCTAATAAATTAAACCAGGGAGAAAGAAACTACGACATAGGCGACCGAGAGCTTCTGGCTATTAAAGTGGCCTTCGAAGAGCGGCGATATCTATTGGAGGGCGCCAATCACCCGATCATGACCTTTACTGACCACAAAAACTTAGCGTACCTAAGGTCCGCCAAACGTTTAAGATCTCGACAGGCTAGATGGGCATTATTCGTCTCAAGATTTAACTTCCATTTAACATATAGGCCAGGATCCAAGAACGGGAAGGCAGACGCCTTGTCCCGGATGTTCCCTGAATCTATGGAACCTGCTCCACCGAGCACCATTCTTTCGGCCCAGAACATTTTATTGATTCAACCCAGCTTGAAATCATTGAACGAGCCTCTGCTTCATGCCCTGAATCTGAACAGGCCTTGTTAAGGAAACAAGATGGATTACTCTGGCATCAGGATAAGGTCTTCATACCTCAGGAGGCAAGGCTTCAGGTCTTCAAGATGTACCACGACCACCAGTTAGCCAGCCACTTTGGAGCTTGTAAAACAAGTGAGCTCACCCAAGGGTCCTTCTGGTGGCCCAACCTAAGTCGAGATTGTAGAGCCTATATCAGATCCTGCTCTGTGTGCTTACGTAGCAAGGGTGACAAAACAAGGCCCTGGGGACTATTGAGACCTTTACCTATTCCTAACCGTCCGTGGCAAAGGATCTCCATGGATTTTTTTGTGGAGCTTCTGCCCTCTGAGGGTTTTACTGCCATTGTGGTGGTGGTGGACCGCCTGTCGAAGATGGCCCCTTTCCTACCCTTTGTAGGCACACCTTCAGCAACTTAGACTGTGCACATATCATCAAGGAAATTGTTAGACTCCACGGCTTTCCCAGTAGCATTGTTTCAGATCGGGGGGTACAATTTACCTCCAAGTTTTGGAGAGCTCTTTGTAAGGCCTTAAAAATAGAACTTTGCCTCTCATCGGACTACCATCCTCAGAGCAACGGAAAAACTGAGCATATGAATCAAACCTTGGAGCAGTACTTCCGCTGTTTCTAAGCCCTTTCACAGGCAGCAGGGCCTCGTTGCTCCCACTGGCGGAGTTTGCTTATAACAATTCGCTACACTCAGCAACAAACCCGTCTCCGTTCTGGGCCAACTACGGATTCCACCCGCTTGCCTTGCCTGAAACTATATCTGAATCTGCAGTACCTGCTGTTCAGGACAGACTTGCTTTTATACGGCAAAACTACAGAACCCTCCAAGAATGCATACTGAAGGCTCAAACCGACTGCAAAAAGTTTTTTTCAAAATAAATGCAGGGGGAATCCCTCCTTTAAAAACGGGGATGAGGTATGGCTGTCTTTGGCCAATCTGAAACTGCCATGCCCATCAAAGAAGCTGGGGCCTAAATACATCGGCCATTTCCAATCAAACATGAGGTAAACCCAGTGGCGTTTGAATTATCCCTGCCTGACTCTTATAGGGTTCACCCGGTTTTCATGCCTCTCACCTTAAATCGGCCATTCTGGATCCATTTCCTGGGAGAGTGGAACTAACTAACTGTTGGTGGAGTCAATATTGGATTGCAGGAAGCAAGGCAGGCAAATCCAATATCTGATCAAATGTAAGGGGTATCCACCCGAAGAAAGCTCCTGGGAACCGAAGAGCAACATCCATGCCCATAGACTCCCTCAGGAATTTCATGCCAGATATCCGAGAAAGATGGCCCAGTCGGGCATCTGGAGGCTGCCCTTCGGGGCCGGTGGGGGGGGTTTGGGGCACTGTCAGGGCACCAATAGCAGGAGGACTCTAGGACCCAGCATCAGAGCAAGTGAAGGGCTCTAGGATCCTGCATCTCCGCCAGCACCTCACTTAGGCCTTTATAAGGGAGCCAGTCCTTGTCTAAAGTGCTGTATGATCTTCAACTGCTACCAACGTTCCCGTGTTTCCTGGGATTCCTGGTTACCGACTCAGCTTGTTCCAGATCTGTCTCCGGCTCGCTCCCTGACTTTGACCTCAGCTTGTTTAACGAATCTCCTCTGCCTGCTACCCATCCTGACTTCGGCTTCCATGTGACCGTGTCTCCTCTATTACCCACCTGGCACCGAATCTTGGCTTGAATCATCTATCCTTTCTCTCAGCGACCCTAGTTACCTGCTACACCTCACGGGTGCCACCTGCCTGCAGTAGCCCCGCAGCACAACAGCGGTGTTCCTGAAGCCCTTTTCTGCAAGCAACTCTGCAGAGGCGACTTGTGCTACTTTGGGCCTGACTCCTCCTGTCTCACCTCCAGGGGAGTCTGGAACTTAGCTGCAAGGGAAGCACTGTCTTCATTGGCCTCCAGCACTTGATACCTGATAACAACGTTAGAGGCAAAACCTTGTATCTGCTTTCCCGAGGCTCAGGTACCATCTTTTTAGCCATTAACCTTTTTGTGGATGGATCCAGTGCTGTATCCTGGCCTAGGCCAACAAGGCCCGGGCCTAGGGCGGCACTTTGCAGGGGGGGCAGCAAAATAAATATTTCATTATTTGTAAAATGACTATGGACTTCCTATTTATTATACAAGTAAGTAAAATAATCCTATAATTACAATCAGTGGCAGCAAACACAAGTTCAAATATCTTAAAAGAGTAATCTTACTAATCCCGCGACATAAGGCTGTACTAATGGGCACTGATAAGGCTGCACTGGTGGCCACTGATGGGGCTGCACTGGTGACCACTGATGAGGCCACACTGATATGATGCACTGATGGGCAGTAAAGAGGCGGCACTGATAAGGCTGAACTTATGAAGCTATGCTGAAGGGCACTGATAGACTGTGGATATGGTCTGTGGTTTACAGATGACAGGGTGGGTCATAAACAGGAAGGGGTGTGGCCTTTACAGGAAGGGGTGGCTCATATTTAAATTAGGGGGTGCACAAATTTAGTCAGGCCTAGGGCAGCACAAAACCTAAATACACCACTGGATGGATCTGATTGCTAACCCCTTAGATTCCGTGATCTTTGATCAGGGTGCATAGTATAATCTTCTTTTTTAGAAAAAACATAAAATGTGGAGAGCTTCTCCATAATGACCATCACCTTTAAGACGATGGCGAAAAACTGAAGTATTTCCTGTATAGGAGGGGTTATATAGGGGGACTTCCTGTCTGATTGGTTGCCAGTGTCCATTCATCTGAAGGTGGCCTATAACCCATACATAATGAGTATGGCTCTGTGTCCCGTTATTGCACGATAAAGCAAATCTTTGAGCTCCTGGAAAGTGACTTTGCCAAGGCTAAGATAATGTCAGACATTTATGAACATAGCCAAGAACTTTGCACATTTTACCAGGATTTACAATATTGTGTCATCTCTAAACCAGCATCTTAGTCTAGGCAGTAAAGGCCTGATCGTGCCTGAGCAAAGATGTCTCCTTTCTGGGAAAAATCAGATGTTAGGGGAATAATGTAATCTCTGAGGTAATAAATACTTGTAAGTCCTAAACTTACACACTACTTTGCATACATGAACTAACCAATTATAAATATTTATATACCTGATGCTTGGGACCCTTTAACTCTCTTTCTGCCGCAAACTAAAGGCATATGCAAGGTTGCTAAAGCAGCCAGGAGTTTGTTTTGAATCCAGTATTCCCTCTACTATATGTCTCAAGCTCACCTGTCCCTCCTATGTGCCCGGGACTTGCATGGCAGATGTCAGAATGGAAAGTGTAGTAAATATCTGTTTGCTGATCGGGGCTGCTCAGCATTGCAAAGAGCAGGTAAGTAAAACATGTTTATTATTTTAATTAAAAAAAAAACCAGTAAGCTTTAGCGCCACTTTATTTCCTCTAAACTGATGCGCTGTAAGGGCTTTAAAGCATTGCCTATGGAAAATGTTGGGCATTGTAGTCCTTTGGTGTTTCATGAGTGTGCAAATGTTTTGTATCTATGTACTCGATGCAGTCTCATCTTGCTTTTTTTTTACCAGAATATTCAATATTATATTATGTTTAGGTGCACTAAGATTATTTGAGAATGTTTTTACTGAAACGTTTGTTTTGATAAACAGGTGCATTAACGATGGCAACTGCCTCCAGTTTGTTCTACAGGGTCCCTACTTAGAGAAGATATACACTGCTCAAAAAAAAGAACACTTTTTTAATCAGAGTATAGCATCAAGTCAATCTGAGATATTGATCTGGTCAGTTAAGTAGCAGAGGGGGTTGTTAATCAGTTTCAGCTGCTTTGGTGTTAATGAAATTAACAACAGGTGCACTAGATGGGCAACTATAAGACAAAATTCAAAACAGGAATTGTTTTAAAGGTGGAGGCCACTGACATTTTTTTCCCTACTCATCTTTTCTGACTGTTTTTCACTAGTTTTGAATGTGGCTAGGGTCAGTGTCACTACAGGTAGCATGAGGCAAACCTGGACCCTATAGAGGTTGCGCAAGTAGTCCAACTCCTCCAGGATGGCACATCGAAATGTGCCATTGCCAGAAGGTTTGCTGTGTCTCCCAGCACAGTCTTAAGAGCATGGAGGAGATTCCAGGAGACAGGCAGATACTCTAGGGGAGCTGAACAGGGCTGTAGAAGGTCCTTAACTACACAGCAGGATCGGCATCTGCTCCTTTGAGCAAGGAGGAACAGGATGAGCACTGCCAGAGCAATACAAAATGACCTCCAGCAGGCCACTGGTGTGAATGTCTCTGACCAAACAATCAAGCAGACTTCATGAGGGTGGCCTGAAGGCCTGACATCCTCTAGTGGGCCTTGTGCTCACTGCCTGGCTGGGTGGAGCTTGATTGCCATTGAGCATCAGAATTGGCAGGTCCGCCACTGTGCTTTTCACAGATGAGCAGGTTCACCCTGAGCACATGTGACAGACGTAAAAGGGTCTGGAGACGCTGTGGAGAAAGGTATGCTGCCTGTAACCTCGTTCAGCATGACCAGTTTGGTGGTGGGTCAGTGATGGTCTGCGAGGCATATCCATGGAGGGATGCACTGACCTCTACAGGCTAGACAATGGCATCCTGACTGCCATTAGGTATTGGAATGAAATCCTTGAACCTATTGTCAGACCCTACGCTGATCCAGTGGGTCCTGGGTTCCTCCTGGTGCACGACAATGCCTGGCCTCATGTGGCGAAAGTATGCAGCCAGTTCCTGGAGGATGATGGAATTGATACCATTGAATGGCCCCATGTTCGCCTAACCTAAATCCAATAGAACACCTCCGGGATGACATGTTTCGGTGCATCCGATGCAGCCAGGTTGCATCTCAGTCTGTTCAGGTGCTCAGTGATGCCCTTCTCCAGATCTGGGAGGAAATACCCCAGGACATTATCTCTTGTCTCATTAGGAGCATGCCCTGACATTGGCATTCATACAAGCACATTGGGGCCATACAAACTACTGAGTACCATTTAGAGTTGCTGCAATGAAATTTCAGCAAAATGGACTAGCCTGCTGCATTATTTTTCACTTTTATTTTCGGGGTGTCTTTGAATTCAGCCCTCTGTAGTTTGATAATTTTCATGTCCATCAAATGATGTGGCATCCTTTGGCTAACAAATTACCAAGTCCATATCAGTATAGATCTCCAGCATGATATTTTTCCCCATTGAGATTGGATGTGTTTTCAAAGTGTTTCTTTTAATTTTTTTGAGCAGTGTATATTGTTTGAGGTTTTAGGTTATCTTTAGACCTAAAATGTGCATGTTAACATTTGTGCAAAGGAACAAAAAAGGAGGGGGTGTGCAGCAAAAGTGTTAAATTGGAATTAGGCCCCACTGAACCTAAGTTTTTCCCAGAATGTTGAAGTTTGCATGGCATATTTGTACGTTATGGCAAGCGCCCCCTCCAACGGGGATGACCAGGATGTCCTTTATCACACCATCGCTGGCGTCTTCTAGGTTCGGCCTCTTCTCTCACTGATATCTCCCACATGCATGCAATACTGGCACCTAACAGATGGTTGGATTGTAACCCGAACCAGCATGTAGGGCACAGTGTGTATTTAGAGAAACTTTGCTGGCAGGTAGGCAAGACACTTTTTTTTTTTTTTGCAAAGACATACAGAATCTTTTGCAATAAAAAATTGCCTGCCAGAAATGTATTTTTAAATTGGGCTTTAGTTTCACTTGAAGAGCTACTTCACTCTAGTTTATATACAGTTATTCCTTTAGATTGGCATTTCTCCTTAACCACTTGCCGCCCGGCCACAATGTATTGCGGGTGAGCGTTTGGTGTAGGTAAAGCGGTGTACCCATACGTCGCTGCCTACTTGCGAGTTTAGGGCTCACACCCAGCACACGCTGTGATTGTACACAGCGAGAGCTTGTCAGCAAGTCCCGACACACATTTAACTCCTTGATTGCCCTAAATGTTAACCCCTTCATAGCCAGTATCCTTAGTATAATGACGGTGTAAAGTATAATTACTAGGGATGCACCGAAATTTCGGCCACCGAAATTATTGGCCGAAAATGAGCCTATCCCATTTCGGCCGATAATGGGTTAACATTGCCAAAATTAATATGGCCGCCGTGAGGAAGGAGGAGGGTGCAGCGTAGGGCAGGTTTTAAAAGTCCCGCCTCTGGCCGCCCGCCCGCCTCTCAATGACGTCCCTACTACTACGATCTTTGTATGAATGAAGGGACATACCAGGCGGGAGGGCGGGGCGAGCGGCCGCTAACAGATATAACTATGTGATCCTTCACTGTCAGCGGGACTGTGTGTGAATGAGAACTGACCTGACACCGGGCGGGGGGGCGAGGGGGGAGCGGCCGCTAATAGCTGTAACTATGTGAGCCTTCACTTCCCTGTCAGGCATGTATCTCCGCTGACAGGGAAGTGAAGGCTCACATAGTTATAGTTATTAGCGGCCGCTCCCCCCACCCCTCGCCCGGTGTCAGGTCAGTTCTCATTCACACACAGTCCCGCTGACAGTGAAGGATCACTTCATTCATACACAGATCGTAGTGGTGACATCACCGGGAGGCGGGCCGCCGGCCAGAGGCGCTTCTTTTGAAAGAAGGACACCCGAGGAGGGACACTGAGGCAGTGGGGGGGGATGGGGGAGAGCTGAGGCAGCTTACCAATAGTATTTGTATTATGATGCATGAGGGGTTAATGTATTGTCACTGCTGGTCACTCATCTATTAGTGTCCGACCAGTGGCAGTTAATTAACCCCTTTGTGCTGCATTAGTGCAACCAGTTTGTGCTGCATTAGTGCAACCAGTATCAGTGATAATTAACACTGGTTGCACTGATACTGGTTGCACTAATGCAGCACAAAGGGGTTAATTAACTGCCACTGGTCAGTCACTAACAGATGAGTGACCAGCAGTGACAATACATTAACCCCCTCATGCTGCATAATACAAATACCATTGGTAATTAAATTAACCTCTTGCCAACCCATCACAGTACATATACTGTGACAGCTTGGCAGCGACAGGTGTACGTCGCTGCTTGTTTTTGGTGTATGCCCCTCTTCTATCTATTTTAAATTTTTTTGGGGGAAAAAGTCATTTTCGGTTTTGGTTTCGGTTTTCGGCCAAGGGCATCCTGCATTTTCGGTTTCGGCCCAGAATTTTCATTTCGGTGCATCCCTAATAATTACTGATCCCTGTATTAATGTCACTTGTGACGTCAGTGGCAGTTGGTCAGTTCCCCCCAATGTCAGTTAGGCTGGCCATTTGTGGTAAAAAAAAGTATATATATTCAAAGGAATATATTCTTCGCGTTCCAGCAGACGTCCTCTGATGAAACGCGTAGGGTGGAGTCTTTTACGTCACTTCCGACACTTGGAGCCAGAGCCGTGGAAAGCGGAAGCTTCCCGGCTAAAACTACTGATCGCGGACAGCCTGCAGCCTACTCTGTTAGTCACTACACTTAATCTTTCGGTTATATTAAGATACGGCACCAAGGGGTTTCCTTTCTTTGTTTGTATTTGAGGAATATAAACCTACAAGCGTTTTTTTTTTACCGGAGGAACCCCTGGGCATCATATTCTCTTATCCAGTGGAAGCTATAGCAGGTTGTATATAGGGTGCGACCCCTAGTGGCCACGCAGGTGGTTGCAACCCGGAGCCTTTTTTACTTATATTGAAAGTTCTTCTAAACTGATCGTCTTTTTATTGGAATTCTTTTCACCCCTGCTCACATTAACACTTATTCAAGGAGTTTTTTCATCTTTTGATTTATTCACTATTCTTAAGTTCCTAAGTATAAAATATCACTTGTATGATTTACACTGTACATTATCTACTTTTTTGAATAAAATTCACTGTCTCTCCTATTTTTCTTTGTGGGTTTTTTGCACTAGGACTTTGCACTGTACTATTGCACGATCATCTTTGAGCTCAGAAAAACCGGTCTCTGCTTAGACCGTGAGTCACTTGTGCACTTTATAATTTATTTATTTATTACATTCAATTATCACTATTCATTTGACACAATATTTATTCACTTGAAAAGGTAGCGCCGTTTTCAACCCTTTTTGCACATATTTCACATAGGGGAATCATTTGAAACATGTATAGCAGACGTGGTTATACATTCATTTTTATAATATTTATTCTGCTCAACCGTGTGTTCAAGTGAGTTCCATCGTGATAGGTCTTGCCGGATAGTGTTAAGTAGGGGCATATAATTAGTTTAATAGAGTTTAGGAAAGGGTGGAGTTAATGATATTCCCAAATATTTTAAAGATGAGCTTTGCCAGGTGAATGGAAAAGATTCTCTGAGTATATTTGTTTTTTTTTGCGGCACCAAAAGATTTACTATTTTGGATTTGGTGAGATTGATCTTGAAATTCGAGACTGCGCCAAATGTGGAGAAGAGTGCTAGTAGATTGGGTAATGTACTATGTGGTTGCCTTATGTAAAAAAAGAATTCCATCAGCATATGCGGCATACTTGTGTTTCGTTGGGCCTATGGGAATACCATGGATATGAGGATTTTGTTTAGCGATGGAGAGAAAGGATTCCAGGGAGAGCGCAAATAGCAAGGGAGATAATGGGCATCCTTGCAGTGTGCCGTTGTGTAAGCTAAAAGGTTCACTGAGTATACAGTCTACTTTTATCTGGGCAGTTGGGTGTTTGTATAATGCTGCGATTCGGGCAATCAAGTCCACAGTGGGCTAGTACTGCTAATAAGTATTTCCAGTCCACCCTATCAAATGCCATTTCAGCATCAGTAGAAAGCAATAGGGTGGGCTGGGAACAGCGTCTAGTGTGGGCGATTAGTACAGTGTTCTTATACTGTAGAGTTATCTTTGGCTTCTCTACTGGAAATTAAACTGGATTGGTCTGGAGAGACCCATCTCGGAAATTAGAGGCAGAAGTCTATTCGCAAGGACTTTCTCATAAATTTTAGCATCAATATTTAACCGCTTGCCGACCGCCGCAAGTAGATATACTGCGGCGGTCAGCCCCTCACAGGCAAAGTGACGTATATATACGTCACTAGCCTGTGAGGCTCTGGGGAGCGAGCGCGGGCCGCCGGCGGCGCGCTCCCGCAAGGTCACGGACCCCCACCCGCGCGTGTGACCGGCGGACCCGATGTCCGCTGGTCACTCTGCGATCGTCGGGGGAGAGGGAGAAAGGCAGGCAGCTTGTGTAAACAAGCTGCCTGTCATTCTCCCCTGTGTAGAAACACTGATCATACGGTTCTACTATGTAGGACCTTTGATCAGTGTTCCTACAGCTCAAGCCACAGCCAATCACAGTTAGAATCACGCCCCTAGGGACACACACAGCCCCTCCCTCTCAAATAAAGTTAACCCCTTCACTGCCAGTGTAATTTTACAGTAACAGTGCATATATATATAGCACTGATTACTGTAGAAATGTCACTGGTAACCCCAAAAATGTCAGTCAAGGGTCCGATCTGTCCGCCCCAATGTCGCAGTACCGCAAAAAAATCGCAGATCGCCGTCATTACGCGTTAAAAAAAAAAAACAACAAAAATTACAAAAATCTTTCCCTTTGTTAGTAAACGTGATAACTTTTGCGCAAACCAATCAAAATACGCTTTTTGCGATTTTTTTTACCAAACATATGTAGCATAAAACAAATTGGCCGAAAATGTTAAAAAATGTTGATTTTTACGTTTTTTTGGGGGGAATTTCATATAAAAAAATGTGAAAAATATTGTTATTTTTGCAAAATTGACGCTCTTTTTTTGTTTATAGCACGTGATCAAAAAATCGCACAGGTGATCAAATACCACCAAAAGAAAGCTCTGTTTGTGGGAAAAAAAGGACGTTAAATTCGTTTATGTACACGGTCGCACGACCGCGCAATTGTCCGTTAAAGTCACGCAGTGCCGAATCGCAAAATACCCCCTGGTCTTTTAGCAGCCAAATCCTCCGGGGCTTAAGTGGTTAACTGAGAGATAGGTCTGTAGCTACTACAGCAGGTGGGATCTTTTCCTGATTTGGGAATAATTGTGATGTGAGCATGAAGCGTTTCAAGTCTGAATGTGCTGCCCTCAGATATAGAGTTGGCGTAGATGGTTAGATGTGGGAGTAGGGTATGTCGAAAAGTTTTGTAGTATTTGGCTGTGTAGCCATTGGGGCCAGGGGCTTTATGAGATGCAAGTGAATTCACGGCCTCTCTCATCTCCTCTTTCGAAACGGGTCTCTCCAACTTTTGTAGCTCGTCGGTGTGAAAGTTTGGGGATACTCGATTTGGCTAGGAAGTCCGAAATAAGATTAGAATGAGTAGAGGGGTCAGTCATAGGGCTTTCTCCTTGAACATTATATAACCGTTGGTAGTACTCTTTAAAGGCTTCAATCTAAGAGTATGGGCTAGTAGTTTACTGGGTTTGTTGCCCCATTTGTAAATATCTCTTGATACCAAGGGGAAAACTCGCTTTTGCTCTAGGTGTAGAAGATTTTTAAGTTATTCGCGCTTAGCTACAAGTTGGGAGAGAATAGATGGGTGGTTAGTGTGTTTATGGATACTCTCCAACTCTCCAACCCTGCACAACCTCTCAGGAAGAAGGGAATGTGTTCTTTATTCCTGCAAGATCCTAATTCTATAAGCTTGCCTCTCATAAAGGCCTTATGTGCCTCCCATCGAATAGACAGAAAGATATGCACCGCCTCATTATCAATAAAGTATTGTTGAAGATACGAGTTGAGCAAAGAGACGTCATTCGGATTGGAGTCATTAAGCTTTCAGTTGGTCCTTTTGGGGGATAATGTCGGGATGATAATTTGTGCTGTGACAGGAGCGTGGTCAGATAAGGTGGTTATCCCTATGTTAGCCTTCTGGAATCATTCTAAGAGATAGTGATCCATGAAAATGTAATTAATTCGCGAATATGTGGAATGTAATTAGGAATAGTAGAAGTAGTCTCGTCCTGTTGGGAATAATGTACGCCAAGTGTCTTTTAGTTGGTGTGCATGTAGGCGCTTACGTATGTAGGCCAGTTTTTTGTTAGTAAAATGGGTAAACCCCCGAGATTTATCAGAGTGCGGGTGAAGGGCCAGATTGAGGTCTCTGCCAAGAACCACTAGTCCCTGAGCAAAGTACGTTAGTTTGGACAGTATTTGAGAAAGGAATTCCATCTGCTTATGGTTTGGAGAATAAACAGTTGCAAATATACAAAGAATGTTTCCTATGTGCCCCTTTAAGAAAAGGTATCTGCCTTGGGGGTCTGCCATCATGGTTTGTAACTGAAAGCCGACATTCTTATGAAACCCAGTGGCGACTCCCTTGGCTTTGTGGATATCAGAAAGGCTTTAATAATCGAAGGGATAAATGACGGAAGAGATTTTTACAGAGGTGGAGTGAGTCAGATGGGTTTCCTTGTAGGAAGGCTACACACAAGAGAGCCGTTTTAACTCCCGAACTAATTGGTGCCTCTTACCAGCGGCATTTAAGCCGCGTACATTATAGGATACGAAGGGGAGATTCTTTTGGGGCTGCTTCTGGCCGGTTTTCTCCGGGCACAAACCAGGGGTAAGTGACCTGGACACAGGGGTCCTAAGTGTTGGGCTGGGGGAGCGGATGGATTCACATCCACGGGTCCGAAAATTTAGACCGTGGCCTACCGACCGGACGCTATTCGGGGAGGCCCAAGTGAGGGTGGCTGGAGCCACCACCCTCCGTTTGGGCATCCTCCCTCTCCCCCATTGTTCTTGGGCGGTTGGCTCTGGCAGACTTTACGCCCAGGAGGCGGGGCGCCCACAGAAATTTAGGCCGCGACTTGCAGCCTACTGGGTCCTGTGGCCGAATGGGCGCCTCTTTTTGGGGGGCGGCCCCCTGTGAGTGTCCTGTAGACACCTGACTTCCCTTGGATGGAATCTGTGCGGCTGGTCCTCCACCAAAATTTAAGCCACGGCTTGTGGCCTACTAGGCCTTGCGGCTAGCTTGGCATCTTCCCTGGAGGTGGGGGTGGTCACCTGTGCTTGATGACAGCATGCCGCCATTATTGCATAGGGCACCCCCCCTTTAGCGCTGTGGATCATGTTGGGTACCTTTGCCTGTGTTTTCACGTCACTGCGGAAAGGCCCCCTTTAAGGGGGGCATTTATTTTCATTAGGGGCTTGGAGGGCAACCCCCCCCCCCCGCGGGGTCCAGTAGGTGGTCCATTCGTGGGCCCTGGGTCGGTGTCCCTTTGTGGGATCGTAGTCGGCGACCCTCACCTGCCTGTTTTGTATCTATGTAACAATCCTAATTGTTATGTTTCAGGGTGAGATTAGTATGTAATGACCCTACTGGGTCTGCGTCCATGCACTTCGAGTGCTCTGATAGTGAGGATGATTCCTCTTCTACTGCAGCCACGCATGAAATGGCCCTTGTGGATGCACTGATTGTATCGGTGCGGGCAACTTTAAAAACTGGAGGATGCAGCTGCTGCGTAGAAGGTGCCAGTCCCCTTTTGTACCCGCAGCTCCCCAAAAGCGACAAAAGGTTTTTCTTTTTTCCGCCTATGACAACATTTTCACGAGTCAGTGACCTAAACACAATATGTTGGTGCCTAAGCATTTTCACTAGACGGTATCCCTTTGAAGAGTCCCTGTTAAAAAAAAAAAAAAAAAAAGTGGTGGATTCTCAGGTTTTCAGGCTGAATAACTCCACTCTAATTCCGGGGGAGGCTTTTAAAGACCCCCTTTGACAGGAAAGCCGAGACTTTGGTCCCCCACATGTTTACTGTGGCCGGTTTGGTCCTTACGCCGGTGTTCAACGATGCATTGGTGTTCGAGACTTTAACGAAGTGGGCAAAGCTTTTGCACCAGGATCTGGAGGGGGAACAGCTTCCCCCCTGCCCATGCGAGCTGGGGGACCAGTTGGTCCAGGGGTTACAGTTTGTCTGTGGTGCCTCTCTAGATGCATCTCCCTTGGTTTCTAGGCTGTCCGTGACAGCAGTGGTTCTTCTGCGCATGATGTGGCTGAAATGCTGGTCTGCGGACCAGCCTTCCTAGAAGGCCTTATCTGTTCTCCCCTTTTTGGGTGATCGCCTGTTTGGATCTTCCTGGATGATATCATTAAGGGTCTTACAGGGGGGAGGAGTACTCTTCTTCCACAGGCTGCCAGGGGCAAAGAGTCTTGTCACAGAGAGCGGGCTCTTCCTGACCTGCAGACAATCCCTCTTCTGCCTGAAGGAGCGCCCTCACCCGTGTCTGAGGTGGGGGGAACGTTTTGCTTCTTTCCTGGAACCATGGACCTCTCTGATTCAGGTGGGTCCATGAGCTGATCCGGTCCGGCTACAAGATTGAGTTTCGGTCTTATCCTCCAGTAGGGTTTTTTCCTTCCAATGTGCGTTAGTCCCCAGACCGCCTGCAGAGTCTCTTCGGGGTGGTGCAAGACTTTATACTTCATGGGGTGAGTGTTCCGGTTTCAAAATCTGAAAGTTTTCAAGGTTTCTAGTCAAACCTGTTTACAGCTCCCAGGAAGGAAGGCAAGGTATGTCCAATCCTGGACCTCAAGGCTTTGCACCGCTTGTACGGGCAGAGAAGTTCCAAATGGAGTCCATTCATACAATAGTGGCATCCCCACATCAAAGGACGCTTACCTTCATATTCCAATATACGTCGGTCTTCAGAGTTTCCTCCGCTCGCCATGGGTGAAGAGCATGATCAATTCATGGCATTACCCTTTGGTCTCGGCCTCAGCTCCTCAGGTATTCACAAAAGTGTTGGCCCTGGTGTTGGCATTGTAGCGGTAGCGGGGGATTGCGGTACTGAGTACCTGGACTATCTTCTTCTGCAAGCAGAGTCTCCGACTGCTCTAAAGGACAACCTGGAAATTACTGTACGGACTCTGTAGGAGTTTGGTTGGAAATTGAACTTCCAAAACTCTCTTCTGGTTCTGTCCACCAAGTTGGACTATCTGGGTCGGACTCTGGACTCGGCTTCGGCCAGGGTGTTTTTTCCATGCGAACAACTCCAAAGCTGCAGGATGCAACTCGGCTCCTGTTGTTAAGCCTTACGCCTTTCCCCCGCTAAAACTTCTGCCGAGTCTCCTTTGAAGGATCGAGGGATGTCCTAATGGTCAAGAAGATTCTGGAGCTTTGTCAGTCTGTGAACGAAAGAGAAAATTTTATTTTTTTCTTACCGTAAAATCCTTTTCCTCTAAAGTTCATTAACTGACACAGCACCCACCCCTCTTGAGTTGGGTTGTTTTTCTTCTGACACTGCTTGCCACTAAACTTAATGCCTATAGCAGGAAGTGGGAGTATACCCCCTGGGACTGCCCCCTAGGCGTAGTAAATCTTTTTTCCTGCCTAGTGTCCTACTCCTGTAGGGGGCAGCATAATGGTCAAGAAGATTCTGGAGCTGTGTCAGTCAATGAACATCAGACAAAAGGATTTTATGGTAGGACAAAAATCCAAATTTTTTTTTTTCAGAATTTTCAGTCTTTCTTTTTTTTTTTTTTTTTTTTTTTGTCTCATAAAAAAAAAAAAGAAAAAACAGTGGTGATCAAATGCCACCAAAAGAAAGCTATTTTATTTTGTTTTGGTGTTGCATGACTGCGTAATCGCCAGCTTAAGTAGCGTAATCGCCAGTTAAAGTAGCGCAGTACCAGCAAATGGCCTGGTCATGAAGGGATAAAACCTTCTGGAGCTCAAGTGGTTAATCTTGCAAAATTGATAGGCAAAGGAGGAGACAAGGAGAACATTTACAGCGTGTTCCAGGATATTTTATACAGATTGCTCAGCAGGGACTAGTGAATGTTTACTGAAGCAGGACATTCCCTACTTATCCCGCTGGCTGGTCCCTTTTTTTACTACCTATGTATTTATATTTAGAAACTCAACAACAATAAATAAGTGCAGCGATTAAACAGACAGTAGGAGAGTAAACCCTCTCTACAGTTACTTTTCAAATAATTGCATAATTTTCTCTTCTGGTACAAGGGGCTTTCTGAGCCGAAGTGGAGTAAAATGGCTTGTGGGTGTACATACAAGTGCAATAACCTATTACTCTCCATGGTAACTCTTCTAATATCTATCTGTGTATGTCTCTATCCATCTGCCTATGTGTTATGCTAACAGTTTGTGATCCAAATATAATTCTAATATTAACACTGTAGGTTGTTTATCTTCCATTAATATTTACTTTCCAAATGTATATAATGCAGTTGTATAAATAGGAAAATTTAGACGTTCATATTTCCATTACCTTTAATTTACCTTTAATTTTTACTATGATCTTCAAATGTTCCTATAAGAACCTGATCAGACCCATAATGTTTCTAAAGGAACAGGTTTGCTGACGTGCAAGCACAATTACCTGTTTTGGCCCTAAAATTGCTTGTGTCTCTATAAATCCTCTTGCATCCAAGGTTTCGGCTATATATGAGGCCTCAATTTCTGCAAAAGTCAAGATTACTCAGAGTCTCCTAATGTCTTTAAAGTCAACCTGACCTCAAAAAGTGAAGATGTGCTATCAGCTGGTGAACAACTTAAAATGTTAAGTGTTCCTAAGCAGTACCTGGAAAAATGTGCCTTTTTGTTGTGAATTTCCCCTGAAAATAGCTGTGTACTTTCTGTGCCCTCGTCCTCATAGCTTTATGTCTTCAGTCTGAAATTATTTAAGACATTATTGGATTGATTTACTAAAATTGAAGAGTGCAAAATCTGCTACAGCTCTGCACAAAAAACAATCTGCTTCTAGGTTTTTTTATTTATTTTTTGGTCAAAGCTTAAAGTGATTGTAAAGTCTTGGTTTTTTTTTTTTTGTTTTTTTTTACAATAACAAACATGTTATATTTACCTTCTCTGTGCAGTGGTTTTGCACAGGGCAGCCCAGGTCTCCCTCTTCTCAAGTCCCTCGTTGCTGCTCCTAGCGCCTCCCTCCATTCGAGTGCCCCCACAGCAAGCAGCTTGCTATGGGGGCACCCGAACCGAGCTGCAGCTCCGTGTGTATATTCAGACATGGAGCTGCGGTTCGGCCCTGCCCCCTTTGTCTCCTGATTGGCTAACTGACTTGGATTGACAGCCGGGGGGCCAATGGCGCCGTGGCTGTGCCTCAGCCAATCAGGAGGGAGAGTCCCGGACAGCCGAGGTACTCGTGGACATCGTTGGACAGAGATGGAGCTAAGGTAAGTATTAGGGGGTGCTGGGGGGGCTGCTGCACACAGAAGGCTTTTTATCTTATTGCATAGACTGCATTAAAGCAGAGTTCCAGTCTATTTTAGTTTTAATAAAAGTCAGCAGCTACAAAAAGTGTAGCTGCTGGCTTTTAATAAACACACGCTTACCTGTCCCACGATCCAGCGATGCGGCTGCCCAAAGCCCTGCTCCTTTCTCTCACCTCTCTTCAGCGCCGGCATCACAAGTGTGGGCACCCGGGTCTGACAGCTTGCAGATTCACAGCCAGGTGCGCACTGTGCTTGTGTGAGTGGCGCTGCGCTTCCTCAGTGGCAAGGAAATCCTCTGGGACCTGTGACGTGTCCCAGAAGATTGCAGGGAGGGAGGGGGAGATGAAAAGTGGGAGCAGGTACCTGTCAAAACTAGGCTCCCCCTCCCAAAAAAATGACATGCCAAATGTGGCATGTAAGGGGGTGAGGAGTGCTTAAAGCATAAGTTCCACCTTTGGTTTGAACTCCGCTTTAAGATAAAAAAAACCTTCTAACTTTACAACTTCTTTAATTAAACAAGCTGATAGAAGCGGATTGGCTACCATGCACAGCTTCACCAAATCTTACCCTCTCCAGTTTTAGTTAATGGACCCTAGTGTCTCTAGCTGAAAGTCAAATTTTTCTTGAGATTTAGTGATGTCACTACTGTGCTGCTTCCTGTTTTCCTTGCTGGAGAGAAAGCTGTACCCGAAGACCAGTAAGTGCAAGGACCTCCCTTTTTTCTGTTTTATTTATTCTGTGAAACTCTTGCTGTTGCTTTGTTATTCCTCCATCAGTCAAAAAACTACCTGTCCTCAGGGGGCAGCTCTGGCATGAGGAAACACATCAATGCAAGATGGCTGCTTCCACACATCTCAGAACAAACATACTGTATGTCTTGTCTTTTTGTACCCAAAATTGAATTTTAGTAGCTTCTTAAATTATTTTTTGCTATCATTCTGGATTGCATTTTCTATGTTATTATTGCGACAGTTTGATGAAAAGGCCAGCAGCCACCCTAGGAGCACTCACTGCCTATACCACCTTACTGTTTGTGCTTTCCGTTATTTCTGGTGCGCTCATTTTGAATAGGGAAATTTTCACCTACAAATTATATCAGTAGATGAACGCATATGTTTTTTTTTTTTTTTTTCATAAATACATTTTTTTCAGATCAGTGAATTGGCCTGAACAGTGGCTCACTTAAGATGAGTGACAACTGTGACAGTGTGAGTCCCTGCCACTGTGAAAATGTTTCTTGAAAGGACACAGGGATTGTGCACATGCAGAGACTTCGGAGTATAAATTGTGAGCGGTTAAAACTGAAAAACTGTGAATTTAGTATTCCCTGATTGGGCTCTGAAGTTTGGAGATTTCGAAGTGATTTGGGAGGAAATCTCCAACCCAGAGTCCATGTCTTGCTGAAGACCAGCAGGTCCAGGTGCACACAGTTCTTATAGGCTACTTTTAAAACTCATCCGTTGCAAAAACAAATGCGTTAGTGGCACAATTTTTAAAGGATGTTTGACTCCAAAAACGCATCGCGGGTGCGTTTTTGCCACAATTTGACCATGTTTTTTAATGCTTTCAATGAGATGGTGTGTTTTATTAACTCGCCAAACATGCTCCAAACAGGGTTTTTTTTTTTCACTGCAACTGGAATGCACCATCCCGGTGTGGACACATTCATTGATTTTAAAGGGAAGCATTTCTCATGAGCTTTTCAGCCGCTTTTCTTTTAACAAAAAAGCGCTTGAAAAAATCCTCAGTATGAAAGCAGCCATAATGATTAAGCATAGCTCAGGGCTCCCAACAGGAGACAGGAGGTCTCAGCATAGGGGTCAGGAGGGCTCCACATGCGGACAAGAGGCTTCCGGTACAGGAGACAAGTGACTACAGGGGCAGCATGCTTGCGCACCAAGGTCTGTCCTCTATGGCAGTCAGGTGCCTTGTCCAACCAGACCTGTGACAAAGACAATGTGGGTCAATGTGGTATCCTGAGGCAGTGGTGCTGCAAGGTAGCAGTTTGTGCGACCAAGACACTAGCTAAGTGTCTATTCTAGCCTGAAGAAAAGGAGTTCTGACCAGGCTGGAGCCTGAGAAAACCCGATGGCCAGGAGGTTGAAAATTGTTAGGCTTCATGTACACAGTATGTTTGAAAACCTCTGCTGAACGCTTGAACTTGACAGCTAGTAACTGACTGTTAAAAACATCCGTTTTGCCACGTTTATGTTGTGTTTATGCGTTTAGCAGCATTTGCGTTTAGAAGCGTTTTTACATTGTAAAATGGTCAGAAATGTGTCCCCATTGAAAACATCTATAAACTAAATGCTTATAAATGGGAGTTACCGCGTTTGCATGCTGTTACAAGTATTTGGCATTTCAAATGCCAATAAATTTCCGTCTGAAGGTATTTTTTTGCTTTTCAAAAAATGCCACCAAACTCAACTGCCTCTAAACAAATATAAACGACTCCACGTACATGGACAGATAAAATAACATAGAGGAAAGTTCAGGGGCTGCTGAAAAAAAACGCCCAACTGCTCCTAAATGTCGGTTTATCAGCAGCAGTGTACATGAGGCCTAAAATTTGATGCGTGAAGCCCCTGTGTGGGAAACATAATGTAAGGACTTTTTCTTTTCAATAAAAGTGGGCTTGCAAGCCCTAAATCCAAAATTCAGATTGACATGACTCCCTGAAATTGCTGCTACCACTGAGCTGAATAATCCCCAAGATCACACAGCATTTAACTTCAGTACTTCTGAAATTACTACTTTTTTCGTAACTTACCTTTTCACATTGTATGGATTATGTTATAGAGCTCCTATAATAATCTTTAAGCGGAACTTAACTCGATCTGAGCACCACAAACTGAAAATGCTATTTCATTCATGCTAATTCATTTTTAATGTTCAGTGCTAACTCGCTCATCTATATATTTTTTTTTTCTGAGACATCACTTTGAAAAACACCCCCTAGCTGCAGTCCTCTTGAGTAAAGGCAGATGATTATTGTAGCATTTACTGAATGAAATCCATCTGCCCTTAGCTCAGGCATAACAAGAATGGGAGCATGCTTATCTTAGAAAGCCCCCCCCCCCATACAGATAAAAGAAAAAAATTACCCATGAAGACTGCTCTAATGTATGATAACAATTTGGCCTAGTACAGAAACCAGGAAGCAACTGAAGAAAGGTAAAAAGAAAGTTTAAAACAAGTATATATAATATACTGTACCTTCCTATCTACAGTACTTACTAATCCAAGGCGTATACGTTGATTGGGAGAGTTTAGTTCTGGTTAACTATGTGTGTAAAAGTCCTCGCTCTTGAAACAAAGTTCAGATATTTGACGCGTATGTATCTTTGTAGCCTGTTGATCTATAGTAAATGTCTTTGTAGGTAAAAAAAAATATTGTCACTCCTTGCTATACCACATTACCACGTTAACCATCTACCATTTTTGATAAAACATTTAAGCCTAAGTTTACAAAAAAAGAAAAAATAAGCACAATGGACATTGCTTTCCTCTCATTGTGGTGTGTCCCTTGTGCTTATATCTTCTAGTTCAGTAGTAGTCTCTCAACACCGATGCCACCCCTACCGTGCCACTGTAATCTTCAGGTGTGGCAGGGATTAATAGAACAGAGAAGCCTGCCCTTTACATTTAGCTCCTAAATTCATAGGAGCTGTACTACAGCTTCTATGAATGAAGCATGATGATGAATGGATGATAATTGATGAGTAAAAGGTCTGCCTTCTCCATTCATAGATCCTTTTTCATTCATAGAAGCTGCAGTTGGCTTCTACAATTATTGAATGAAGGAGCTGGGCAGAGAGGGATAGCATAGTCTAGTGCTCTTGAGGAATTCCTATGACCGCTTCTAAATTTAATTAACACCCCCTACACCGGAAAATTGTGGGGGTCAGGATTGGTGTGCTTCGTGGGAGGAGGAAGATTACTACTAAACTAAAAGAGAGAAGCACAAGGGACTTATCATACATATGCATTCTGAAGTAAACAAAAAAAATGGAAAAAAAGTAGTTCTTCATGTCACCTACATGCGTTGGAAACATTTTCTCAAATATTAATGCTGATCTCTACCTGATATAGCACATGTTGGTATACTTTCTATTTTCACATATTTTTAATGCTTTAGTTGTATCACACAATTATAGTATTAAACAGAAGAATGCTGCCATTCACAGTGATCTCTAAGTCAAACTCTGAATTTATCTTTTAGTTTGCGTGTGATCACTGCTGACATAATGATCATGTGATTGGGAATCACTCTGTTTTCCGATTGTTAGTGGTAAACAAAGGTGTCAGTGAAAACTGAGCTGCTAGCGGCTGCACAAAGAGTTGGTAGCATTCACATTGATGACATTTATTAACACATCCTCAGCATGGTCGTGCTGATGAATGTTTATATAAAGACTGCAGACAGGAATGGGTTATACAAGGTTTTAGAACATAAGAAATGGCATTTTTAGTTTCTTTCCTTTTTTTTTTTTTTTTGTAAATTGTTTTGTTGCCTTCTAACTCTGTTATAGAAAACAAAAAGGTTCAAAGTTGATCATTTGTTTTATATCCTATATTACACATTACCTTTTAAAATGTTCAAGCGGGGATCAATAAATCTGTAAGAAGAAAAACCCCATTAATACCCAGTATAATATTACATCATTATTTTGTTATATAAGTTTATATATAGTTTACGGACTCATGAACTCAGCAGTATTTTGTTTGATTGTAATTTTCATGACTTGGCGATAAAAAATATAAGTATGGGTTTTGTAAGGAATATTCTTTTATCCAAGCAGTGTACACAAGTGACTGCTACATTTTCTACAACAAGAAGTCACACCTCAGCTAATTTGAAGGCAGATTTAACTCAGCTTTAGAAGCCCGAGGATAGTAATTTGAATTATGCATGAGTGTCTGGTGCGTACTTCCATTAGCCTGCTAGATAGTAATGTAAACATGCCTTGAATTTTAAGTATTCTATAGAAGTGTCAGGTACAAAAATAGAGTTTGTATCTCTCCTAGTGCTAAGCCTTGTTCAGGGTTTACTTCTTACATATTTTGTTCAGTAAAGCTGAACTCTGGCCTTACTTTCAGTATTGCCTAGTTGTACAGGTTCCCTCCTGTACTGAAACGGCTTACTCCTATTTCACTACACACTGGTATCTTTGCACAGTGTGCATTAGAAGCTGCAGCAATTCAGACAGAGCCCATCCTATTTCCAGGCTGAAGAACGTCCAGCATCAATTAGCCCATTCCTCCCAGTTCTTTCAATCATGGAGGGGCTCATAAAGCACCACATATGGGCATTACCTAGCAGAGTCTGAATGCAAATGCAATTTGCCAAGGAGCTCCTACTCCTCCAAACTGATACCTACTCATCATGGTATTTTGAGGCAGGGTGCTGTCGTGTTTTCTGGAAGCTATGTACAGCACCCTGCCAGTCCCTCCTGCTTGCCAGGATCTGCCTGCATTGCATAGAGAAACGGAGACCCATTAATTTCATCTGGTCTAAAATAAGGTATGTAATGAATAGGAACCAGGGAAGGCAAAATATAAGCAGAATAAAGTTCAGCTTTAATAGGTAAAGATCAAACTATCTTTTTACAGAGTAATTATTTAAGTGCTACCAAATAATGTGGGTCTTCCAGCCCTGGTTTACACCAGTGCAGTTTGTCATGCGATTTGACAGTTCAAAAACCCTTGACAGGTCACAACCCATTACCGGCAAGGGAACCGTTCAAACCGTTTGGACTTTAAAAAGCGATTTTTTTGCAATTTCTTTGTGACTTGCATTGACTTCTGTTAAATGAAGTCGCAAGCCGCAATGAAATTTGAGGTGCAAATCACACTGATCAGAACGATTTCAAAGCCGCAGAAGTAGCACGATTTCAAAGCTGCAATGGTGTGAACCAGGGCTTATGTCTTGCAGTTTGCACACACATATCCTCCAGGCTAATAAATGCCATTCTAAAATACTTTTTACAAGGGAAGTATAGTATATTTTCAGTACACAGTTGAAATTATTACCCGTTACACGTGTGCTATTCTATATTCCCATCATTTTTTTTTATATATATAAATTTGTAGATTCCTCCAGGGGTTTTCTTATCAGTAAGTAAAACCAGCATCCATGCAGAGCAGCTGTTGAGCTAATAGGTTCAGGGGGAGGTATATATATATATATATATATATATATATATATATATATATATATATATATATATATACATATACATACACTGCTCAAAAAATATTAAAGGAACACTTTTTAATCAGAGTATACCATCAAGTCAATTCCACCATTAAGTTGTTAATAAGTTTTAGCTGCTTTGATGTTAATAAAATTAACAGGGGCACTAGATGGGCAACAATGAGACCACCTCCAAAACAGAATGGTTTAACAGGTGGAGATCACTGAAATTTTTTTCCCTACTCCTCTTTTCTGACTGTTTTTCACTAGTTTAGCATTTGGCTAGGGTCAGTGTCACTACTGGTAGCATGAGGCGATATCTGGACCCTATAGAGCAGGAAGCCTCAAACTACTGCCCTCCAGCTTTTACGGAACTACACATCCCATTAAGCCATTGTAAAACTCTGGCATGCCCAGACATGACTAGACATGATGGGGATTGTAGTTCCTGAACAACTGGAGGGCCATAGTTTGAAAACCCCTGCTTTAGAGGTTTCACAGGCATTCCAACTCCTCCAGGGTGGCACATCAATACATGCCATTGCAGGAAGGTTTGCTGCGTCTCCCAGCACAGTCATAAGAGCATGGAGGAGATTCCAGGAGACAGACTGTTACTCTAGGAAAACTGGACAGGGCCAAAGAAGGTCCTTAACCCATCCGCAGGACCAGTATCTGCTCTTTTGTGCAAGGAGAAACAGGATGAGCACTGCCAGAGCCCTACAAAATGAACTCCAGCAGTCCATTGGTGTGAATGTTTATGACCAATTAACCAATTAGCAAGATACAGACTTCATAAGGGTGGCCTGAGGGCCCAACATCCTATTGTGGGTCCTGTGCTCACTGCCCAGCACAGTGGAGCTCCATTGGCATTTAAATTGAACACCAGAATTGGTAGGTCCGCCCTGAGCAAATGTGACCGACATGAAGGGGTCTGGAGAAGCCATGGAGAACGTTATGCTGCCTGTAACATTGTTCAGCATGACTGGTTTGGTGGTGGATCAGTCATGGTTTGAGGAGGCATATCCATGGAGGGATGCACAGACCTCTACAGGCTGGACAGTGGCACCCTGACTGCTATTAGGTATCGGGATGAAATCTTTGGACCCATTGGCAGACCCTATGCTGGTGCAGTGGGTCCTGGGTTCCTCCTGGTGCACAACAATGCCCGGCCTCATGTGGAGTTAGTATTCAGCCAGTTCCTGGAGGATGAAGGAATTGATACCACTGACTGGCCCCCACGCTCACCTGACCTAAATCTAATAGAACATCTCTGGGACATTATGTTTTGGTCCATCTGATGCCACCAAGTTGCACCTCAGTCTGTTCAGGAGCTCAGTGATACCTTGGTCCATATCTGGGAGGAAATACCCCAGGACACTATCCGTCGTCTCAAAAGGAGCATGCTCTGACTTTGTCAGACATGCATACAAGCACGTGTGGGCCATACAAACTAGTACGAGTACCATTTTGAGTTGCTGCAATGAAAGTTCCATGAAGCCTGCTGCATCATTTTTTTCAGTTTGATTTTGGGGATGTCTTTGAATTCAGCCCTTTGTAGGTTGATCATTTTAATTTCCATCAAACAATGTGGCATTCTTTTGTTCCTAACACATGACTCAGTCCATATCAGTATAGATGTCCAGCATGATATTTTTCCCCATTGAGATCTGATGTGTTTATAAAGTGTTCCTTTAATTTTTGTGAAGTGTGTGTATATGTATGTATGTGTGTGTGTGTGTATGTGTATGTGTGTATATATATATATATATATATATATATATACACACACACACACACACACACAGAGCAGCCATGAGAAATGTTGGGGCCCCTTACACCGCTTTAGACCAGGACCCCCCAGGCCTGACCACCAGCATTCTCCAGAGCCCGCCCACTGGCCGTCCCACCAAATCTGCCCATTCCACCAAGTCCTTCAGTGCACCCACTTTTATTTTAACACTCTTACAGCTTAAAGCAGTAGTAAACTCAGAAATTAAAATAAAATAAATGGTCCCCACGTATCTATACATGAAGGCCTCCAGTGCAGCGCTGTCGCGGGGCTTCCTGGCGGCTTCCATCTATGAGTGGTCTTCCTTCCGGGTTTCGTATCTTCGGCCGCTTGAATGGCCAGGCTGAGACGATGTCATGCGCACAGGAGTCACATTGCAGTGGCATGCAGACCGGGCTGTAAATGTGGTCTGAGCTGTGCATGTGTGGCTCAGACCACATTACCTGTTGACAGGCAGGGGGGATATTTATGACAATAGAGACCTCTAGGGTCTCTTCTGTTTTAAAAACCCTGCCTGTCAGCTGATTTTGTAAATCTTTACTTCACTACCACTTTATTAGATGAAAAAAAAAAGTGTATTCCAAGTCATCAGTGCTTGCATCCTCATATATTCAGAGACAGCCCAATCCAGCAAAGAGACATCCCAAACATTCAGTAAAGAGACAGCCCAATCCAGAAGAGACAGCCGCATATAGAAATTGTTAATAAAAGATGGCACGTTCAACACAGACAGCTAGGTCCTTCTACTTGACACCTCCACACTTTGTAGATGGAAGACCACCTCCCTGCATACACAGTCATTCCAGTCGGAGTAATCCCCCAGTAGGAGCCTGGAGTTGAACTAGGGACAACATGAACATGGTTGTCCGAAGTGGCAGAATGTAAATAGCAGCATGTCCATTCTTTTATCTATTGCCAGACAAGACTGCCACACATCTTACTTTGCAGAAGAAATGCCTCCCCAGACTCTTGTCCCTTGTGTGGTTTACGCAGAAAACTTTCAGGTGTAGTAATCTCCTGTGCCGGACAAGTATGTTACAGTCCCGGCGTCTTCTACATCAATCCTCCGGGCAGGCTGGGACTGTATTGTACTTGTCTGGCACAGGAGATTACTACACCTGCACAGCAGGCAGGCTGTTTGTTTGCATGATTGTAATCAAACATACTTACATGCCTCATTGAAATCTTTAAAATATACACTGAGCCTTGCACCTGCGTAGGAGTTACGTCATTCTGGAAGATCCCAAACCCAGAAGAAGACTGGGTGTAGGTATTGACCCCTGCAAGGGAGTGAGCTTACCTTTAAAAGGTCACTTCAAATTGAATGTTACATGAAAAGAATGCAAGTGAATTGTAGGCACTGGTTTCCACACAGGTTAGATGCTTTTCTAGGCACAAAGCTGCTGGAATTGCCACAGCTCTTGCCCTGTCTGAAGACTCATGTTGTGTGTAAGCCAGTTGGCCACAGCACCAAGACCTACCTCAAGTATGTAGGTCATTGTGCACGTTTAAATATTCCTCTTTTTCTTGCTGGTTTCCACAATTTTGGACTGAGTGCTGTCATCATCTACTGTGTGGAATGTTTTGCGTACGCTCTCTTTCCTGCAATACAGGAAACCTCTCTGCTGCTGCTCCATGTGCCTCCTGTCATCCTACAGTGGCATTGATCACCTCCAGCTATCAAACCCTAACTTGCTACTAACTGTCTGGGTTTCTGAAGTTATTGGGCAAGGCCCTAGGTGCTAGGTGCTTAAGTTGCTGTATCGCCTATAGCCTATAGCTTCTACTTGTGCTGTTACAATCGTTGATCCTTTAGAGCCCCTAAAGGCCAAAAAGCCTTCCAGTTACACCCACTGTTTCAAGAGATTGGAGATTGGAAACACCCTGAAAAGCAGTTTGCTCCTCCCAAGCACCAATTCGCCTTGTACCCATTTGGGCAGGATTTTGTTAAAAAATATTCTACCCTCACTGTGGATCTAGCAGTGTCTCCCCTTAACAGAATGACTACCATATCTGTAGAAGATGCACCTTTCTTTAAGGACCCAGCCGATAGGCGGGTGGAAGTCCTCACTAGAGCTCTGTTTTCAGTAGTGGACCCCGCTCTTAATCCCTTCATGGCTGTGACTTTATTGCACCAAGTCATGGCTGACCAGGCATAATACCTTAAAGAGGAGTTCCAGCCGTTTGTTTATTAAAAGTCAGCAGCTAAAGTGTAGCTGCTGACTTTTAATACACACACTCACCTGTCCCGCAATCTAGCGATTTGGTCGCCCGAAGCCTCAGTTCTCTCCCTCTCCTCTTCAAGCAGGTGCGCATGCGCGAGTCGCGCTGCGCATCCTGAATGGCTGGATAATCTTCTAGGACCTGTGACGTGTCCCAGAACATTGCAGGGAGGGAGGGGGAGAAGAACTTCTGCTCAAGCCGCCTAGGCGGCCCGAGTGGCATTGGGAGCCGGGTACCTGTCAAAACTGATTACCCCCCAAAAGAAATGACATGCCAAATGTGGTATGTCAGGAGCCTTAAAGTGGAACTTCCACTTTTTAATGGAACTCCGCTTTAAAATATTGCCATTTGCAGTTGATTCAATGATTTTAGACACATTGAGAAAATAGATTTAGCTCACGGTGGTTGTAAAACTTTGGAAACTAAAAATGAACAAAGCATATCCTTATATAGTGTGTACTTGTCCCCGTCCAAAACACTTGGCATTAGAATTGCCCCGGTGGATGTAATACACTGACCTATTAAGACTCCTGCTCTCCTCTCTTCTCTTGCAGCTATCTGAATGAGTCACTTCTGACAGTTTTTCTAGACACAAGGCAATCCTTTATGATGGTTTGCTGTGGCCTTCCCTGCTTACTTCTCACATGGGTCTTCTGTCAGTACTAATGCGTATGACACTTTGGTTCAAGTGCTGAACTGTGGAAACCAGTCCAACAAGCATCTGAACTGCATAGCCTTAGAGGGACATAGCTTTAGATCTCCCCCCAAATACTAATATCAAGAACACTACCAGTGGCATGAGCACCCATCTTCCCCCAAAGAAGAAGCCTAAGAAACAGAGTTTTCTCCCTCTTTATTTGTAATAAACATCAAAGAAACATAGAAAAGTGACGGCAGAAAAAAAAAAAACTGAGTAGTCCACCGAGTCTGATTGTTTTTGTTTTTAGTTTTTTTTGTTAACTTTTTTTTTTGTTTATAATCTTTGTTTAACATTTTGAGTCTTACAAAACAGAAAATAGAATCCAGTAGAAAAAAAAAAATCAAGGAAAATATCAGCATACACAGTATTGAAAAACCCTGACACAAAAAGATCAGAGTGTGTTAGGTGATATAAATGTTGCAGTTGCTCATCAGTGAACTCACACTGTATTTCACTCTCTCATTCTCTAATATAAAGAGGTTTAGAGGTGGCCGAGTCAAGTAATTTATACAGCACCGAGATCATATGAGGTAAGGGGTCTTTAGGGCCCATAAAGGTTCAAATTCAGTAAGGAAGAATCTAATCTACGAAGTACGACATTGCAAGGCAATGAAGTCGGCAAGCTGGCGATGTCTCCAAAAATCAGAAAGGAAGCCTCTGTACCGCTCTATGAGTTGCTAAGGGGAGTAACGTTTGACCATCCATGAAGTGTGATAGGCTGACGTCCCTGTCCTTTGTCCAAAGTCCAAAAAAAGGACAGATGTTCACCTAGGAAAAACAAAGGCGCCCACTGTTGCTAGCGGTGATATGGAGGGCTACAGGGCCAAGGACATATTCAATCTATCCCAAACTTTTAATACCTGGATGGTCAACAGGGACACCCAATCTGAGAAGCCTCTATTCCTCGAAGGAACCCATGGTGCGTACGACAAGTTTCGGCCTGCAATAGACTTTTCAGGAGGAACCCATAATTTAGAGGAAACGCGAAATCTCCAGTTGAGAATAGGCTGCAGTGCAAGTGCTCAATAATATTGTAAACCCCCCAACCCGCTTGGATCATTGCAATATGGCCATGGCAAGACGTGGCTTCTTGAAGTTCCAAACAAATGCAATAAAGAGACTGCAAAGCTCTTTAAAAGAGTGCCTAAGTAGGGACACAGGTACAATCTGCAGTAGAGAGTATGTGGGGCAGTAGTCATTTTAATAATGTCCGTACAGCCAACCCACATAAAAGTCGCTTGATCCCAGGACTGCAGGTCTTGACGAATCTTTCTAAGAAGGTTTTCATAATTATGTGTATAGAGGGAGTCCAGGTGGTCAGTAAGTTAAATGCCCAGGTATCTCATAGATGAGGAAGCCCCCTCAGCATGGCGGCAAGAGCCCAAGGGATGGTAATCGGCAAAATCTCAGATTCAGTGTAATAGATCTTAAAATTGGAGACCTGGCTATAAGCCGATAGTCTTCCCATCAGGTTAGGCAACAAGACAAGGGGATTCGTGACATGGAAAATAAAATCGTCCGCATACGCTGAGAGTTTGTGTTCCATTGAGCCAAAACGGAGTCCCTTAACATCCAGATTAGCTCGGGCTTTTTGAAGCAATGGTTCAATGGGACCGCGCAAATAGAATGGGCGAGAGCGGATACGCTTGTCCTTTGCCATTCTGGGTAGGAAACTCTGGTGAGAGAGAGCCATTCACCTTGACCCAGGCAGTAGGGGAGCTATAAAGTGCCGACATTCAGGGCAGCATATGGGAGCGAAGACCCAGCTTTGCCAGGACAGCGTTAAGAAAGTCCCAATCCACGCGATCAAACTCTTTCTCGGCATCGGTAGACACCAGGTAGGGGGGTAAATGATTTTGTACGAGCCCAGTGGACTAGCTGAAGGGCCATGATAGAGTTATCCCTAGCCTCACGACCTACTACAGTATGAAGCCTTTCTGATCTGGATGAATTATCGAGGGGAGAAGGTGTTTAAGACAATTGGCAAGGATTTTAGCAAATATCTTCAGATCCTTATTTAATAGAGAAATCAGACGGTAGTCAATTGGAAGGGTGTGGTCTTTTCCTTTTTTCGGGATAACTGTGATATAGGCCTGTAAAGCTCCCTGTGGGAAACCAGCTTGAGAGGCAAGGGAGTTAATAAATGCATACATAGGCATCTGAAGCTGAGTAATACACTTTAGATATTATGCCTTGGTGAAGCCATCAGGACCTGGGCTTTCCCCGTCTGGCAGGGACCTCACAATAGCCAACAACTCAGCCGTAGATATGGGCAACTCCAGGTCAGCCTGTTGTTCAGAGGATAGACTTGGAAGGCCCAAGGAGGAGAGGTAGGCCTTGATATACGGGACTGCTGAAGGTGGGTTCCAGGCTATTCAGGACAGCATAATTGTCATGGAATAAAGGCAGCATTTTTTGAAGTATGCTGCACCGTCGCTTTCAGTGGAGAGTGCAGTTTATAGACATAGGTAGAGGTGCTGTTTTTGCGGAGCTCCCTGGCAACATACTGCCGCACTTATTGCCATGTTCATAGTACTTATTCGCCACAAAGCATAGTTGTCTGCAAATTCGTTGATCTAAGAGCTTAGTGAAAAGTGTGCATAATTCGGGTTAGGTGACAGAGTGCTTCTGCATCTGTCCGCTGCTGCTTGTGTCACTGTTCAGCCTGCTGTAGAGCCTGAACAACCCGCTGAAAGTCCACCTGCCTCTTGGCTCTATCATTGCTAGTGCCCCAAGCAATGATAGAGCCAAGTACCACTGCCTTGTGACCCTCCCACAGGGTACCATCGCTGACCTATTCAGTAGCATTTTTGAAAAAACAATGTGTTGGAGTCAAAGTTTCAAGCCTCCACGACCAGGCTCTCGCCGTGGTTTGGGGGAACAAGAGTGAAAGAGTGATCGGAGCATGGTCAGAGATAGTAATCCGTTCAATGGTAGAATCTGCTAGAAGATCCAGTCTGCTATAGTCCACAAGCAACAGATCGATTCTGGTGTAAACATCATGAACACTCGAATAGTAGCTCTAATCCCTTTCTGAGGCATGTAATGCCCGCCAACAGTCCGCCAAAGTGTGGCGCTGGAGGGATTTATGAAAATGTTTTAGAAAGAAGTAGGAATGCACAGAGCTCACTGAGGTGTTTAGAGAGAGGTCTGGATTGACAATAAATCCCCACCCAGGATCTGCCTACCTTCCCGAAAGTCGGCCAAATGATCGAGAACAGGGTCAAAAAACGAGAGTTGTTGTGGACGTAAAGAGTTGTGAACGTGTACATCTGACCCACGATAGAACCCTTCAAAAACGCATATCCCCGAGGGTCAGCATAAAGATTGGAATGGGCAGCTCTTGCTAAGAGCGATAGCTGTACCGCGGGACATCGCTTTTGGGGAGTTACTAAAATACCAATGTGGGTAGAGGTAAGTGGGCAGCTTAGGAACAGTGGGGAAAATAATTTTCTCTTTCGTTCACTGATAGACACCGCTTCAAGTCTTTGGACCATCGGGCTTATGCTCTTGCTCTCTAGGAGTAGGACTAGGTGGAAACCTTTTTAGTTATGCCCCTGGGACACTCCCAGAGGGTATACCATCACTTCCTGCTGTAGGACCCCATTTTATTCTGCCTAGTCAGGAGTAAGGACCTGGCTCTCTGCTGGGATCTGCGGTCCTGGCATTTTTTCCTATTTCAATGGAATTTTTTACTTTTTCTTTATTGTTTTTGTTCCTGTGTGAACTACAATTAACTGTTCCTGTGAGAACTACAATTAACAGCCGGACTGGGCGACGCACTGGATATTCTGGATCCTTATGGTCTTCCCAGTCTGGTCTGCAAGCGCAACCCAACTACTAGCTCCGCGCTAAGTTGGCAGCAACATAGCCCCACTGGACGGGGACTGAACGGCGAGTGAAACACCTCGAGGTCTCATAGCACCGGTTACAAAAGCAATTATGAGACGCAGCGTACCTCAGGCCACAGCACCTCCATTCCAAGATGGTACAGTGGACTGCTGGGAGTGGTTTCTGCCTGGTGACCGTGGTATGGTAAGTAGTGTCCCCCCTCCTTTCAGGTGGAACAGGCAGCAAATTCAAAAGTGTAAAAACACTAAATGACATGATACAAAGCTGTGATCCTAACAGATCACATTGTATCATGCCATTTCAGCCCAGGATTGCACCTGGTGACTTTTCCAGTGCCCTACCTGTGCTTTTCCAGTGCTTTGTGCCTGGAAAATTTTGAACGACCATGGCTTCCGAAAAAAGCGGGGTTTTTTTTGCGCAAAAGCGCTTTTAGACGAACTGGAAAACAGCGACAGCGAAACTGAGTTACTTGAAGAAGTGAGCGATAGCGATTAGTGGGAAAATTCATCATCAGGTACGGAAAGTGATGACAGCGACGATTCTGATGTCTCTTTCTGGCACATAGCTTGTGGAATTTGGGAAGTATATCAAATGATTCTTCACAAATTCCAATGGAGCTATGTGCCAGAAAGAGACATCAGAATCGTCGCTGTGGTCCCTTTCCGTACCTGATGACAAATTTTCCTACGAATCGCTAGCACTCAGTTCTTCAAGTAACTCTGTTTTGCTGTCGCTGTTTTCCAGTTTGTCTAAAAGCGCTTTTGCGCAAAAATAATGCTTTTTGGATGCCATGGTCGTTCTCTTTTTTCCAGGCACAAAGAACTGGAAAAGCACAGGCAGGGCACTGGACAAGTCACCAGATGAAATCCTGTGGTGAAATGGCAGGATACAGTGTAATCCGTTAGGATCACAGCTTTGTATCATGTCATTTAGTGTATTTATACTTTTGAATTTGCTGCCGGTTCCACCCCCCTGCGTCGCAATGCTCACAGGGAAGTGAACCGGAACACAGGTGGCGTCATTGGCCAAGCACACAGCAGAAGGACAGGGGAAGGACAGCGGGGGATAGCAGGGGAAGGTGAGTTTTAAAATGTAAAACAACAGATTTCTATGCAAAACAATGTACCGCTTTTAGCACCTAAAATCAGAAATAATTATACCGCCAGGGAGGTTAAAGCGCTTTCTACGAGGTCCCTTAGTGCCTCCTGGGCCTTCCGTCATCAGGCGTCAGTGGTCCAGGTGTGCAAGGCGGCTACTTGGTCGTCTGTACACACATTCACAAAAATTTTAAGGTGGATGTACTTGAATCTTCGGATGCGGCATTGGGCCGCAAGGTTTTGCAGGCTGCGGTTGCGGAGGCTTCCGCTGCTTGAGGGTGACAATGTTTTTTGTGGTAGGCTCCAGTTGTTCCTAGTTGAGCTCCTGTTGTTACCTGGTTGGCTATGTTTAGCCTTGTTGGGAATTCTGCGTTTGCTGTGTTTTTCCCACCCTTCATGTTGCACTGCTTTGGGACATCCAAATGGTCTGAAGACTTGAAGCTGTGTCTGTCAGTGAACGAAAGAGAACTGGATTTTTGTCTTATCGTAAAATCCTTTTCTCTGAGGTTCACTGACAGACACAGCACCCGCCACTTTTTGGGGTTGAGTTATTTATTCTTCTGACACTGCTTGTTACAAACTGGGGTCCTACAGCAGGTAGTCCTACTCCTAGAGAGCAAGAGCATAAGCCCGATGGTCTGAAGACCTGAAGTGATGTCTGTTAGTGAACCTCAGAAAAGGATTTTACGGTAAGACAAAAATCCAGTTATTTGATCCCCTGCAGATGTTGTGTTTTCCCACTTACAAAAAAATAAAGGATCTATCATTTTTTATCATAGGTGTATTTTAAATGATAGAGACAGAGTACCAACCGAAAATCCAGAAAAAAACACATAAAACAAATGCTATAAATTTAATGTAAATGCTTTAAATTAAATTGCAGTTCAGCGAGTTAAATAAGTATTTGATCCACAAGCACAACATGACTTAGTACTTGGTGGAGAAACCCTTGTTGGCAAGCACAGAGGTAAGCCGTTTCTTGTAGTTACCAGGTTTACACACATCTCAGGAGGGATTTGGTCCACTCTTCTTTACAGATCTTCTCTCAATCCTTAAGGCTTCTTGGCTGTCTTTTTTCAACTCAGTTTCAGCTTCCTTCATACATTTTCTATAGGATTAAGGTCTGCAGCCTGACTAGGCCGCTCCATGACCTTAATGTGCTTCTTCTTGAGCCACTCCTTTGTTGCCTCGGCGGCATGTTTTGGGTCGTTGTCATGCTGGAAGACCCACCCACAACCCATCATCAGTGTTCTGGCTGAGGGAAAAAGGTTTTCATCCAAGATTTTACAATACACGGCCCTGTCCATTGGCCCCCTCAATGCGGCGAAGTCAGCCCGCTGAGGCTCGTTCACGGAGAAGTGCGGGCGTGTGACCGGCGGACCCGATGTCCGCTGGTCACACTACGATCGTCGGTAGAGCAGGAGAAAGGCGGAGCGGCTTATGTAAACAAGCCGCCTGTCATTCTCCCCTGTGTAAAAATGGAGATCAGACGGTTCTACTATGTAGAACCGTTGATCTCTGTTTTTACACTAGTAGCCATATCCCACTACAGTTAGAATCACGCCCCTAGGACACACTTAACCCCTCCCTGTCCAATACAGTTAACCCCTTCCCTGCCAGTGTCATTTTTACAGTAACAGTGCATATGTATAGCACTGATTACTGCAGTAATGTCACTGGTACCCCCAAAAGTGTCAAAAATGTCAGTCGAGGGTCCGATCTGTCCGCCGCAATGTCGCAGTACCGCATAAAAATCGCAGATCGCCGCCATTACTCGTTAAAAAAAAAAACACCAAAAATGACAAAAATCTTTCCCTTTGTTAGTAAACGCGATAACTTTTGCGCAAACCAATCAAAATACGCTTTTTGCAATTTTTTTACCAAACATATGTAGCATAAAACAAATTGGCCGAAAATGTTAAAAAATTTGATTTTTACATTTTTTTGGGGGGGGGAATTTCCTATAACAATAAGTGAAAAATATTATTATTTTTGCAAAATTTACGCTCTTTTTTTGTTTATAGCGCATGATGAAAAAATCGCACAGGTGATCAAATACCACCAAAAGAAAGCTCTGTTTGTGGGGAAAAAAAGGACGTGAAATTCGTTTAGGTACAGCTTTGCACGACCGTGCAATTGTCCGTTAAAATCACGCAGTAAAAAATCGCAAAAAACCCCCTGGTCAGGAAGGGGATAAAATCTTCCGGGGCTTAAGTGGTTAAAGTGACCCAAAATAAACCACCAAGGCAACAAAGTGGATCAAAAAGAAGCACATTAAGGTCCTGGAGTGGCCTAGCCAATCTCCAGACATTAATCCTATAGGAAATCTATAGAGGGAGCAGAAACTTTGCGTTGCCAAGCGACAGCCACGAAACCTTAAAGCGGAATTCCACCCTATAAAACTTTTTTTAAATTTAAGTCGTTTCTTATAGTTGGTTACCAGGTTTGCACACATCTCAGGAGGGATTTTGGTTCACTCTTTTTTTACAGCTCTTCTCTAATAACTTAAAGCAGAGTTCGGGCCACATACACATTTTTACTAAAAATACTCCCTAATCCTAAGCTATCCCCTATTACCCTAACACTAACCCCACATTACAGGTCATTACAGTTATTAAATAAAGATAAATACTTACCTTTAAAATTGATTGAAGAGCATGGCCATCTCCAGTGTGGGCATCTGAAGCTGTGGTGTCCCCCGCTTTGTCCTTCTTCTGGGTTCCTGGCTACCCAGAATGCCTATCGCAATCTTGCGCATGCGCTGTAGATTCCGATCGGCAATCAGAGTAGCGGCCGGGGCCGTTCCCATTGCATCCTGGGATTGGTGATGCTCATCTCCCAGGACGCAATGCAAAGGAGGAAATAACGACGGGGGCCGCGGCCGCACAAGGAGGAAGAGGAAGGAAGGTAAGTTTATTTTCATTAAAAACAAGGTAAGTGGAAAAAAAAATATTAACTTTACTCACTGAACTGCAAGTCAATTTATTGCATTTAGATTGTGTGTTTTTTCTCTATTTTTTTGTTTATATTCTGGCTCTCTCATTAAAAATACACCTATAATAAAAATTATAGACCCTGCAGATTTTGTGTCTCCTGCAGAAATAGCACCTCTGTCCTAGCTGCTTCAGCTCTAGCCATAACCTATTGCGCTTGTTGGGTGAACAGAGACCACGTACATTTTAAGACACGACCTTAACCAAGATCATGATAGATTAGAGGAACATTGACCAGGCGAGCACCAGATAGCAGCTGAACCAGGTGTGGAAAATAGCAGTTACAAGCTCTGAAAATAAAAGGAAAAGGTGAACAACACGAAACATGCAAAGAAAACAATACAAACATGTTAACAGGGCAACCAGAGGCAGAAATCGCCTTACTGTGCCCCCAGAGGGGCATATGCTCGATCAGGTTAACCCTATGGGGGAAACATAGTCAGACATATAGCGTACGAGTAGCTCCAGCTCCTCACAGTATACGAGACAATGATGGCACAGTTGGGTATCTTGTTAAAAAAAGGAAAATAGCAGGTTTGAAAAATAAAGCCAAAAATAGAATAAAAAAATACATGAACAATGACCAGCAAACAATTTTCAGGCTGTGAAGCTAGAGGAAAGGGGGACTGCTTAGTCCGCTGAGACAAAAGTATTGCGGACATGCAAATCTCCAAAATCTCTCCCACTTCAAGTAATGAGCCATAATAATTGTAAGTGCCCCGTTTGGAGACCATAGAGTCCCTCGGTCACCATCAGTAGAGGCACGTGGGGAGGTCCCAGATGAAGTGCGCTTGCGTTCCTGGGAATTCAGTTTGGAACGGACGGGCATCCAAGGTTGGGAAACCGATCCTGAAAGTTCACAGGTTCCAGACCAAGTTGAGAAAGGAAATGAGGGAGGTCTTCTTTGGTGTGTAAAGTGGCAGACTTGCCATCCCGCTCGCCTAGAAGGCTGAAGGGAAACCCCCATCCAGATGTAGCCGGGATTGCGGACTACCATAGTATATATATATATATATATATTGTGACAGTGCAGTCAGCTGTGAGGGTGTATGTCGCCCAGGATATCTCCAATCCTGGGACCAGGTGTTAGGAATAGCCAGCACACTGATTGTGCAGGTGGATCTGGGCCTTTTAACACAGACAGGACCAGGGTTCTGGGCTCCACCCTCCCAAGGAGTCCTGGCAAGCAAGGGAGAAGTGTGCAGGTCTGCACAGTGCAGTCTGACAGAGCAGACGGAGGGCCAAAACCTGTGGGCCTGAGCAGCAAGGAAGCTGTAAAAGGAGAGTGTCAGGAAGGGTACAGAGTGTGTACCATACAGGGACACTGTTACAGGGTCAAGAGGACCGAGGTCAAAGCCTGAGGAGCAGTGCTGACCAGAGAGCCAGGTGGCTTGGTATTATTCGCTTATTATTTCTTTACTGCTGTGTAAAGTTGAAACCCCTGCGTGGGAAATCCTGGATGGACTGTTTTCCTTTTCTTTAATAAAAGTGGGCCAACAAGCCCTTAAAAGGCAACACTGGACTGGACTCAGCTCACTGGTAAGCTCTACATTTAAGCTAAAATAACCCCAAATATTACAAGTGGTGCTCGGATGCGGGCATACCTGAAGATCCTCGCATATACCAGTGAGCTTTTGCCAGACTGTCTATATTGCTATTGCTGTGTGAGCAAGAGTTGTGTGTGGTCTCAGCCTTAAGGAGACAGTACACTTAAAAAATTTTCTCTAAGGAACTGTTTTCCTGACTGCAGAGATGGGGCGGTCAAAACAAAAAAAGGAAGCGAGGCTTGCTGAAATGAGAGACAGAACTCTGTGGCTGGAGGGGTTGTTACCGACCGAACAAGCCCCAGCAGAGTGCAAGATGCATATGGCCACACTAGAGAGGGAAAGTCTGTTTGCAAAAAGGAGAAGCTGCAGTGAAGATGTTTGTGCAAAAGTGTCGGCTGTTACCACTGGCAACAGGAAACCTGTTTGGTCTGCAGTGGATGTTGGAGAGTCCAAAAAGGCTGCAATGTCTCCCTATATCCATGTGGGGGTATCTGCAAAGTTGAATGTTGTTGCTCGTGACAACAAAGTCAAGGTCAATCGTGAGACCTATGGTGGATGGGGGAGTGATCCTGATGAGACTCGTGGCTTGTGGGCTCAAGAGGAACCATTACAGCCAGTGGGAGAATGCTGGAGAAGTGCTGTGGGGAGAGTGCGGTCTCCCATGGCAACAAAGGATGAAGTGTCATCTGGATGGTGGAGATCCAGTGGAGAGGCAGCTGTTCATTCCCAAGGAGAGGGCTACAATGTCCGAGAGTCGGTGATGCCTAGGAGAGCATCTGTTGTTTCACCTTGTGACCGCATGGGAAAATTCACCAGGAAAAGGGCCGCAGAGGATTGGTTCCTGCAGCGACGCATGCAAAGTGCAAAACACCCCGCTTGTACTGGTAAGACTGTTCCTGTTTCTTGTGTGAAAGAGACTGAATATTTGTCATATCCCGGTGAAGTGGTAGCAAGTCCGGTGGGGAGATCCGCTGCCAAGAGAGACTTGCTCCTGTGTAGTACCCTGCATAATGGGGAAGCACAGGTTAATGCTGAACTTGCAACAAGACTGAGGCCTGATAAGGACTGGTCTTTAGGCAGTGTGCTGTGTAGCAGGAAGACCAGGGATGAAAATAATTATGTGCTGTTTACTGAGAGTAAAAATGCCAAAACTAAAATATGTGAAAATACTCATGGTGATAATGGGTTAATGCAGTCTGTCATTGGAAAGGTTGATGTGTTGAATGAAGCTCCATCTGCTCACAGTGATGAGAGTGAGGTACTGAAACCTGCTATGATTAACAAAGTATTGCCACAGTGTGGTTTAAACCAAAGTGATGGGTGCAATGTGTCCAATGCTGAGCCACTCTGTCCTGTGTCTCCTTTGGTAGACGGAGCAGTGCTGCGGAGTGCTGCTGATTGGTGCACAAACAAGGCAGACTGGGATAGTATGGCTAGAAGGATATTGGCATGGTGGAAAGAAATTTCTGACGATAATAGTGAGGTGGACACTATGGCTGCTGTGACAAATGGAGAGGCTGCAGAGTCAGTGTTCACAGGTGCATTGGCTGTTGCAGAAATTAACCCTCTTATGACTGAAGGTCCGAACAAGTGTGAACGCACAGCAGAAATTTTGTCCACAATGCATACAAAGAAAAATGATGTGTATTTTGTGACAGACATGCTAAAAGAAATGCTAGCATCATGGAGTGTACAGCCGGTGTATATCTTGCCGTCCTCTCCTGCGTTTGGAAAGCTTGTACCACGGGGTATGGCTGATTGGCGCTGGATATTGCAGGCTATACTGTGCAGAGATAACCAATGGTGGAATCATTTAATGCAATGTTTGGTGTTATGGAAAGTTCTCTCACAGTGTGCTGAATGGTTTCATAAAGAGGTTGTGTATGAGAGGCACTCTGGAGCACTGTTGGACAGGTCAGATGTGTTGCAAATACCAGCGGTAACCAAAGTGCTTAGAGAGACTGGTGTGGAAAAATGTTTCTTGGTAGAACAGTTGCTGATGGAGTGTTGGACAACAGGGAGCAATGTGAAACTATTGGAAGGTCCCAAAGAGAGTAACTGCTTTCCTGTATGCGGTCCCTCCACAGACACTGTCCTAACAAGCGGTGGGACAATGTTTCTTGAAGTTTTTGACAATGTGGAGGATGTGTATATTTCTGAGAATGCGGTGGCTGCTGCAGGGGGTAACCCTCGTGAGAAAGGACCAGATAAGGGCAAGCAAACAGCAGAGACTTTATCCGTTACCCACGGAAGTGTTGTTGTCACTGCTGATGATCTAGAGCAGTCCCATGATGATGAACCTGAGAACTTGGGTATGAGTCCAGCACCTGGCAGCGCTCTGGAAGAGCACCAGGGTGTGGTAACCTCCAGCGGGGAGGAGATTTTGTTAAACTTCACGACTTCTCAGGTCTCAGCAAGGGAGTCTCTCTGCATTCCCAGTGTCATGGAATACCCCAGGAAGGACTTGGGTCTAGAATCAGGGGTCTGGTTCATAGCAAAAGTGTTAGAGGAGATGCTTGAACTTTGGGATGTACAGCCTATCTATACTGGGGTGTCTCCTCCACAGTCTGACAGTCTGGTACTGCGAAGTACCACTAGGTGGAGCACCGAGTGGCAGGGTGTACAGCCCAAAGAAAGACAAGACAAAAGTGGTTTATTTCTAAATTTACTACTTTTATTAAAAGTAGCCTCTGGGTATGCTGCTGGATTATTTCCTGAAGGTTTGGTATATGGGAGACACTTTGGAGAAAAAAAAAATGCATCCAAGGTTTCACCTCCTAACAGCCAGGTGGAAAGCATTTCTGCTGCTATGGTCCGAGGTGGTGCTGGTCAGTGGGCGGTGAAGGGCACGTATACTGCACCAGTGGGCAAATCCCATGAGCGGGAAGGGCCAAGTGTGGACCAGGAAACAGCAGAGGTTCTGTCCCGGGCTCAGACGGATGTGATTAGAGAGACTGGGGACACCAGTTCAACAAAAGGTTTATGTGACAGACCAGATAGGGTCCCTGAAACAGGGAATTGGATAAGAATTGTGGAGAAAGCTGTATGTGGATCAGACGAGAGCTCGCCTGTTCAAGTTGTGTTAGGACAGCTGCCTGCTGAGTGGGTGACACCAGGGGAGGTGGCATCTTGTGAGGTTCCCATGGATGATAGCCACCCTCCACTGTGTGTACCCTGCGCAGACGCTGTCCTAACAAATGCTGGAAACTGGGGAGTGCAGGACATTTGCAACATTGAGAGGTGTAATGTTGGTTTGAATATGTCTGTTCTTGATAAACTGAAAAATGTGTTGGTCGTACATGATAATGTGGTGCCCAAAGGTACATGTAAACCTGGAAACCTGAAGCGTGGAGGCAGAAGGGTTGATGGAAAGGCCAGGGGGACCCCTTTAAAATTTCAGAAGAGGAAATGCTTATGGAAGTGCACCCGGAAGAAGAGTTGGGAAGGTCTCATTAAAGCCCATAGCAGAGGGACAGTGGGGCATAGTGAGAAACGCCAAAGGAGGCATTGGGTAGAGTTCCCCTTTAGGAAAAGTGTGGTCAGACAGGTGTGGACTCCTGTAAATGATAGCTGGTACAGAGGTGCCAATTGGAAGAAGGTAGGCTGGTGTGTTACGCCCCCTCCGGGGTCGAAACAGGGGGGGAGGATATGTGACAGTGCAGTCAGCTGTGAGGGTGTATGTCGCCCAGGATATCTCCAATCCTGGGACCAGGTGTTAGGAATAGCCAGCACACTGATTGTGCAGGTGGATCTGGGCCTTTTAACACAGACAGGACCAGGGTTCTGGGCTCCACCCTCCCAAGGAGTCCTGGCAAGCAAGGGAGAAGTGTGCAGGTCTGCACAGTGCAGTCTGACAGAGCAGACGGAGGGCCAAAACCTGTGGGCCTGAGCAGCAAGGAAGCTGTAAAAGGAGAGTGTCAGGAAGGGTACAGAGTGTGTACCATACAGGGACACTGTTACAGGGTCAAGAGGACCGAGGTCAAAGCCTGAGGAGCAGTGCTGACCAGAGAGCCAGGTGGCTTGGTATTATTCGCTTATTATTTCTTTACTGCTGTGTAAAGTTGAAACCCCTGCGTGGGAAATCCTGGATGGACTGTTTTCCTTTTCTTTAATAAAAGTGGGCCAACAAGCCCTTAAAAGGCAACACTGGACTGGACTCAGCTCACTGGTAAGCTCTACATTTAAGCTAAAATAACCCCAAATATTACAATATATATATATATATATATATATATATATATATATATATATATATACACACAAACTCAAATCCAAAAAAGTTGGGACACTGTACAAATTGTGAGTAAAAAAGGAATGGACTAATTTACAAATTGTATAAACTTATATTTTATTCACAATATAATATAGATAACATATCAAATGTTGAAAGTGAGACATTTTGAAATGTCATGCCAAATATTGGCTCATTTTGGATTTCATGAGAGCTACACATTCCAAAAAAGTTGGGACAGATAGCAATAAGAGGCCGGAAAAGTTAAATGTACATATAAGGAACAGCTGGAGGACAAAATTGCAACTTATTAGGTCAATTGGCAACATGATTGGGTAGAAAAAGAGCCTCTCAGAGTGGCAGTGTATCTCAGAAGTCAAGATGGGCAGAGGATCACCAATTCCCCCAATGCTGCAGCAAAAAATAGTGGAGCAATATCAGAAAGGAGTTTTCTCAGAGAAAAATTGCAGAGTTTGAAATTATCCTCATCTACAGTGCATAATATCATCCAAAGATTCAGAGAATCTGTAACAATCTCTGTGTGTAAGGGTCAAGGCAGGAAACCAAACTGGATGCCCGTGATCTTCGGGCCCTTAGACGGCACTGCCTCAAATACAGGAATGCTACTGTAATGGAAATCACAACAAGGGCTCAGGAATACTTCCAGAAAACATTGTCGGTGAACACAATCCACCGTGCCATTTGCCGTTGCCGCCTAAAACTCTATAGGCCAAAAAAGAAGCCATATCTAAACATGATCCGGAAGTGCAGGCGTTTTCTCTGGGCCAAGGCTCATTTAAAATGGACTGTGGCAAAGTGGAAAACTGTTTTGTGGTCAGACTAATCAAAATTTGAAGTTTTTTTTGGAAAATTGAGACACCATGTCATCCGGACTAAAGAGGACAAGGACAACCCAAGTTGTTATCAGCACTCAGTTCAGAAGCCTGCATCTCTGATGGTATGGGGTTGCATGAGTGCATGTGGCATGGGCAGCTTACACATCTGGAAAGGCACCATCAATGCTGAAAGTTATATCCAAGTTCTAGAACAACATATGCTCCTATCCAGACGTCGTCTCTTTAAGGGAAGACCTTGCATTTTCCAAAATGACAATGCCAGACCACATACTGCATCAATTAAAACATCATGGCTGCGTAGAAGAAGGATCCAGGTACTGAAATGGCCAGCCTGCAGTCCAGATCGTTCACCCATAGAAAACATTTGGCGCATTATAAAGAGGAAGATGCAACAAAGAAGAGCTAAGACAGTTGAGCAACTAGAAGCATGTATTAGACAAGAATGGAACAACATTCCTATTCCTAAACTTGAGCAACTTGTCTCCTCAGCCCCCAGACGTTTGCAGACTGTTATAAAAATAAGAGGGGATGCCACACAATGGTAAACATGGCCTTGTCCCAACTTTTTTGAGATGTGTTGATGCCATGAAATTTAAAATCAACTTATTTTTCCCTTAAAATAATACATTGTACCACAATTTTTTCACCCTAATAAAAAAGTTTGTATACAAAAAAATAATAAATTTTCTCAGTTTAAACATCTGATATGTCATCTATGTTGTATTCTGAATAACATATTGAAATTTAAAACTCCCACATCATTGTATTCTGTTTTTATTCGCAATTTGTACAGTGTCCCAACTTTTTTGGAATCGGGTTTGTATATAATATATTTTGGGTTTACCGTTATGGTTGAGGTTGTTAGAGTGTCCCTTTAAGGCTGCTTACAGAGGCGGATCGGCCTTCACAGGAAGTTACAAAATGGATTGTAGGAGATGTAGTTCTAAACTGAATGTAGACTGTTTGGATTGCTGAAGAAAATATACTCCCAGGGAGCATTAGGCGAGTGGAGGATCATGGGAAAGCCTATAAACCTATCTGCTTCACAGTGTGCGCGCTCTCTTGCTTCCGGGACTCAGCAAGTACAGACCAGCCTGAGAGGTGTGTCGGGGATGGTCGGTGATTGGGGCCTAGTACATGCGGCCTAGTGAGTGCGTAGCTCATCCTCTGCGGTGCTGATGCTGGTGACTACACAGAGGTAGCGGATCCTGTAGAGCTGATTGGAGAGAGACGGAGGCCGAGCTGACTGGCGGAAAAGCCGAGCATCAATCACTCCCAGACGCAGGAGCGTGGGAGGGCGCATCACCTGTGTCACAGGATCATCTCATGTGGACACTAAAAAGTGGAGGAGTGCCTGGTGAAATCCTAATCTCAAGTATATTCTCCTTCAATAACACACTGACTGCAGATAGTATTACACATATTACTACCCTGGAATTACAAATATCACATTGAACAGTGATGAGAGCTCCAACTGCCGGTGAAGACTTTGCAAGGCCTTGCTAGGATAGGGGATCCAATACTTTTTTGCCTTAAAGTGGACATGTTGCAGTAATTTGAAATACTATCAGTTAGAACCAATTACAGCTGTGGTCAATCTCTAAGGCCTTTCTTTTAGGCCATAGTCATTTTACATTGCAATACTATTGACAGACATTGCTGATATCCTGTTTGGTTGCTTTATTAATGGGTTTTTGATATTTCTTATTGATCATTTACATTCATATTATGTCATTAAAAAAGAATAGCGCAACCATGCAAAAGAAATGACTATCAAATATGGAGACAATCCATAAATAAAAATGGGGATTTAGTTCCACCATATGGCCATATCGTGCTCAAGCCCACCACTGCGTCAAAGTACCCCATTATCGGTGGGTCCTACACTATCCATAAAAAAGGGGTGAATCCAGCCTCTCTTACCCTTGGAGACAACACTCCTTGCTGGGAAGGTGTGCTAATGCACTGCAGGGGACTCCTCCTATATCTACTTGATAGAGGACACCAATAGAGTACAGGTGTGTGTGGGGGATGGGATGCTCAACCTCATAAGTCTGGTCAGACCGAATACATAATAAACAAGCAAAAAATTGGGGGAGCAAACCCTGAACATGTATATCTAAAGCCGGTGCAGCTATGATTGGAGAGAGACGGAGGCCGAGCTGACTGGCGGGACAGCCGAGCATCAATCACTCCCAGACGCAGGAGCGTGGAAGGGCGCATCACCTGTGTCACAGGATCATCTCATGTGGACACTAACAAGTGGAGGAGTGCCTGGTGAAATCCTAATCTCAAGTATATTCTCCTTCAATAACACACTGACTGCAGATAGTATTACACATATTACTACCCTGGAATTACAAATATCACATTGAACAGTGATGAGAGCTCCAACTGCCGGTGAAGACTTTGCAAGGCCTTGCTAGGATAGGGGATCCAATACTTTTTTGCCTTAAAGGGGACATGTTGCAGTAATTTGAAATACTATCAGTTAGAACCAATTACAGCTGTGGTCAATCTCTAAGGCCTTTCTTTTAGGCCATAGTCATTTTACATTGCAATACTATTGACAGACATTGCTGATATCCTGTTTGGTTGCTTTATTAATGGGTTTTTGATATTTCTTATTGATCATTTACATTCATATTATGTCAGTCTGCTGAACTTCACTGAGTTTAGTGGGGTTTAGCTGACTGATATTGGTACATTATTTTATCACCAAGTTATACTTGTCAACCAGTGAGTTATACCTGTTTATCTCTTCAGTAAAATAACAACACGTCATTCCAATTGTGTCAGTGTGTCTGGAGAATATATTTGCCATTTCAGACCCTAGAGTGTCATGTGGGTTGGATGGTTCACAGGGTCAGGTGAGTGCTGAGCAACACCGTTAACCAGCAGCCCCCACGGGGGCAGTGCTACATGTACAGTTCCTTGCGAAAGTATTCAGCCCCCTTGAACTTTGCGACCTTTTGCCACATTTCAGGCTTCAAACATAAAGATATAAAACTGTAATTTTTTCTGAAGAATCAACAGCAAGTGGGACACAATCATGAAGTGGAACGAAATTTATTGGATTTTTCAAACTTTGTTAACAAATAAAAAACTGAAAAATTGGGCGTGAAAAATTATTCAGCCCCTTTACTTTCAGTGCAGCAAACTCTCTCCAGAAGTTCAGTGAGGATCTCTGAATGATCCAATGTTGACCTAAATGACTAATGATGATAAATAGAATCCACCTGTGTGTAATCAAGTCTCCATATAAATGCACCTGTACTGTGATAGTCTCAGAGGTCCGTTTAAAGCGCAGAGAGCATCATGAAGAACAAGGAACACACCAGGCAGGTCCGAGATACTGTTATGGAGAAGTTGAAAGCCGGATTTGGATACAAAAAGATTTCCCAAGCTTTAAACATCCCAAGGAGCACTGTGCAAGTGATAATATTGAAATGGAAGGAGTATCAGACCATTGCAAATCTACGAAGACCTGTCCGTCCCTCTAAACTTTCAGCTCATACAAGGACAAGACTGATCAGAGATGCAGCCAAGAGGCCCATGATCACTCTGGATGAACTGCAGAGATCTACAGCTGAGGTGGGAGACTCTGTCCATAGGACAACAATCAGTCATATACTGCACAAATCTGGCCTTCATGGAATAGTGGCAAGAAGAAAGCCATTTCTTAAAGATATCCATAAAAAGTGTTGTTTAAAGTTTGCCACAAGCCACCTGGGAGACACACCAAACATGTGGAAGAAGGTGCTCTGGTCAGATGAAACCAAAATCGAACTTTTTGGCAACAATGCAAAATGTTATGTTTGGCGTAAAAGCAACACAGCTCATCACCCTGAACACACCATCCCCACTGTCAAACATGGTGGTGGCAGCATCATGGTTTGGGCCTGCTTTTCTTCAGCAGGGACAGGGAAGATGGTTAAAATTGATGGGAAGATGGATGGAGCCAAATACAGGACTATTCTGGAAGAAAACCTGATGAAGTCTGCAAAAGACCTGAGACTGGGATGGAGATTTGTCTTCCAACAAGACAATGATCCAAAACATAAAGCAAAATCTACAATGGAATGGTTCACAAATAAACATATCCAGGTGTTAGAATGGCCAAGTCAAAGTCCAGACCATAATCCAATAGAGAATCTGTGGAAAGAACTGAAAACTGCTGTTCACAAACGCTCTCCATCCAACCTCACTGAGCTCGAGCTGTTTTGCAAGGAGGAATGGGCAAAAATTTCAGTCTCTTGATGTGCAAAACTGATAGAGACATACCCCAAGTGACTTACAGCTGTAATCGCAGCAAAAGGTGGCGCTACAAAGTATTAACTTAAGGGGGCTGAATCATTTTGCACGCCCAATTTTTCAGTTTTTTATTTGTTAAAAAAGTTTGAAATATCCAATAAATTTCGTTCCACTTCATGATTGTGTCCCCCTTGTTGTTGATTCTTCAAAAAAAATTACAGTTTTATATCTTTATGTTTGAAGCCTGAAATGTGGCAAAAGGTCCGAATACTTTCGCAAGGCACTGTATATACAGTGCCGTGCCGAATACTTTCGCAAGGCACTGAATATACACTGTGTATGTATGTATGTATATATATATATATATATATATATATATATAAAATGTTTGGGGTTCTAAGTAATTTTCTAGCAAAAAATACTGATTTTACCTAAACAACGTGTCTGAACTAGGTTTGGTTCTTAAGTGGTTAAAGGGAGTGCTCCTTTTTTTTCAGCTTGTTACCTGTATAAAAGACACCTGTTCACAGAAGCAATCAATCAATCAGATTCCAATCTCTCCACCATGGCCAAGAGCTGTCCAAGGATGTCAGGGACAAGATTGTAGACCTGCACAAGGCTGGAATGGGCTACAAGACCATCGCCAAGTAGCTTGGTGAAAGGGTGACCACAGTTAGTGAGATTATTTGCAAATAGATAAAACACAAAATAACTGTCAATCTCCCTCGGTCTGCGGCTCTGTGCAGGATCTCACCTCGTGGAGTTTCATTGATCATGAGAACTGTGAGAAATTGGCCCAGAACTACACAAGAGAATCTTTTCAAGGACCTCAAGGCAGCGGGGACCAGTGTCACCACGAAAACAATTGGTAACACACTACGCCATGAAGGACTAAAATCGTGCATTACCCGCAAGGTCCCCCTGCTCAAGAAAGCACATGTACAGGCCATCTGAAGTTTGCTAATAAACATCTGAATGATTCAGAGGAGAACTGGGTGAAAGTGTTGTGGTCAGATGAGACCAAAATCAAGCTCTTTGGTATCAACTTAACTCGCTGTGTTTGGAGGAGGAGGAATGCTGCCTATGACCCCCAAGAACACCATCCCCATCGTCAAACATGGAGGTGGAAATGTTATGCTTTGGGGGTGTTTTTCTACTAAGGGGACAGGACAACTTCACCACATCAAAGGGACAATGGATGGGCCATGTACAGTCAAATCTTTGGTGAGAACCTCCTTCCCTCAGACAGGGCATTGAAAATGGGTCGTGGATGGGTATTCCAGCATGAGAATTACCTAAAACTCTTGGCCAAGGCAACAAAGGAGTAGCTCAAAAGCAAATTGAGGTCCTTTAGTGACCTAGCCAGTCTCCAGATCTTAATCCCATAGAAAATATGTAAAGGGAGCTGAAGGTTTGAGTTACCAAATGTCAGCCTCGAAAGCTTAATGACTTAGAGAGGATCTGCAAAGAGGAGTGGGACAAAATCCCTCCTGAGATGTGTGCAAACCTGGTGGCCAGCTACAAGAAACATCTGACCTCTGTGACTGCCAACAAGGGCTTTGACACCAAGTACGAAGTCATGTTTTGCGAAGGGGCCAAATACTTTTCTCTTTCGTTCATCGATGGACACAGTGCTCTATAAATCATAACTAGTGGGTTATATTGCCTCCTCCAGGAGTAGGACTAGGCAGAACAAAAAACACCTGGCTACGCCCATGGGCCGTCCTCAGCTGGTATATACCCCCCCCCCCCCCTGCTCTAGGTAATCAGTTTTTATCTGTCTAGTTAGGAGTAAGGACCTAGGCTACTGGCTGGGATTTCTGTTTCTAGCAATTTTCTCCCTCCTTACATAATTTTTGTTTTTTCTCTCGGGAGATCTACAATCAACTGCCAGGCTGGGCGACATGCTGAGTAATCTAGATCCAGTTGTCCCCCCAGCCCAGCCAGCGAGCGCGTGCAGACTGCAGCTACATGCTAGGTGAGCAGGGACATAGCCTCACTGACAGTGGCTGGCCTGCAAGTTAAACGTCTGGCGGGGTTGCATATGACCGGGCTTGGGTCTGAGTTGCAGTTGTCCCTTGGCCGACAGCTCCCCTACTTTGGTGGCAAGGAGTTCTGTCTGGAGCGCTACCCACTACGTGGAAGGGTAAGTACAGTCCCCCCTCTCCCCTTTTGGTGGCTTTCTTTGGGGTGGAGCGGGTAACCTCCAGGGATGGTCGGACCTGCCTGCAGGTTCCTTCCTCCCATCCTTAAATCCCTCACTGAGCTGGGCCTCCCCCACTCCCATTCCCCCCTGTGTAGACATTGAGTCTGGTGGGGGTCCCAGGGCAGAGAATGCAGAAGAGACACCTGGGGTATCCCCCCGCTATCCTCACTTTGTAAGGGTCCTGGAATAGTGTGTGTTCCACCCTGGTAGTCTAGAGGGGTCCCAGTGTAGGAAACCCCTAGGTGCATGCCCTGCTGTTTGCAGTGAGGGTATAGTGCAGGGGGGTCCCAGTGCAGAGACCGGTGCAGAGTGCACAGCAGAGTCTCCCCTAAATGTGTCCTACCTTCAGGAGGGGTCCCCTTGCAGAGGGTGCAGCATTGCAGAGGGTGCAGGAAAGATCCTGGCAGCATGCTTCAGTGTTTGTAGCTGATGGTGGCCATCACTCTGGCTTGTCTCCGGTTGGCGGCCATGTTTGTGTAGCCGGTTGATGTCACTGGGGCCATTTTCCCTTAGTCTGGGAGATGCTGGAGACAATTGAAGCCTCATGGGGATGCTGAAGCTCCTCCTCCGCCTTAGTTTTCTCTTCTCGTGCCTGGGACATATAAACAGGGATAGTGTCTATGATGATGCTGGGCTCGAATTCTTGGTGCTCCTCAGGTCGGTAGGGTGAGTCTTTGGGAGTCCCTGTTATCTCTCTCTCTGGTGATAGGTACCCTGAGCCTTAAGGGGATCCTTTTAGTGGTGTCAAAAGATCGTTTTTGTACTGCAAGGTCTTCCTTTCCTTATGGAGCCTCAAGGTCACATCTCCTCCACTCACCCCCTCATGGAGGTGGAAGGCCCCTCGCAACCCCAGCTTCCCATGGTTGCACTGTGGTCCTGCAGTCCTTAGTGTCCCATGTGTGGGCAAAGGCCCAGGAGGAAGTGTCCCCCGCCTTCCCCTGCTCAGTCTGTCTCATCTGATTCTGAGCCGGATGCCGCCGTGGACGCAGCCCATCCAGGGGGACTTAATATCACACCCCCTGATCCATCCGATAGTGAGAATGATTCCTCCATGGTCAAAGCAGCGAATGAAAACCGCTGGTAGACGCACTTATTACTGCAGTGCGTGAGACTTTAAAGATGGAGGATGCGGCTGATGTAGCCATACTATGCATGTATGCATAATTCACATCATACTCCAAAGGTGTTTCCTTATGTGCCTTATTTTGACAGGTTTTCCTGTAAGGAAAGGGAACAACCATAATTACCCTTTGTGGTCCCCAAAACGTTTTGCTGTACGTTACACTTTTGAGGAGTCACTTTTAAAGAAAGTGGACTAGTCCACCAGTGGTGGACCCTCCTGTTTCCAGGTTAAATAAAGCAACCATGATCCCAGTAGACCAGTAGAGGAATCCTTAAAGGACCTGCCTGACAAGAAAGCGGAAGCTGTGGCATATAGCATGTTTACTATGGCTGGTTCGGCATTGCAGGCAGTCTTTGCATCAGCCCTGGTGTCTCAGATCCTAACTGAATGGGCCAAGCTTTTGTGCCAGGGCCTGGGGTTAGAGCAGGTCCCCCCGCTGCTTATGTTGATTTAGCAGACCAGTGAGTCCATGGGCTGCAGTTTAGTAGTGATGCAGCTTTGGATACAGATCCTGTGCTTTCTAAACTTTGTTTCAGCAGTGGTGATTAGGCGCGTGCAGTGGCTTTAGAATTGGTCTGCAGACCAAGCCTCTAAGAAAGCTCTCATTGATCTGCCCTTTCATGGCGATCGCTTGTTTCGGGCTGGTAAGCCTAAAGCTAGCTTCCCCGGCCCAGCAGACAAGACTCCTTCAGCATGAAGATCTGCCCTCACCCATTATTGGGGTGGGGGGACATCTTCGCTTGTTTCCGGCCCCATGGACTTCTGAGGGTCAAGGAGAATGTTTCTTTTGGGAGTACCCAGAAAGGGGGACAAAGCTTGTCCTTTTCGGGTTTTTTAGGTCCTGAATCTCCTTGTGCAGATTTAATTCCTGCAAAGGTTCAGGTGATATCTGAACTACCTAAGGTACCCCCTATCCTTGTCCAGGTAATTGATTTACCTAGGTCTGGTTCTATTTCTGACCAGGGTGGTCCTTCCTCTGCAAAAACTTTAAGGACCACAGGCCGTGATTCACCAGCTGCTGTCAGACAGATAGTTCTCTCTCCAATTTTGCATACAGGTTCTGAGTCTAGTGGTATTTACTTTCAAGACAGTTCTGTTTGCACAGTCTTACATGCAGCTCCTTTAGCAGGATTGGCTCCACAGGAGGTTACCGAAGTTCATGACAAGGTCATGGGGTCATCTGACAGACGCCGCAGGCGTCCAAGGGCCGTGGTAAGGCCTCAGCTAAGGCTTCTTCTGCAGTTCCTGCGAGGAATCAAGAGCGAGAATCTTCCAATCAACCTGGTGGCTGTAAATGTTCCTTGGGGACTTCCTCTCAGAGAAGACTAGTTGTCCCAAGGGCTGATCTACCATCCTGCTTTACAGTCGCTGGTTTTAATGGCTTAGCTATTGAAAGCCATGTACTGAGGGATAGAGGTCAGTGATCCCTACTATGGTGAAGGCGAGGAAGTAGTCTTCCAGCAAGATATACCATTGGATGTGGAAAACTTACATTTCTTGGTGTGAGTCGATTGTCGCTCATCCTTGATCTTTTTCTTTGGCTTAGATCTTAACCTTTCTTCAACAGGGCATTGATCAGAAGTTGACCTTGAGTACCATCAAGGGCCAGGTGTCTGCCTTAGTAATCTTCTTTCAGCAACCCCTAACCATGCACTCTTTAGTTCATACCTTCATTCACGGGGTTTTACATGTGGCCCCACCTGTATGGTCTCTTTTGCCGCTGTGGGATTCAAATTTAGTGCTTTCGGTTCTCCAGAAACCTCCATTTGAGAATATTTTAGAGATTTCCTTGCCTAGGTTATCCTGAAAAGGTGACATTCTTGGTGGCTATTACCTCGGTCTGCAGGGTATCTGAATTGGCGGCTTTATCCTGTCACAGTCCCTATTTAGTGGTCTATAGGGATGAAGTGGTTCTTTGTCCCTGTCCATCATTACTGCCCATTTGAATGAGGACATTGTGTTGATTTCCTTGTGTCCCAAGCCAGCTCATCCCAAGGAATTTTCGGAGGTCAGACTCGCTTTTTGTGGTTACGGACGGGACAAGAAAAGGGCTGGCTGCTTCTTTGGCTACCATCTCCAGATGGATCAGACAGACGGTGACTCAGGCCTATTCCATTAAAGGTCAGGTTCCACCTTTCCCTGTCATGGCGTATTGTACTCTGGCGCTGAGTACTTCTTGGGCCTTCTGTCATCAGGCTTCAATATCGCAAGTTTGCAAGGCGGCCACTTGGTCCTCCTTGCATATCTTCACGAAATTCTACAAGGTAGATATTTTGGCATCTGCGGATGCTTCTTTTGGCCGCAACGTTTTGCAGGCTGCTGTTTAAGAGGGGCTGTTCTCTCTTAAGGGGTGTTTTTTCTTTAAACCTTTATTTTTCAGATGGGGCTCTTATGTTTAGCCTTGGGTTATTTTCCCCACCCTTCATTTTCCTTTTGGCACTGCTTCTGGTCATCCCACTAGTTATGATTTATGGAGCAGAGGGGGGGTTTATACCAGCGGAGAACGGCCCATGGACGTAGCCAGGGGTATTTTTGTTCTGCCTAGTCCTACTCCTGGAGGAGGCAACATAACCCACTAGTTATGCTTTATGGAGCGCTGTCCGTCAACGAAAGAGAAGATTTTACGGTAAGTACAAAAACCCCATTATTTCACTTATTAAAATGCAAATCAATTTATAACTTTTTTCAAATGCAATTTTCTTGATTTTTTTTTTTTGTTATTCTGTCTTTCACAGTTTAAATTATATATTGATCATTTCTTTGTCAGTAGTCAATTGTACAAAATCAGCAGGGGATCAAATACTTTTTTTCCCTTACTATATGAAGAGAACATTTCCTTGGACACCACAGGCTCCACTCCACACCACTGTCTGCATTTTAAAATGGAGGTACAGTATATGAACTAAGCCTTACGGTGTTCTAGGGAGAGTGTGTAGCAGTATGTGCACTCCAGAATATATAGCTCCCATAGTCACAAAGGAAATATAGTTATAGGGACACAGTGTGCCTTCCCAAAGTCACAAAATGACTGTTCAGCGTGCTAATGAATTTTTATAGTACTGTAAGATAAATCATCTAGAGAACAAATTGGTCTCATGTATGTCCTCCTGACAGAGGGAGAGGTGCAGGAGGGAATGCAGAGGTCCTGAGTATAGCAAAGAATGAGGAAGAGAGAATATTTCAATGTCTTTTTGAAAAAGTAATGGTTGGAGTTTTTGCAGTTATAACTTATGAGACTTGAGGGTCTGATGCTGCTTAAACTGCTTCAATTGATCCCGAAGTTTAGCTTCAAAATTTTGAAGCCTAAACTGTTTGTTACCGCAGCATTTCATTATCCTTATGTGTGCCTACTGTACCATGTACTTGTATGGAAAAGTATCCTGTTCTATTTATATTGCTTCCTTTATGTAAAATCCCTGGTATTTCTGTTAGTCCCTCTGCTTTCCTATTAGAAACTGACCAAACTAAGCGGGAGAGCACATCGTGGTCAGTTCTCTAGCTATGCTGGGAACTCAGCCTGCTCTCTTTCAGTTATCAGACTTGTCCTGAACCCCCCACCACCCCACACAGCCATTCACCTGAGAGTTTAGTGTGCTGTTGCTTTTCCTCCCCCTGGCGCTTATGCAGCTGAGAACACAGATAATGTGATAAAAAAATGTAGCAATATTTCCAGGCCTTGAGCCTGATGTTGGTCTGCCATTGTTACTGGAGTCACTTTCAACACATTTAAGTTGTAAACCCAAGTGTGAGAGTTGAGACAATGACCACTCCGGCATCTTTGGTTGGCTTTGTTTGTTGTATGTTGGGAATGGGAGAAGGGAATGAGTGGGATACTCCTCTGGCTCAACTAGGTTAACTGGGACTTTATACAAAAATGCCCGTTGGCGCTGTCTTGACGCCAGCTGAATGCCAACCAGCACTTCCTGATGTTTGGAGATACTGCTTTGCTGAACTAGTGCTGGAACCTCGACTTTAACTCGTTTGTTAACTCAGAAGATCCAGGACTGTAGAACACTTGACTCCTGACACTCAATTTAGCTCAAATGTCACTGAACAGCTCCCTTCAGCCCTTCACTGACTGAGGTAGCTCCTTGTCACTGCTTGTGCCGCTGCAACTCTTAACTCTGTACACTACACACTGTACACATTAGCTCTTCAGGGCCAGACCGCTGGCGCCCCCTTTAACACTTCAGGGTCCTCTGACTAGGTACCCCCTCTAACATTTTAGGATCCTCTGACCAGGCACCCCCTTTACAGCTAGCTGCCTCCTGGATCCCTGGAACCTTCTCTGGACTGGTCCCCTCTACACTTGGCAGACCCCTAGGGGCAGTTCACAGTACTCACGACCTTGGCAGGCTTTCCTGGAACTGAACCCCTTATCCTCCACTGGTCCTCAGCACACCGGATCCCCTCTGCAGCTCAACTCAGCATTCTCTAGTTTCCCAGGCACCCGATCCTTCTGACAGGAGGAGAGACAGCCGTACTCTCCCTCCTGGACTCTGCTTCCCACCAAAGATGCTGCGTCATGCATTCCCCTCAAATATAGATCCACTCCCAGAATCCTCTGCGGCAGAATCTGCCTTCTGGGGTAGATACAGGCCTGAATGTGTCTGATTGGATTTCCTCCACTGCCCAATGAGAATCCTCTCATGGAGCCAGTGAGGAGACTCCCCTCTCAGCAGACAAACCTGGGAGACATGACAGCCCAGCTGAAATTATGGCCCTGCTGTTAGGCAGCCAAGGCCCACTATACTTTTACCTAGCACCTACCCTGTAAGGTGCTACAAAGAAAAAAGTAATGAAGGTATTTATAATGTTTTTTTATTTTTTTTTATATCTCTGAACATATGTTTTGCCTTTTTTTCAGTTTTAAAGTAAATGGGTTGTTTTACAAGGTGATCATGATTACAATCACTTTAACTCCAGCTATTCAGCATAAGAGGAGCAGGATCTAGTAGACAGTGGCAGTGGCAGGAAACAACTGCAGAGAAGGTAAATTTTGCAGCTGAAGCTTAATTTTTTTTAAAAAGAAATAGCACAATGAGGAGCTCATCTGTCCGCCACTCTGCTTGCTCCTTCTATCTGCATACTTTTTGTCAACACCTTAACTGACTGGCTCCTTTTGCTGCTTCTTCCTGTCAATCTTTAGCCCTGCTGAACAGGCAAGGGAAGGGTCTGATACCAGGTCAAATTCAAGTGCATACACTGCTTGCAGTTTAAAAATAGCATAGTGGCCTCTACAGCAGTTCCACATTTCCAGGCCTAAGAATACCTCAGCAGTCACATTGAATCTAAATATACAACATCAACTGCACATTTTATTCACTTGTTGTGAAATCTGACATTACATTTGACACAACATGTGATTAAAGCAGAAGTAACACTTTCTCTTGCAATGTAACGACTATCGGTGTTTTCACACTTGGCATGCATATCCTTGCTACTGATACATGTGGGACAGCTATTCTTCCTGGCAATGTTCTCTACAAGAAATTGTCTTCTGTATATCATCGTACATTGTCAGATTTATCTCATATTAATTCTGTCAGGGTTTTCCAGGTACAGTTATATGTTGTTTCATGTATCCTTTTGAGATATGTATTAAGTAATACAGACACAGAGGGATTTGTGCTTGTTGATTCATTTTCCACCATAATTAGTCGGCTTACTCAGATAATGGAGCAGCAATAATACCAAGTTGTCATCATATCCATATCATTTTTTCGAGAGCAGCTCTGACGGCTCTATAATGAGGCACATAGCAAATGAAGGATTTTGGGGGCAGGAAACGACAGGCAAGTAATGTATGAGCTATAGGTTTCTGAGCAGCCATTGTTGGAGTTAGAATAATACTTTTTTGTTTTAAAACTAAAGCTTGCCTTCTCCTCTCCAAACTGCTAATTATATGGCACATTTTGGAAATTGTGTTGCTGACCTACATTTGGTATGATGAAAATACAAACAAATTGGGGGGAATGTAGCAAAAACTGGAGCAGACAGAATCTGGAGCAGTTATACATGGCAACCAATCAGCTTCTATTCTCTACTTGTTCAGTAGGAGCTCAAGGTTTTAGGTATGGAATTTTTACATGGTTACATTGGTCCAGTTTGGACCAATATAAGTATGTATGTGCCATACCTGTGGGATCCCCAAGGAAGTTGGTAATCAGTGTAGGAGGCACCGCTGCTACGTTGATCTCCACATGCTTCCATGTCCATGCGGAGTGGCTTCCCCGCTGCATTGTAAAAAAACAGAAGGTTGCTCACTCGGCACGGGTGCCATTTGAGGAACACTACATTTTCTCAATAAATGCAAATTGTTCTGTGATTGGAGGAGGTGCAGAGGAGGTAAAGTCACAATCTCTACCTCGTCCATTCAGAAAATTCTTGGCATCCATTGAGAAAATCTAAAGCATTCTCTGAATGGCATCTGTATGGGAGACTTCCCTCCTGTGTTCGGTATGTAGCAGGGCAGCCACTCAGCGCAGGATCTAGAGTGTAGTGCAACTCACTTTGGTAGCAGTGTCTACTGCAGTAATTTCCAGCTTCCACATAAAGGCATGTACATACTTACATGAGTGCACCTGAGTACACAAGCTCTAAACAAGAGTAGACATAACTTTTTTGCGTTTGGAGGTCTTGGAGTTCCTATTAATACATACGTTTTTATTCAATTAATTTTTTTTTTTACCAAGCACAAGGTACTGCCATGGACACTCGGTGTACCCCAGCATATGCCAATGTCTACCTAGGAGACTTTGCTCTTCAGTGGAAAGTGGGCGTCATTGGTGTACCAAGCCAGGATTTTGTCCTGGTACAGGTACATTGACAATGACCTTGTCCTGTGGACAAGGACTAGGCAGGGAGCTTTAGAATTTGTGGAGAGATTAGCTAGTAACAGCTATAACATGTCGTTCATGAGTGAATGTGATCCATGAGTCACCTTTTTTTAACTTGACCATAGAATTAGGGGATGATGGTAGGATTAGAACTAAGCTGTATAGAAATCCAACCTCCACTAATAGCCACTTATATGTGGCTAGTTTCCATTTGAAATCACTAGTCTGCGATATACCCATTGGACAATTTTTACGCGCACAACACAGTTGTATGGACTATGTAGATTTTGAGGTGGAGGCTAGAAACTTTAGAAACAGATTCATTTGACAGATGGTTGGCCAATGCCTATCAGAGGGTAAGGGACAGTGACAGAGATGCCTTAATCTTCTGACAGAGAAGTATAGGTGATGCCACTCTACTCATTATGAGATTAAGCTTACAGAATAATGATCTGGTACTCAAAGTCAGGAACAGTTTTGCTTCGCATTGGCACCTGTTGACCGATGATGATGCAGTTAAAGAAGTTGGTGTCAAATCGCCCACAATTCCTTTATAGAAGGGCTCATTCATTGGGCAATTTACTTATTCACAATGATTCTTCCTGGTGTCCTCCTCTTTGTCCTAATTACAGAGGCATGAGAGGATGTGGAACCTCCTACTATGATGTATATGTTTGTAAATGTTTATGTATATGATTGAGGGTGATTAACTCACTTTGTCTAATGGTAAGACTTTAAAATGTAAGGAACAAGCTAACCGCAACACATCAGGTGTTATTTATTTCTTGACTTGTTTATGTTGGAAAGGCGATTCAAACTGTCTAGGATCATATACTGTATATGCGATTTTTACTTCTCATCTAAGAGCACCTGTGCACCTCAGTAGAGATAGTAAATCACTGAAATGTTAGGTGTTGAAGTTGGTAAAACCTAACTCCAGAGGGAGGAGGGGGGGATCAAACAATTCTCCAAAGAGAAACTAAATGGATCTGGGAGGCGACCAGTCCCTCTGGGCTTAAACAGCGTGTCTATTGTATCTTTTTTGGGTTAAATTGTGCTTGTGGCTGTCTGTTTTGGGTTTTCTCTTTCCTGTGTGCCTATATGTAGTGTGTACTAATTTAGTTTTGAGTACCCATGGGACGGCTAGAATGAGATTGCTTCTATAAATATTTTGTATTTTTTTTTTTTTAATAGTCCTTTCATAGGTTTTTTTTGCAGGAATTTAGGGACATTAACTGCTGTATTGTCCTATATGCATACCATATAGGACATGCGCGGTGATGTCGTTGCGCAGTGTGCATCATATCGTAACATTGCATTGTTTTGGCGCCAAAGGCAATCATCTTAGGCATATTTATAAACTTTTTCTATGTGCATTAATAAAAAACGTAGCTCTGAAGCTGCCGGCATGGCCAGCCCTTTTTTTCCCCCACAATGTCTGCTTTTGGGGTGCCTTTCCCCCCCATCTCCTCCATTTACAAAATAAACCATGGTACCTCTGGACACAAACCTGTAGACTGCCATTGCCTTTGGGAACAGTGTGGACTCCTTAAAGGGTAACTCCACTTTCGTGGGGAAAAAAAATCTCAAATAAAGTGTAGTGCCCTACAAAGTAGGTGCTAGGTAAAGTATAGTGGGCCTTGTCTGCTTAACAGCAGGGCCATGATTTTCAGCTGGGCTGTCATGGCTCCCAGTTGTGGCTGTTGAGACTGGGGAGTCTCCCCACTGTACTCAGTGAGAGGGTTCTCATTGGGCAGTGGAGGAAACCCAGCCAATAGCTCACCCAGGCCTGTATCTACCCCAGGAAGGCAGATTCTGCCGCACAGCATTCTGGGAGTGGGTATAAGTCTGAGGGGAGCACATGACGCAGCGTCTTTGGTGGGAAGCAGAGTCCTGGGAGGGAGAGTACGGCTGTCTCTCCTCCTGTCAGAGGAATCAGGTGTCCCAGGCGGCTTGCCTGAGAGGACAGAGGGCTGAGCTGAGCTGCAGAGAGGATCCGGTGTGCCCGAGGACCAGTAGAGCAGAGAGGGGTCAAGTTTCAGGAAAGCATTCCCAGTTCGTGAGTACTGCAAACTGCCCCTGGGGGTCTGCCTAGTGAGAGGGGACCACTCTGGTAAAGGTCAGAGGTATCCAGAAGCTAGCTAGCTAGCCTGAAGAGTAAAGGGGGTGCCGGTGTGTGGACCCTGAAGCGTAGAGGGGGTGCCTAGTGAGAGGACCCTGAAGTGTAGAGGGGGTGCCTAGTGAGAGGACCCTGAAGTACAGAGGGGGCGCAAGCAGTTGGGCCCCTGAAGTGTTAAAAGTGTACAGCGTTGAGAGTTGCAGCGGCAGTAGCGGTATACAGAAGCTAACTCAGTCAGACTGGAGGAAGCAGTGTTCGGGACTTTTGAGCTAACCAGAGTGTCAGAAGTCAAGTTCAAGTGCAGTACTGCAAGTCAGTGTTTTTCATGCGCCAGCAAGCGTTGGTCGGCATCCGGCTGGCGTCAAGACAGTGCCGAAAGGCATTTTTCTCCAAAGTGTCCCATTTGTACCTAGTTGAGCCAGAGGAGTATCCCACTCATTCCCTTCTTCCATCCCCAAAATAAAATTAACAAAACGAACCAAAGATGCCAGATTGGTCCTTAACTCAAATCTCACACTTGGGTATTCAGCTTAAATGGGCTGAAGGTGTCACCGGTAACCATGGCAGACCCACATCAGGCCCAATGCCTGGAAATCCTGCTACAAAAGAAAAAACAATATAGCGTATACAATTGTGACACAAATCATATTGTAATTGAATGTTATTAAAAATGACCTTTCCTTTTCAATCTGCAGCTGTTGTAAATTCTGAAAATGCAATGCAGTATGGCTACCTGGAGCTGGTCTATACACAGAAGGTATACTGACCACACCCCAGAAACATAATTTCCTGCTTCTGTGATTGGCTCACCAATTTCCCCAGAAGTCTGCCTATGATACAAGTCAGATTTCTGGCATTCCCTGCAACAAAAATGTAATTTTTGGTGAGATACCCCCAATAGGACACGTCTAAAGGGATGCAGGCCCAGCAGCGTTACTCATTAGAGCCCCGCAGCTACCACAGCTTATAGATAATTATGAAACCACTCCCACTCAGCACAGAGGAACAAACAATGATTTCTTCTGAACAACAAAAGGTAGGAATCATCAACAAAGTTTGTTAAAATCCTTGCTTTTCTTTGTGAGAAAGTCATATAGTAAACCTATATATGGACTATTCCCCTGATTGGGGTATGAAAACTTTACAAGTCTATCTACATGCACCTTGTCAGTTTTTGGGGGTTAGGCTTATTACATTGTTTCCTGCAACTGCTGTTTGTTTATTAATAATTGGCAGATTTTGGTTTTATAAATTAGGTAGTTGATTTTTGTATGTTCTAGATTATTTTTATAAAGGATTATTTTTTTTATACTTTTGCATGATGATGAACTTTGTTAATCATATTACATCTTATAACTGAGGAAAGCACAGCTGGAGAAGGATATAGGATTATGGTTTATTAGCAGCAGAGTAGCAGCTTGAGAAGCCACTCAAGTGTTTGGTGTGTAATAAAAGAGAAAGAGCATGTCTGATAAAAACATAGTATTACCTCGCTATAAATTACAGCTAAAGCCACATCTTAAATGTAGAGTACAGTTTTGGGTACTACATTGTAGGAAAGGACATTTTAGTTCTAGACAGAGCCCAGAGACTTAAGTCAGGCCCTAACTTTATATATGTCTCTGATACTCTGGGCAATGCTCCTTACTGTGACTCCTGATTCCTGCTTTGTGTTTTTCAGCTCCATCTGTTGAATCTCCATAATACAATATAATATAAATTGCAAAATCCAGCAGGGATGGTGGGAGCCCCTCATAATGGGCATAGCAGGTGTAAAGACTCAGGAACTTCCACCAATAAGGATATGGATAATGGAATTCCAGCTCCAAAGAAAAGTTTGCTAACAGTATAGGAAGGGGTTTCTTACATTGGGAATAGCTTTAGAGTCCTTCTACATGAGACAGTAATGCAAAAATCACTGGTAAACAGAATATAAAAATAATTTACCTCACAACAGAGTCCACAGTCTTTGAAGTCATTGGGTGGAATTCAATAAAGCTTCTTTGCCATTTTTTGATGTTAATCCCTCTTGTTAATATGTAGTGCCAAATTCTTGGAGCATCTGTTTGACTTTTGGTTCTGACAGTGACTCGTGCACCAATATCAGGTTGTTCTAAAATGCTAACAGTTCTCTTACGACAGTGGAACTAAAATCGATTCTATGACTGTTGGAATTTATAAGAGGTTAAATTTGATGGATGTGTCTTTTTTCAATGTAGTTAACAATGTACAGTGCCTTGCGAAAGTATTCAGCCCCCTTGAACTTTGCAACCTTTTGCCACATTTCAGGCTTCAAACATAAAGATATACAACTGTAATTTTTTGTGAAGAATCAACAAGTGGGACACAATCATGAAGTGGAACAAAATTTATTGGATATTTCAAACTTTTTTAACAAATAAAAAGCTGAAAAATTGGGCGTGCAAAATTGTTCAGCCGCCTTAAGTTAATACTTTGTTGCGCCACCTTTTGCTGCGATTACAGCTGTAAGTCGCTTGGGGTATGTCTATCAGTTTTGCACATCGAGAGACTGAAATGTTTGCCCATTCCTCCTTGCAAAACAGCTCGAGCTCAGTGAGGTTGGATGGAGAGCGTTTGTGAACAGCAGTTTTCAGTTCTTTCCACAGATTCTCCATTGGATTCAGGTCTGGACTTTGACTTTGCCATTCTAACACCTGGATATGTTTATTTGTGAACCATTCCATTGTACAGGGTTTATACGGTCATGAAAATCCTGGAAAAGTCATGGGATTTTGACATGACACTTTCCAGGCCTGGAAAAGTCCTGGAAAATGAGTAAACTTACTAAGTTTTGGAAAAGTCATGGAAAAGTGTTGTGCAACTATTTAATTTTGTCTCTGAGCCCCCTGTATTCTGTGGGAGCGGGGACAGTAAGTGGACTATTTTCTCTGTTTCGGGTTTAGGTGAATTAATCTGCCGCAGCGCACAGCTGAAGCCTGATCACTGGCCTCTTCAATATGAATAGACCGTGACAGGCTGGGAACTCTGCGGCCGATTGATCCGCTGAAACCTGAAACTGAGAAATCATGCATTTACTGTCCCGCTCTCAGGGACACTGGGGGGTGTTAGGCCAGTGTCCGCCGGGCCGCCCGCATCTCTGCACTATGGGGGGGGGGGTGTCAGGCCGGTGTCCGTCGGGCCGCCCGCATCTCCGTGTGAAGAAGGCAGCGGCAGGAAGAAGGTCAGTGAGAGTGCCTGAGGAGTCTCCTGTGCTGGATAGGAGGGGCATGGGATTGGACTAGTGGTGCACCGGAATGTGCTGTGGAATGTAGACGCTGACTGCTTCTCTCCCATGCTGTGGAATGTAGAAGCTGACTGCTTCTCTCCCATGCTGTGGAATGTGCTGTGGAATGTAGAAGCTGACTGCTTCTCTCCCGTGCTGTGGAATGTGCTGTGAAATGTGCTGTGGAATGTAGAAGCTGACTGCTTCATTCCCGTGGTGTGGAATGTGCTGTGAAATGTGCTGTGGAATGTGGAAGCTGACTGCTTCTTTCCCGTGCTGTGGAATGTGCTGTGGAATATGGAAGCTGACTGCTTCTCTCCCATGCTGTGGAATGTGGAAGCTGACTGCTTCTCTCCCGTGCTGTGGAATGTGCTGTGGAATGTGGAAGCTGACTGCTTCTCTCCCGTGCTGTGGAATGTAGAAGCCGACTGCTTCTCTCCCGTGCTGTGGAATGTGCTGTGGAATGTGGAAGCTGACTGCTTCTTTCCCGTGCTGTGGAATGTGCTGTGGAATGTGGAAGCTGACTGCTTCTCTCCTGTGCTGTGGAATGTAGAAGCCGACTGCTTCTCTCCCGTGCTGTGGAATGTGCTGTGGAATGTGGAAGCTGACTGCTTCTCTCCCGTGCTGCAGAAGGTATTCTCTCTCTCTCACACTCTCTCTCATTCTCTCTCTTTTATTATCAAGCAGCAGCCTAATAGACATATTAAAAGTTACCTCCAAATCAATATTACCCTTCCATCTTTTTCCCCTTAAAAAGAAAAATAAGATTGCAGAAATAATTAAGCCTCCCCCCACACACATAGACACACACATATCCCAGATTAATTAACCCATCCAGTGCTGTAATAATTGGATTGGTGAGCTATTGGCTCCAATGGTTAATGTGCAGGGATGACAGGTTGTTTATGCTGTTGATTACAAACTTTTATTAATTCAGTATCTTTTCATTATTATTAATTATAATTATTAATTCAGTATCTATTCAATATCAGTGAGCTGCATTAGTGCAACCAGTATCTGTCAGTGCAACCAGTGTTAATTAACACTGACACTGGTGCCACTAATGCAGCAGAAAGGGGTTAATTAACTGCCACTGGTCGGTCACTAATGCATCAGTGACCAGTGGCAATACATTAACCCCCCTCATGCTGCATAATACAAATACCATGGGTAATCAATCTTGCCTACTATTTTAAAAATATTTTGGGGGAAAAAAGTCATTTTCGGTTTCGGTGCTCTTTTAGCCCCCTCCGTGCTCTTATTCTGGCTCCCCCAGTGCTCTCCATCCCCCTGTGCTCCCTGGCTCCCCCCTCAGTGATTTCCTGTTCCCCCCCAGTGCTCTCCAGTTTCCCCTTTCCCTCTGTCCTCTCCATCCCCCTGGTTTTCCCTGCCTGCCCCCCCCCCAGTGCTCTCCACTCCTCTGCGCCTTCCAACCCCCCTGCAATGCTTTCCAACCCCCCTTAATTCTCTCTATTCCCCCCCCATGCCCTTCAGCTCCTCCAGTGCTCTCTGCTTCCCCTGTGCTCTCTGGCCCCCCCTAGTGCTCTTCTATCTTCTATCATGTCCGCAGTCTCTGACCATCTCTTCCACCATGTCCACAGTCTCTGACCATCCCCTCAACCATGTCCGCAGTCTCTGACCATCTCTTCTACCATGTCCGCAGCCTTTGACCATCTCCTGTACAATGTCTGCAGCCTTTGACCACCTCCTGTACCATGTCCACAGCCTTTGACCACCTCCTGTATCATGTCCGCAGCCTCTAACCACCTCCTGTACCATGTCCACAGCCTTTGAAAATCTCCTGTACCATGTCCACAGCCTTTGACCACCTCCTGTACCATGTCCACAGCCTTTGACCACCTCCTGTATCATGTCCGTAGCCTCTAACCACCTCCTGTACCATGATGTCCACAGCCTTTGAAAATCTCCTGTACCATGTCCACAGCCTCTGGCCACCTCCTGTACCATGTCCACAGCCTCTAACCATCTCTTCTATCATGTCCGTAATCTCTGACCATCTCATGTCTGCAGTCTCTGAGGGGGTCTGGAGAGGAGTCAAAAGTGGGAGTGCTGTTGGGATGGGGATCACAGGAGAAGTCAGACATGTGTGGACTGGGGAGAGGAGACTACAGGATAAAACCAGAGCATTGTGCACCTAAGAGGAGGTCAGTGACAGTGCTGCCCAGCCAGTCTGAGGGGGGGGGGGGTCACTGATGTAAGGGGGGCACTGTTATAAAGGTTCCTCCTTATATCAGGACCCCCCCCCTCCCTTCCTTAGTGCATTCACTCTGTGGAAAGTGGTCTCTGGTCACCAGAGTCCCCCATACATCAGAGTTCTCAGCTGCGCCTGAAGTGACCCCCTTTCCAGCTGCGGCAGTGGTGCTTCCATCTCTTCCACTGTAAAACAAGGGACCATTTTGAGTCACGCTGTATCCAGAAACGAAACCCTAACTGTAGAGGTACTGTACACTACAAAGATTGTCATTTATTTTAGTAAAAATATGCTCGGTGTGACATGGATTTTCTCCTTATTTAACATGTATACATAGACATTTCATGAAACTTTAGGTCATGAATATTTACGTGATGTCATGGAAAAGTAATGGAAAAGTCATGGAATTTTATTGGTAAAAATGTGTATGAACCCTGATTGTAGATTTTGCTTTATGTTTTGGATCATTGTCTTGTTGGAAGACAAATCTCCGTCCCAGTCTCTGGTCTTTTGCAGACTCCATCAGGTTTTCTTCCAGAATGTTCCTGTATTTGGCTCCATCCATCTTCCCATCAATTTTAACCATCTTCCCTGTCCCTGCTGAAGAAAAGCAGGCCCAAACCATGATGCTGCCACCACCATGTTTGACAGTGGGGATGGTGTGTTCAGGGTGATGAGCTGTGTTAATTTTACGCCAAACATAACGTTTTGCATTGTTGCCAAAAAGTTTGATTTTGGTTTCATCTGACCAGAGCACCTTCTTCCACATGTTTGGTGTGTCTCCCAGGTGGCTTGTGGCAAACTTTAAACGACACTTTTTATGGATATCTTTAAGAAAGTGATCATGGGCCTATTGGCTGCATCTCTGATCAGTCTTCTCCTTGTATGAGCTGAAAGTTTAGAGGGATGGCCAGGTCTTCGTAGATTTGCAGTGGTCTGATACTCCTTCCATTTCAATATTATCGCTTGCACAGTGCTCCTTGGGATGTTTAAAGCTTGGGAAATCTTTTTGTATCCAAATCCGGCTTCAAGCTTCTCCACAACAGTATCTCGGACCTGCCTGGTGTGTTCCTTGTTCTTCATGCACTTTAAACAGACCTCTGAGACTATCACAGTGCAGGTGCATTAATACGGAGACTTGATTACACACAGGTGGATTCTATTTATCATCATTAGTCATTTAGGTCAACATTGGATCATTCAGAGATCCTCACTGAACTTCTGGAGAGAGTTTGCTGCACTGAAAGTAAAGGGGCTGAATAATTTTGCACGCCCAATTTTTCAGTTTTTTATTTCTTAACAAAGCTTGAAATATCCAATAAATTTCGTTCCACTTCATGATTGTGTCTCACTTGTTGATTCTTCACAAAAAATTACAGCTTTATATCTTTATATTTGAGGCCTGAAATGTGGCAAAAGGTCGCAAAGTTCAAGGGGCCGAATACTTTCGCAAGGCACTGTATTTATCTGTCCATTGAAGGCATAACATAAAACTGCATAGAAGTGCAAAACATACCATTTACCACACTTTTATAAACAGGACACAATTGGCATGTCACACTAGTTTAAAGCAAAACTTATGTCTGTTTTTATTCTAGTTGTGGATAGGGTGTGAAAGGTTAAAACCTCTATCGGTGGAGACAGAAGAGAAAAACCTGGAATCCGTTGCACTTCTTCACCTTTACTGCATGTTCCATAAAATCATCACAGTGTGGGGTACAACTGAAAGTTAACACGTTTCAGGCTACAGCTAGTGCTTACTTATAACCTCCTAGGAGGTTAAGAAGTGCAGCGGGTTCCGGAATCCTTTTTTCTGTAGCTTTGCAGACGAGTTGTGCAAACACCTTCACCATAATTGGCTAGAAGATGGAAGGAGCAGATTTGCTTGTGTGCTCTATTGGTGGAGATGTTTTGGGAGATTTCTCTCTGTATTCCAGAAACACAAAGGGAATCTCTCCCCTCTATTCCTCATCTAATGATAATTCTAGAATTGTCCCCCACTTACTGTCCTGATGACAACAGTCAATGGTTAAAAATCGTAGAAAGGAATCTCTTTAATGAGAGCAATACAAACTTAACCCTTCTTGTTTCTAGAAAACTTGTAACATGCCGAGTTTCAACATTGATCAACTCACGTGGTCTTGTCCTCATACTCAGCATTTTTTTGTTTAGCAGGCATTACAATGTATGAGCATTTATTCGGTAATCCTAGAATTCCTAACCCAGTGTTTCATTTATTTCATAAGGCCGTACCCGGGGAAAAGTCGGATAAATGAAATCCATCAAGATGGGAAAACTACTGTTTATGGAGTATATAAAAAGGCCACACTGTCCAAATGCTTCCAGACCTCTGCACTGGCAAGTCTGGAAAAAATATTATCCCAAGCTGTTAAATTATATACAACCTAAGCCAGACCAGAACTTTTTTTTTTTTCATCAGCTTACAATACACTAATTAGGGATTGTCATGACCATTTTTTGATATACTATATGGTACAACATGTACAAATTACAGGACACCCTGGGTGGTTTGGATGTGTTTTAACCATCATATTACTACAGTGGGGAAAATAAATATTTGATCCCCAGCAGATTTTGTATGTTTGCCCACTTACGAAATGAAGCGTCTATAAGTTTTATCATAGGTGTATTTTAAATGATAGAAACAGAATATCAACCAAAATTCCAGAAAAAACACACAATTCAAATGTTATAATCTGAGTTGTAGTTCAGTGAGTGAAATAATAATTTCATCCACAAGCAAAACCTGACTTGGAGAAACCCCTGTTGGCAAGCACAGAGGTAAGATGTTTCTTGTAGTTGGTTACCATGTTTGCACACATCTCAGGAGGGATTTTGATATACTCTTCTTTACAGATCTTCTCTAAATCCTTAAGGTTTCTTGGCTGTCGATTTGGCAACTCGAAGTTTCAGCTCCCTTCATAAATTTTCTATAGGATTAAGGTCGGGAGACTGGCCAGGCCACTCCATGACCTTAATGTGCTTCTTCTTAAGGCACTCCTTTGTTGCATTGGTGGTATGTTTTGGGTCATTGTCATGATGGAAGACCCATCCATGATCCATCTTCAGTGAATCACTGAGGGTGTCAATGCAGGGTTAAGGACAATGCGCAGTTCCGAACCGAGCCGAGCGCTGCCGTTTTTCACGGGCACTTTTCTCCTGCTACGGGCATTTACGGGCAGGAGAAAAGTGCCCTGATTTAACGAGCTGTCCGTAAATATACGGACGGTTGGCAACACTGTCCTGTAGTCCAGTCCAACCTTGTGCAGGTCTGCAATCTTGTACTTGATGTCTTTTGACAGCTCTTTGGTCTTTCCCATGATGGTGGGTTTAAATGGAAGAAAGAGATTCTGTGGACAGTTGTCTTTTATGCACATAATAAGTTGTCATTAGGAGCACCTTCTTAAAGTGGTTTTAAACCCACCTTGAGAACTTTTACCTATAGGTAAGCCATTAATAAGGCTTACCTATAGGTACTGTAAATATCTCCTAAACTTGCACTGTTTAGGGGATATTTACATTGCATGGAGCCAATGACGTCATCAGCACATGCGCTCTGTAGAAACGGCCGCCCGTGCTGTTTCTTCAGAGTCTTGTGCTGTGACCGGCAGGGCCCGCGCGCATGCGCGGGAGTGACGTCACATGGCGCCGACCAGTAATACAGCCGGAGTCCGCACACCCAGAAGGAAGACGGGCGAAGATGGATGCGGCCGCCAGCGGGGGCATCGCCGGCCTCGTTTGCAGGTAAGTGTCACATAATGTGCTAGTATGCGATGCATACTAGCACATTATGCATTTACTTTGCAGGGGGGAAAAAACAGGAAGAGCTTACTTTTTAAATTGACAGGACTAATCTGTGTACCAAATGAGTACATACTGTAGCCAGTCTCTGGGGGCCAGAATTATTGTTGGTTGGTATGGGATTAAAAGTTTATTGTACTCTCTGAACTGCAACTGAATTTATATAATCTTTCTGGATTTTTGGTTGATATTCTGTTTGCAGCATTAAAATACACCTAGGATAACAATTATAGACCCTTCGTTTCTTTGTAAGTGGGCAAACTTACAAAATATTTTTGCCACTGTATGTGTATTGGTTGACCTAGTCCCTAAATGTATGTATACTAAGATGCAGATCTATTTGACTTTGTAACCTTTAAGTTCATGTTAGTCAACCTCCTAGGTATGTTTTTTGAGTGTGTGTGTTTTTTTTTAATCTAATCGGGGGGGGGTTAAGATTTGTTCCCCCCTCCTTGGACTCAGACCTTCATATTGCATTGTATTGAGTCTTAGATGTCCACAGTTTATAATATTCTCACATGTGCTTCACAGTTTGTAAGCGCATTGATTGTCAAATTGCTTAGCAAAACAAAAATGCACATGCAAAAATAAGAAAAAAAGCAAAACTTTAAACTGTAGTGCAGTTTTTTGGGGTTTTTTTTGGCAGCAGCAGCTAGAAAAAAATGCAGTTTAGGCATTTGTCACTGACCAAATTTGGCCACATGGCCTTATTAGGTCACTGATCTCCGTTCCTTTGTTACATGTGGCTTTGAGACAGGGAATGAGCTGACCATGGCTGATTGGGCCCTTATTTGACAGGAGTGACAGCTTGCTCCTGGGTTTCAGACTAACAGTTTATTTTTCGTTCAAGCCAGCGGGCTGAACGAAATAAAATAAAAAACTGAAGAGCTCAGATGGAGCCGCTGTACTAACTATCCGATGTTAGTAAAGCGATCCGCTCCCCCTGCCAGAACAAACCAACCAGCTATTGGCTGAGAGCGCTGATCGGGTGCCGAGCGGCAGACCTTTTTCTGTCATGCCCCTTCGACAGAAGCCGGCCCTGCTACTGTACACACGGGTCGAATGTTGGCCAGTTTATATTGAACCAGCTAATGCTGCCTGATATTCAACCCATGTGTAGGGCCCTTAAACCTGTGGGTATTCCTACTAGCCAGGGGGCTGTAGTTTTATTTTTTTAACAATAGAAAACTTTTAATTCAGTTTTAAAGTTAGAATGTATAGAGAAAAAGATAGACAGTAGTTGTACCACAAATCATAGCCAAATTAAAGAAACTAGTATGGAGAGAAGTTCAGCATCTGTATAGACTTTACAAAACCATAGTTCAAGACATCCTGTATGCCCATATTAAAGGAGCAAGCATCAACAATATAGACATTTTTTTTAAACTGTGGAGAAATAGAAGAGGGAGGGAAAGAGGGGTAAGTGGGGGGGCATAAGAAGGGAAGATGAGGGGCTGTCCAAGCTATCTATGCAGACCAGATTTTGTCATATTTAGCTTAACAGCCTCTGCTCATATATGTCAACTGGTACATAGGAAGTGCGAATCTGATAGTCATTATAGCATGGTGGTGAGAAGAGTTTCCATTTAGGAGTTTCTCTTCTACATAGTAAGATGCATAAAAAAGCAGTAATTTAGCATGTTTTTGAATGGGGAGATTGTCCTAAATATCCAACAATAGTACAGTGGTGTTGGGTGTAAAGTGCCTTAAGTGACAGTCTGATTGTCATTTGATTCCAGTAATCAAGAACGTAGGGGCCACTCCACACCCTGTGATAGAAGGTGCCAGTGGCACCTTTACATTTATTGCAAAGTGAAGAGCGGAATGGATTGATGTGATGTAGCCTCTGAGGTGCATAATATAGCCTATGTAAAAAATTCAACTGTACAAATTTGTTCTTAGCGGAGATCATGAGCGATTACATCCTCCCATTCCTCCTCCGAAGGGGCAGGTATAAGGGGGCTGTAACTTTACTTTGAATGCTGTATGGTGCTGTAATCCTTGTGAGGGAATCCTGCTGTAAAGAACCTTTGCTGATCAGACTGCTCTGATCTTGTTTCACCCAGAGACAGGGCTTCTGTTAGACATCACGGGACTCTGTGCAGCCTACCTGACAGTCCCCCCCTTTTTTTTTTTAAACAGCCTTTTTTTTTGGGGGGGGGGGGAGGGGAAGCATTCTAAGGCTCCATGTTCATTCACAAACTCACATAGTAAACCTAATTTGCTATGCTTCAATGATGAGTGAACACAGTGAGTGATTGGTGCCAATCGCTCACTGTGTTCATTCAAGGAAGGGACTGGTAATCAGGACATATTTACTGCACACCCCCTCCTTAAACATCCCCATGTACCCTCAGCAGCTGCAGGCGGGAGAGGAGAGAAGCCAGCAGAGCTGCAGGGGGATCCACAAGAGTTGGCAGTAAGGCAGTACAGCCGTCGCTCCTGCCCTGCAGGTGCCCGGGCTCCCCTTTTGAACTGATGGGGCCTGGGCCTGGTACAGGAGGGCTGGCTGTACTGCCTTATCAGCGGCCTTGCCCAGAGTTGGGATGAAAATGTTTATCATAGAATGGGTAAGCAATGTACTTTCCGAAAAGCCAGGATAGTCTACTTAATTTCCAGCACGTTGTCGGCAAGCCGTATTACTTAAGAGATGAAATACTGTACACAATAATTACCGTGACATTTGCTTGTTGTACAAGCTTGAATTAATTTAGCATATCCGAAAATTGCTAATATATTTTATTGTTGCTTGTTAATCATTTAAGGTGAGTACTATAACACAGCATTAGCTCAACAAATCAATGTTATTCCCCTTTGTTGTTTCAGAACAATACGACTATACTACATTTTACATTTATCTCGATTTACGGCACACACCTAACCCAGGCAAATTCGGGAATGCAGCAGTCTACGGCTTGTTTTATGCATGTTGTATATATATTTACTTGTTGAGAAGTATAGAAAATGGCTGTGACAGAATTTTTTTTTTTTTTTTTACTATTATCTGTTACCATGTCAGGTCTTCCAGCACTCAGAGTTGATTATATATGCTGGCCAGCAAGGCTCCTCTCTAATTGCAGGTAGAGAATCCTTTTGAGTTGAAGAACCGTCAGGGGTCCCAGGAGAGTAAAAGTAGCTAATGTACTAACTGCAGAGGAGATGTTAACATAATTTGATGTGAAACAGCCTTTTAACATCAGTCATTGACTGATATATTTAAACTCTGTGGGAGGTTAAATGTCATTTTGCTCTGGGTACTGAAGAGGTTTTTTTCCTGTGACTACCAGAATTATTTAAACAAAATCTGTACTCCATTTTAAACTTTTAAAAGTAAAATAGTTTTTTTTTTGTCAAAGAGCATACACCACAAAATTAATTGTACTACCTTTTATTAGACAGAAAACCCTCCCCTGTGTGTGTCTCTCTCTATCTCATTTCGTTTTATGTTAATAATGGGTCAGACTTTCTCTGTTAACCACTTTAAGACCGGAAGGATTAACCCCCTTAATGACCAGGCCACTTTTTTCAACTTGGCACTGCATGACTTTAACTGACAATTGCGCGGTTGTGCGACACTGTACCCAAACAAAATTTATGCCCTTTTTTCCCCCACAAGTGAAGCTTTCTTTTTGTGGCATTTGATCACCTGTACGATTTTTATTTTTTGCGCTATACACAAACAAATAGCGACAGTTCTGGAAAAAAATCAAAATTTTTCACATTCTGCTATATAACATTCCCAAAAAAAAAATTTTAAAAATCAAAATTTTTTTACATTTTAGGCCAATTTGTTTTCTGCTACATATTTTTGGTAAAAGATTTATGTCATTTTTATTGTTTTTTTTTTTTACTAGTAATAGTGGTGATCTGCGATTTTTTTTTGCGGGACGGTGACATTGCGGCGGACAGATCGGACCCCTTACTGACATTTTTGACACTTTTGGGGAGACCCGTGATATTACTACAGTAATCAGTGCTAAAAATATGTTACTGTAATAATGACACTGGCAGGGAAGGGGTTAACATTGTGGGTGATCAAGGGGTTAAATGTGAGCCTAGGGGAGTGATTCTAACTGTGGGGGCGTGGCTTGTGGAATGACCATAGAGACTTGTAATCCTATATAGAAGGATCACAGGGGCTCTATGATCATTCCAGGGAGAAGAACGGTCAGCTGTGTTTACAACAGCTGACCGTTCTTCTCTCTCAGCGGGGAATGATCGCGGGTTTCAGCTTCATCAGCTGCCGATCGGGGGCAAGAGCGCGCTGCCTCCTGGCGCGCGCTTGCCCACTGCCCTCCTGCTCGTGACCGCCGTACAGTTATGGCGATTCGCTCAGGAGTGGCTGCCTGCCGCAGTACATCTGCGGCGGGCAGTCATAAAGAGGTTATAAAGGTTAAGTTCACCTGTATTTAGTGTGTAACATGTTACTTCACAGCAGCTAACCTCTGCACACCCCTCCCCCCCACGCACACACACACACCCCTTCATGACATCAGGCGGGGATCTTCACCCCACACCCGCTGTCACATTTTTAAAACCGCACGGAGTTTTGTGAATAAACTTGAAGGTGGGAGAGGGCTTGTAGTTCTCAATTAACTGTGAGGGCGCTGGTGAGCATCCTCGTAGTTAATTGATTCCGACTACACTTCAGTAACTGTACTGCAGATAGCTGTACTGAGTGTCTGCAGGAGGTTGGCATTGCACCCACAATCTGCCAATTAGGTATGCAATGCTTTATAGGCTGCAGTATAAAAAAATAATGATTGAACATTTTTTTTTACCTGCATTTTTTATTTTTTTACAAGCGGTGAATTTAGCTTTTAAAGAATATCTAAACCGAAGGAATAAAAAAGTAATGCATTGCAGCTTACCAGTCGTTTTTTTTTTTTTCCTTTTTTTTCCTCCTGGTGATCCTGCCTGAAACACACTTTCAGTGGAATTCAATATAGCACTACCAACAGTCTTTTGCCGCTATAGCCATTTAAAGTGTCCTGCGCTAAATTCAAAATCCCATTTTAGTTACTTTACTGACATGTGCGACAGTTTGTTGTTAACAAAACTGGGGGTCAATTCATTAAGAGGTTAATAAGGGCTAATTAAACTGCAGTAAAATAATGCATGCAGAAAGAATTGTGCAAGCATTCAATTAAAAATGTTGAGTTAAATAACTAATGCTATGTTTTTTCGATTGTACGGTAATCACCACATTTTTTCATGTGGTAATTTACTGCATTGAGCCGATTGCTAAGGAGAAGGCCTGGGAAGGCGGTCGCCGTGTCCTCAAAAATTAGATGACTCATCAGCTGTCAGCAGGTTCCCTGTAAAAATGCAGACGATTAATAAGTATGAAAAAAAAAAAAAAACAGCACCAACTGTAGCATGTATAGAACATTCTGCAGCAAAAATTACGTTTCTAAAGAAAAAAAAGATAAATGAAATGAAATAGAAAAAATTTAAAATAAGTCCAGGTGCCCCCCCCCCCCCCCCTTACCTATATAAAAACTGTGAAATGGCGGAGGAGGCATTTGGCGGTCAGCAAAGCTTTATTTATGGGGTCGGCACACGTTTTTTCTTTTTTTCATACTTTTTAATTGTCAGCATTTTATTTTTTACGTTCAGCTGTCAGCAGGCAACCCGCTGACAGCTGATAAATCATCCATTGTTAAGGGTGCAGTGGTCGGTTTCCCAGCCTGCTCCTTAGCAACCAGCTATTTGTCAAAAAACAGCGTGGGGGTCCCCTCGACCCCAATGCTGTGTTTGACAAATACCGCATGTGATACTGCCAGCAAAAAACCCTGGTGGTAAATATCGGGGTTTTTTTAAGTCTCTGGACTGTTTGTGAATTAACATTAGGAGCTTTTTAAATCATATTTACCAGCATATTTTTTATTTTGCAGTAAATCGCAATTTTTTTTTCTGATGAATTGGGCTAAATTTACAGCATGCAATAATTTATGCAAACGAGTCACGTGACCACGTTATCACACATGGTAAACATTATTGAATCTGACCCCCTGGAGGTAATTAAAACCTACTCTGACTTGGCATACAGAGACAGGCAGAGTGTTTGTTTTTCTCTGTATGCAGCATAGCAGGTGGTATATTTGCGGCCACAGGTTGTTAAAGTGATGATAGAGCCTTGTTTTTTTTATTTTTTTATATAAATAATCATGTTACTCTTGCCTGCTCTGTGCAGTGGTTTTGGATCCTCTTCTTCTCATGTCCCACTCCGGTGCTTCTGGCTCCTTTCTCCTGCCGGGTGCCCCCACAACATGAAGCTTGCTGTGGGGGCACCCAAGCAGGGGGCGTTCCCGACCCATAGCTCTGTGTGTCCATTCACATTTTGGCCCCACCCCCTCCCTTTCCTGATTGGTTCACTGGATGTGATTGACAGCAGCAGGAACCAATGGCTCCCGCTGCTAACAGTCAATCCGGAGTGCAAGTCCCCGGAGAAACAAGGCTCTCATGGACAGCGCTGGATCGAGAAACTGGTTGTTTAACTGTTCTTAAGTATTATTGCGACTGAGCCTTGGCTGTTTACCCAGGGTCTAGTTAACCACTTAAGCCCCGGAGGATTTGGCCACTGAAAGACCAGGGGGTATTTTGCGATTCGACACTGCGTCATTTTAACGGACAATTGCGCGGTCGTACGATGCTGTACCCAAATGAAATTGACGTCCTTTTTTTTTCACAAACAGGGCTTTCTTTTGGTGGTATTTGATCACCTATGCGATTTTTACTTTTTGCGCTATAAACAAAAAAAGAGCGACAATTTTGAAAAAATAACAATATTTTTCACATTTTTTTTATATGAAATTCCGAAGAAAAAAAATGTAAAAATCAAATTTTTTAACATTTAGGCCAATTTGTTTTCTGCTACATATGTTTGGTAAAAAAAATCGTTATAAGTGTATTTTGATTGGTTTGCGCAAAAGTTATTCCGTTTACTAAGGGAAAGATTTCTGTCATTTTTTATATTTGTTTTTTTTAACGAGTAATGGCGGCGATCTGCGATTTTTTTTTTTTTTGCGGGACTGCGACATTGCGGTGGACAGATCGGACCCTTGACTGACATTTTGACACTTTTGGGGGTACCAGTGACATTACTACAGTAATCAGTGCTATACATATGCACTGTTACTGTAAAAATGACACTGGCAGGGAAGGGGTTAACTTTATTGGTGATGCAGGGGTTAAGTGTGTCCCTAGGGGCGTGCTTCTAACTGTAAAGGGGTTTGGCTAGTGATGTAACCACAGAGACATACGATCCTACATAGCAGGATCGTATGATCTCTGCAGTTAGATCAGGGAGAATGACAGGCGGCTTTGTTTACATCAGCCGCCTGCCTTTCTCCCTCTCCACGGGGAGATCGCGAGTGACCGGCGGACTTCGGGTCCGCCGGTCACACGCGCGGACTTGTTAGGGAACGAGCGGGGGCGGGAGCGCTCCTCTGGCGGCGCGCGCTCGCCCCCCAGAGGCTCTCAGGCTAGTGACGTAGTACTACGTCAATTTGCCTGTACGGGGCTGACCACCGCAGTAAATAGTCGTGCGGCGGTCGGCAAGTGGTTAATAAATACTCCCTTTAAGCCTTCTTTTTGAGTAAAGCAAATCTAACAAATTAAAACAGATCTGCATTGTGTCAGTGTGTCATTTAAAGGTATACACAACATGTCTGAACGTAGAGTGTCAGGAGGGCTGGACAGTTCCCAGGGTCAAAGCGGCACAGAAGAACATAAAACTACAAGCAACCCCCAAGAGGGCAGTGCTACATTAGTATAACACTAATAAGAAGGAGAGCCTGTATTTCACTTACTAAAGCAGGTTAAAGCAGGTTTTCCAGCAAGACGGTTTGACAGAAGTGAGTTTAACCACCTTGGCGGTAATCCCGAGCGTGACTCGGGGTTGAACTTTCATATCAGGATCGGTAACCCTGAGTCACGCTCGGGGTGGATTGCAGAGAGCGCAGCGGTGTTCTCTTACCTTATCCTGGCGATCCAGCGACGATCTCTCATTGCTGTGACCGCTAGCCGAGAGTCCCGCCGCTCCTCCGTCCCTCCGTTGGTGTGATGACTTCCTAGTTCCGTTCCCTGCAGCAGCAATGCTGCATGGGAGCAGAACTAGGGAGGGAAATTCAAAAAAAAAAAACGTTGCACAAAACACATTTTATATTTTATATATATATATATATATATATATATATATATATATATGCATATATATATATATATATATGCGCATATATATGTGTGTATATATATATATATATATGCATATATATATATGTATATATATATATATATATATATATATATATATATACCGGTATATATATATATATGCATATATATATATATATATATATATATATATATATATATATATATATATATATATATATATACACACACACACATATGTATATATATATAAAATTATATTATTGATTCAATTATAATTCATGCGTTATATATTATATATATATATATATATATGTGTGTGTGTATATATATATATATATATATATATATATATATATATATATATATACACACACACACACATATATCTATATATAATATATAATGCATGAATTCTAATCTAATCAATAATATAATTTTATTATATATATTATATATTAAATAATAAAATAATATTATTGATTCGATTATAATTCACGTGTTTGTGTTTCAAATTTATCACATCTGGGATGTCTACTAGACTCTTGTTTTGGTCAGGTTTAAGTCAGTAATTACTAAGAATTGTAGGGCTATAAATTTCCATGAAAACAATTGTACCGCTTTTGGTATGTAATTCCTGACATAATCATACCGCCAGGGAGGTTAAAGAATATGTAAACCCAACCATTCATATTTCTGATATGTGCCTGGTGTACCGTGTACTTGTATGAGAAAGTATCCTGTTCTCTTTGTATTGCTTCCTTTGTGTGAAATCCCTGTGGTTCCTGCCAGTCCCTCTACTTTCCTATTAAAAACTGACCACGCTAGACAGGAGATTGGTTATCTAGTTTTGCTGAGAACTCAAAAGCTAAAAATTCTCCTGCGCTCAAGTGGTGTGTAATGAGGGAAAGATTAGTATTCAATGGTCTTTGTTGGCATCACTTATGGTCTTGCCACCCCACTAAAAATGTTTATTAAAATCCAAAATAATATACGTTATACTCAGATAGCACACACATAAACATGATCGGACAAAAGATCTCCAAGGTAGCCAAGGCACTCCACAGGGCTGGATAGCGTGCTGATGTCCGCACGAATCTACTATGGCTGACGTGTTTTGAGGGTGAACTCTCTTCCTCAGAGCCAAAGAGTGCTAAGAGCCTGCTCTCCTCCAATGATCAGACTTGTCCTTACATGAAGGGGAAAAAAGGTATTTATAATGTTTTTTTTTTTTTTTTTTTAGTATTTATACATACATGTCTTTCCTTTTAATTTCTATTTTAAACGGAATGGTTTGTTTTATAAGGTGAGGGTTTACAATCCCAATAACGACTGGCCTCTGTTGAACAGAGAGCAGTACACATCCTGTCTATCCTGTGTTGTGCAGTATCTGTAACCTGATGTCCCCTGGTCCTCAGGTATTTTTACCTAATGGCTGGAAGTAGTAAAAATGTAGACATGAAATATTTCTACAGTGTTTAAAAAAAAAAAAAAAAAAAGTTAGTCTGTAACATAATAAGAAAATATACATTTAAAAAAACACACACATTTCACATTCCTTTTAGGATTCCTAGTTTCATTGCATATAAAAGAGAGTATTGACACAAAACCGTTTCCCCAGTGGGAAGCCTTTTATATTAATTTGCTATAAATTATGTAAATTAATTTAATGTTGTTGTTCTTTGATTATTAAGTCCTCGTTTCTCAGAAGTATCCCCAGTAGAAGAATGTTTTGTTTTATGTATTTTTCTGTTTAACTGGCTGTTAATGGTCGTTGTTAGATAATTAACTTTTATACAGTTCAGTAGCCATTAACAATTGCTGATGGCAGTAGTTTTATAGGTCATATAAACTACAGTATTAATTACCACAGATTCATTCTCATCAATATTACCCAGGTTCTATACTACGTAGTCATAGATCTGCTACATGCATGAGGCCCTCTCATCAAATGTATTAGACTTAAAGTTTGTGTATTTCATAGATTAACTCAGGGGTATAATGCTTTTCTTTGTTCTTTTTCTGTTTGTATAGCGGTACACATTTTGCAGCACAAAGGATACATAATCTGTCAAACAAATTTGTGTCCCAGAAGATGCCTATAAAATAATGTAAAGCTTAACTCCAGGCAGATAATAAATCTTTGCTAATAAATGCAGTTTTTACAGTATATTAGGGCTCATTCAGACTTGCTTTGGTCTCTGAGGAGCGATCCATGTTTGATCCATGATCCAATCTCTGTTTCTTCAGAGAGCATTTGACTTGGAGGCGTATCTCTTCCTCACCACCTGCTCCGCCTCTTAAGCCTAACACTAGCGCACCGCACAGGGTTACGGGGTGCTCGCAGAGCCGCATCTTTTTGAAAAAAAAAAAGATCCTGCGCTGCTTTTGGCGATTTCGGAAGCAACTTGCATAGACATTTGTGCATGAAGCCACACAGATGCCTTCAAAGTCACACTGACATGCAGCTTTCAAATTGGGCAATTTCAGCTGAGGTTGCACTATTTCAAAGCTGCATTCAAAGAGACTTTGAAGGCATCTGTGCGGCGTCATGCACAGATGTCTATGCAAGTTGCACCCAAAATCGCCAAAACTGCAGGAACTTTTTTTTCAAATAGGTGCAGATCCATAAAGTTGGAATCCCACCGATTTAAACAGTGCCGTTGCCGACAATAGGATGCGACTTTTTTAATGATTAGGCAAGGCAGGTTTCTCCAATGTCAACGAGGGCTAAAAGAGATATGACATTTTTAAACGTGACTAGTGTTGATAAAAATCTTGATCCCCTGTAAAACTCAGACAGCTCTAGAAGCCAGTCCTGTATCCTGCATGCACTTGTGCTGCAAAAAATCATTGTACAAAAAAATACAATAAATATTTGCGCTAGTATTAACAGTCTTACAGATGAAGAATGCAAGCAATAAGGAATGATATCTGTAAAATCCTACTCAAAACAGATGAAACACAATTGTAGCTCCAAAAGTGAGACTTTCTGATTATCCCAAAATTGCAGCATAAGAAGTAAGACTCAATTCCATTCTTTTTAACCACTTTTCGTCCGGAGGATTTTCCTTCTTTACGTCCAGGCTACTTTTTGCAACTTGGCACTGCGCGACTTTAACCGACAATTGCGAGGTCATGCAACGCCGTACCCAAACTAAATTTACATCCTTTTTTCCCACAAACAGAGCTTCCTTTTGGTGGTATTTGATCACCTCTGCGCTTTTCATTTTTTTGCGATATTAATAAAAAAAGAGTGAAAATTTTGCGAAAAAATTGACATTTTCTACTTTGATAGTTAAAAAATATCCAATATATTAAATTTTTGTCATATATTTAGGCCAAACTGTATTTAGCTACATGTCTTTGACAAAAAAAATCCTCAATGAGTGTATTTTTAACCGCTTTAAGACCGGAAGATTTTACCCCATTCCTGACCAGACTATATTTTGCGATTCGGCACTGCGTTATTTTAACGGACAATTGCGCGGTGATGCGACGCTGTACCCAAATTAAATGTATGTTTTTTTTTTCCTACAAATAGAGCTTTCTTTTGGTGGTATTTGATCACCTGTGCGATTTTTATCTTTTAAAAAAAAGAGTGACAATTTTGAAAAAAAAAAAAAAAAAACAATATTTTTTACATTCTGATATATAACATTCCCAAAAAAAATTTAAAAATCAAAATGTTTTAACATTTTAGGGCAATTTGTTTTCTGCTACATATTTTTGGTTAAAATAAATCGCAATAAGCGTATTTTGATTGGTTTGCGTAAAAGGTATCGCGTTTACTAACTACGGGAAAGATTTGTCATTTTTATTGTTTATTTTTTTTACTAGTAATGGCGGCGATCTGCAATTTTTTTTTTTGCGGGAATGCGACATTGTGGCGGGCAGATCGGACCCCTAACTGACATTTTTTACACTTTTGGGGGTACCAGTGACATTACTACAATAATCAGTGCTATAAATATGCACTGTTACTGTAATAATGACACTGGTAGGGAAGGGGTTAACTTTATTGGTGATCAAGGGGTTAAATGTATGCCTCATGCTTACTGACGTGTGTGGGGGGAGGGGATTTTGTGACACAGACACAGATCGCAGGTTCAGCTATGCTGAATCCTGTAATCTGTGACTGTCTGTCACAGAGGAGGTCCGCCCGCTTTGTTTACACAAGTAGGCAGATTTCCTCACTCGATCCCGGACGATCGGGGAAGAGCGGCGGTGATCACCGCCTCTCTTCCCCTGGCCCGACTCCCGCTGTGTCTGAATACAGCAGGAGCGAGCCTCCTGCGGCTCATGCACGCCACCGAGAGAGGGCGTTGTCCAGCGACGTAGGTCTACGTCGCTGGACGATAACGAACCACTTTGCCGCAGTACCAGCTCAGTGAGCGGTCGGCAAGTGGTTAATATATATACATATATATATATATACTGCTCAAAAAAATTAAAGGAACACTTTCTTTTTTTTTTTTTTTTTAATCCAAGAAAATGTTTATTGATAAACGTTAGAAAAAAAAATACAAACAGAAAAAACAGACAGAGTTGCTTAGCATTATAACAATACAAAAAGCAATGCTTCACCAAGTAAGTTAATACATCTCAGAACAGTGTTACAGGTATAAACAGGTTCACGATGTCTCTCACACCTGAAAACCACAGTCAACCATGCCAACATCCTAACCCACTCTAGGCACATAGTATACTCGGAAGCACTCAGGTAGTGAAGGCAGAACAATGCAAAGCGCAAGTGTTCATCCCACCCGGGTATTGCAGTACTCTCGTCAGGACCAGTTCCTGCAGGGATAACCCAGGCATATTCACCATGGGGGCCATAACTTATCAAATTTAGAGAGTCAGCCCCTGTGTTGATAGATATAGCGCTCCAGAAGGATCATCCTTCCCATATGTGTCACCCATAGTTTCCCCGAGGGGGCAGTCGCCAATTTCCAGCCAAGGAGAACACCCTCCTGGCCTGAAAGAGCGCCTTGGAGAGGGCTAACCTAGTTCCCTCCTCAGGTACCACATCCTCGAGTATGCCTAGCAGACAGTGTATAGGGCTTAAGGGGACATTAACCGAAAAAACAGTGTTTAGCATGGAAATAACCTCAGCAGTGCAGCTTGGGGCACCGGCAGAGGAAGTGGATCAAATCGCCTGGGGCTCGTCTGTATCTATTGCACAGCTTGTCCGGTAGTCTGACCATCTTATGTAACTTCACTGGGGTATAATGCACTCTAAAGATGATATACAGTTGGGACACCTTTTGCAAAATGTTAAGGAAGCAAGTATTCACAGATTGAGGAGCCTCATCCCACTGGTCCCCTGTCAGCGCCCCCAGATCCTCCTCTCATTGGGACATTGCCTTGTTCGGGTGACCCCCTCAAGTGCTCCAGCAGCAACATGGAGTTGCACTGGGAAATAAAACCTTTTGTCTCCCTGGCCAATTGAATTAGATGAATAATGGGGGTTGGCAACAGAGACCAATACACAGCAGGTCCTTCAGCCTTGACTGCGTGGGCCAACTGATGGTAGTAGTATACCATGTTTTCTGGCAACGCATATTTGCCCTGAAGATCAGAAAAGACATTAGGCTCCCACCATGAAACACCTGAGAAAAAACTCTATCCCCCAAGCACGCCACCTGGGCCCCTGCGGCAATTTAGCTAGTTCAGTGTACACATTATTTCCACAAAAGGGACTGTATGCGTGTATCCCGTGATACGTTGTAACTGTTTCGCCTTGTTCCAGACTTTTTGAATAAGAACATAAGTGGGTTGTTGTTTATTGGGCTTCTGGAATGCCTGAGCTTCAAGGCCCTCAGGGATAGATCTCGCTGCGGCACCTATCAATAGGAGACTAGCAGATGAATCCACCGGGCCAGGGGACATAGAACCCACAAGGTGTTGGAGCTGAGCAGCTAAGTAATAGATCCAAGGATAAGGAAGTGCGAGGCCCCCGCTATCCTTAGGGTTTTGTAGTTGTTCTAGCCTAATTCTAGGTGGGCGCACCCCCCAAAGCAGCATCCTAAACAGGGAATTTATCACCCGAAATACCTTAGGGGGCACCACTACGGGGGAATTAGGAAGGATGTATAGGAGCTGGGGCATTATCATCATCTTGATCAAGTACGTTTTGCCTGCCAGGGACATTTTAAGCTTATTCCAAACATTAATTTTATCTCTGAACCTAGAAAGGAGAGGTTGTATATTGAGGAGAGGGTATTCTAAAATGGCAGGGGAAACCTGAACACCTAGATAACAAAAGGAAGTCACTAAGGGAATGGGACTCGGGGCTATCATTGCCCATGCCGCATCTGTGTCTAAAAGCATTAGTGCAGATTTAGTCAAATTGATGGTGAGGCCAGAGAACCTCCCAAATTCCATGATAATAGACATGGTGCCGCTCAAGGAGGAGGAAGTGACCCCCAGGAACAGCAGCATGTCGTCGGCATATAGCATGATCTTCTCATGAAGATCACGGTAGTGAAATCCAGTGACCAGGGGGCTATCGCAAACAATAAGGGGGACAGGGGACAGCCCTGTCTGGTGCCCCTATGTAGTGTGAATGCCGGCAACACCCTGTCCGACATCAAGATAGCTGCCGGTGGGGAGCTATACAGCAATCGCACACACGTGATAAAACGCCCCCCAAACCTGGATAGTTCCCACCAAAGATAGGGCTAAAAGGAACGCTTTTTAATCAGAGTATAGCATCAAGTCAAGTTAACTCCTGGGATATTGATCTGATCAGTTTAATAGCAGAGGGGGTTGGTAATCAGTTTCAGATGCTTTGGTGTTAATTAAATTAACAATAGATGCACTAGATGGTCAACGATGGGACAGTCTCCAAAACAGGAATGGTTTTACAGGTGGAGGCCACTGACATTTTTTTTTTCTCTACTCAACTTTTCTGACTTTTAGCTAGTTTTGCATTTGGCTAGAGTACTGACCACTCTATTAATGTCACTAGTATAAAAAAAAGAATTCTCTATAACCTTCAAGCAAACCAATTACGGTAATATACACTTATTGGGATTTTTTTGTAGCAGAATATATTTTGGCCAACATTTTATATAGAAATGTAATAAAAAAAAATATTGAATTTGCAAAAAGTAAAAAAAAAAAAAAAATATATATATATATATATACAGTGGGTACGGAAAGTATTCAGACCCCCTTAAATTTTTCACTCTTTATTATATTGCAGCCATTTGCTAAAATAATTTAAGTTCATTCTTCTTCCTCATGAATGTACACATAGCACCCCATACTGACAGAAAAACACAGAATTGTTGACATTGTTGCAGATTTATTAAAAAAGAAAAACTGAAATATCACATGGTCCTAAGTATTCAGACCCTTTGCTGTGACACTCATATATTTAACTCAGGTGCTTTCCATTTCTTCTGATCATCCTTGAGATGGTTCTACACCTTCATTTGAGTCCAGCTGTGTTTGATTATACTGATTGGACTTGATTAGGAAAGCCACACACCTGTCTATATAAGACCTTCCAGATCACAATGCAAAAAGATTTCTGATGCACTTAAGGTTCCTAAGAGCACAGTGGCCTCCATAATCCTCAAATGGAAGACGTTTGGGACGACCAGAACCCTTCCTAGAGCTGGCCGTCCGGCCAAACTGAGCTATCGGGGGAGAAGAGCCTTGGTGAGAGAGGTAAAGAAGAACCCAAAGATCACTGTGGCTGAGCTCCAGAGATTCAGTCAGGAGATGGGAGAAAGTTGTAGAAAGTCAACCATCTCTGCAGCCCTCCACCAGTCGGGGCTTTATGGCAGAGTGGCCCGACGGAAGCCTCTCCTCAGTGTAAGACACATGAAAGCCCGCATGGAGTTTGCTAAAAAAAACACCTGAAGGACTCCAAGATGGTGAGAAATAAGATTCTCTGGTCTGATGAGACCAAAATAGAACTTTTTGGCCTTAATTCTAAGCGGTATGTGTGGAGAAAACCAGGCACTGCTCATCACCTGTCCAATACAGTCCCAACAGTGAAGCATGGTGGTGGCAGCATCATGCTGTGGGGGTGTTTTTCAGCTGCAGGGACAGGACGACTGGTTGCAATCGAGGGAAAGATGAATGCGGCCAAGTACAGGGATATCCTGGACAAAAACCTTCTCCAGAGTGCTCTGGACCTCAGACTGGGCCGAAGGTTTACCTTCCAACAAGACAATGACCCTAAGCACACAGCTAAAATAACGAAGGAGTGGCTTCACAACAACTCCGTGACTGTTCTTGAATGGCCCAGCCAGAGCCCTGACTTAAACCCAATTGAGCATCTCTGGAGAGACCTAAAAATGGCTGTCCACCAACGTTTACCATCCAACCTGACAGAACTGGAGAGGATCTGCAAGGAGGAATGGCAGAGGATCCCCAAATCCAGGTGTGAAAGACTTGTTGCATCTTTCCCAAAAAGACTCCTGGCTGTATTAGATCAAAAGGGGGCTTCTACTAAATACTGAGCAAAGGGTCTGAATACTTAGGACCATGTGATATTTCAGTTTTTCTTTTTTAATAAATCTGCAACAATGTCAACAATTCTGTGTTTTTCTGTCAGTATGGGGTGCTATGTGTACATTCATGAGGAAGAAGAATGAACTTAAATGATTTTAGCAAATGGCTGCAATATAACAAAGAGTGAAAAATTTAAGGGGGTCTGAATACTTTCCGTACCCACTGTATATATAATATTTATTTTGTTTTCAAAATTTTCTGTATTTTTTAGTTTATAGCAAAAGAAATAAAAATCCCAGTGGTGATCAAATACCACAAAAAAAGTTCTATTTGTGTGAAAGAAGTTATGATGTAAATTTAATTTGCATACAGTGTTGCATGACTGCGCAATTGTCCGTTAAAGTAGTGCAGTGCTGAATAACCCTGGTAATGAAGGGCATAAAAACTTCCGCAGGTCAAGTGGTTAAAGTAGGTGTTGTCCTAGTTTGGCTGCAAAAGTTGAAATACACTTTAAGTGACCCCTGCTTGTAATTCTGAGTGCAAGTTATTCTTTTATTTTACTTCTTGTACAAGCTAATCAACCAATCAAAATGAGATTGTAAGCCACACCCATTCAAAACACACAACTCATCCCGGATACAGATCAAATGAATATATGGACAAGACTTAAAGTTTGGCAAAGAAAGGCCACGGCACTTTTATTGGTTTAACATGTGAAAAACAAATCACAATATTTTTTATTGACCATGTAAAAAAGCATTACTTTAACCACCTAAGGACCAGAAGTTTTTACCCCCTTAATGACCAGGCCATTTTTTGCGATATGGCACTGCGTTACTTTAACTGGCAATTGCAAGCTCGTGCGACGCTGTACCCAAACAAAATTGATGTCCTTTTTTTCCCACAAATAGAGCTTTCTTTTGGTGGTATTTGATCACCTCTGTGGTTTTTATTTTTTGCGCTTTAAACAAAAAAAGAGCGACAATTCTGGGGGGAGGGGGGAGGAACAATATGTTTTGCTTTCTGCTATAAAACATTCCTAATTAAAAAAAAATTAAAATGATAAGCCACCAATCGTAGGCATGTACTTCTCCATAGCTCAGTTTATCCTTTTTCTCATCCTTTCGATAACTTTCCTCTGAGAAGAGGACAGCAAAGAAAGACGAGGGATCATTTCCAAAAACATGATAGTTGTACCCGGGGAAGTAGGTGTGAAAGGGTGTAAATTTATTTTGATCATAAACAAGTCTAATGTCCTAATATTTCCCAAATCGTTACCTCCTAAATGAACTAACAAAATCCTTGGAGGGGGCCAAACCTGATACAACCTGGATAAGTGAAAATATAGTTAGTGCCATTGGAGGCCTCTCACACCTTTCCAATACACATTAAAGGATTCCGAATGCAAGGACAAATTCATAGAATACCTACGTTGAGCCGCTCATTTACGCCCCCAATAAATAAACAAATGTCCCAGAATCCATACTGTGCGCTGCAAACCTGATGGATTTAAACAAAAAGATTATGCCTCACATACAGTTTGAAACAATTCGATTTTCACCTCCCCATATCCTTAATGGCCGACTCTGCCAAATCCATCCTGGCCGCCTCTGACACTGCTCCTATTCTAAATAAGTGGGAAGTGAACTTAAATCTATGTAATCCTAAGAATTTAAGGCAGTTGTGCAGGACAAAATCAAACTGATTATTGGTAAGGGTTCCTAAATTTAGATGAATCAGAAAATGCCCTCTACCCATGTGTCTAGCCTTCAAAAATTGCTGTACGACTGCCACTGGACACACTAATTTATTATCCTGAGCCTTCAGATTAATCCACACACCCTTTCCCAGAGTATCCATTTTCAAACGCCTCAGCCAAATATGCACTCCATTTTGATCCACCACCACATGCTTGTATAAAACACCACCACAAACATTTATTGATACTGGCAAAAGTTCAGAAATGCGAAGTCCCTATAAAAAGCCAGAACAAATGCCGTCTTGAAAAGCAGCCACTGGCATTGCCTTGCAAAGACTAAGAAGCTCAATAGAGATAGGTCTCCTATCTGCCACAAAGGCCGCTGTTCTGCTGAAAACTCCAACTTGGCGAGATCTCCAAAGTCTCTCTTTCCAGTGACTGTACACCAGTAAAAATTTGTAGATTTCGACCACTTGGTGTTTTCACACAACACCAGCAGCCTTTGCACTCCAGTATATGCTATAATTAGTGCAGATTGTTAGTCTGCCAGCTAGTAACCAAAAACACGGTGGCCTCCAAGGCGGCGACAACTAGAGGGTGGACTAACAATCTACACTAATTATAGCATCTACCGGACTGTAAAGGCTGCCGGTGTTGTGTGAAAACACCAAGTGGACAAAATATCCAATAATTCCTGGTGTACAGTCACCGGAAATAACGTAGTTGGAGATCTCGGGAAGTTGGCGTTTTCGGCAGAACCCCGTCTTCCTTTACCCTTTGAGCACTGGCTTGACTGAAAAATATGTGCAAGAAGGACATCCCCGCAAACAGAAGAAAAAGGAAATGCCAGCTAGCGTTTACATTACGTGACTATATGTGAATCGCTGCTGCATGAGTGAAGCTAAAACTACCAAAAAAGCCTCCACCGATGGCTTGCCACTATCAAAACCTTTAATGTACGCAAAAGACATCCAACTTCTCCAAGCAGCTAAATAACTTGCCCAAGTCTTAGGAGCAACCGATTCTTTGATAGCTCTCACCACTAGATTCAGATTACATCCCACAGATGGTCTGGACAACGGATACCCTCTATGTCCGCTTCTGGAAGCAGCTGGCGAAACCAGTCCATCTGAAACCGAGATCAGCTATATTATTCAGCACTCCCTGAGTGTACTTAGCTTTGAGCCAGATATTAAACTTCAGACAGAAAAACAATCTGCCTTATAACCGTAATCACAAGTAGAGATCTGAAAGAGGCAATTTACAGAAAAAAGGACTCCTTTATTATCTGTCTCACCAAAATTCGCCTGTTCGCAAAACTAGCTGCCAAAGCTCAATTGCCACCAAAATTTAAAAAAGCTCCAGAAAAACTATGTTTTTTGTTGCTTTTTTACTTAACCATGTCTCAGGCCATGCTGCACAACACCAATGGGTCTTCCAAATCACAGCAAAACCTTTTAAGCTTGCCGCATCGGTGAACAAATGAAAGTCAGGGGAGAAAACAAAATCCATCTGAAAACCGGACTGTCCATTGTAAGTGTCTAGGAACCTAACCCAAGCCAACAAATCTTCCTTAAGGGAGCTAGTAAATCTAATATGGGCAAAAGTTGACTTTAAACCAGATACAGAAAGAGAAAGGTGACGCAAAAAAATACTACCAACTGGAATAATTCTATATGCAAAAGTCAATATGCCCAAAAGAGATTGCATTGTCTTCTCCTCCTCCAGCGGAACACCAAAATGCTGAGAAATGTCTCTAAACACCTGCATTAAACCAAAACAAATATTCAATTCTGGAGGTCCCATGAATAAAAAATCATCCAAATAGTGTATCACACTATCCCTACCTGATTGAAAACAAATCACCCAGTAAAGGAATTTAGAAAACATTTTTAAAAATGAGCAGGACAACGAACACCCCATGGGGAGGCATTTGTCAAAAAATAGGAATCCTGAAAATAAAAACCAAGCTAATTGAAAGCCATAGGGGGCATTGGCAATAGCTGGAAAGCTGATTGTATATCGGCCTTGTCCAATAAAGCTCCAGGCCCAAAAGACCGAATTTTGACAATTGCATCCTCAAAAGTTGCGTGTGAAACCAAGCACAATGCCTCATCGATCCCATTATTTAGCAAACTACCCTTAGGAAAAGACAAATGATGAATAATGTAAAAAGCATTAGGTTCCCGCTTAGGTACCATAAGGTGATCAAAAAAAGTGCTGCGCCACTTAAATATCCAACTCCAAAATCCAAATGTAATAAATAATAAAACAATTTGTGCAAATTTAGTGAAATTCCTTAAAGAAGACGGATCTTATATATTATTAAATGCAAAATTCCCGCTTATGTACCAACCCCAAAGGCGATATGCGAAAATTCTCAAATTGGGGATATTGGAAAAGGCCTGCAATACGTCCTTCCTCGATTTCCTTGAAAACCTTTTCCCTCACTACTGGTGGAAAAGGTTCCACTGATTTTAAATTTCCCACCACCGAACACCCTTCCCCTGAAAAAGAGGGTCAAGCAAAACCATGCATAAAACTGTTTGGGTACTTGTCCAACCATGGGCGCATTTTTTCCAGCCTCACCGGCATGCAGGCTCTTTGGAAAAATATCCCTCTGCATTTGACTAGACCGTGTTCAATTTTTTTTTTTTTTTTAGCACTTGGTTACTGGGTGTAATCCTGAACAGTAGGAACATTCGTGCCTTTACCTACACGATGTGTTCCATCCGCATTGGCTCTCCTTGAAAGCGAAACAACAGCCTTTTCTATAGGCTGTGTTCAATTGGTTAACAGTAGTTGAGGTGTGACTTGCCTCTGGGGTGAAATTAAATTGAGCCACAGCCCTACGTCCTTCATCCCCCATTTAAGCGAGGGGTGGACAGACAACTTTTGTCTGAACGACACGTCGTAATAATACCACCCCAGCCCCCCAAATCTTTTATAGGCTTCCAGAAGGTGATCTAAATGCTGGAACATTCCAGGTGCTTTTCCGCCATCACTCCAGTAAAGATGCAATACGCTTGCAACCAATTGTGAAAGGACCTGGGGATAGGCCTAAACCTATCATCCTCCTGTTTTTCCTCCCCTCTTTTATCCAATTTAACCATGAAATCTTTATGGGAGGGCAAAAGGGACAAATTATCTATAAAATCCCCTTTCCATATCTTCTCCTTGACTGCCAAGCCTAAGTGATATCCCAGGGGGTGACATTTCGCAAGGCATTACTTCTTTCATGCACAATTCTGGAACATTAAACCCCAGTCAGAGATTGCAGTATGAGAAGGGTTAAACATTGTAGTAGCAACAGGCTGTTAAGCTGAAGTGACAGGGGAAACGGAGGCAGGAATTATTTGAGACAAAGTTTTTACTAAAGAGGACAGCGAATCAACTAACACAGTCAGTGTATTTAATTGAGACAACCCACCAGTTGCTGGAGGGTGCGCAACCTCCTGCCAAGCTGCTTCCTCCAGCAGCAAACCTGGAGCTGGGGACCTGTGGCACCTGCCTGGGGGCTTGTGACTCCTATGCACCAGCTTTCCTGGAGAGACCGCACTTATTTCTGTAGTATTGGGGCTGGTGGAGAGGACGGCCACCCTCTATCCATTCTTGCTGCAGGCTGACTGGCCTTGTGCTGCCTCCCTCCTTTTCTCCCTGGTGATCTGTAAAGCGTCCTCTTCTTCTTGCTGGAGCAGCTAGCGCCTCCATCTTCTGCTGCTCCTCCTCAGACTCCTCCACACCCGCCCTGCTCCACTCTGGGGGTGACTTCGCCGAGGCTTCTCATTCTGTGCTGGCCCTTCTTCTTGCCACTCCACACCTCACTGCTGTTCTTGGGAAAACACAGCCACTCCACCTCTAGCGTCCCGCTCCAGCTGTCCTCTTCCTCCTGCTAGTGCCAGACAACGGCGCAGCCATGCTTCACCTCCCTCCAGCTTTTTCTATGAGCTGCCTAAACAGGGACTCCATAACAGGTAGGAGAGCTCTTCAGCTGGTGCTCTTCACAGGAAAAAGGGCAAATCTCAATCCAGCAGGCCCCTATATAGGCTTCCTGTACCATTTCCAGAAATCCTATTGGCTAACCCTTGGCTCACAAATTTCAAGCAACAGTATCAGCTTATTGCCTGCTATGTAAACTTTAATTAAACAGCCTGTTCAATGAAAATTAAAGATGGCGGTGGCCACAATCCCAAGTAAGTGGGTTCATATTGTGCCCTCTTTTCTATTCTCTCTCTCGAGAGAAAGCGCATGCAAATCATTCAAAATGTATGTAGATCCCCTTTTGAACAAAAACTAACACCTAGGACCCTATCACTGTTAGACCACAACTGTACTAAAATGTGAACAGCTTGGTCACAGGAAGTTTCACTTATCAGATTACAGACCGAGGTCATAGATTGACTTGTCCAGTGCCATGCTGTATGCCTCAATTCCTACCACACAATTTACCCACAACATTCTGTAGAGAGTAGCAAAACAACAATTTAGCCTCTGTTCACTTTTGGCAGATGTGACATGTCAAATTGCATGCCAAAGTGGAGCCTGTTGCCGGCAGCGGCACCTTCCAAAACCGGGCGATGCTGACTTTGCAACACCGCACCGATTCCCAAAAGTAGTTCCTGCACTACTTTTGGCGACTTCAGGGACAATTTCAATAGACATCTGTGCATGAACCCGCACAGATGTCTCTCAAATCGCCTCCGAAGTCGGACTGAAATGCCAGTTTGGAATTGTGCTGAAATTCAGCTGAATTCGCACGATTTCAGTGTGAACCTAGACATACTGTACTGACCCGCTGCCAACTGAGGTGTAAGAGGAAAACCTACACAAATTGTCAGTACTTGTCACATATTACTGCTTCCATCTGTTAATTATATTAAATCCTCACATTTTTCTTTCAGGTAAATGATTAGCAAAAATGTGTATTTTTGGTACAAAGAATAGTATTGAAATGTGGGAGTATTATACGTCGTCCATGTGTGAAGATAACATTACGAGTACTGTACCTGCTGTAATAAGAAGTAGAAAATAAGGAAGTTTGTGAGTGATTGGCAAGTGTTGACACTTTCCACTTTATTGGTTCTGTGCTAAAAGGAAAAGCTCTTCCTCGTCCAGAGAACCATCTTCTTGATTTTAGCTGGAAATGCTTGCCAGGTGCAGCATTAATCAGAGTACTTCACAACTGAAATTATAATCTGTAGAACTCTAAAAACATCGCAGGTTCCCTCATTAAGTGCATACATTGCTCCATGTGTGAAGAACTGTCTCGTTAGCTCGTTGAGAGCATCTGTAGTGATCATAACAGATTACACATTTATCTTGACTCCCATGCTTGAAGTTTAACTCCAGGATAAGCAAATATTGTCTAAATGTAAGGAGCAACTGTATTCTTATTTGAATCTTAGTGTGCTTTGTGTATTTTTTCCAGATCTGTGCAGTAATCCAGTGTAAAACTTTTCTTCTGTGTAGGAGCTTGCTGTAATGAAAACTAGTTCTACATGGCAGTCTCCATGGCGCAATCAGGGTATTATGTGGATGCATAGCATAAGATTCTAACAACAGAAGGTCAAGCTGAAAATCATGAATTCAGTAAATGATTCACAACATAACTAGTTGTGATTATACTTATTGACAGCATTCACAGTGCAGGCCAGGGTAACTCTGGTGACACAGGTATACAACTGTAGGGAACCTAGGGCTCAAGAAAAAAGTGCATCCCCACTGGAACTGCAGTACTCTAATAACAATCATGGAAGGCTTCCCCACAGTAGCTAAATCTTCTGGAGAAGGTGTTTTCTTTTACCCTTCTAAAAATCCTTTCTCACAATTTAGTCAGCAAATGTTCATTTGCTGATCCCCCGTCCAGTGAATGAACGCAGAAGTGAAGTGTATTTAGTCACATCTGAGTTCGACTGTACTTTTCCCCGGCTGTTGTGGCCAGGGAAGAAGCGAATAGACAATCTGCTCAGTTAGCTTTAGTGGAGGGCACGGGAGACATCAGGGGTAAAGAGAACCTGTCATTACAGAATGTTATCCCATAAGGGGCTATTGAAAGTATTAAAATTAATTGTAGCAAAAAAAAGGTTGAAAACTAAAGTAATATATGAAACTATAAAAAAAAAAAAAAATAAAAACACAAAGAATTTTAAGTCCCCTGCTCCCACATACATGCACATAAGGAACATAAACACATGATAGAAAAAAAGGAGGCGGTGGACTTTACTGGCATTAAAGGGGAACACAGTTTTTGTAAAATACATATGCTTCATTACAAAACATTAAAATAAGAGACAGTCCATCTGCTGTGAGAGTTTAGCAGTAATCATTATACATGTAGGAGAACAAAAGAATGTGTTTAATAAATATAACACTTATAACAAACATTGAATACATATAGAAATCTTCCCTCATAACAAAGAGCACCTTATCCTATATGCATGCAATCAGTGTGGGTGGGTTCAGTAAGGATGAGTAACGAGAACCTGTCATTACAGTATGCTATCCTATAAGGGGCTGTTGGTCCCTTACGTGAAAGCAATCAAGTTAATTGTAAAATAAATAAAGTAAAATATAAAAGAATAAAAAAGCACATAAAAAAAAAAAGTTAAGTCCCACGTTCCCACATACATGCACATAAGAAAATAAACACATGCTGTGGGGGCACCTACATACAAAAACTATGATCGCACTACACTTGTTATATATCGCCATGAACATTGGAGTAAAAGCAGTAATTCTAGGACCATTATTCATGGTTAACTCTGAACTTCAAAGGCTTTTAAAATTATGTCTATGGACTATTTTAAGTACCGCAATTTGTCGACATTTTACAGGTGTGCGCAATTATAAGGCTTGACATGTTGGGTATCTGTTTACTTGTCACAAGTTCATCTTTTATATTTCACCAAATAATCAAGTGTTAGTGTGCACTAAAATTAACTTTAGTCTATTATTTACTCATAATTTGCATTTATAAACATCATGTTACATAAACAGCATAATATGGGACATTAAAATTTGCAACTACCCCCATTTTATTCTGAAGGGTCTCTGCTTTTAGAAAATATATACAGTTTGTGATGTTTAACTAATCCTCAGGTCTAATCTCCAGTGAGCACTGGAAGTGCAGAGCAGACTGACACTCACCACTCTGCTCAGTGAAGACCGAGATCTGGGCATTTAACGGTCATGTGATCTCCCAGTTCTTGCTCCTAGAGCCAGCAGGGGACAGCTGCAGCATCAGACCGAATCTGCTGCCATGAAGGTGAGTATAGATGTTTTTTTTTTTTTTTTTCACATTTCTTTAACCATAGTAATTTTTATAATGGCTGTATGGATAACTAATATGTACTTCTAGGATTTTGGTCACTTTTTTCTTTATTCAATCCTTACATCTACAGTGTGTATGTGTTCCACCCACATTTATTTTGATAATAATTAATGTGTTGAGGGCAGCAAGGGTAGCTTTCCCAGGTAACTTTATTAGAGCAAAGGGTGACTTTAAAGTAGTTTTAAACCCTCTTGTATACCCAGTGAAGTTGATAGCATCAGATGATACATAGAGATGAAACAAATCTCACTACATACAGTAAGTTTTACATGTATATCTACTGTCTGTCCCTTTCTACACTCTTTATTAAGTGCAGATTGTGTTATAAATCTTTCTTCCTCCTTCAGCAGTTGGTGTGGAGTTTGGGCTTACACTGTGTGTGTGTAAGCTGATAGGAGGAAAGGCGCACACACCCCCACACCACATAGACAGAGGAATGAAAGAACATGCAGAGCTGTCATCTGAATAGACAATCTCTCTGCTTATCCACCTCCAAGCTCCCTCCCCGACTCAGATTTTCAGCTGCTATCTAGGGTGTCGGAGAGCTTGTCAGAAGACTCTGCTGATACCAGAGGAATGGAGCAGCAGAAAGACACTGCACCTAGAGCTCTAGAGAGATGTTAACACTACAGATACATGTGCTTAGGTCAAATTCCACGAATGGGGTTTATAACCACTTTAAAGCTTTTTTGCCCCCCCCCCCCCCCCATCAACATGCTAATTAAATTTTCAAATAAAACCTTCCTGTTTTTATTACATACCCGATTTAGACCCAGTAATGTCATCACTGGGTGTCTATGCAATGCAAACAGATCATGGCATATTTTAACCACTTTACCACTAGAGGATTTTGCTGTCTTACGTCTGGGCCACTTTTTGCGATTCGGTGCTGTGCGACTTTAACTGACAATTGCGCGGTCGTGCGACGCCATACCCAAACTAAATTTACGTCCTTTTTTTCCCACAAACAGAGCTTTCTCTTGGTGGTATTTGATCACCTGTGCGATTTCTACTTTTTGCGCTATAAACAAAAAAAGAGCGTAAATTTTGAAAAAACAACAATATTTTTCACATTTTGTTATATGAAATTCCCTCCAAAAAAATGTAAAAATCAAAAATTTTTTAAATTTTTAGCCAATTTGTTTTCTGCTACCTATGTTTGGTAAAAAAATTCACAATAAGTGTATTTTGATTGGTTTGCGCAAAAGTTATTGCGTTTACTAACTAAGGGAAAGATTTCTGTCATTTTTGGTGTTTTTTTTTTTAACGAGTAATGGCGGCGATCTGCGATTTTTTTTTGCGGGACTGCGACATTGCGGCAGACAGATCGGACCCTTGACTGACATTTTTGACACTTTTGGGGGTACCAGTGACATTACTGCAGTAATCAGCGCTATATATATGCACTGTTACTGTAAAAATGACACTGGCAGGGAAGGGGTTAATTTTATTGGAGAGGGAGGGGTTAATGTATGCCTGGTGCTTACTGACGTGTGTGGGGGGAGGTGATTGTGTGACACAAGGACAGATCCAGGGTTCAGCTATGCTGAACCCTGCAATCTGACCCTGCCTGTCACTTAGGAGATCCGCCCGCTTGTGTTTACACAAGCGGGCGGATCTCCACACTAGATCCCCGACTATCGGGGAAGAGCAGCGGCGATCGCCGCTGCTCGTCCCCTGGCCAGACTCCCGCTGTGACTGAATACAGCGGGAGCGAGTAAAGGGAAAGGGGAGTGTCTGATGACGTAGATCTACGTCGTCAGACGATAACAGACCACTTTGCCGCAGTACTATCAACGTAAGCAGACGGCAAGTGGTTAAAGTGTTTGTTACCCCAACATTTTATATTCCTGATATGTACCTGCTGTACTATGTACTTGTATGAGAAAGTATCCTGTCCTCTTTATGTGAAATCCCTGGTGTTCCTGCTAGTCCCCTTGCTTTCCTATTAAAAACTGACCACACTAAGCAGGAGAACACACCTTGGTCAGTTCTCTAGCTATGCTGGGAACTCAGTGTGCTCTTCTCCAATGATCAGACTTGTCCTGACACGCCCCTCTGCACAGCCATTTACTAAGAAGCTCAGTGGGCTGCTGCTTCTCCTACTCCCCCCAGCTCCTATGCAGCTGAGAACAGAGACAATGTGATTACTTATATTCTATTTTAAACGGAATTGGTTGTTTTACAAGGTGATCGTTTACAATCGCTTTTAAGCTTTCTGTTCTTTAATGTTGCTATTTTATTTCTGTGCCCCATACCTTGATGCAGGTATCTCGTCCTTACATTCTGTATTCACTGCAGAATATTTCTTTCAATTACATAGAAAGCTAGTGCTATCTCTTCTTTTCTGGGTTTTGCAAATCTCATTACTGGCATTGCACTTAACATGATACCACCTGCTTTCATCTTGTCATTCCCCTCCTTTGGCAATTTACTGTAAATTATGATTGGGCTCTTCAATACGGTGTTTTCTACAAATTTCATCCTCTTCTGTTGGTTTTCTTTTGCCTTTCAAACCAGTTGAACCCAAAACAGTGTACCTAGAGGATCAGATTCTTTTCTCGCAGAATTTGATCTTATATTCACCATGTAAACAACTCCAATCAAATATATTTAATTTTTGAGTTGTGTGAGGCAATGGCCATTTACTCTAAAGGCATTTGTTCCTGTCTGGGTGCCCAGTTAGTAAAGGTGTCCACAACCTTTTGCATTTATATTAAAGGAAAAGCAGACCAAATGCAGTATTTTGCTGTGAATTACATTCACGTGTTTGAGCAGCACTGCGTTCAGTGCAAAAGCCAACATTTCACAGCAGCACCTATGTACACAAGCTGTTACCCAGGTCATGGTATAGCTCCTAGTAGTTAGTCACAATCATCTGAACTTGTTTTAATGTGGAACTTCACCTCAAAGGGGAGGTTCTGCTTTATGTCCTCCTCTTTCACTTTTGGGAATTTTTTTGGATGGCATGGATACCTAGTTTTGGTAGGTACTCGCTTCCGGTCTAATCACTTTGGCAATTCCACCAGAAGTATATAAAGCTGCCGACTTTTAATTTTTAGCAAACAGGCTGAAGATCCTTTTTAAATAAGTTTTGCTCATCCTAGTAGCTTCCTCAGTTCTGCCAATCCTTTAGGGTAACACAGAGTTCTTACTTACAGGGCCTCTTGATAAACTAAAATATTTCCATTATGATTTATTATGATAATGAGTTTTGCAAGGAAATGGAAATTTCATCAGTCTAATCCATTGTTTTGAAAGGGATCTGTGCGATGTCATTTATCAACATTGTTTTTAATTCCTAAATTAACACACAGCATTGCGTTGTGTGTGGCAATGCAGGTGCATTGCTTTACTGCCTTGGGGGTTGCCATTCAGAATGAGTGCGCATTCATTATGCAGTACCATGTGTTGCACTAACCACAACACAACCCAGACCTTTAGAGTCCATTCACACTAATACGACTTGTCAGGCAACTTGTCAGCCTGACAAGTCGTGGTCCGTCGCGGTCCATTGTGTGGTACGGGAACCGTTCTAATAGGAGCGACACAAGTCGCTCCGACTTAGAAAAAGGTTCCTGTACTACTTCGGGGGGACCTGGAGCGACTTGCATAGACATTCATTATATGAAGTCCGTGCAAGTCGTGCCGAAGTCACGCTGCACGCGACTTCACAGGTCGCCCCCGAAGTCGTGCCACGTTGGTGTGAACCGGCACTAAACTTAGCGTTACCAAACCCAGGACCCTACATTCACTATATCTGGTCTCACACAAAACATAGAATTGCAATTTTTTTTTGTAAATATAAACTGCTAAATACCTTTTCTCATCAGCAGTATATAGCAGTCTTGTGACTTCTCTCAGTTCCTAGTAAAGCTTGTTGGATGAGTTTTTATACTGCACTGAGCTATCCTATCAGGATCCAGGACCCCTGACCCTCTGTATGGACAGTTCTGATAGGCCCTGTGCTGATCACATGCACGCTCCAAAAACCTCTCTCTAGCAACACACACCAAACTGAGCAGCCTGACTCCAAAGGCTCTGTACTATCAGGAAATGTTCTGGAGTCGGTGAAAAAAGAGGGGGGATCTGTGCATACAGGATCAAACAGCTTTTTTTTACACAATGTGGAAGGTTAACTCCTTAGGCTCCACAGTGAGTATAACAACCATGCTTTATTGCATATACAGACTGATTTTATGGTTGTGGGTTTAGTAACACTTTCCTGTCTTTTCTGATCCTCCCCTTCTTCCAAAGCCCCCAATCCATCTCCTGATAAGACAGAGCCTTTGGAGTCACATGCTCAATTTGGTGTGTATTGCTAGAGAGTCGTTGCTTTTGTTTTTTTGGGAGGGTGCATGTGATCAGCATAGGGCCAATCAGCACTGTCCAGACATAGGGTCAGTGGTCATGCAGCCTCATAGGACAGCCACAGGAGAATGAAAACTCCTCCTACAAGCTTTAACCAGACACTTATAGAAGTCACACGACTGCTATATACTGCTGACAAGAAAAGGTATTTATCATTTTATGTTTACTAAAATAATTGCATTTCCATGTTCTGTGTACTGTGTACTGTGGGAGACCAGATATAGTGAATGCAGGCCCCTGGGTTTAGTGACACTTTAAAGTGGAACTTCATTCTCTCAACTATTTTTAATCCTCATGCTGCTATCATTAGTAAATAGATAGGAAAGTATATATTATTAACTTGTGTTAGACTTTTTTTTTTAACATTTCTGCAGTTATTTCCTGGTGTCCATGCCTAGGCAAATTATGTCATACATCCCAGGAGTCTTCAGGAGACGAGGGAGGGTTCTCAGCTCAGCCAATGCCTGAGCTAAGGGCAGATGGATTCCAGGAAGTAAATGATACATGAATCATCTGCCCTTACTCAAGATGGCCACTACCAGAAGTGCTATGGGGTGTTTTTCAAAATTATTTCTAAGCAAAATAAAGCATTGAGGCATGGATGGATGGATGGGGGAGATTCCTTTGAATGATACAAATAAATTAAATAGCATTTTTGGCTTGTGGTGATCAGAAGCAGTGCAGTTTCACATTAAAGTAATTTTTTTTTTTTCAATGTGTAAATCTCTTTAAATGTAAATTCTGTATCTGATTATAGAAGTTTTCTGACATCCAAGGTGTCCAGATTAGTAAATCCCTGGTTTATTCCTGCTATTTACTGTTTTTTTCTGTGAGTGCTGCCTTGCCACTCTCAGTGCATGTGCTCCACAATTTTACTAAGAGGAAGCCATTTGCTTCTAATTTTCCTCAGGAGGCGTCCTCATATTACTCTTTCGTCACTTGAGGGGTAGCTGTAGCACATTAAATTACCTATTTACCCCCTCCTCTCCCCCATGTGATTTTTGTGTCTGCTTACTGGCGGCTCTAGCAGAGATGATTGATTGGGCTTCTTCTTTCCTGCTAGCCAATCAGCTCTGTGCAGGCACAGGAAGACACATTACACGTGCGGGACTGGTATGTGTGGCTTCAACCGAGGGTTTTCGCATAGAGCATGTAACAGATGTCACATGACCGAGGGGGGGGGGTTGGGGAAGAGAGACAAAACAGTATTTGGGGCACTTCTTTTCATGTGTGCTGTAGTGAAGATCCATGTGTAGTTTGTAATATAGATTTATTAACGCTTAAAACAGATTCAATGCCTAATATTGAATTGCTCTGTGATAGGTCTGGTGCACAATGCTAAGGTAATTTTTGATCACAACAACCCAGATTTTCACCCACAATTGTCCCTCATTGCTTTGTCCCCATGAGTATAGCATTCCTTTTTGCAAATGATCTTTACTACATTTTTAATTCTCTGCTCTATGAATTGATGTCTCCACTCCACAGATAAACCTGCCCCTGAGACACGTCAGTCCACATCTGGTAGATTGAAGTATCCAATAATGACTGTCACTGTTAATTGCTTTCTAAGTGACGTTCTCTATTAACAGCCTGTCCAATTCTCCTTCTTGTTGTGAAGGTCTTCCCTGTAGATCTGTACGATTTGAGTGACAGCCTTCTTGGTTTCTATGGATATACAAAATCCCTCTGATGTCTTATGTTCATGTGATTTTTTTGATGTATATTACAAGACAATGTCTTCTTGTTCAACATGTCAGCAGAAGCTTCTAGTAAATATGCAGTTTTAGTTTCGAGTCATTTAACTCAGTAAAAAGACTTAGATCTTTGATAATTATAGAACACTAATGGATTTGGTTGTTTACAGCTAACAGTATCCAAAGAATGAGGAGGACACCTCCACTAGATGAACTGCAGCCTCCACCTTACCAAGATGACAGTGGATCTCCTCGCCTCTCCTGTACGCCCTCTGAACTCGGGGACAGTAAATGTGAGCTGTCACACGGTAGCAATAGTCCCAGATACTCCTATAACAAGTGCCCCAGTGAGGGCAGTATGGGACATGAAATAGAAAGCTTCCAGAACAAGGGATATGAGGAAGATGTCCCAAGCGACAGCACAGCAGTTTTAAGCCCAGAGGTAAGCAATAGTAAAGAAAACTCCATAAAACATTGTATAGTGGTTTGAAATGGCAACATAGTTTGAAATCTGATTTTCAAGTATGACCCCCAATTTAATACTAAACCTTGCTCTCACCCTCCAGATCATGTCCTAGCATTCATTTATTACGGGTACCTTTTTTCTGGTTTTTACTTTTTAGTACTCCCTATGACCTCATCACACCCCCCAGAACAACTTCCAAGAAGCCTTCTACTTACATGCAGTGTATGGGCAGGCTTTTGGAAGTCAAGGCATCAGATTTGTTTTGGATTGTGTAGGAGGAATTATACAGAATTCATGTAGCATCAACAGCTTGTGCAGAGCTTTAAAAAATAAAGGGAGACAATACAGTTACTAAACATTTCAACAGAGGAGGGTTAGGGGAGCCCTGCTTGTTAGACAATCTAAAAAGGAGTGGGGGCAGCAGTCGAGCAATACAAAAGGTTAACCAAAGTAGAAGTTGTAGGTGACAATAGTTTGATTTTTAGGTGAAGGCGGGATAGGCTTCCCTATAGAGATATGATGTAGGGATCATCTAATTGTGGAATGGGTAGGACCTTTCTGGAGTAATTAGAGGTGTTTTAAAGAGCAAAGAGGATAGTTTGGGTGAATTTGGTAATGTAACTCAGGGCAGAGTTTGAATGGCTTTGGATATTTTTGTTGGGATTTTAAATTTTATTTGTTGGGAAAATGGAAGCCAGTAAAGTTATTGGCAGCAGACACTGAATAGTTGGTAAAGGTGGATGAGTCTGGCAGAAACATTCATGGAAGACTGGAGATGGGATAGTCTGTGTAGAGGTAGGCCAACAAGGAAGAGGTTGCAGTAGTCAAGGTAAGAGAGAACAAGGGAGTGGATTAGTAGCTTGGTGACATCATTGGTTAACCACTTAAGCCCCGGAAGATTTTACCCCCTTCCTGACCAGGGGGTATTTTGCGATTCGGCACTGCGTGACTTTAACAGGCAATTGCGCGGTTGTGCGATGCTGTACCTAAACAAATTTGTCGTCCTTCTTTCCCCACAAACAGAGCTTTCTTTTGGTGGTATTTGATCACCTGTGCGATTTTTTGATCATGCGCTATAAACAAAAAAGTGCGTCAATTTTGCAAAAATAACAATATGTTTCACATTTTTTTATATGAAATTTCCCCCCCAAAAAAATTAAAAATTTAAATTTTTTAACATTTTCGGCCAATTTGTTTTATGCTACATATGTTTGGTAAAAAAAATCGCAAAAAGCCTCTTTTGATTGGTTTGCGCAAAAGTTATCGCGTTTACTAACAAAGGGAAAGATTTTTGTCATTTTTGTTGTTTTTTTTTTTAACGCGTAATGGCGGCAATCTGCGATTTTTTTGCGGTACTGCGACATTGGGGCGGACAGATCGGACCCTTGACTGACATTTTTGACACTTTTGGGGTTACCAGTGACATTACTGCAGTAATCAGTGCTATACATATGCACTGTTACTGTAAAAATACACTGGTAGTGAAGGGGTTAACTTTATTTGAGAGGGAGGGGCTGTGTGTGTCCCTAGGGGCGTGATTCTAACTGTGATTGGCTGTGGCTTGAAGTGTAGGAACAATGATCAACGGTCCTACATAGTAGAACCATATGATCACTGTTTCTACACAGGGGAGAATGACAGGCGGCTTGTTTACACTAGCCACCTGCCTTTCTCCCGCTGTCACGGACGATCGTGAGTGAGCGGCGGACAACCGGTCCGCCGCTCACACGCGCGGGGGGGTCCATGACCGCACGCGCTCGCTCCCCAGAGACTCACAGGCTAGCGGCGTACCGGTACGTCACTTTGCCTGTGAGGGGCTGACCGCCGCAGTATATGTACTTGCAGCGGTCGGCAAGTGGTTAAGAAGAGGTGTATTTTGGAAATGTTGCAAATGTAATCTCAGCAAGATTTTTTAAAGAGATTGAAAGAGAGGCCAGAGGAATATACCTATCAGCCTGATAGGAGAGAAAGAACTGATAGTTGTGTTAAGGATTCTGATAGAAAAGTAAAATGAGGGGGCAAATGGAGAAGGAAATATTATGTAGACTAGGCAGTCTAGAACAGTTCTTTTTTTTTTTTTTTTTTTTCAGTCGAAAGCATCCTTTAAAGTTATGGACAATCTCAAAGCACCCTTTAAAATTATGGACAGTCTCGAGGCACCCCATTCTAAAATGTAAAAACTATTCTAATAGGAAATATGCAAATTGAAAGAGATGGGGCTTTCAACTGGTATATTAACAATGACTATAATAAAATAATCAATTTTATTGATACAAAACAGTAAAAACATTTGATAAAAAAGTTTTTACATGTATTTGGGCAGTTAATCCAGTTTACTCAACATGTTTAGCTATAAACAATAGCTTCTTCAGGAGATCATTTTTGTGGATGCTGCACATGTAAACTACAAGAAAAATACAATGGGGTAATTAGCACAGAGACATTGTTGACTGAACAGTAAAATCCAAAAAATATATTCATACAGTGATGCTTACATTCGCAGGTCCCCAGGACGAAAAACAAATTTAACAAAACTTTATATAGATAACTGGGGTATACAATACTCTACTGAAGACAGGCTTTTTTGAACCCTCTCTGTAGAAGGATATCAGCAACCGTAGGGGGAGATAGCAACCACAGTATACCTAGAAAAGAACATATAATATTATTGTTGTATCGAACTAACAGTTAAACTTGTGTTATAGGTTAATAAAAAGTAGTATGCCTTAAAGGGCCCTTTCACACATATGGACCATTCATTTCATCAGTTCAGTCACGTCAAAATGGATGAAGTGTTCATCAGTTTTTCGTAATGGACCATTTGTCAGTTTACATTCGTTTTTCGTCTGTTTTGTTTTTTTAACGGAGGAAAAATAGGGCTTTCATCCATTCAAAAAAACGGATATTGACAGAAGTGGATGAAAATGGATGATCATCCGTTGTCATCCATTTTTCTATAGGAATGTATTGATGTCTGTTTTCCATCCATCAACGGATGGATTAAAACCGACAAACTGTCCATATGTGTGAAAGGGGCCTTAGAAAGAAAAGGACATTATATTTACCTCCCCTTCTCTTCAATAGGGAAAGTAACAAAGACCACATGGAGGGCCTAGGATTAATAATATGCTTGTATGACACAGGCATGAAATATTCTTCCCATTGGATGATGCAGGGCACAGGAACTGACCCATAGCACCTCCTAACAAATCAATATAACAGTGGTTCTTAACCTGGGTTCGATCGAACCCCAGGGGTTCGATGAGTCAGTCTCAGGGGTTCGGCGGGGGAGCAACAGGGCAATATTAAAATATTACCGATTTGTGAGGCCATGGTGACATGGTGGATTAGTTTGCAAGCACCTCTATGCTAAGTCTGCTGAGTTACTGCAGCTTAGCATAGAGGTGCTGTTAGCTGACAAATGGAAATGCATGTCCTTTTCATTTAGCTCAATAAGCATTGTGAATGCCCCCTGGTGTGTGCCCTCCTGATACCCCATCGTATGCCCTCCCAACCCACCCCCCCGTGTGTTCCCTCTTGACACCCCATGGTATGCCCTCCCAACCCCCCGCCCCAGTGTGTGCCCTCCTGGCTCCCCCAGTGTGTGCCCTCCCAACCACTGATGTGTGCCCTCCTGACACCGTGTGTGGCCTCCTGACTCTCCACTGGTGTGTGGCCTCATAACCCCCCGGTGTGTGGCCTCATAACCCCCCGGTGTGTGGCCTCATAACCCCCCGGTGTGTGGCCTCATAACCCCCCGGTGTGTGGCCTCATAACCCCCCGGTGTGTGCCCTCATAACCCCCCGGTGTGTGCCCTCATAACCCCCCGGTGTGTGCCCTCACTGATTCCCTGAACACTGTCCTATCCTTTGTCCTGTCAACTCCTGTCCTCTGCCCAATTCTCTGTACATCGTCCTACAGCCTACTGACCACTCTATCCTTCCCTACAATCAACTGACCTCTGTACACTGCCCTACATCCTACTGACCTCTGTACACTGCCCTACATCCTACTGACCTCTGTACACTGCCCTACATCCTACTGAGCACTGCACACTGCCCTACAGCCTACTGACCTCTGTACGCTGCCCTACAGCCTACTGACCTCTGTACGCTGCCCTACAGCCTACTGACCTCTGTACGCTGCCCTACAGCCTACTGACCTCTGTACGCTGCCCTACAGCCTACTGACCTCTGTACATTTTTCTTTGTATGATACGTTTAATTCAGTTCTGTAAACACCTTATTTTCTGGCAGTGCCCCTCCCGAGACTAGACTCATAAAATCATATTTTATTTTTGCAATTAAGAAGGGTTCGGTGAATGCGCATATGAAGCTGGTGGGGTTCAGTACCTCCAACAAGGTTAAGAACCACTGCAATATAATAAAGACAAACTTCTAAGATCAAGGCTGCCCTCTGAGGGTAAACCATATAAAAACGCCATTCTCGTTTACCTAAGTGTCTCCCATCCGATACATGTCCTCCTCCTTAACCACTTCCATACCGGGCTTACTCTTTCACTCCTCTGCTACATGTAAAAATCATTTTTGCTAGAAAATTACTCAGAACCCCCAAACATTTTATATGTTTTTTTTTTTTTTTTAGTAGAGACTCCAGGGAATAAAATGGCGGTTTTTGCAACTTTTTATATCGCATGGTATTTGCGCATTAAAGTTAGCCCAATTTTTCTGTATAATGTGAAAGATGATGTTACGCCACGTAAATAGATACCTAACATGTCACGCTTTAAAATTGCGCACACTCGTGGAATGACGCCAAACTTCAGTACTTAAAAATCTCCATAGGCGGCAGTTTTAAATATTTTACAGGTTACCAGTTTAGAGTTACAGAGAAGGTCTTGGGCTAGAATTTTTCTCTCGAGCTTGAACGTTTGCGACGATACGTCACATGTGGTTTGAATAGCCGTTTACATTTGTTGGTGCGACGAACGTATGTGTTTGCTTTTGCGGGACCGGGGGGCACTTATTATATATATATTTTTTTTTTTGTTTATTTTTATCTTTAGATTTTTACAATTTCCCTTTATTTTATTTATTTTTTACAACTTTTAGTCCCCTTTTCACACATGTTCAATCCTGTTCGTTCCGTTTTCTGCTCAGCGGGGGATCGATATGGCGGATGACAGCTCCGTCTCTGCTCTGTGTGCGGAGACGGAGGTGTCAGATCCCGCTCTCATCTATAAGGGAATCAAATGAGAACGGACCGCCTGTCCATTCTCATCCGACCCGATCCGATCTGCCAGACGGATGGGAAATAGGGTTTCCATCCGTTTGGATTTGACGGACAGGATCAGATCGGACGTCATGTGAATTTTAAGTAGAAATGTAATGCAAGTCATTTGCATTTACTTTTTCAAGTGCCATATACTGTATACACTGTTCCATCTACCATCATATTATGATTTTATAAGGCAAGTAGCTAAATACACAGAGGAAATGTGTATATATAGGAGCTGTTTAATCTTCCAAAGGATTTGTGTTCCTGTACATCCAGCCATGAGCAAGAAGAAAAATCTTAGCCACCGCGCACAATACAAGGCCGGCGTACAATAGATAACAGCCTCAGCCTAACTCCATCCAGGCCGCCCCCCCCAACATTTTTCCCAACATGTTTCACCCCACCCACGGGGCTTAGTCATGGAGGTCTGGATGGAGTTGGGCTGAGGCTTTTCTCACCTATTACATTGTGGGCTTGTATGGTGTGCGTTGGCTGAGATATTTTTCTCTCATTGTTATGCGGATTACATGGAGTCAGGGCGGACTCCTAGCCTGGCCTGCACCCTCAGTGGATCACACTGAACAGGGGTCAAGATGCTGGAGTGGAGACCCTAAATTTGGTTTAGGTTCACATCCAGCCACGACATTTACATCTGCCTCACAGCACAATCCAATCTGGCAATAAAGGTAAACTAATTTTTCTGTGTTACAGTTCAGTAACATTTAAGGTTTTGTCCTTTTTCCAGCCAATGACAGTAAAAGCAACAAGCTGATGTGCTCATCGATCAGTTACTCTGCTCTCTCCTTCTCTCAGCATGTTCCTTTTTAGCAGATGAGCTTTGCAACACACTAATTGGCTCCTTGTGTTGCTTCTTACTCTCCCACTCTGAACTTTGCTGTGCAAGAGTTTGCAAGAGGCTGATACTGAAAATAATTAATTTTAGGTACATTGCGTGCATTTAAAAATGTTTAATTTGTTTAATAATGTATAAAAGAGTATAGAGCTGCAATTAAGTATGTCTCAGGTTTAATTCAAATGACAATTTAATAAATCCTACATGTTAATAATTTAGACATGATTATTGTAGCAGATAAATCAGGAAGCAAAATAAAGAGCTAAAATATCTGGCATCATCAAAAAAGCTATATCAAGCAAATGATATACCGCTATTGAATGAAATTAAAGTAGAAATTAAAAAAACTAACAACAAAACTACACTTTAATGGATGGGACAGATTCATTTGGAAAAAATGACAATAGTGGCAAAAATACTTTACAAATTCCAAATGTTACCAATATCTATCCCACAGAATTATTTTAAGATATTAAAAGCATTGAAAACAAAACCTATATGGCAGAATAAGAAACCAAGAATACATTATTCAATACTAAGTAAAAAATAAAGCACACGGGAGAGGTTAGCGGCACCAGATTTTAAAAGATATTATAAGGCTGTAGTATTATCAGGATTCGTGGAGTGGGGTAAAATAGAAAGTGTCAAATCATTGTTGAAAATGCACTGAGCGAAACTTGGTTGGGAAACAATATATGGGTACCACATAAATATAGAAATTTGGGTGTAAAAAAGACACGAGTTGACTATAAATGTATTAGGATTTAATTTACAGACAAGCAAAATGGGAGTAAAATTCACTGTTAACCACTTTACCACCGGAGGATTTTGCAGCTTAAAGACCAGACCCCTTTTTTCAACTTGGCACTTTGTGACTTTAACTGATAATTGCGCGGTCATGCAATGCTGTACCTAAACAAAATTTATGTCCTTTTTTTCCCACAAACAGAGCTTTCTTTTGGTGGTATTTGATCGCCTCTGCGCTTTTTATTTTTTGCGATATTAATAAAAAAAGAGCGAACATTTTGCAAAAAAATGACATTTTCAAATTTGTCTTTTAAAAAATATCCAATATACTCAATTTATGTCATTTTTTTTGGCCAAAATATATTTAGCTACATGTCTTTGACAAAAAAAAAAATCAATGAGCGTATTTTTATTGGTTTGCACAAAAGTTATAGCGTCTACAAACTATGGTGTAAATACTGAAATTTACGCAGCTTTAATTTCTGACTGCCTATCTCATTTCATGAAGTGCTAAAATGGCAGGGCAGTACAAAACCCCCCCAAACTACCACTTTTTGGAAAGTAGACATCCTAAGGAATGTCCTGACAGGCATTTTGAGCTCATTTAATATTTCATTTTTTTTGTCACAGGTGTTTTAAAAATTACTAAAAAAAAAAATCTTTTTTTTTTACACAAAGTTGTCATTGAAATGATATATTGCTCACACATGCCATGGGTATATGTGTAATTACACCCCAAAATATATTCTGCTGCTTCTCCTGAGTAAAGGGATACCACATATGTGAGACTTTTTGGGAGCCTAGCTGTGTACGGGAGCCCGAAAACAAATCACCACCATCAGAATTTCAAAGGGCGTACATTTTTCATTGCATTTTCAAACTACCTATAACGGTTTAGGAGGCCCTGAAATGTCAAGATACCACAAAACCCCCCCAAATGACCCCATTTTGGAAAGTAGACACCCCAAGCTGTTTGCTGAGAGGCATGATGAGTCCATGGAATATTTTATATTTTGCCACAAGTTTTGGGAAAATTAATTTTTTTTTTTTTTTACACAACGTTGTCACTAAAAGATAAATTTCTCACACATGACATGGGTATATGTGGAATGACACCCCAAAATACATTCTGCCGCTTCTCCTGAGTATGGGGATACCCCATGTGTGAGACTTTTTGGGAGCCTAGCTGTGTACAGGACCGCAAAAGCCAATCAACTCTCAGGTTTTCTAATGGCGTACATTGTTCATGTCACCTCTGCACTACCTGTCACAGTTTCGGAGGCCCTAAAATTCCAAGATAGCACAAAACCCCCCCAAATGACCCCATTTTGGAAAGTAGACACCCCAAACTATTTGCTGAGAGGCATGGTGAATCCATGGAATATTTTATATTTTGCCACAAGTTCTGGGAAATATATATATATATATATATATATATTTTTTTTTTTACACAAAGTTGTCAGTAAATGATATATTGCTCACACATGCCATGGGTATATGTGAAATGACACCCCAAAATACATTCTGCTGCTTCTCCTGAGTACAGGGATACCCCATGTGTGAGACTTTTTTGCAGTCTAGCCGAGTACAGGTCCCCAAAAACCAACCCCCACTTTCAGGCTTTCCAAGGGCGTAAATTGTTGATTTCACTCCTGACTACCTATCACAGTTTTGGAGGTCCTAAAATTCCAAGATAGCACAAAACCCCCCCAAATGACCCCATTTTGGAAAGTAGACACCCCAAGCAATTTGCTGAGAGGCATGGTGAATCCATGGAATATTTTATATTTTGCCACAAGTTCCAGGAAATATATATATATATATATATATATATATATATATATATATATATATATATATATATAGATATATTTTTTTTTTTTTTTTACACAAAGTTGTCAGTAAATGATATATTGCTCACACATGCCATGGGTATATGTGAAATGACACCCCAAAATACATTCTGCTGCTTCTCCTGAGTACAGGGATACTCCATGTGTGAGACCTTTTTGCAGTCTAGCCGAGTACAGTTCCCCGAAAACCAACCCCCACTTTCAGGCTTTTCAAGGGCGTAAATTGTTGATTTCACTCCTGACTACCTATCACAGTTTCGGAGGCCCTAAAATTCAAAGATAGCACAAAACCCCCCCCCAAATGACCCAATTTTGGAAAGTAGACACCCCAAGCTATTTGCTGAGAGGCATGGTGAGTCCATGGAATATTTTATATTTTGCCATAAGTTCCGGGAAATAAATATATATATTTTTTTTTAACACAAAGTTGTCAGTAAATGATATATTGCTCACACATGCCATGGGTATATGTGAAATGACACCCCAAAATACATTCTGCTGCTTCTCCTGAGTACAGGGATACCCCATGTGTGAGACTTTTTTGCAGTCTAGCCGAGTACAGGACCCCGAAAACCAATCATCGCCTTCAGGCTTTCCAAGGGCGTAAATTGTTGATTTCACTCCTGACTACCTATCACAGTTTTGGAGGCCATGAAATGCAAAGACAGCACAACCCCCCCCCCCCCAAATGACCCCTTTTCGGAAAGTAGACACCCTAAGCTATTTGCAGAGAGGCATGTTGAGTGTTTTGCAGATCTCACTTTTTGTCACAAAGTTTTGGAAATTGAAAAAAGAGGAAAAAAATGCATTTTCCTGTTTTTTCTTCATTTTCCAAAAAAAATTAGAGCTGCAAAATACTCACCATGCCTCTCAGCAAATAGATTGGAGTGTCTACTTTGCAAAATGGGGTCATTTGGGGGGGGTTTTGTGCCATCTTGGCTTTTTATGGACTTCAAAAGTGTGATAGGTAGTAAGCCAAAAGGTGCGGATTGGTTTTCCGGGTCCTGTACGCGGCTAGACTGGCAAAAAGTCTCACACATGGGGTATCCTTGTACTCAGGAGAAGCAGCAGAATGTATTTTGGGGTGTCATTTCACATATACCCATGGCATGTGTGAGCATTATATAATTTATTGACAACTTTGTGTAAAAAAAAATAAATAAATAAAAAAAATTTTTTTCCCCGAAACTTGTGGCAAAATATAAACTATTCCATGGACTCACCATGCTTCTCAGCCAATAGCTTGGAGTCTCTACTTTGCAAAATGGGGTCATTTGGGGGGGTTTTGTGCTATCTTGAAATTTCAGGGCCTCTGAAACTGTGACAGGTAGTCAGGGGTAAAATCAGCAATTTAAGCCATTAGAAAACCTGAAGATGTGGACTGGTTTTTCTGGGTCGCGTACACAGCTAGGCTCCCAAAAAGTCTCACACATGTGGTATCCCTGTACTCAGGAGAAGCAAAAGAATGTATTTTGGGGTGTCATTTCACATATTCCCATGGCATGCGTGAGCAATATATCATTTAGTGACAACTTTCTGTAAAAAAACAACAAAAAAAAAAATAATAATTTTCCCGAAACTTGTGGAAAAATATAAAATACTCCATGGACTCACCATGCCTCTCAGAAAATAGCTTTGGGTGTCTACTTTTCAAAAAGGGGTCATTTGGGGGGTGTTTGAACTGTCCCGGCATTTTATGCTCAATCTTATCCACACATCACCCACTCTTCTAACCACTTGAAAACCAAGCCTTTTCTGTGCCTTTTTGTTTACATGAAAAAATATATTTTTTTTTACTAGAAAATTACTTTGAACCCCCAAACATTATATATTTCTTTAAAGCAGAGGCCCTATAGAATAAAATGGTGGATGTTGCAAATTTTTTTGTCACACGGTATTTGCGCACAGATTTTCCAAACGCAATTTTTGCGAAAAAAATATTTTTTTTTAAATTTATTGCACAAATACACTATATAATTTCAATTTTTTTGGTAAAATTTGAAAGATGATCTTATGCCGAGTACATAGATACCAAACATGACATGCTTTAAAAATTGCGCACGCCACGTTGCAGCGGCAACAACGTACGTACATTTTTAAAAACCTTTAAAAGTCTCTACAGGTTACCACTTTAGACTTACAGAGGAGGTCTACTGCAAGAATTACTGCACTCGATCTAGCGATCGCGGCGATACCTCACATGAATGCTGCAATTGCGGTTTACATATGACACTAGACCAACGCTTGCGAGCGCCATTGCGCGCAAGCACAGGGGGAAAGGGGGGGCTCGATTTTTTTTTCTTTTGCATTTTTATGTTATTTTGACACCTTTCCTTTAATTTTTTTTTTTAATCATTTTTATTGTTATCACAGTGAATTTAAATATCCCCTATGATAGCAATCTGTAGTGACAGGTACTCTTTTTTAAAAAAATTGGGGTCTTTTAGACTCTAGATCTCTCCTCTGACCTTAACGCATCTGACCACACCAAAATTGGTGTGATAAAATACTTTCCCAATTTCCCAATGGCCCTGTTTATTCCTGGCGAAACAGAAGTCATGAAATGCTCGTAGCTTCCGGTATCTTAGGCCATAGAGATGATTGGAGCCATTCTAATCTCCAATTAGCTCTATGGTTAGATAATTGAACCACCGGCTGCACTCTCGGGTTAACCGGTGGGACAGGAGAGCCCGAGAAAAAACCACGGAAGGCTGTGGAAGGCGTCGGTGGGGGGGGGGGGGAGGCCCCTCCCACTGCATGTAAAAGCAGTCTAGCGGCCAATTACCTGCTAGGATTGCTTTTACATGTAAGCCGACCGCTGGCTGTAAAAAGCGATACCAAGATGATGCCTAAATCTGCAGGCATCATCCTGGTATAACCACTCAAAGTCCAGCAACGTACCAGTACATTGCTGGTCCTTGTTTGGCATATAGGTTTTCTTTTTTTTTTTCATGCAGCCTGTGGGCTGAACAGAATAAAAGAGAACCTATCAGAAATCAGCACAGGAATAATGCGTAGTATTACTCATCATTAACCGCCCAAACAGCCACCCACTGAATTTAATGATGGGTATACACGGCACTATCCACGTATACCAAAATAGGATTTTAACTGCAGTGCTGAAATCTGAAAATCACCACAGCTGCTATCAGCAAAGGTATCCATATATGCTGAGCGCAAACACTGTTTGTGTCAGAATATATAAAATCAATGTCATGGTAGCCGACGAGTACCTGCAAGAGAAACAGGTCACAAAAGAATGAAAAAACAAACAAAGGACATTAAAAGTACAGTAGGAAGAGTAGAAGGACATATAAAATGACTGACACAACAACAGTTTTTGGATCCTTTTATTTTTCTTTCTAACTGTTTCTTGATGTCTTGATTTGGGACTGCGATCTTACAGCTTGGGTCTCTCAAAATGTCGATGGACATCCAACATCCTTCGAGACCCTGTGTTTGTGTGCCCTACACTGTGTCGTGCTGTACCCTACACTAATACTCCACTAGTGTATAGTAGCGCTCAAAACATTCCCCGATGCAGAGACCAGGTTGGTCAGGACATTGGACATGGAGGCAGAGTACATGCGCATATGGTGAACTGGGCTAGTGGACCAATATAGCCGCAATTCACTCTGTTTAGTTATGCCCATGTGGAGGGAAAGGCCCAGAAAGATTTTAAATTCGGAAACCGTTATAGCTTTCCAGCCGAATTGTCTGGCAAGGGGCGAATTTGGGTTGGCGGCGATGAACTGTTGTGCATATAAATTTGGTTGATCCACAATAGATCTGTAAAGATCTTCCGTGAAGAACAGCTCATAAAAGTTCAGGGGCGTAAAACCAGCTGTCTCCACGTGGATTCCAGGTTGGGCAGTGAATGGGGGAAGTACTGGCGCTGTAGAATCAGTGGGTTGCCAATCGGGATATGCCAGCGCATCAGGGAGGGCACTATGGGCTCTACGGGCCTGTCTATGAATACGCGGTGGCTGCGGGCCACTACTTGTGCTAGCCACCGCACCAGCTTCATCTGCACTTAGGGGGACTCGCCACGTCACCAGGTGATACTGCAGTGCTGGTTGTACTAGGTCCAGGGTGTACTAGGCCGCTGTCGCTTGCCAGGTCGCCAGAAAAATGAGCGGCACTAGTAACCACACTCTGCTCCATACTAGCACCCTGCGATTCCTGCATCTCAACAACTCCAGAATGGGGTCGGGTAAGCCTGGGTCTAACAGGGACCCATCTGTCGTCGGAGCTATCTGTCAGGGAGCCGCTGCTGTCATCAGGTTCATATACTGACACTAATTTGGTCATTGTAGCTTCCCCATCGCTATCAGATGACACGGCCAGTATATTATATACCTCTTCACCACTGTACCAACGTTTGGTCATTTTGGTAACTAAATTTACCGGTACAGTGGTGCGACTCACAGGTAATAAAAGAACCTGGTTGTCAAGGAATATATCAAGTTCTACCAAAAAAACTGCTAATGCTAGCAGGGATCAGGCCTGACTCTGCTAACACAGCGGTTTTGTGTGTTGTGTTTTTTTGTAAGTGACAGTAATCTATTGATTACTACACTTACCTGGGTGAAAGGGTTAAACGCAGGTGCTGGCCGGAATCAGTGCTGATCGTGCAAACACCGCGTTTTGGGAACCCTAAACTATGGGGGCGCTAGTATAGTTCTGATCAGATCAGATATTGATCTGTTCAAACACTATACTAGTAATGGAAGTGTATGTGCGTGCGTGTGTGTGTGTGGTAATCAAGAGGTTATTTCTAACTATGCGCCGGGGATCTGGGGGGGGGGGGTGGCGGGGACCCTAAACCTCCTTTGGGATAGAAACTAACTCGCTAGCGCAACCTCAAGTCACAATCGCACTAATACAAAATACAGTAAAAACTGTATATTATGTGTGTATTAGTGTGCAATGTGACAGGGGGGAAGGGGTTAACTGGATGTGATCAGGGGGGGATCAGGGGGTTAAATCTTTATTGGAAGGGGCTGGCGGGTATCCTAAGGATAAAAGGAACGGTGGCAAGCGCTAAACCTGGTCACAAGTCACACTTATACGGGTATATAGAAAATGCTATATACTGTATACAGTGTGTGTTGTGGCAGGGGGTGTAGGGGTGATCAGGGGGGGGGTCAGGTGGTTAAATCTTTATTGGGTGGGTGGCGGGGACCCTAAACCTTCTTGGGACAGAAACTTAGTCGCCTGCGCTAATTCTGATCACAATCACACTAATACAAAAATACAAAAACACTGTATATTACGTTTGTATTAGTGCTGATGTGACAGCGGGGTAGGGGTTAACTGGCGGTGATCAGGGTGGGATCAGGGGGTTAAATCTTTATTAGGGGGGGGTGGCGGGTAATTCAAGTGGAAAAGGGGGGGTCGCAAGCGCTACACCTGACCACAAATCACACTTATACGGGTATATAGGAAAATGCTATATACTGTATACAGTGAGTGTTGTGGCAGGGGGTGTAGGGGTGATCAGGGGGGGTCAGGGGGGTTAAATCTTTATTGGGCGGGTGGCGGGGACCCTAAACCTTCTTGGGACAGAAACTTAGTCGCCTGCGCTAATTCTGATCACAATCACACTAATACAAAAATACAAAAACACTGTATATTACGTTTGTATTAGTGCTGATGTGACAGAGGGTGTAGGGGTTAACTGGCGGTGATCAGGGGGGATCAGGGGGTTAAATCTTTATTAGGGAGGGTGGCGGGGAATTCAAGTGGAAAAGGGGGGGGCCGCAAGCGCTACACCTGACCACAAATCACACTTATGCAGGTATATAGGGGTTAATCGGGGGGGCGATCGGGGGGTAAATGTCCCTATCTAGCTGTGTGTGACTGTGTTTGGTGCAGTACTTACAGTTAGATGTGCTCTCTTCTCGAGATGAATCCAAAAAGGATCATGGGAGAGGAGGGCACGTCTTTTCTGAGCCTGTGTTTACATTTCACAGGCTCAGAACAGGATCTGATTGGACAGGACCGATCTACAGGTCCAGGCCAAAAATCATTGGCCTGGACCTGATGACTGATCGGTTCTGAACCCAATCGAGCAATCGGTGTCGGCGGGGACGCGCTGGAGCGCGCACAGGACCGGCGGGAAGTAGCGACGTAGACCTACGTCACTCTGCCTGGCCGGGGCTGACTGCCGCAGTAAATATACTGTGCGCAGTCAGCAAGTGGTTAATTTCACTCACGGGGACAAATTATTTTATGCCTGGAAATGGAAAACATTTTGGTCAATGGATAATAGATAAACATGCACATATAAAGGATATAATGGAAAAGGGAAAGATATGTTCATATGAAGACCTGACACATAAAAAGGAATTAATGATTATTAATGAATGATGGTAATCCCAGTTAAGACACTTCGTAACATCACTACCTCAGCCTATTGGGTTAGAAGAGGGACTCCATCCATTTGAACGCCTGTGTAAGGCATAGACGAGATCAAAACATCACATTTCTCAGATCTATAAAATATTGACAGAAATGGCTGGGCCGGAAAAAATGCTGGTTGTCTATGGCAAATATATAGTTGGAATGTATTGGCAAAGAGTGCGGCAGTATATAAAAGAGATTACGGATATAGAGATTAAAAATGATCCATGGGTATGCCTATTCCACAAAACTAACTCCAGCAAAACAATACAGGAACACAGTGGTGCCTCATCTAATAAATGCAGCAAAGAGGGCAATTCCAAAAAAAATGGCGAGACCAGAAACCCCCACAATAAAAGAGTGGTTTAAAAGAGTCGAGTACATTCACGAAATTGAATATTTGAGTAGTAGTGAAGAAAAAGAAGAATTAGAGATGTTCAATACAATCTGGGAACAATGGGTAGAATTTAAAAGAATGAGGAAATATGTGGAGTTAACTGGGTGAATACAGTAGAAGTAAAGGGGGAGAGGGGGAGATTGAGGAAGTAGAAGAAGAGTATTCGCTAAAATATGGAGGGGGGGTTGTGGAGATCGAGGGAGGGGCCTTTCCTTATGCGTTTTTGTATATGAATGTATTAGTCTGTATAAGATTTACATTTTCTGGATATATGAAAAATAAATAAAAGGAAAAGTAAAAAAATTAATCAGGAAGCATATCTCAATAACCAACTTGGTAAACTCATAACTACATAAAGAATTTTTGTTATGAGTCTGCAAGCTAAGTGAATATATCTGTGAAGCTTTATTCTCCTGTGCAAAGTTTTCGTGATGCTTCTTATTATCCAGAACATTTTTGTCATCTCGTATTCTACACAGGAACACGTTCACTCACATAAGCCTTTAACACCACCAGTCTAGCAGATACAGCAGTCTTAGCTTAACAGTATTATAGAGAAAAGGTTCAGAACAGATCAGATTAATAATAAAAATGTCAAATGCAAGAGAAATAATTAACGCGGTCTTATTTGGATGGGGCTAAGTCACTAGGAAGGTTTAAATATCTTCTAATCTGGGACTGATGAGTGTTTTCTGACTGGTTCTCCTATGTAAATGTCAAACAGGTTTTCCAGGCGTCGCATTGTTGTGAAATTAAACTTCTTTTTTTAAGCTGTAAATATATTAATTCTAAATATGGATCACACAGTGTGGTCCTAAAAAAAAAAAAAAAAAAAAAATTGAATTAAAACATTTATTCATTTATTCACCTTTGTGGAAATGTTTTAATTTGCGCTTCTAGTTTTATGTATAAAACATGAAGGATGTATGTAACCTTCCATTGATTTCAGACTTGGTGAAACTGGTGATGATAACAAATAAAAAGTCCAATCCAGCAATGGTTCCTGCATATTTTTTCCAAGCCTGTGATGGATGGGCAAAAACCTAAATACTGTGTGAACCAAACACAAAAAAGTTCACAGGGTGTGTCGCTGGTCCCCTCCTGAAGAGGAAGGACCATTCCCTGAATCCCCCAGGGGCACAAGGCTCCTGACAGGGTCAATGCTCTTTGGGGCACCTTCCAAAAGGCTTGGTGGACCACCAAGGACACCCAAGGCAGGGAAAGAAGCAACCTAAGGACAACAAATCCCTCCCTAGATTTTAGACTAGGCCTGAGGATCCACAGCCTACCATCCTTTTGGAGTGCAAAAAATACTGTACATACAAATGAATGCTGCTTTTGTATAGAGAAGGTAGTAAAAACTCCACTCCAGAGACTATTTTGCACATAATGAGGGAAAACACCCTGTCCGGAGGGAAGAAGGCAGCTGCCTCTTCCTCTGTAGTGGTGGCACGCGGTCACAGGCAGTTGACCTGGGGACCAGAGGAAAGGAACTGAACTCGGAGGTCCAGGAGAGCTGACTGGAGGGATAGAGACACTGGAGACCCTCGAAAAACAGTATTGTGAGTACAGGGGATCATGTCTAGGGGCCTGACTTGAGGGAGGCCACCCTGGTGTAGGATAGTCAGAGGACGGTGTCAGTCTGTGGAGTGGAAGGGGATACTAGGCAGGCATCCCGAAGATATTCTACCCAACTAAGTCATCTGAAATTCCTCTATTGGCAAGGGGAATCTGCAGCCTGGCTGCACCTTCAGACAGGAGTCCTCATCTGTTGTGAATAGTTCAATTTGGAGCATCCCACTCTTCCCTTCTCCCATCCCTATTTAAAATAAAACACCAAAAAAACAACATACCCCTGGACTGATCATTGACTGAGCCAAAGAAGTAAAGTGTTAATCTGTGAATGCCAATGTTGCTAACGGTAACCCAGAGGGACCCGTGAGTGTATTATCCAGCAGTCCTCAAGGGGGCAGTGCTACACATAGAATGCATTAGGATAAAAAACCTTCTGCCTTTAGAACCAGTTTAAGAAATAAGAAGCCGTCAGTACGTAAGGAATAATCAATTATCAGATATGTACCATAGTTTATGGACTCTATAACTTTCCTACAGACTTAATAATATACACTGATTTAAGCAATTTTCACCAAAGAAATGCAGCAGAATAAATTTTGGCCTAAATGTATGAAGAACAATTTTTTATTTGCAACATTTTATAACAAACGAAGAAAAAGACAAATGTTCGGTCTTTTTTCGTTTATCAAAAAATAAAAAACCAAGTGACGATTAAATACTACCAAAAGAAAGCTCTAACTGTGTGCAAAAAAATAACATTTTTTTATGGGTACAGTTTTGCATAACCTCGCAATTATCATTTAAAGCATGACAGCGCTGAAAGCTGAAGATTTGGCCTGGGGAGAAAGGGTGTGAAAGTACCCAGTATTGAAGTGGTAACTGAACAAGCTGAAATTAGAAGCTAATTGGCTACCATGCACAGCTGCACAAGATTTTGCACTCTTTAGTTTTAGTACATCAACCCCATGAAGTGCTTAAACAGTAAATGAGTAGAACAGCCAGGTAAATATATATTTTCAGAAAGACGTCAACAGGGGTAACACCCATGTTTCTCTCATGAACATTTACCTTTATGTTATGGAAGTGGGAACAGAGCTGCACTAGGTCATTTCTGAGATAGGATTTAAAAATTCCGCATGTCCACTGACACCCACTGCTATCTGAACCTGTCCATGAAATCCAGACGGAAGGTGACCCTATTTTCCATTCGTCTGGAGGATCGGATGAAAACTGACAGGCGGTCCGTTTTCATCCAATGTCCTATATAGGAGAGCGGGGCTCTGAAAGGTCCGTCTCTGCACAGTGAGCAGACACAGACCTGTCATCCGCCTGCTCAGCAGGGATCGGTGGATAGGCTGAGCAAAGCAGAGTCCACCGGGCGGAAAGCCCCCCGTGTGAAAGGACCCGTAAGCATCAAGTAGGTACTAATCCCACTCCCGAACAGCATATACTTACTTTCCTTTCCCTACCCTACTGTTTTATGCCAGCTGGACATAAGCTTACACAGGGCTGACTGTCTCCACCCCCATGTGACAGCAGTGGGCCAAGAACCAGAATTGTAATTTGAATGAGTCAGATGCTGCCCAATACTCGGAAGTAGTCCTTTGATTGCTTCTGAAGGTTGAATGGAAAGGAACAAAGGAAAGGTGAGTATGTGCTGCTGCCGAGATGGGGGTATTAAAGTGCACCTGTTCAATTGCCGGCATTGTTATAACACAGATTTACTTTAAGCCAAAAACAAACATATAACTAATAGGCAGAGCCAGTGCAGGGATTTTTGTCTACATAGGCGAAGATACATTTTGCCGCCCATCCCCACCCTCCTCTTGCTACTCCCTGGCTAAAATCGAGCTGGTACCTCCCTCACATTACGCCTGTAATGTGATGGGGCGCAGTGTGAAGGACGTCACACACCATTGAAAATGGAGTTGTGCTAAACTTCCTCTAAATGGCAGTGTGTAAATATACCCCCCTACCCTGATCACACCTCCCCAGATACCCCTACCCTGATTACACCAGCAGATACCCCCCACTCCAATCACACCCCTAGATAACCCCACCCAGATCCCCCCACTCTGATCACACCCCTAGATACCCCCCCCCCCCCCCCACACACACACACACACTCTGATCACACCTCCCTAGATACCCCATACCCAGATTACACCCCCCAAATACCCCCACTTTGATCACACCCCTAGATAACCCTCCAACCATGATCACATCACCCAAGATACCCATACCCTACCCCCACTCTGATCACACCCCTAGATAACCCCCCACCTTGATCACACCTCCCCAGATACCAGGGACATGCAGGCAGGGGAGGTAGAGCCTCACCTGCCATGAACATAAACAAAACTAAAAACCTGATAGAGCTTTGGGGGATAGGTACCTGAATTCGAACCCCACCACTGGTCAAAATGTGGGGTTTCTAGTAGGGATAGACCAATATGGTTTTTTCAGGGCCGATACCGATATTTTGGTCACAACATATCGATATGGGCCGATATTTTGTATATTTAAACTTCAATAAAGACAATTTTTGACACAAATCTGGTAGTGAACATGTTCATTTTTGTTTAATGCTTAATGGCTGGCTTGCTGGCACCCTGTGGTGAGTGGCTGGCTGGCGGCACCCTGTGGTTCGTGGCTGGCTTGCTGGCACCCTGTGGTGGATGGTTGGCTGGCTGGCACCCTGTGGTGGGTGGCTGGCTGGCACCCTGTGGTGACTGTCTGGCAACCTGTGGTGTGTGTCTGGTTGGCTGGCACCCTGTGGTGGGTGGTTGGCTGGCACCCTGTGGTGGGTGGCTGGCTGTCTGGCAACCTGTGGTGTGTAGCTGGCTGGCTGGCACCCTGTGGTGGGTAAGTGGCTGGTACAGGGACTGTGGGCGGCTGGCTGGTACAGTGCCTGTGGCTGGCTGGTACAGGGCCTGTGGGTGGCTGGCTGTCTGGCACCCTGTCTGTGGGTGGCTTGCTGTCTGGCACCCTGTTGTGGGTGGCTGGCTGGCACCCTGTTGTGGGTGGGTGGCTGGCACAGGAGTTGTGGGTGGCTGGCACGTTCAGGGCCTGTGGGTGGCTGGCTGGCTGGTACAGTGGCTGTGGCTGGCTGGTACAAGGCCTGTGGGTGGCTGGCTGGCTTGCTGATACAGTGCCTGTGGCTGGCTGGCTGGTACATGGCCTGTGGATGTGGGAGGCTGGCTGGCACCAGGCTGCTGTGGGTGGGTGTATGGCTTTAATACACTCCCGCGAGACTAGTCCCGACTCCAGACAAGGCTGTCCAAGGCGAGGGAGGTGGCCTAAGAAGGCAGAATGACGTCACAAAAATATCGGCCAGTTCCGGGGCCGATACCGATATATCGGTGAAAGTGCGTATAGGCCCTCGATATATCGGCCTTGCCGATAATCGATCTATCCCTAGTTTCTAGCACCTATGGTTCCGGAGATATACGGGACTCCTTGCGCAGCCTGTCAGAAGCTGTTTGCAGCAGGATGAGCTTGATTTCTTGTCAGAGGCACTGAGCCTAATGGACAGCTTAGAGCCTTGGACCAATGGCAAAGTACCATTGGTCCAAGCTGTCCAAAAAAATGCTGCAGTGGAGGCTCTCCTCTCACTGCAGTGTCATTGAAAGGGGCATGTGTCTAAAAGATAAATGCTCCCTTCCAGCCCAGCCCTCTTAACTACAAGGAAACAACATGGGTTTATGGGTATAGGTTTTACCCATAATCCCATGTTTTTCTCACGCAGGTAAGAGGGAGAATCTGCTGCTGCTGAAAAGGTACTTTTTTAATCAAGCAATATAATGTATTATGCTATATGTTATAACATAATTAGTTATTTATCTATTTACTTTGAAATAACTGGTTTGAAGTTATAACTTCAAACTTCAGTAATGTGTCTGTTAAGCCACCTGCTTGAGTACAGTGTTTTTAAGGTCATTTACTATATTTAAAAAAAATCTATAATAATTATTTGCCCACCCTGGCCAATTCTGACACTTCTCTCCTACATGTAAAAATCATCATTTTTTTGCTAGAAAATTACTCAGAACCCCCAAACATTATTTACATTTTGTTTAGCAGATACCCTAGGGAATAAAATGGTGGTCGTTGCAATTTTTTATCTCACGCGGAATTTGTGCAGCAATTTTTCAAACGCATTTTTTATTTTTAAAAACTTTCATGCATTAAAAAAAAAAACACTAAAGTTAGCCTGCTTTTTTTGTATAATGTGAAAGATGATGTTATGCCGAGTAAATAGATACCTAGTATGTCACGCTTTAAAATTGCGCACACTTCAGTACTTAAAAATGCAGCAATCCTTATGCTGGTTAAAATAGTAAACTGTGAGAACTAATGAAGGTGCTTTATATAATCTATATATTCAAAGAATGGTTCAGGTTCTATTCTTTTATTATTTAGATTATATATGGCACTTCCATTAGTTCTCACAGTTTACTAATTTAACCCCCTCCCATCCGCGCTACAGCCTATATACGGCTGCAGCGCGGACTCGAATTTTCGGGAGGCCGTTTTTAAACGGCCTCCAGTGACACGCCCCCCCCGCGCGCTCCCGCGAGCGCGCATCGGGGAGAATCTGTGTCGGCCGTGTCCAGATCGTGGTGAATGGCCAATCACAGCGGCCATTCACCACATGATCAAGCCGTCCAATGAGAGATGATCTCATATGTAAACATATGAGATCATCTCTTATCGCCGGCGCTCCTTCCTCACACAGACACTGCAGTGTGAGGAAGGAGGGGGAGCCGACAGCCGCTGGGGACACAGACAAATGTAATCAGGGCACTGATCACCAGTGCCCTGATTACTAAAGGTAAAAAAAAACACACACATTCCCCCCCCATCAGTGCCCACAGTGCCCCCATCAATGCCCACAATCAGTGCCCATAGTGCTGCCAGTCAGTGCCCATCAGTGCCTGCTCATCTAGGCACTGATGAGCACTGACTGGCAGCACTATGGGCACTGAGTGTGGGCACTGATGGTGCTGCCCATCAGTGCTCATCAGTGCCGCCCATCAGTGCTCATCAGTGCCACCCGTCAGTGTCCATCAGTGCCATCCGCCAGTGCCCATCAGTGCCGCCTATCAGTGCCGCCCATCAGTGCCACCTCGCAGTGCCACCTCTCAGTGCCCAGCAGTGCCACCTCTCAGTGCCCAGCAGTGCCGCCTATCAATGCCGCCTATCAGTGCTCATCAGTGCGGCATATTAGTACCTCCTCATCAGTGCCCATAAGTGCCACCTCATCAGTGCCCATAAGTGCCACCTCATCAGTGCCCATAAGTGCAGCCTATCAGTGCCCATAAGTGCAGCCTATCAGTGCCCATCAGTGCCGCCTCATCAGCGCACATCAGTGAGGGAGAGAAAATTATTTTCAAAATTTACTCGCAGAAAATAAGAAAAACTTTTTTTTTTTCAAAATTTTCTGTCTTTTTTCTTTTTTTTTGTAAAAAATAAAAAACCCAGAGATGATTAAATACCACCAAAAGAAAGCTTTGTTTGTGTGAAAAAAATGATAAAAATTTCATATGGGTACAGTGTAGCATGACCGCGCAATTGTCATTCAAAGTGTGAGAGCGCTGAAAGCTGAAAATTGGCCTGGATGGGAAGGGTGTTTAAGTGCACAGAAGGCAAGTGGTTAACCAACATAAGGACTTGTTTTAATAAAATCAGGACTGTTGGTAGCTATATAAGGCACAGTGTAATTTTTATTCTTTATTTTTTATTTCTGCATTCTGTAACAGCCCTGTACTTGAGCAGTGAAATCTCAGCATTTACAGGGCTGTTACAGAATGCAGAAATAAAAAATAAAAATCTGCTGTCCAATAGGTTCTCTTCACCAGAAGCTTATTTGTTTGGGGGAATCTGATTGACTTCCTGCGTCCTGAAGCCAATTGGCTGAAGATGAAGATGAAATTTTTCATCTCACAGCGCTCGGCTACACTGTGGGGTTTATTCACTATATAATGTGGGGGTTGTATCTGGTTCTCATACTAGCCAGTGCCTCGCCAGCCACTGACCTCACCGCACGTCCCTGCCAGATACCCCTACCCTGATTACACCCCTCCAGATACACCTCACTCTAATCACACCCCTAGATACCCCCCTCCCCCAGATCTCTTCACTCTGATAACCCCCCCCCCCCCACACACACACACACATCTACCTTTCCCATAGCACACCTCCCCATATTCCCAGTTTGATCATACATCCCAGATCTCTTCACTCTGATCACAGCCCCCCCCCCCCCCTCCACCTCACCTCTACCCTACCACACACCCTAGATAACCCCCTCCCTCCGCCATCACACACACCTTGGGTGTACCAACCGCTCAGATTTCACCAGTCCCGCAATTCCTCCCAGTCCTTTGGCTCCTCCTCCAGATGATGTCAGCAGAGGAATCTGCAGTAACTAGGGTAGGTTAGCTGTCACTGGGGCAGGCATGACAAAATCTCCCCCGAATCATTGGTAGCGGTGGCAGCACCAGCAGCTGCAAAGAGCAGAAAGCCTCCTCTATCCCGACCTCCTCTTTCGCTGGCTGCACTTCAGCGTGCACAGCCACTGCACACCTTCATGCTGCCTGACAGCGGGTCTCCCGCCTCCTTCCTGCACATATGGGAATCTGCCCACTGCTCTGCCTTCCTCTGCCTCATTGGACTCGCTCTGACAGCAGTACACACTCATCGCCCCGTCTGCCTTTTGCTCCCGGACTCTTTCACACTGACAGCTGCCTGCCTACTAAAGAGCTGGTAAACTAAAGCTTCCATGCTGCGCCCTCTCTTCTATGGGGCGCAGGGTGGAAGTTTTAGTTTGCCTGCTGGAGGGACAGGTATTATAAAATTCTGAAACCCCTGCGAGTGGCTGGGGATCCAGATTTTGCCGCCCCCCCCCCCCCCCGTACCCCGGCACCTAAGGCAGCTGCCTGACCTGCCTATTGCTGGCTCCGGGTCCTGCTAATAGGCATGTATTATATTTTTAAATGTTTTACACATTTTATGATGCATACATTAATTGTTGTTTAGAGGCTCCCCTAGTAACGGCAGGGTTACAGCTCCGTTCGAGGTGAAAAACGTGCAATCTTATTGCACATCAAGATTTCTGCCTGCAACTTTAGTACTGTAAAAACAGCCCTCCTTCTTTCACACCCTGACATTTACTTAATAATTTTTCATTGATTTAGACTTAGTGCCAATCACTCTGCCAGCTGCAAGTTCCCCAAGTGATGGTGAATGCCCTGAGGCGCTAACAATAATTTGGGGCCTACCTAACAGTCAAGTTTGACATGTTCTTAGCTAAAGGGGAAATAAAACTCTAATATATTCTGTGAATTTCTAAAAGGTTTATTTTCAGGTTTAGCTGCATTGTCTGTGTTACCTTGTTGACAAGTTTGTGTAGCTTATTACTATTTCTACTGTTCTTTTGTTGTTTTTTTTTTTTTTTTTGCGGTGCATCCTTTACAATGTACAAGGAATTTCCATGCCTAGGAATAGTTTCATTTTTTTTTTTTTTTTTCTAAAAGTAAAAGGAATAAATAAATTCATGCATATTTTTTTCCCTAGGATTTGTCAGCCAGAGGATCATCTTCACAGCTTCCTAAGTCTTTTGATCCGGAGCCAGTAGCTAAATATGGCACATTGGATGTAACTTTTGACTATGATTCACAAGAGCAGAAACTTCTTGTCACAGTGACAGCTGTCACCGACCTGCCCACATACAACAGGACTGGGAATAGTAACTCCTGGCAGGTCCATCTTGTTCTGCTACCCATGAAAAAGCAGAGAGCCAAAACAGGGATTCAGAAGGGGCCTTGCCCGGTTTTCTCAGAAGCCTTCAAGTTTAATCACATAGAATCAGAAATGATTGCAAATTATGCTGTCCGGTTCAGACTGTACCTGGTACGTCGAATGAAAAAGGAGAGGATTGTGGGGGAAAAAGTTTTCTATTTAACAAAGCTGAACCTTCAAGGAAAGCTTTCTGTTCCAGTGGTGCTCGAACCCGCATACAGTCTGTCGGTAAGTACTTATGATTGGCCATACATGAGCAGATCTACCAGTCATTTGTGCTCGTTCACACCATAGCATGTGTGTAATAACCTTTGCTTTTTTTGTGCGTTAATTATGGGAGGGGTTGCATTGAGAAACCCATTTATTTTGAATAGGGTCTGTACATCTGTACCTTGAGGTGCAATTAAAAATTGGATTTTAGTGCATGGATAAAGTGGGGTTGATTTACTAAAGGCAAATAGTGAACTTTGCAATATGCAGTTGCCCTCTGCAAGAGCAGTTGCTTCAGAGGTTAGTAAATGAGATAAAGCTTCACTTTGCAAAGAATACCCAATCACATGCAAGGAAATTAGAAAAAAAAAAACTGCATTTTTGCTTGCATGATTGCATTAGGGAAGTCAGCAGAGATTCTGCTCCTTTACTAAACTCTGGAGCAACTGTTCTTGCAGTGTTCTGCACATGGCACCTCATGGCAAAGAACTCTCTGAGGATCTGAAAAAAAGAATTGTTGCTCTACATAAAGATGGCCTAGGCTATAAGAAGATTTCAAAGACAATGAAACAGAGCTGCAGCATGGTGGGCAAGACCACACAGTGGTTTAACAGGAGAGGATCCACTCAGAACAGGCCTCGCCATTGTCGACCAAAGATGTTGAGTGCACGTGCTTAGTGACATATCCAGAGGTTGTTTTTGGGAAATAGACATATGAGTGCTGCCAGCATTTCTGCAAAGGTTGAAAGGGTGTGTGTGTGTGTGTGTGGGGGGGGGGGGGATCAGCCTGTCAGTGCTCATACCATACACCACACATTGCATGAAATTGTTCTGCATGGCTGTCATCCTCGAAGGAAGCCTCTTCTAAAGATGATGCACAAGAAAGCCCGCAAACAGTTTGCTGAAGACAAGCAGACTAAGGACATGGGTTACTGGAATCATGTCCTGTGGTCTGATGAGTACAAGATAAACTAATTTGGTTCAGATGGTGTCAAGCGTGTGTGGCAGCAACCAGGTGAGGAGTACAAAGACAAGTGTGTCTTGCCTACAGTAAAGCATGATGGCGGGAGTGTCATGGTCTGGGGCTGCATGAGTCCTGCCGCCACTGGGGAGCTACAGTTCACTGAGGGAACCATGAATGCCAACATGTACTGTGATATACTGAAGCAGAGCATGATCCCCCTCCCTTCAGAGACTGGGCCACAGGGGTAGTATTCCAACTGTGCTCTGCGACTGATAGCTGTGTAACTGTGCTCTGCGACTGATAGCTGTGTGACTGTGCTCTGCGGCTGATAGCTGTGTGACTGTGCTCTGTGACCGATAGCTGTGTGACTGTGCTCTGTGACCGATAAGCTGTGTAACTGTGCTCTGAGACTGATAGCTGTGTGACTGTGCTCTGCGACCGATAGCTGTGTGACTGTGCTCTGCGACCGATAGCTGTGTGACTGTGCTCTGCGACCAATAGCGATCTGGGACTGACTGACCATATAGCGATCTGCGACTGATAGCGATCTGTGACTGACCATGCTCTGCGACTGGTAGCATTCTGTGACTGACCGTGCTCTGCGACTGATAGTGATCTGTGACTGACTGCCCGTGCTCTGCAACTGTTAGCGATCTGTGGCCGACTGACCGTGCTCTGCGACTGATAGCAATCTGTGACTGACTAACCGTGCTCTGCGACTGATAGCGATCTGGACTGACTGACTTGCTCTGCGACTGTTAGCGACCTGTGACTGACCGTGCTCTGCGACTGATAGCGATCTGTGACTGACCGTGCTCTGTGACTGATAGCGATCTGATCTGCGATCTGTGACTGACTGACCGTGCTCTGCGACTGATAGCGATCTGTGACTGACCGACCATGCTCTGGACTGACAGCGATCTGTGGCTGACCGTGCTCTGCGACTGATAGTAATCTGTGACTGATCGTGCTCTGCGACTGATAGCGACCTGTGACTGACTGACCGTGCTCTGTGACTGATAGTGATCTGTGACTGACCGTGCTCTGCGACTGATAGTGATCCGTGACTCACTGACCGTGCTCTGTGACCGATAACAATCTGCGACTAACTGACTGACCATGCTCTGCGACTGATAGCGATCTGCAATTGACTGACCGTGCCCCGCGACTGACGGTGCCCCGCAACTGACGCTGCCCTGCGACCGACGGTGCCCCGCGACTGACGGTGCCCTGCAACTGAGTACCTGGGAAGACTGGTAAGTATCTTAGCGACTGGTAAGTATCTTAGCGACTGGTGAGTACCCCAGGTTTAGTACCAGGGGAGATAGAGGTAGTGTAGGTAAGGAATAGCAGGTCATTACCATTATTCCCATAGAGTAGTGGGTAATAATGTCCGACAGGATTGCGGATGCCACTCAGTGCACTTCTTGCTCCATGTATGCGTTCCTTAAAGAACCAATCGAGGGCGAATACTGCTGTGCAGGATGTGTGCGACTTGTTTCTCTGGAAGCCCAGATCCTGGATCTAGAAAACATAGTGGCAACACTGCGTAGCATCAACAACCTGGAAAGGGGCTTGGACATTACCCATCAGGCACTGGCAGGGGCTGGCATAGAGGAGGGAGGAGTAAAGGAGACGCAGGCATCAGAGGTAGGCAGTTGGGTGACCTTTAGGAAGGGTAGAGGGATGAGGGTCAGGGAGGCTAGTCCTGAGTTGGTACACCCTAACAAATTTGCCAAGTTGCAGGTTGAGGGGGATATCAGCTCAGGGGTGGCAGTGCTGGAGCAGGCACCCTCCCCCAGCTGCCAGGGGAGTGGCGGCTCCAGGAAGAAGGGGGGCCGAGATTCAGGAAAGGTTAGACAGGTTGTGGTAGTTGGGGACTCAATCATCAAGAGGACAGAGAGGGCAATCTGTCGAAAAAAGATTGTGGTAGCCGGACAGTATGTTGTTTACCGGGCGTTCGAGTTCAGCACATCGCGGATCGGGTAGACAGATTATTGGGTGGGGCTGGGGATGACCCAGCAGTCATGGTGCATGTGGGCACTAATGACCAAGTAAAAGGAAGGTGGAGGATCCTAAAGAATGATTTCAGGGACTTAGGGAATAGATTGAGGAATAGGACCTCCAAGGCGGTTTTCTCTGAAATATTGCCGGTACCTCGAGCCACACAGGAGAGGCAGAAGGAGCTTAGGGAACTTAACAAGTGGCTGAGGAATTGGTGTAGGAAGGAGGGGTTTGGGTTCCTGGAGAACTGGGCTGACTTCTCAGTTGGCTACCGGCTCTTTAGTAAGGATGGGCTGCACCTTAATGTGGACGGTACAGCTCTTTTGGGGAGAAAGATGGCCACCAAGTTGGAGGGGCTTTTAAACTAGGAGACGGGGAGGAGGGCTCAGAAGTAGAGTCAGTCAGGAGGGAGCAAAGGACAGAAGTCAGTAGTAGAGTCAGCAGCAACAGTAGTTCCATAACATAAATCAAATGCAGGAAAAATTTCTGCGCTAATGGAGTGAAAAAAATGATAATAAAGATCAGCAGCCAACACAAAATCAACCAACAATGACTCAAATAAATATTAAACCATAAAGTGTAGCGCTAAAGACAGTAAAAGATCACAACAAAAATGATAAATAGTGTCCAAATGAATGGAAAAAATTATTATTGATCACAATAGTGTAAATTTAAAAAGGGGAAAATAGTGTCCAATTATTAAAGTCCCAAAGAAAGATTGATCTGAAATCAAATCCTAGATCATGCGAGATAATCCAAAAGGGAGGGTATCTTCCCGTGACACCAAGTGTAAGTGGAGGAAAGGGCACACCTCAGTGATGAAATAAATGCAGCAGCTTACCAGATTTCCATGGCTGATCAACTTAATGACTCAGCCTCTCCCAGCTATTTGATCAGGGCCACTGAAGATCTGATGTTACGTGAATGCTTTATTCAAAGATAGACCACTTCTCAGGAATCATGGAGGGATCAGAGCAGGGAAGGAGCACTTCTCAAAATTTCTCATCGATCATAAAAATGAAATATGAAAGGAAAAAGAAAGCGAGGCCCATAGCGTGATCCCGTTTAAAAATAGCAATCTTGTTTAATAAAAAAGGTACTCACAATATGACGTATGTTTGCAAGCATGTATACAATAGTAGTACAAGGGATGGACATGCGGCGTCCCACAGGCTATCCCAGGTAACAAAGTAGTAAAGGCCGGCAAAAGGTTCAAGGGGCGTGTGGACGTTGCGTCTGGAGTCGCCAACGTTTCGTCTCAATAGACTTCGTCTGGGCGTGTCTATTGAGACGAAACGTTGGCGACTCCAGACGCAACGTCCACACGCCCCTTGAACCTTTTGCCGGCCTTTACTACTTTGTTACCTGGGATAGCCTGTGGGACGCCGCATGTCCATCCCTTGTACTACTAATGTATACATGCTTGGAAACATACGTCATATTGTGAGTACCTTTTTTATTAAACAAGATTGCTATTTTTAAACGGGATCACGCTATGGGCCTCGCTTTCTTTTTCCTTTCATATTTCATTTTTATGATCGATGAGAAATTTTGAGAAGTGCTCCTTCCCTGCTCTGATCCCTCCATGATTCCTGAGAAGTGGTCTATCTTTGAATAAAGCATTCACGTAACATCAGATCTTCAGTGGCCCTGATCAAATAGCTGGGAGAGGCTGAGTCATTAAGTTGATCAGCCATGGAAATCTGGTAAGCTGCTGCATTTATTTCATCACTGAGGTGTGCCCTTTCCTCCACTTACACTTGGTGTCACGGGAAGATACCCTCCCTTTTGGATTATCTCGCATGATCTAGGATTTGATTTCAGATCAATCTTTCTTTGGGACTTTAATAATTGGACAGTAGTTCCATAACGTCAATTGGGGGGTCTGTGTGGGAAAACCTCAGACCAAACAGGAATAAACATAATCACCATTCACGATCAACTTCCACAAAATTAAGAGGGGTATATGCTAATGCCAGGAGCCTAGCTAATAAAATCAATGAGTTGGAAATGTTAGTACATGAGGAAGACATAGACCTTGTGGGAATAACGGAAACTTGGTTCGACCCCTCACATGACTGGCTGGCCATTATCCAAGGGTATTCGGTGTACCGGAAGGACAGGGTAGGAAAACGAGGGGGAGGGGTATGTCTATGTCAAGAACAATGTAAGGGTGATAGAGAGGAGTGATATTATGGAAGGGATGAGTATGGAGTTAGAATCCGTGTGGGTAGAACTCCATAGGGAAGAAGAAAAGGGAAAAGTTATTGTGGGGGTTTGCTATAGGCCACCCAACCAAAGGGAGGAGGTAGAGCTGGAATTTATATCACTGTTGGGTAAAGTGGCAAAACTGGGCTCAGTCATCATATTGGGGGACGTCAATTATCCCGACATTGACTGGGAAGAGGGGACTACACACTCACAGAAGGCCCGTCTATTCACGGAAACCTTACAGGACAACTACATGTCACAGTTGGTGGATTCTCCTACTAGAGAAAATGCAGTCCTGGATCTATTGATCACTAATGAACCAGACCTAATCTCGGCGGTAGGAGTCCAGGACAACCTGGGCTCTAGCGATCACAGGATGATCACATTTAGTATAAATAACAATATAACAAGGCAAGTGGGGAACATAAGAACCCTAAACTTCAGAAGGGCAAACTTTCCAAAATTGTGCTCATTGATGGAAAGGGTAAACTGGGACCAAACCCTGGGATCACTGACCACGGAGGAAAAATGGGAATGCTTTAGGAACATATTAAACAAATGCATCTTGCAGTGCATTCCTATGGGAAATACATTTAAAAAAGACAAAGCCAAATCTGGCTGGCTAAACCGTAACGTTAAAAAACTTATTAGGGGAAAAAAATGGCCTTCAAAAAAATAAATCAGAGGGCACAGTATCGGCTTTCGAGCAATACAAGGAGGCAAATAAGAAAAGTAAATACGAAATCAAAATGGCTAAAATCAACTTTGAGAGACAAATAGCGGAGGATAGTAAAAAGAACCCAAATAATTTCTTTAAATATATCAACAGCAAAAAATCTAGGGCAGAGCATATTGCACACATAATTAACGATGATGGGAGGATGGTTACAGAGGACACTTAAAAAGCAACCGTGCTGAGCGTTTTTTTCTCGTCAGTCTTTACACAGGAAAAGGAGGGGTACATTGACCACGACTGTATGGTTAGTAGTAATACACAGGTCTTGCCGCTATGGCTAACAGAGGGTGAAATCAGGGAAAGGCTGGATAAAATTAACACAAACAAATCACCAGGCCTGGATGACATACATCCGAGAGTACTCAAAGAACTCAGTAAGATTATATCTAGACCACTGTTCCTGATCTTTGCTGACAGTATTATGACAGGAAATGTACCAGGGGATTGGAGGAAAGCTAACGTGATACCGATATTCAAAAAGGGCAGAGGCATATCCCGGGAAATTATAGGCCTGTCAGTCTGATATCGATAGTGTATAAACTTCTGGAGGGGATGATAAGGGACTATATCGTAGAGTTTGCTAAAGACAACAACATCATCAGCAGTAATCAGCACGGGTTTACAAATGGGTGTTCTTGTCAAACCAATCTCTTAACATTCTACGAGGAGGTGAGCTGTGAGCTAGATAGCGGCAGACCAATGGATGTTGTGTACCTGGATTTCGCTAAGGCGTTTGATAAAGTTCCCCACAAGTGCTTAATTTATAAAATAAGTTCTGCAGGTATCGACCGCAGGGTTTGCTCTTGGATACGGAACTGGCTAAAAGGGCGTGTCCAAAGGGTGGTAATAAACAGCGCATACTCAGAGTGGTCTGAGGTGGTAAGTGGGGTCCCCTAAGGCTCAGTCCTGGGACCAACCTTGTTCAATTTATTCATAAACAGCATTGAGGACGGGATCAGTAGTTCGTTATCAGTTTTTGCAGATGACACAAAATTGGGCAGGGCAATAACTGCACAGCATGAAGCAGATATCCTACAGAATGACCTGGACAAAATAATAGAGTGGGCAACGACATGGCAAATGAGGTTTAATGTGGAGAAGTGTAAGGTTTTGCACTTGGGGACTAAAAACCTAAAAGCACAATACACGTTAGGGGGGGGATCCCTTGGGGGAAATAAAAATGGAGAAAGATCTGGGAGTCTTGGTAGATGATAGACTAGGCAATAGCATGCAATGTCAAGCGGCAGCTGCCAAAGCCAGCAGAATATTAGCATGCATAAAGAAAGGGATGTATTCCAGAGATAAGACTATAATCCTTCCACTTTATAAAACTCTGGTCTGACCACATCTGGAGTATTCTGTCCAGTTCTGGTCGCCAGTCCTCAGGAGGGATGTGTTGGAGCTGGAGAGAGTCCAGAGAATGGCAACTAAACTAATTAGGGAATTGGAGGACCTTAATTATGAAGAGCATCTGCAATCGCTTGATTTATTCTCCCTGGAGAAGAGACGCCTGAGAGGGGACATGATAGCAATTTATAAATATCTCAACGGTGATCTCGGCATAGAAAAACAGCTATTCAGTCGAAGGGATTGCATGAGGACTCGAGGGCATTCAATGCGATTAGAGGAGAAGCATTTTAACCTCAGGCAACGTGGGGGGTTCTTTACTGTTAGGGCTACAAGATTGTGGAATTCTCTACCATAAGAGGTGGTTTCTGTGGGAAGTATGGTGGCTTTCAAAAGACTCTTAGACGTACATCTCAAGGATCAGAACATTCAGGGGTATGTGAGATGATTACGGCCACACACACCTACACAGGTTGAACTGGATGGACTATTGTCTTTATTCAACCTCACCTACTATGTAACTATGTAACATGATGAGGACTCTAAACACGCCTCCAAGACCACCACTGCCTTGCTAAAAAAGCGGAGGGTAAAGGTGATGGACTGGCCAAGCATGTCTCCAGACCTAAACCCTATGAAGCATCTGTGGGGCATCCTCAAACGGAAGGTGGAGGAGTGCAAGGTCTCTAACATCCACCAGCTCCGTGATGTCATCATGGAGTAGTAGAAGAGGACTCCAGTGGCAACCTGTGAAGCTCTGGTCACCTCCTTGCCCAAGAGGGTTAAGGCAGTGCTGGAAAATAATGGTGGCCACACAAAATATTGACACTTTGGGCCCAATTTGGACATTGCCACTAAGGGGTGTACTCACTTTTGTTGCCAGCTGTTTAGACATTAATGGCTGTGTGTTGAGTTATTTTGAGGGGACAGCAAATTTACATTGTTATATAAGCTGTACACTCACTACTTTACATGTAGAAAAGTGTCATTTCTTCAGTGTTGTTACATGAAAAGATATAATAAAATACTTACAAAAATGTGAGGGGTGTACTCACTTTTGTGAGATACTGTATATAGATAGATATAGATAAACATTATATACACAGTACCTCACAAAAGGGAATACACGTTTAATTAAATTAAATTTTGTATAGAGTAGGGACTTGTTAAAACTCCTGTGTCCTATTCAAGAGATTTATGCCCCATACACACGTGCAGATTATCTGCAGACTTTTGTCTGCAGACTTACCAAAACCATATAATATGAGGTCAAACCTAAACACTTTCAATTTGTATGCCATCCGGCAGGCCCTTGCACTACATAGAAAAGGTAAGTCTGCAGACAAAAGTCTGCAGATAATCTGCACGTGTGTACGGGGCATTACTCCTGTCCTGTAGTCACAACAGGAATTGAGAGGAGATATCCCCAAAGTGAAGTAAACTCCTGTTAGGCTGGATTCACACGTACACGCTTGTATTGCAGCACATATATAAGGATACAAACCTGCCCAAACAGAACTTACAAAGTGTTTGTATGCTGCAGCATTACATGTACTTTTAACTCAAATAAAATACTACACTATATGAGCATTATCTGGGCGCCCAGTGGTGAGCTTTTTTTGCACAGCTTCTGTCCCCATTTGGAGTCCATCAAGCCATCTCCATACCTGAAAATTATGTCACCACGCTATATAATAGCAGTGCAAGGTTGATCAGGATTTTCCTTCTGATGAGTGTTTAAATTGGTGGAGGGACACTACCGTGGAAGAGCACCTTTTAACACTTCTGATATGTGTGTATAAAGGCCCGTACACACGATAAGAAAATCTGAAGGGAAATTTCGTCCGACGACCGATCTGCTGATTTTCGGATTGTCTGTATGGTGCTTTCGACAGCCGACTCAGACTTTTCGGCCTAAAAAATCCTGATGTGCAGGCTATAAAAATTTTATCGTCCGTCAACACAACGTCCGATTTTCGTCTCAGTACAGTTTTCGACGGAAAAAAATCTTAAGAGCAAAACTAGGCATGCTCAGAGACGAAAGAACACACACAAAACAATCCAACACATGACATCACTTCTGAAGTAGAATTCTGTCGTACGGGAAAATTCGTATGAAAATAACCTCTTCACTTTCCACATCAGACTAGCATGCCACAAAAAACGGACGACAGATCGTTCGATAATCTGATCGTGTGTACGGGGCTTAAGTCGATGCTGGATTTTGTCTGTCTTCTGGTGAGTGATTTGACACACTACACTTACTTTTTCTGTAGATCTTCTGAACATTAGAGAAGATTTTCTGGTCACGTCACACAGTAACTGTTGGAACTTTGTTTATTCATTCATTGTATATAAATGGACATTTGTTTTTCACTGTGAAGCTCTGCACTGCGTGTTTGCTATTGTATGATTATTTAAAGGTTGTATATTCACCTTTTAAAGAGAAAGTAAACCCTCCTCTGCAAGTTGTACCTATAGGTAAGCCTATGATAAGGCTTACCTATAGGTACTGTAAATATCTCCTAAACATGTACCGTTTTGGAGATATTTACCTTACATGCAGCTAGTGACATCACTGGCGCATGCACTCTGAAGGAACGCTCCTTCAGAGCCCCGTGTCGTGGCCATCAGCTCCCGCGTGCGCGCGCGGGAGTGACGTCACCGCGGCTCCGGCCAATCAGATGGCCGGATGCCGCGATCCCAGAAGACGAGCGACTGAACATGTCGCCCGTCATAGAGGTAAGCTGGCGGCACGGCGGGGGCTCGTTCTAAGGTAAGTATTTCATAATGAGCTAGTATGCGATGCATACTAGCTCATTATGCGTTTCTCTTTCAGGGTGAGAAAAAAAAAATTTGGGTTTACAACCTCTTTGTGCCAGCTGCTATAGAATTATTCAGAACTAAACTGTGTCTGAGTACCACAAACAGAAAACGCTATTTAATTTACCTTTTATTATTCAAAGCAAACTCACCCATACATCCATGTCTCCATGCTTTTTTTTGTTGAGAAATTACTTTGAACCCCCCTACCATTACTAGCAATGGCTATTTTGAGTAAAGGCAGATGATTCATGTAGCATTTTTTTCTGGAATCCATCTGCCCTTAACTAAGACATGCAGGCAGGGTGTGTTTAACTGAGAAAGCCCATTTCCCTTTTGTTCATCGACGGACACAGTGCTCCATTAATCATGACTATAGGGTTATTTTGCCTTCTGCAGGAGTATGACTAGGCCGATCAAAAAACACTTGACTACGCCCATGGGCCGTCCTCAGCTGGTATATAACCCCCTCTCTGCTATAGGTACTTCGTTTTAATCTGTCTAGTCAGGAGTAAAGACCAAGGCTCCCTGCTTGGATCTCTTGGTTCTAGCAATTTTTTCTCCTTCCTTGCATCTTTTTGCTTTTTTTTGGGGGGGGGGGGGTTTTGGTGGGGAGATCTACAATTAACTTCAAGGCTGGGCGACGGGCTGGATAATTTAGATCCAGCAGTGCCCCCAGTCCAGGCAGCGAGTGCTAGGTCGGCCACGACTTAGCTATACAGATTGAGGCTGGCCTGCGAGTTAAATGTCTCACAGGGCGCTGGGCCGAGTGGCAGGGTTCCCTTGGCCAACAGCTCCTCCACTTTGGTGGCGAGGAGTTCTGTCTGGAGCATCACTCGCACCATGGAATGGTAAGTGCAGCCCCCCTCTCCCCCTTTGAGCATTTGGGGTGGACACGGGTACCCTCCTGGGATGGTCAGGCCTCCCGGCATGTTCCCCTCCTCCCATCCTAAAGTCCCCCATTTGAGCTGGACTTCCCCTCTCCCCCCATGAACCTAGAGTCTGATGGGGAACCCAGGGCAGTGGACGCAGTGGAGACACCTGGGCGTCTCCCCCCGCCATTTCCCCTCTGTAAAGGTCTTGAGGTGGTGGTGTCCTGCCCTGGTGGTATGGGGTGCAGGGGTCCCAGTGCAGAGGGCGCAGCGGAGACCCCTGGGTACATATCCTGCTGTATGCAGCATGAGATATAGTAAAGATGGGGGTCCCCTTAATGTATGCCCTGCCTGGTGTGGTGTAAGGTATTTTAACTTAGGAGGGTCCTTTTGCAGAGGGCGCAGGGAGGATCCTGGCAGCATGCTTCTCGCCGTCTCAAGCAGCCGGTGGCCATGTTTTGGAAGCCCAGTGACTTCACAGTGGACATTTTCCCTTGGTTTGGCTTGGACCCCAGTCGGCGGCCATGTTTGTGTAGTCTGTGACCTCATGGCAGCCATTTTCGCTTAGTCGGTAAGACGCTGGAGACGGCCAGAGCCGCATGGTGATCCCGGGGTTCCTCCTATTTCTCCTCTTCCTCTGCCCGGGATTTATGAAATGGATGGCGTTCATGGTGGTTGCTGGGTCCGAATTGCGGTGCTCCTCCAGCTGGTAGGGTGAGTCCTGTATCTCTCTCTCTTCTCAGGTACCCTGAGAATTGGGGGATCCTTAAGTAGTGCCAAAAACCCTTTTTGTACCCTTTTCCTGTGGAGACCCAGGGTTACATCTCCACTGACCCCCTCATGGAGGTCGCAGGTCCCTCGGAAACCCCAGCTTCCCATGGTTGCATTGACAGTGGTCCTACAGTCCTTGGTATCCCGGGTGGAGTTGGCGTGTGGGCAAAGGCCCAGGAGGAAGCATCCCCTGCTTTCCTCTGCTGAGTCTGTCTCATCCGATTCGAAACTTGGTGCAGTCGTGGATGTGGACCACGCCCCCTGATCTGTCCAATAATGAAGATGACTCCTCCACGGTCGCAGCAGTAAATGAGAAAGCAGTGATAGATGCACTTATTACTGCAGTGCGTGAAACTTTACAGCGAAGGTGTTTCCTTATCTTCCTTTTTTTGTTTATCTATAAGGAATGGGAGCAACCCTTTGTGGTCCCCAAACTTTTCTCAGTAGGTTACTCCCTTGAGGAATCGCTTTAGAAAACTGCACCAGTCCACCAGTGGTGGAACCTCCTGTTTCTAGGTTGAATAAAGCCACCATGATCCCTATAGGGTAATCCCTGTCCTTTAAAGACCTGGCTGACAGGAAAGCAGAGGCTGTGGCATGCAGCATGTTTACTATGGCTGTTTCGGCTTTGCGACCAGGATTGGCCCTGGTGTCTCAGACCCTAACTGAATGGGCCAAGCTTTTGCGCCAAGTTCTGGGGAGTGAGCAGGTTCCGGCTGCTTATGTTGATTTAGCAGACCAGTTGATCCAGGGGCTGCAGTTTATTTGTGACGCAGCTTTGGATACTGCTACTGTGCTTTCAAAGCTTTCTGTTTCATCAGTGGTAATTAGGCACATTCTGTGGCTTAAGAATTGGTCTGCAGACCAAGCCTCCAAGAAAGCTCTTATTGATCTGCCTTTTCAAGGCGATCGCCTGTTTGGGGCTACTCTGGATGACATCATTAAGAGTCTCATGGGGGGAGTACTTTACTGCCACAGTCTAGGAAAGGGAAGGATCCTTGTCGCAAACGTGGGTCCTCCTTTTCAGTCCATAAAAAATTATTTTGTGCTTCTGGGGCTGCAGACAAGGGAAATAGATCTTTCATGTCTTCCCCAGGAGGTTCCAAGCAACCTTTGTCTGGTAAGCCTAGAGCTGGCTTCTCCAGATCCGCAGACAAGACCCCTAAAGCACGAGGGTCTACCTCCACCAATAAATGGGGTGGGGGAACATTGTCGCTGGTTTTTGTCCCCATGGACCTCCTCCATGAGTTTCAACGGGATCCACAAAATTATCCTTTTGGGGGTACCAAAAAAAGAGGGGCAAAGTTTGTCCGTTTCTGGGGTCTTAGGTCCTGAGTCTCTTTGAATTTAATTCCTGCAAAGGTTCGGGTGACGTCCAAACTACCTAAGGTCCTCCCTATCCCTGTCCAGGAAATTGAATTACCTAAGTCTGGTTTTAATTCTGGCCAGGGTGGTCCTTCCTGTGGACAAACTTCGGGAACCACAGGCCGTTATTCACCGGCTGCTGTCACACACAGTTCTCTCTCCCAACTTGCATACAGGTTCTGGGTCTGGTGATATCCACCTTCAATACAGTTCTGTTTGCACAGCCCTACATGCAGCTCCTTCAGCAGGTTCGGCTCCACAGGAGTTTCGTGATGAGATCACAGGTTTCTCTGGTAGACGCCACAGGCGTCTAAAGGTTTACGGTAAAGCCAGTATCATCCTCGGCTCAAGCCACGGTTCCTGCAAAGAATCAAGGAAGAGGGTCTTCCAATCATTCTGGTTGCTGTAAACGTCCCTTGGGGGCTACCTCTCAGAGAGGACCAGTTTTCCCAAGGGCTGATCTACCATCTTGCTTTACGGTCGCTGGTTTTAATGGCTTAGCTATTGAAAGCCTGGTACTGAGGGATAGAGGTTTGTCTGGATCAGTGATCCCTTCTATGTTGAAGGCAAGGAAGTCAACTTCTAGTAAGACATACCATTTTAGGTGGAAAGTGTACATTTCTTGGTGTGAGTCGATTGGCGCTCATCCTCGCTCCTTTTCTAAGGTTCGGATCTTGGCCTTTCTTCAACGGGGTGTTGAGCAGAAGTTGGCCTTGAGTACCATCAAGATCCAGGTGTCTGCCTTAGCAATCTTTTTTCAGCTACCCCCTAGTCACGCACTTTTTAGTTCATACCTTCCTTCAGGGGGTTCGACATGTGGCTCCACCTGTACTGTCTCTTTTGCCACCATGGGAATTATATTTAGTGCTCTCAGGTTCTCCAGAAACCTCCATTTGAGAATATTTGGTAGATTTCCTTGCCTACGTTGTCCCAAAAGGTTGCATTCTTGGTGGGTATTACCTCCGCCCGCAGGGTATCAGAATTGGTGGCATTATCCTGTCGTACTTCCTATTTCATGGTCCATAGAGATAAAGTGGTTCTTCGTCCCTGTCCATTCCAGCCCAAAGTTGTCTCTGACTTCCATTTGAATGAGGACATTGTGTTGCCTTCCTTGTGACCCAAGCTGGCTCATCCCAAGGAATTTGCCTTGCATACATTGGATGTGGTAAGGGTGTATCATGCAGCTATAGAGTCCTTTAGGAGGTCAGACTCACTCTTTGTGGTTACACAAGGACCAAGGAAAGGGCTGTCCGCTTCTTCGGCTACCATCTCCAGATGGATCAGGCAGACGGTGACTCAGGCCTATTCTATTAAAGGTTAGGTTCCTCCTGACCGTCTTGGCGCATTCTACTCAGACTCTTACTTAATTCTTGGGCGTTCCCTCATCTAGTGTCTATCTCAGGTTTGCAAGACGGCCACTTGTCGTCGGTGCACCAAATTCTTCAAAGTAGATACTTTGACAACTGGGTATGCTTTTTTTTTTTTGCTGCAAGGTTTTGCAGGCTGCTGTTTAAGAGTTCCCTCTTGAGGGGTATCTTTCTTTACATTGCTTATTTCAGATGGGGCTCCCGGTTAGGGCTCTTGTGTTTAGCCTTGGGTTATTTTCCCCACCCCTCATTTTGCTTTTGGACATCCCTATAGTCATGATTAATGGAGCGCTGTGTCCGTCGATGAATGAAAGAGAAAATGGGATTTTTTACTTACTGTAAAATCCATTTCTCTGAGTTCGACAGGTGCTGCACCCACCCCTCTAAGGCGTTTGGATACTTCTAATACTGCTTGCTACTAAACAGAATAATAGCAGAGAGGGGGGGTTATATACCAGCTGAGGATGGCCCATAGGTATAGCCAAGTGGTTTTTGTTCTGCCTAGTCCTACTCCCGCAGAAGCCAATATATCACTATAGTCATGATTAATGGAGCGATCGATGAACTCAGAGAAATGGATTGTACAGTGAGTAAAAAATCCCATTTAGATGTATGGAATCATTTTGGCCTAGGCCAGAAACCAGGAAGCAACTGAAGAAATGTAAAATAAAGTTTAAAACAAATAAATATAATATACTTTCTTATCAAGTTACTAAGGTTAGTAGCAAAAGGATCAAAAACAGTTAATGGTAATTAAGTGAGTTTAGTTCCGCTTTAATAAGCTTTAACGTAGGTATTCTGCAAAGAAATACATTGCAAGTGCATAAATCCTAATGATATATTGGTTTTTATTGGCAGAGTGTATCCTGGTCAATGTAGAAGAGCCCCATCTGGTCTCAGACCTGAGAGTAACTTGGCCATGATGTTTTCCTTAGTACTCCCCTGCTCTTTGCAGTGGTTTTGCACAAAGCAACCCCCATCTTCCTCTTCTCTGGTCCCCCGCCGGCACTCTTGGCCCCTTCCTCCTGCCCAGTGCCGCCCAGCTTACAATGAGGCACCCAGGGAGGCCCGTTCCTGAGCCGTGGCTCTGCGTGTCCATTCACACACACAGCTGTGGCTCGGCCCTGCCCCCTCTCCTCATTGGCCCACTGGCTGTAATTGACAGCAGCGGGAGCCAATGGCTCTCGCTGCTGTCTCAGCCAATAAGAAGGGCGAGTCCCTGAAGAGCTGAGGCTCTGATGCACATCGCTGGATCGACATGGGGCTTGGGTAGGTATTAGGGGGACTGCTGTACACAGGTTTTTTACCTTCATGCATGAAGGTAAAAACTTTGAGCCTTTAGAACCATTTTAAAGGGTAACTGATTCTGCGTCATAAGAAACAGCGAGCAGGCAGGCTTTTATTGCAGAAGAGACATGAAATGAAATCAAAAGCCCCCTACCTGCCTGCTTGCTATCTTCCCCGACACTTTAAACTGTGCATGCTCAGCTTACGGTGCCAGGCTGATCTCTGTGTGCCAGAATTACAGCCTCCTGGCCATGTGCGACGTCATCCTGTGCCAGCCAATGAATACAACTGAAGACCGTAACACAAGAAGATGCCTGCACTAGCGAGAGACCATGGTGAGTAATAACCCCCTTAGTTCCACTTTAAATTGTTGGACTGTTTCCCCCGTACCTACAATAAATGCAGAGGGTGGACCACCCCTTAAAAATTCTAAAAAGCCTCATTATTTATTTTTATCACATCTAAGTGTCAGGTATTCCCAGCATGAAGTATAACAGCATCTGGATTCAGTAACAGCCACTGCACAAGGATTATCTAGGAGCAATAAGTAAAAATAAAAAATCTCATTATTGTCCTTCAGTAAATACATTCTGTATTTTCAGAAGTCACAATCCTGTGTCAATAAATGAAATCAAATTTGCATTTCAAAATTATGTCTGGAGCAAAACTAGTGTGTGACTGATTAGGCAAAAGCAAACAACACAAGCTTCTCAGAAACCTTCAGAGCCTCTGCAGCGCTCTATTACAGGCAGATATTGTGCGTCTCTCCAGAAAGCACCACTGATGCAATTAGAAGACAACCTGCATTGCTGAGAGGCGATAAGGTGATTAACTGGGTATCTACAAGACTGAATTATCTCAAAACAAAGCGGATGGTGATATATGATATAGTTGTAACACAACATGATGTTCTACAGCGCAGAACAACAATATCTAAAAATACTGCTTTGATATGACCGCAGTGTAGGACTACCCCAGGCAGACATCGTAATAAATATGTAAAGTGTACAGTAACTCTGTTTACCTCTTTGCTTTTTTGTTTGCCTGTGCAGCTTTTGGATAGTGGCCTGCTTGTATGAATTTCAGCTAATATTCTTTAAAAAGTGAAAATGTTAATTATTACTGAACTATAGGATATGCATATATTCTCTAAATACAAGATTTGTGTGTGTTCTTACCTGAATCTTGGTGTGCTTTGTGTATTTCTTCCAGATCTGTGCAATAATTCGGTGTGAAACCTTACCTCTGTCCTGGAGCTTCCTGTAATAAAGACCAATCACTGCATCTCTCTCTCTCCTTATGCAGGGTGACTAATCTTGTCTCCGCCCACTCCTGTCGTTTTTGCAAACATCCTGTAGAGGGTGGAGCTTACTGAGCCTCCTGGGTGCTTCCCACAGCTCTGCTCTCTGCATAGTACAGCAAAGTGATCATGTGCTACTTTTGCAAGGTGACATATGGGTTTTCAAAGGCACACAATGTGGATTTATATCCTTTGCAGCTACTGAGGAATATATTTATATAAAAGTTTTTGTGCCTGGAGTTCAACTTTAACACTTTCCCAAATCCCCTTTCAAGACAGCACCTGGAGAGAGCGCAGCCCCACCCAATTTTCCCTGGAAACACTGCAGTCTTTAAAATCCCTTCTCTTCCACCATGCCTTCAGTTATTGTTTCCTCTGGCATGGTGGAAGCACTGCAGGGAACCAGTTAGGGGGGCTGCACTCTCTCCAGGTGGAGAAAGGATAAGCTTACCTCCTAGGCTTTTTTTTTTACATGACATGACCATCCCAACACCCCCCCAGGTGTAGGGGAGGGGGGTGTTCCGTAGCCCCTGGTCCTTTAAGCTCAGGGGACTCGTTGAGGGTCTAGCCTGTGTGCCTGGATGGGAAGTCCAGGCGGGGAGCCATGCTCGCAGCAGTCCCCGCATGTTGGGCCCCGGCCGGCGTGTGTGTTATTTCAGGTAAGCGTGGCTTCCAGCAAGGGCGTGGCGGCAATGGTTCTGGCCACTGGAATGCAAGGGTCAGGGGGCGGGTCGAAAGGTTGGTGCTTCCGATTCCGGTCCCGAAGACGTGGGGACGATGAAAGCGATATGGCATCTTCAATTCAGGTCTATCGTCCTCCCCCAGAGTGTTCACAAAAGTGATGGCAGAATCGCTGAGATTGAGGGGGATCTCCATTGTCCCTTATCTGGACAACCTCTTGCTCTTTGGCAGACTCCAGAAGTTAGATGTTAGCAAACCTTCAGGAGACCCGGTCCCACCTCAAAAGCTTGGGGTGGCTCCTAAATTTGGAAAAGTCCAACTTGATTCCAGCACAGGAGGTTTTCTTTTTGGGGTACATAATAAATTCGGTACTTCAGCAGGTTTTTCTCCCAATAGAAAATATAGTAAAGGTCCAGTCCGCAGTGGGTCAGATACAGACCAACCTCATGGTGACAGTTCGGGTGGCTATGACAGCACTAGGGCTACTTACTTCAGGATTGCTGTGGTGGTGGCGAAACCCGGTCCATCTGACAAAGAGCCTGTCGGGGTCTTTTCCTCTAAAGAAACAGATGCCAGTGCCTGGGGGCCCATCTAGACAACTGTACTGTTCAAGGGTCGTGGTCCAAGACCGAGACACTGTACTAAAATAGAATTGATGTCCTTTTTTTCCCACAAATAGAGCTTTCTTTTGGTGGTATTTGACCATCTGTGCGATTTTAATTTTTTGCGCTATAAATAAAAAAAGAGCGACAATTCTGATTTTAAAAAAAGCAAACAAAAAATATTTTTCACACTCTGCTATATAACATTCCCAAAAAAAAATGTAAAAATCTAATTTCTTCATCCTTTTAGGCCAGTTTGTATTCTGATACATATTTTTGGTAAAAAAAAAATCCCAATAAGCGTATTTTGATTGGTTTGCGCAAAAGGTATCACATCTACAAACTAGGGGAAAGATTTATTTATGTCATTTTTATTTATGTAATTTTTACTAATAATGACGGCGAGCTGCAAATTTTTAGCTGGACTGCGACATTGCGGCGGACAGATCGGACCCCTAACTGACATTTTTGACAGTTTGGTGGGGACCAGTGACATTACTACAGTAATCAGTGCATATTTTTAGCACTGATTACTGTTACTGTAATAATGACATTGGCAGGGAAGGGGTTAACCTCGGGTGATCAAAGGGTTAAGTGTGAGCCTAGGGGAGTGTTTGCTAACTGTATGGGGGATGGGCTTGTGAAATAATCACTGGGATCCTATATAGGAGGATTACAGGCGCTCTGTAATTATTTCAGAGAGAACAACAGTCGTGTTTACGTCGGTTCACGCAGGAGAGTCAGCCTGTCGCAGTAAATCTGCGGCGGGCGGTAGGTCAGTAAGGTGTTAAACTTGGGTGGCCAGACAATTTTTTCCATTGCTTTTTAAATTTTTCACTCACAGGTTTAAGTTTGTAAAAGACCCCCAAAACCATATATTTACTGAAATCACATTATCAGTAGAATAAAAAGAAAGTGCTACTGATTTTTAGGGCCCCATTGTATTTGAGCAAATGTTTCTCAAAACAATATTTTTCACAAAAAATACACTAAAATCATTATTAGCAGATACAAGCAAATTTTACTAAATTCCTACTAAATCTAAAAGTTTAACCTGTATTGAGTTAATAAATAAAGATTTGTACATTTTAACCACTTAAGCCCCGGAAGATTTTACCCCCTTCCTGACCAGGGGGTATTTTGCGATTCGGCACTGCGTGACTTTAACGGACAATTGCGCGGTCGTGCGACGCTGTACCTAAACAAATTTGGCGTCCTTTTTTTCCCACAAACAGAGCTTTCTTTTGGCGGTATTTGATTACCTGTGCGATTTTTTGATCACGCGCTATAAACAAAAAAAGAGCGTAAATTTTGCAAAAATAGCAATATTTTTCCCTTTTTTTTATATGAAATTCCCCCAAAAATAAATGTAAAAATCAAAATTTTTTAATATTTTCGGCCAATTTGTTTTATGCTACCTATGTTTGGTAAAAAAAATCGCAAAAAGCGTATTTTGATTGGTTTGCGCAAAAGTTATTGCGTTTACTAACAAAGGGAAAGATTTTTGTCATTTTTGTTGTTTTTTTTTTTAACGCGTAATGGCGGCGAACTGCGATTTTTTTTGCGGTACTGCGACATTGCGGCGGACAGATCGGACCCTTGACTGACATTTTTGACACTTTTGGGGTTACCAGTGACATTTCTACAGTAATCAGTGCTATATATATGCACTGTTACTGTAAAAATACACTGGTAGTGAAGGGGTTAACTTTATTTGAGAGGGAGGGGCTGTGTGTGTCCCTAGGGGCGTGATTCTAACTGTGATTGGCTGGGGCTTCAACTGTATGCAGAGTGATCAATGGATCTACATAGTAGATCCATGTGATCAGCTCTCATACAGAGAGGAGAATGACAGGCAGCTTGTTTACACAAGCTGCCTGACTTTCTCCCTCTCCCCCGCCGATCGCAGAGTGGCCGGCGGCGATCGGGTCCGCCGGTCACGCGCGCGGGGGGGTCCGTGACCACGCGGGAGCGCGCCTCCGGCGGCGCGCGCTCGCTCCCTAAACCCTCACAGGCGAGCGACGTAGACCTACGTCACTTTGCCTGTGAGGGGCTGACCGCCGCCGTAGATAGTCGTGCGGCGGTCGGCAAGTGGTTAAATTGTGCCTTTTTGTGAAATGGTAAAACTGTAAATAACCAAATTTCGCTAAAAATCTGAAGGTTTTCATTTTCCACTTACAGCTTTCAGAAGTTATAAAAAGACCCCCCCCCCCCCCCCCAAAACCATATATTTTCAGAAAGCACATGACCAGTTGAAGGAAAAGAAGGTGCTACTGATTTTTAATGCCCCATGATATTTGCGCGAATGTTTATTAAAACAATATTTTTGCTAAAAATAGACTAAAATCATTATTCACAGATACAAACACAGCAAATGTTACAAAATTCCCATCCGTCTGTCTTTAGCAGATCAGAATGGATGTAGAATGGGGTGTAAACGGACATAAGTCTGTTTACATCTGCCGCTCCATTGAGGATAATGGAGGATCCGATCGGGTCCACCTAAAAACTGAACCCCCTCCCGCTCTCCATCCTGACCTGGCAGCGACAGGGTTAAAGGGTAACTCCACTCTCGTTGGGGAAAAAAATGGCAAATAAAAGAAAATAATATAGCATATACGTATATGACACAAGTCGTATTGTAATTGAATTTTTTTATAAAATACCTTTACTTTTCAATCTGCAGCTCTGTAATTTTCTGTAAAATGCTATGCAAATATGGCTACCTGGAGGTGATCTGTACACAGAAAAATAATTTCCTGCTTGTGTGATTGGTTTACTAATTTTCCCAGAAGTCTGCACTAAGTTACAAATCAGAATTTAAGCATCCCCTGCAACAGAAATTTCATTTTCCGTGAAATACTCTCAAAGGGAAATCCCATCTTAAGGAATGCAGACCCTGCCATTTTCCCTATTAGAGCCCTGAAAGTGCGGCAGCTGATTGATAAAAATAAAATCACTCCCATACAGATTCACTCTGCACATGGACAGCTATTTCTTCAGAATAACTAAAGGTAGCAAACTGCAACAAAGTTTGATAAAATCCCTGCAATGTATACAGATCATCAAGGGGAGAATGGGTTTTATCTCACAGAGTGGAGATACTCTTTAAGCTCAATCAGTTTTTTACTAGACACACACATAGAAGGTTCAAAGGTGTTATGCACATGGTTATGCATGTGCATTGGGATAGCCCATAATAAAATGTGTTCATGAATGCAGTAACACTCCATATGTGCATTTTCAGTGTTGTTCACTTTGAATAGCACCCTATACACCACCAGCATGGACTTGCAATTCATTGAATTGCAGCCCATTCATTTTGAAAGGACTACCTATCACAAGTCTCAATACACAAAGACGCATTGTAGGGCAGGGTGTTGTGTTGTGAACGAGCCCTCCGCATACTAACCTTTATACATAATTCATACCGATATAAGATTTAGGGCCTATCCACACCAGCCCGTGTGTTACGATGCAGCAGCTAGTGTGCAGTGGGATAACTGCATTGCAGATGCACCAATTGTGACACATCGCACTGTTCACTTTTTTTTTTTTTTTAATTAACTTTTTTGAAATAATGCACCATGACATTTTTTTCAAGTTCTATTGGCCGGTGCAATGTTGTGGATTGCCTCGCACTGTACTGCGCTAAAAAAAGTATGGCCCGTCACGCTTCTTTCATTTCTATGTATTCAATGAGTTTTCAAAGTGGAATGAGATCGAGCAGACAGATATCAGTACATAAGACTTGAGTTCAATAAACACTGTTGCACTTTGTTCAGCGTACACCACCACAACTTGATGATGTGTACTGGCCACACAGGAGACAAGGCATTTTGCCTTGTCTCTCGGTAGAACTGCTGTGGAATAGTCGCCCTTGCAGTTCTACCACAACTGGTGTGAATGGCCCCTTAAAGTGTATCTAAAGATAAAACATTTTTGAATTGAGTAAGGAAAGCGTTAGAACCTCTGTAAAGCTTTTATTTCTTCTGGATCCCTGTTTGGGAGATTTACTGTGTCTACTTAAAAATTTGGACCCGCTTACACTTTGATGTTGCAGTAATACACGTATTAACACGCTCATTACTGCAATGTGTGTTACATGTTTTGCTGTGCTGCAGTGCCATTCGCATTGAATTGCACCCCAGTGTACTAAGACAATGCAACTGGGTGCATTGCAAAAAGAGTTACGTCCGCTATTTTATCACATCGGAGTGAGTTGACAGCCATTTTCAATAGGCTGCATTAATGCAGCTCACCTCAAAATTGTAATGGGTGCTAAGAAAAAATCCAAAATTGCTCCTCTCTTCCAGAACAGGCCTAGAAGAGACATTTTTTTCAAAAGTATGTTTGCTTTGGTGACAACTGTCTTGGGCACCATTCGCATGGGTGATTCCTGTGGCTGGGATTGCCAGCTGTCTGCGGATAGCAGCAGTCTCTGAGCCCATACAATGCACTGGCTATGGTACCTTAACAAGGAGTATACCTCTTTTTGGAGAGATTTCCTCTCACTTGTTGGCTTGTTTTGGGACAGGAACCGAAGTGAAATCCGATGAATGGGGGATATACATGGTATAAAAACCTGAAAGTGGTTTTATCCATTCTTTATCTAGAATAAGTTATGGCAAAATTGGCTTAAAATTACTTTAATCCTTGCTCCATTTTCTTCTTCTGATTAGAAGGAGCTGTTTAGAGCATTCAATGCAGGTATTGAGTTGTATCCTTAATGGTTGACACTCCACCAATTTTTTATTTATTTTTTTATCAGATTAAGCATGGAGGATTAGTCCCGGTTCACACTGGGGCAACTTGTCAGGCGACTTAGCCGCCTGACAAGTCGCACTCCATTCAGTACAATGGAACCATTCTAATCGGAGCAACTCAAGTCGCCCCGACTTAGAAAAAGGTTCCTGCACTACTTTGGGGGCGACGTGCATTGACTTCTATTGGAGAAGTCGTATGCAAGCCCTGCTGAAGTCACACTGCATGGGGCGGCTTCAGAGTTGGGCGACTTTGAAGCCGCCCCAGTGCGAGCCCAGGCTTATAGGGGTTTGTTTATTTTTGTTTTTTGTTTTGTTTTTATTGCAGTCTATCTTTCTAGTGGAGAGATTTCCTCCTTTCCAGAGGGGACACAGCAATAAAACCTGACAAAAGTTTAAATCCTTCCTCATTCTACTAGAAGGTGCTTTGCTGTTGTCTGTGTCCCCTCTGACAAGATTTATCCCCACTTCCTGTTCATATGACCACACTGCAAGTGATAGGAAGTCTACCTTATAGTAAAAAAACATCAAATAGTAATGAATAAATGGCTTTGCAAATGCAGATTTTTCCCCCCTCATATAGGCATACATATAAATGCAATCAAGAGATTAGCTAGCAATTTAGCTACTCCTTGACTCTCCTGAAAATATGCACATTGATTTGGCGATTTGGCTGATTTACAGAAATTCATGCAATTCAGAAATCCAAGCAATTTCAATTCATGAATTTTAGGTCTCATTTACACAGAAGCTGACACCTGTATTCCCTGAATGGAGCTGCGCATTTATGGTGCTTAAGCCTCCAGGTGCTGGGTGCAGGTAGCTCATTCATGTCTGTAGGAATGCAGTGGCTGCACATACAGCCGCTCATCCCAATTTGACAGCCGGGTGGGTGTAGGTTAGTGGCCCCAAACGCTTGCTGTCTCCCCTATATTAGCACATGGGGAGGCAGTGACATCTACCTGGGTAAGCAGTGATGCCATCGGACACCAAAACTTACTCAGGATGGGCTCCTGCAGTGCAAGAGAGCGTGCATGAGCGGGTAGTATACCTGGTAGGAGTGGGCTATCGGGAGGCACTATCATTCGGCTCAAAGTTGTGTACAATTACAAGCGGGAATTCCAGTGGGGAGTTCATGGTGATTAGCTGTGGGAGGAAAGCAATAGAAGGCAGATCCCGCAGCTAATCGCAGCTGCTTTCATGTAATCACTCAAGCAGCAATTACCTACAAATGATCAGCCTTGGACATAGACTGTGTCCAGGTCAAAAACGAAGGGATTTCCAGTCACTACTTACCAATCAGCCAGCAACCAGCCAAATTAACCTGTCTAACAGTATGCGTTAAAAACAGGGGTTTAGTTGCACACATTTGCAAATACATGCGTAAGCTGCAGGCCGCGCCAAGGCACCCTGATGTCTGTGTCCAGGGGCGAGCATTTGCGGGTATTTGCTCCATCAACGGTTACATATAAGCAGGTTCGACTAGCTGCAGGAGCCGTCAGCCTCCCATTGCTTTCAATACAGCTTCCACCCAGGCCCGTCGGAACAAGGCAGGCAAACCAAGCAATTGCTTGGGGCCCCGAGCTGGCCTGGGGCCCCAAGACAACGACTGGTCAGTCACTTACTTTGTATCCATTTCTCCCAGATATAAAATGTACAGGGGCGGACTGAGCGGTCGGGCACTTCGGACGTGGTCCGAGGGCCCGACCGGGAAGCCAGGAAGGGGGGGCTATAGTAGTGGATGGAGGGGAGGGGCCCGGCGCTGATTCAGTGTGAGGAGGGGAGCTGGGGAGGGGCCCGGCGGCGGCGCTGCTTCTGTGTGAGGTGGGGAGGGGCCCGGCGGCCGTTGCTGCTTTAGTGAGAGGAGGAGGGGCCCAGGCTAGCGCTGGATTTCCATTGCTGATGGTGTCCTGTGTGCGGGGGCGTGTCGGCGTCGCATACTGACGTGACGTCGACGTGCCCCGCCTCCATCGGGTACGACGATCCAGTACAGAACTTCAGTGGATTCCTGAGATTGTCTTCTTCAACAAGCCCTTCATCCATCCATCCATGGCAGCGGTTTCATTGTGAGTAGTTCTTGTGGCCTGAAATCCAGCTCCTCTCAATGGTCTCTCCTGTGAGGAATGATGTGTACACACATTTGCATTATCCCACGCAATTTTAATAAAAATATATGATTCATATATTTTTATTAAAATTGTGTGGGATAATGCAAATGTACTATGTACACATCATTCCTCACAGGAGAGACCATTGAGTGGAGCTGGATTAGTTGCTGATGACTTGCAATTTGCAAAGGAGTTCCCTGTTTCTGTTTGATTTGTGAGTAGTTCTTGTAACATATGGCCTTTATGTGAAATCCAGCTCAACTCAATGGTCTCTCCTCTGAGGAATAATGTGCGCATTTGCATTATCCCACACAATTTTAATAAAAATATATGAATCATATATTTTTCATATATTTTTATTAAAATTGTGTGGGATAATGCAAATGTATGTACACATCATTCCTCACAGGAGAGACCATTGAGTTGAGCTGGATTTCACATAGAGGCCATATGTTACAAGAACTACTCACAATCAAACAGAAACCGCCAGGGATTGTCAGTATGCGACGCCGACACGCCCCCGCACACAGGACATCATGGAAATATATATATATATATTATACCTTTTAGCTGATAAAAAAAAGGCTTTGCATGTGTATGGGGGGTCGGGGGGGCCTCCATGTCCATTTTGCTTGGGGCCCCCAAATTCCTTCAAACGGCCCTGCTTCCACCCGCCTGCAGTTAATCACTGGGAACCGCTTATGGGATTCAGCTTGTAATCGCACACGGCCCCATTCGTAAGTGTGAATGGGATCCTTATTACCAACTCCAGCCTAGGAAAAAAATGCCATTTAAGGATGATGGAAAAGACCTTAGATTTTTCTTCACTTTCTTTTTCCATCTTTCCCGCTCCGGGGCTTTTACCTCCTACTAATGCTACTGGATTTCATTAACTAACCATCACTGTGTTCTCTTTAACCCTGTTTATTTCTCATACTTGTCTCTTCATCACTTATAAATATTGTATGAAGCTTTCACCAGTCCTACAGCCCAGTGTTTAGGTGCCGTTATTTTTCATCTGATTATACTGTTCTCTGTATTTAAGCGCTCATATTTCGTACAACATTTTTCCTTTTGCACTGTTGTAATCAAATATCCCTGCCCTACATTCTGATCCGTCTCTCTGTAATTGATTTATATATGAATAATGCAGTGTCAGATTATGGCGCATATAAAACACAGGCTTTAGCAGACTGATTTTTATTATAAGCATCTGTTTGAAACACATATCAGTTTCTATTCACGACAGTGCCCAACATCTTGCACTAAAGCTTTCTGCACATTCTTGATTTAGGACAGAGTTTTAAAAAAAGGAATATGGTGGTTACCAATTGTCCCCAATATACAGCAACAGTTCTGTTCAGTGGCTCAAGAATAGGGATAATGACATTTGAAACTACTCTTGGGTTGTTTTTCATAAGGGGGGTACTGAAGGTTCAAGGGTGAGGAAGGCCGATTGATATGCAAGGTATCGACATCTGTCACAACATCTTGCACTAAAGCTTTCGAAAGCACATTCTTGATTTAGGACAGAGTTTTAAAAAAAGGAATATGGTGGTTACCAATTGTCCCCAATATACAGCAACAGTTCTGTTCAGTGGCTCAAGAATAGTGATAATGGCATTTGAAACTACTCTTGGGTTGTTTTTCATAGGGGGGGTACTGAAGGTGCAAGGGCGAGGAAGGCTGATTGATATGCAAGGTATCGACATCTGTCACATGCTAGCAGATTGGCACAAGAACCCAAAGCTCCCTAAACAACAAGCATTCTAATCTCCCACTGCTGCCACCAGGTATCAACAATGTACACCCATGCCGACTTGCTAACTGGAGTGAACATCTTGTTTGGTGGAAGAGAAATGAAGCAAGACATTACTTTGATAAGGGAAACTGACCTGTAACATAGTTATCACAGCCTGCAATGATAACTAAGGGAGGTATTTGACAAAAATCTAGCTGGCCGGACACTCGCAGGCAGATGCAAATCTATTATACAATCTGGTCCGCTCTAAAGGCCCGTACACACAGTATGAAAATCGGACGTAACATTTCGTCGATCTACCGATTTTCGGATCGTTAGTATAGTGCTTTCGACAGCCGATTACGGATTTCGGACAACAAAAACTGAATGTGCAGGCTATAAAGTTGTTATCGTACATGAACACAATGTCTGATTTTTGTTTAGTCATCCGAAAAAAGAAACGTAAGAGCAAGACTACGCATGTTCAGAAATGAAAGAATACATACAAAACAAGTCAACACATGACATCACTTCTAAAGTTGAATTCTGTTGTATGAGAATTTTCATATAAAAGTAACCTCTTCACTTTCCATATGAGACTAACATGCAACAAAAAACAGACCAAAATTAGTTTGATAATTTGATCGTGTGTATGAGGGTTAATGGATATGTAACAGCCATGTCATCAGCACACACGTCTGAGATTCCTTAAGATATCCTGCAAGCTAGAATCCTTGTGTTAGCACATCTTCCACTGCCACACACACCAAATTACTTGGGGTACCTTCCCACCACTGGCACTTTGTTACCTGGATGGTCTGCTAGGCTCAACTATATGAATCTTAGCCAGCCAAAGGTTTAACCACTTACCGCAAAGTGACGTAGATCTACGTCGGCAAACTTTGCTGGGGTATACCAGGATGATGCCTCTAGCTAGAGGCACCATCCCGGTACCGTGGTTTACAGCCGACGGTCGGCTTTCCGTCGGTAACGACCGATGCGGCTCGGGAGCCGCTTGATCGTTACCCGGGTGAGCGGGAGGGGACGCCCCCCCCCTCTCCCGCCAGGAGACCCGAGCACCCAGCCGGCACCTCCGCCGGCTGGATGGAGTCCTGATCAAAGCCGGAAACAGCTTTGATCGGGTCTCCGATGACGTAACCCGGAGGCGGTATCCATGACGTCACTTCCGGGTTAGTCTGCTGCAAAAGGCGGCAAATTTAAAAAACGGCTGTATGCAAAAACGCCGTTTTCGGCGTTTTGCATGCATGGAAGTGTAGTGGAGGGGTCTAGGGTCTTTTAGATCCCTCCATAAAGAGTGTATATAATTGGTAAAAAGGCGCTGGTAATCTTTTATAGTGCTAAATACAAATACTAAATTATTTTCATAAAATCCAATAAAATTATATAATCAATATTATAGTAAAAGTGCACGTGCTATACTGTACTTGGTGCAAAAAAGAATTATTGCAAATCAAAGTGCTTACTAGTGCATCAACTTAGTAAATTAAGGTGCAAGTGCTAACCTTTACTTGTGCAAAGATTATTGCAAATCAGGAAAAGTGCTTCATAGTGCATCCACAAATGAATTAATAAATTAAATCACAAGTGATATATATCTTTAAATTATATCAACATTAAATTATTCGTGCTCACTATTACAGTGCTCCAAAAAATGTGGTTAAAGTGTCTATAACATTTGGTAGTCCTGAGCAATTCATGCAACAAAGGAGTGCTTGTGTAAACTTGATTGTTTAGATCTATAGTGCTCCAGGTGCTGGGGTGTGCCACACGTTGCCTCTTACCAGATTGCGGCAGGTCACAAGGACCCCCAAGGCCTGTGATCCCTTTAAATGGGTGGATCAGACCTCTCCTCGGCTTCTTATCCAGAATATCCTGCTCCTACGTTACTCGTACATGGACAATACAGTCCGCACATATAAAGATATGGAAGATAGCCACCAATAGTGCAATACTGTTTATTGTATTAAAATTACACAATAAAGTAACAACTGGCTTCTTACATTTCGTTGTGCCCTCCTGGCACTGGGCAATTCGGCAGTTAATATCGTGCGGGTATTAGGAAGACACCGTCCGAGGATCTGCAGTACCCTCCTGTATCTCCTTTTCCCTGTTTAATTGCGGCGGTCGGCGTGCGTCCCAGCCACTGCTCCGAATGCCTCTACTTCCGGGTTTAGCAGAGACCACAATGCATTTCGCTTATGCTTGCGTCATCAGGCACCAAGTACAGTATAGCATGTGCACTTTTTCTATAATATTGATTGTATAATTTTATTGGATTTTATGAAAATAATTTAGTATTTGTATTTAGCACTATAAAAGATTACCAGCGCCTTTTTACCAATTATATACACCTATTTATTGTTTTTAACAATTAAAAGGGCAGCAGGTTTTAACATCTTTTTTAAAGGGCTAGGCGCCTTCGCAAAACTTTTATTAATACTCCATAAAGAGTACCTGTCACTGCATATTAGTGTCACAAGGGATGTTTACATTGCTTATGACCGCAATAAAAGTGATCAGATTTTTTTTTTTTGTTTTTTAAAACCTGTAATAAATTTAAAAAAATAATAAAATAAATAGGAAAAAAAATTAAATAAAATTTTAGCCGCCCCGTCATCGTTATCTCGCGCATGAAAATAAACGTATACGGAAGTCGAGCCGCGAATTAAATTGCTGTTCAAACCACACATGTGAGGTATCGCCGCGATCGCCAGAGCGTGAGCAATAATGAAAAAAAAAGAGCTACACTCTAACTCTAAACTGGTAACCGTTAAAAAAATTTAAAGCGTTGCCTATTGAGATCTCTATTGACCATAGTATGTCGCCATCCCACGGGTGTGCGCAATTTTAAACCGTAACATGTTGAGTATCTATCTACTCGGTGTGACATCATCTTTCACAATATACGAAAAAAATGGGCTAAATTTACTGTCTAGTATTTTTTAAATGCAGTGAAATGTGATTTTTCAAAATTTTTCCAAAAAAATGGCGTTTTAAAGACCGCTGCGCAAATACCGCGTGACAAAAAATATTGCAATGAGCGACATTTTATTCTCCAGAGTCTTGCTAAAAAAATATATATAATGTTTGGGGGTTCTAAGTAGTTTTCTAGGAAAAAATACTGATTTAAACTTGTAAACAAAAAGTGTCCGAAATAGTGGTTTTAAATGCACCACATCCCATATATCGCAAGAACTACAACACATAAAAAAAATTCATGGCTACAATGATAACTACATAGTTTCAGAAAAACGTTAATTTTATTCATACAAAATTCTTTTAAACTTCATAGCCAGTTTACTGTAACTGAAACTAGAGCCTAAATTTGCAATGTGATACTGTACAAACCTTACCACTTCTTACTCTACAGTATACATACACTTGTATCTTTCTACCATATCATTCCCTCCCGAAGGGGGATGTAGCTGTATTTTGATATTTTGTTAGGTAAACTTAACCTTTTTTTTTTTTTTTAGCAGAAAAAGTCACAGCAAAATTTAACCACCTCCAGTCCAAACCAATTCTGACTTATCTCTCCTACATAGAGAAATCAGCATTTTTTTGTGCTAGAAAACTACTTAGAACCCCCAAACATTATATATTTTATTAAACGCAAATTTCCAGAAAACAAAATACATTTTTTTTAATAAATTCTTTTTAATGCCAGAATGCAATTGACAATAGGAGTGGCCATAACATTTGGCCAATAAAACGATATAACAAGAATGTACATTTTGTTACTATAGCTTAGTGACGAGCTGGCAGCGATGCATGCAGGGGAGAATAATAAGAAGCACTTGGATGGATGCAGCCGATCCGGTAGTTAAGAGGTAGAGGAAAATGGGGGCCTCGGTCAATTAATTACAAAACATATTATGGGTTAAGTGGGGGGTAAGACATCAGTGAGAGGGTCATTGGTTAATCTAGTTTGGTACCACTGGGTGTATAGGAAACATTGTACTATAGATTGTTGGGTACTTAAGGGCAAGGTTTGAATAAAGGGTTCCCAAACCTCATAGAAATGTTGGACCCATGAGTCCTTAAGGTGGCCTGCACCCTTTCCATGCAGGAAAAGATACATTGAAATGATTTTTAGTGCACGTAAACACAATATAAAATCAGATTTTAGTTCTCGGACATTTCTACATATGGAACACCCCACATCTGAGAGCCCCCCCAATACATACCACAGAGCACCAAATTGTTTTCCAAACATACATCCCTGAAGATACCATTTCCTTTACATCAAAAGAAAACAACTTGTCCAGTGAAGGCAGATGCATTCCCCTCCTTCGACACACTTCACAAACTAAGTCTGTTTCTGCAGGAGATTGTGAGTGTATCTAGGAGTAATTTCCATATTAAAATTAAATAATGACTCACAACATTTGATTAAACTTACTCAAAATAGATACAAGAATACAAGTCCCTTACAATAATAATTATATGCAGGTGAAACAACCTAATTTCTGAGATCAGAGTGGCTGGTGGAGAAACAGTAGGGGACTTCAGGGGGAGCCTTAAATAGTCAGATAATGATCTATTTCTATTCGCACAAGGAAGATAATTGTAGGTGTACCATCTTGGGGTATCCCATATGTACAGTATCTCATGAAAGTGAGTACACCACTAAGTGGAAATGTACAAATTGGACCCGAAGTGTCAATATTTTGTGTGGCCACCATTATTTTCCAGCACTAAATAACAAATAGGGTTGCACCAATGAAAAATCAATAAATGTAACCACCCAGCGCCAAAATATTAAAATTAGAATCAAGAGATGTGGAACACAAAACTTGATGGGAATAGCAGCTACTATAAATAGTTAAACAATATATATCTGATATGTATGATAATAAATTATTGATACATTAGCAGCGCTTTAGACACCAATAGATTAGTGTATATAAAAGACCGAATGTATAATTCACTGTAATTAAACCATAACATTCAAATCACATAAATCCTATTGCAGAAACACTGGATATGTCATTTACTCTAATAAATAGAATCAATAACTATCAAGTCCATCAATATCCTGTGCAAACATATTAGGGAAGAAAAACGAAGTCCACTGATTAAGTACTGGGACACAATCCCAGTGAATGATGATAAAAGTGAGAGAGATTCGTGTGGCTAGAAACAGTCTTTAGATCTTAAATAAACCTTCACCACACCTCGTGGACGATCACCCCCCACATGTAGGAAAACTCACCACATATAAAGGTAGTATGGGCCCAATATAAACAGACTTCACAGCATTGACTCCAAAGATATATGAACAGTTCTCATCTCCTCCCTGCAGGTTGGATCTCATAGGATAGTGATGCCAGTTGAATCCAGAAATGAAATAAACAATTCATAGTGAAGTCAGTTTGAAAAGTTTATTAAATCAGCCCATACATCCCCTTACACTATGCACTTACATAGTATAAAATTAATAAAAACATCAAAGCATAGCTGACCGAGCTCCAGAAGCCTACTCTGTGCTCACCGCTCTCCGTCCTACGGTGTTCAGCGAGGAGGACAGTCCAGCCCCTGCACCCGGTGAGGCGCTGCACTTGTGTATAATCAGATGTGCAAGCCATGTGGTCACTAGGGCTGCGCATCTTTACTGGTCTCACGATTCGATTCGATTACGATTATCATGTGAACAATTATCGATGCATCACGATTACTGCCCACAGCCCCATTTACATAACACAGCCCCCCATTAACATTAGACAGCCCCCCATTGACATAACACAGCCCCCCATTGACATAACACAGCCAATTTACATTATATAGCAGCCCCCCCCCCCCCCTGCACTTCACAGGAAAGCCCTGCCGGCTGCCAGTGCACTCAAAAGTTAAAACAAATTAGTGTCGGTGACTCTTCAGGGACACTTCCAGTGTGTAAGGGTTAATGTAACTGATGCCTGAGTGGTTACCTTATTATCGCCAATATTTTCATTGTCAGTCTGCACTCGTGCACTCGGCCAGTGGGGAGGAGGAGGAGATCGACCAGCCAGAGGGCACGTGACTGTGACGGAGATGAAAAGACCGGAGATGATTAGGAAAATCAGGCATCAGTTTACATTAACCCTTACACACTGGAAGTGTACCTAAAACGGAGTCACTGACACTAATTTGTTTTAACATTTGAGTGTACGGGCAGCCAGCAGGGCTGTCCTTGGAGAGGCGGGGGGGAGCCAGGATGACGTCATCCATGCATCGATGCGACCGGTCCTCAGCAATTATTTTCAGCACCCCCAGTGGTCACGCCCTGACACGTATCGTCATTGACTTCATCAGAGGGCGTGGCCACATGGCACAGCTCTTACTCTTATAGCACACATCCACTGGGGTCAGCTCCTGCTGGGATTAACCCCATATGTGCCTACTTTCTCTGCATGACATATCTACTTCGCCGAATCGCATTCAAAGAAGGATATTACCACGCCAATGCCAGACATATATCATCTACTATAAATGAATGTATGTATTAAAATTAATAATTGAAAAAAAGAAGCAAATTAATACATAATAAGACAGACCCCACATTAAAGATATGAAGGCTCCACGATAGCACATCAATTTCATCTAAAATGTATCTTCTGCAGGGCGTCCAATATCCTTCTCACAAAAGTAAGGAGAACACTGAAAGGAGGAGGAAAGGGACACACCCTCCTTCATACAGCACACAGGAACAGAGTTGTGGCTGTCAATCAGCTGGAGATGCCTCCCCTGTCACCATTTTTCTCTTGGTGTCAATAAAACTTGTCAGACGTGACTCTTCTAATAGCAGAACAAAGCAGTAGACAGAAATGGATTGAGTCAAATACACACTATAGAAGGACATGCTTTGTTCATATTTCATCTCTGAGATTTACAACCACTTTAATATCACTTTAATGCTAAATATGTTACCTGATACAAATAAATTTTATTTTCTGCTTTTGATACGGATTGCATTTTTTTTTTATGCATATAAATTTCAAAGATTTATACTTATTTATCCATGATGAAGGAGCATGTGAAAGCCTCTAAAATGCATTGGCATATGCTATATGAGGAACTCCTAACAAGTGGTTTGGTTACAATCTTTTTTTCTCTTACGTCCTCCGACAGTCGCCGCCTCTTCATATTCGTCACTAATGGGGTTATTGACCTTTGCTCCGTAGGAGTAGCTAGGCAACAGAATATATTAATATCAAAGCTTTTAGTATATCCCACCCCCAGGGGGTGGTCCCCTCAGTCCATACCTCCCTGCTTCCTGCATTTCCAACTCAGTTTCTTATGCCTAGCTCAGGAGTATGCAGGCTGTTCCTGTGCTGGGGCTCTCAGTCTCAGCTTCTTTTCTCTTTTTGATTTTATTTGAAGTTTTTTCTCTTTCTTTTACTTAGCTGTTTTATTTTCAGCGTTAGTTAGTTCTTCTGATAAAGATGATCGTGCGGTGCTGGGTCTCAGTCTGGCCACCCTGGTTCCCAGGGCTCAGGGCCAGGGGCTTCCCAGCCTGCCATCGAGCGTTCAGCTTAGGTTTTGCCCTGGCACATTGAACGACCCATCCCTGTTCGCTGCAGGGATGCTATCGGTGAGGTGGCTACCTCACTGGACGCCATTGCGGTTTCGCACCGCGGTTCCGTTGCGTCATGCTTGCGACACTCCCTGTCCTCAGTGCAGCGGTTTGGTCGCTGGAGCAGGCTCCCCACGCCATCCGGACTGGTAAGTGTGACTCTATGTGGGGACCTGTCTATTTGGGTGTCAGTCTGGGACTGTGTGACCCTGCATGTCTGTGTGCCTGCTGTGCTCCCTGTCAGTTCCTGTGTGAACTTGCTGCCTGTGTGTGTGGGCTGTGCAGGGGGGGGCTCTCCCGCTCTGCTGGGTGTCTTTGTGAAGCAGTCAGATTTTCAGCATGCTGTGAGGCGATCGCTGCATTTTTTTGGGGCAATATCATGGTGGCAGGTCCTGTGAGGTACTGCACGGCGTTTTAGGCGCCAAACGCCGCCATTTTGAGCGGCGATCGATCCGGCCACATGTCGGCGCCATGTTCTGTTTGCTCTGGGATTCCTCAGCCGAGCGGCCATGTTTGTGTAGCCTTGCATAGGCTTCATAGGGGCGGTCAGTCTTGCATCACTTCCTTTTGCTCTGGGACAGCGATTGGTGCAGCAGCCTGTGTGTTCTCTCCAGGTTTTTATATTTCCTTTTTTCCTGTATTCCTTGCCCAGTTTCTTGTCCCTGTGGGGGTCGGTGTATTCAGTGGGTGCGGTGGGCTACGCTCGCCGCGATCTTAAAGGGGCAGTACCCTTTATTACTTATTTGCTGGGGCATGGATTCTCAGGATTGCAAGTTTCCTCCCACCTTGGTGGGGGGCCAAGGGGCTGCTGCTTCCCCGAGGGGGCTTTATCTGGCCACTATTGTGGCAAACTTAGCTGCTCAAGTGCAGATGCTGGTGGCTGATCGATCCACAAAACGGCCCAGGGTGTCTATTTCCTCTGATTCAGAGGGCGATGGGGCTGCTATGGCTGGAGTGCCCTTCTCAGGGTCTCACTCATCCCTAGACCTTGTGGGGTCTGACGGGGAGGCTGAGGTGGAAGGGGTTGATAATTCTCCCCCTGGCTCGTCTGAAGAGCTTGCAATCATGGATGAGTTGGTTGCTTCTATCAAACAAATGCTTCATTTGCAGGATGAACCATGTCCTCCTGCTTTGATGTCCTCTTATGGGACGCAAAGGAAACGCAAAACATCGCAGGTTTTTCCTTGCTCTACGGAATTTCAGCGCGCGGTTGATGAGCAATGGCGCAATTTAAAGAAGCCTTTTGCTGTGCCGAGTAGGTTCAAGCTGCGGTATCCCTTTACACCAGCTACTGATGAGCGTTGGTGTGTGCTGCCTCAGGTGGATCACGCGGTGGCGATTTGAATAAATCCACTGCGATTCCTGCTGAGGATACCCCGGTGTTCCAGGACCCGACGGACAGGAGGTTGGAATCTCTGGCCCGTCATGCTTATACGGTTGCTGGCTCTATGCTGAAGCCTATTTTTGCTTCCATTATGGCAGCCCAGGCTATTGCAGATTGGACGCAGGTGCTCAGGCGTACCCTGGTGGCTGACTCTGCCTCGCCGACAACTTTGGCTATGGTGGATCAGATTCATCAGGGTGTCATGTATTTGTGTGATGTGGATTTGGTCTCTTTGGCTGCGCGTCTTTCTAGTGTGGCGGTCTTGAACCGTCGCCTGATATGGCTGAAATGTTGGTCTGTTGACCAATCTTCCCGCAAGACTTTGGCTAATTTGCCCTACGCGGGATCTCGCCTTTTTGGCGAATCTTTGGATACTCTGATAAAGGGTATTTCTGGGGGTAAAAGCACTCTTGTGCCCCAATCTCACAAGAATAAGTTTGTTCGTGGTAAGAAGAATGCCTCGTTTAGGCCCTCTCAGGGGTCCTTTCGTGCCTTTCGGTCGCACTATAAGGGCAAGCCCTTCAAGGGCCAAGGCTCCCAGAAGAAGCCGTGGTCGGGTAAGCAGAAGTCCGGCCAGTCCGGTTCCGCTGCCCATAACAATGCGGCCTGAAGGGGCGCCCTCACCCGTTTCTGGGGTGGGGGACGTTTGCTCGGTTTTCTTCAACCCTGGCTGGACCGCGTTCGGGACAGGTGGGTTCAGGAAATCGTTCGATCTGGATACAAGATCGAGTTTCTCTCTTGGCCGGCGGGCAGATTTTTCCCCTCAAACCTTCAGCTGACTCCGGAGCGCTTGCAGGATCTGCACCTGGTGGTGCGGGACCTGCGGGCCCAGGGAGTGGTGGTCCCGGTGCCTCATTGGGACAGATTTTGGGGGTTCTATTCCAATCTGTTCACTGTGCCCAGAAAGGAGGGCAAGGTACGTCCGATTCTGGACTTGAAAGCTCTGAACCGCTTTGTGCGGGTTCGCAAGTTCCGCATGGAATCCCTGCGGTCGGTGGTGGCTGCCCTGGTTCCGGGGGAATTCATGGCCTCCATCGACTTGAAGGATGCATACCTTCACATTCCCATCTTCGAGGGTCACCAGAGGTATCTTCGATTTGCCATTGCGGAGGATCATTACCAATTCGTGGCGTTACCCTTTGGTCTCGCTTCGGCTCCGCGGGTTTTCACCAAGGTGCTTGCGCCGGTTCTGGCCTTATTGAGGGCCCAGGGCATTTCTGTCCTGGGGTATCTGGACGATATTCTGATTCGGTCCGCGACCAGTCAGGGCCTGGTGGACGACCTGTCCATCACGATGCAGACTCTGCAGGAATTCAGCTGGACAATACATTTTCCAAAGTCCACGTTGTGTCCGTCGGTTCGTCTTCCCTACCTGGGGATGATTCTGGACTCTGTTCAAACGAAGGTCTTCCTGCCAGAAGACAAGCTTCGGACACTTCAGTGCGAGGTCAGGTCCCTCAGGCACAATCAGTGCTCGTCCCTCCGGACGTGTATGAGGTGTCTGGGATTGATGGTTTCGGCCTTCGAGGCGATTCCCTTCGCCCAGTTTCACACACGGGAGCTTCAGGCAGATGCCCTGGCGGGCGTCCGCAATCTCTGGATCTGCGGCTGTCGTTGAGCCATCTCACCCGAAGGGGTCTTTTGTGGTGGCTCCAGTCCCCGGCGGTGTCGGGGGGCAAGTCCTTTCGTCCTTTGTCATGGACGGTGATCACCACGGAATGCCAGGTGGTGTTCTGGGCGTTCTGTCCCTTCCGATCAACATTCTGGAATTGCGGGCGATAAATCTCTGTCTTCTGCATTGGACGGACAGGCTTCAGGGCCGTCCAGTTCGGGTGCAGATGGACAATGCCACAGCGGTGGCCTACATCAACCACCAAGGGGGCACCAGGAGTGCCCGGGCGGCTCGGGAAGTAGCCGACATTCTGTCTTGGGCCGTGACGCACGTCCCGGCGATATCTGCAGTTCACATTCCGGGGGTGGAGAACTGGCAGGCGGATTATCTGAGCCGCCAGACCCTGGACCAGGGAGAATGGTCCCTTCACCCGGATGTCTTCCAGATGTTGTGCGCGAAGTGGGGGCCCCCAGATGTGGACCTGTTCGCGTCTCGTCTAAACAACAAGGTGGAAAGGTTCGTGGCAAGGACGCGCGATCCTTGGGCAGATGCCTCAGACGCGTTAGTGGCGCCCTGGCATCAGTATCGCCTGATGTATGCCTTTCCTCCGATTCAGCTGCTGTCCAGGCTCCTTCGCAGGTTGGCCTCGGAACCGCACACGGTGATTCTGGTGGCACCGGACTGGCCTCGCCGGTCTTGGTACGCAGACCTCGTGAATCTGGCGGTCGACGCTCCGTGGCGTCTGCCACTTCGAGAAGATCTCCTGTCTCAAGGACCGATATTCCATCCTGCTTTACAGTCGCTGGCTTTAACGGCCTGGCTGTTAAAAGCCAGGTCCTGAAGGATAGGGGTCTCTACCCTGAGGTCATTCCCACTTTGATCAAGGCTATGAAGGCCTCTTCGGGGAAGATTTACTACCGTACTTGGAAGGCTTACTTTTCCTGGTGTGAGTCCAGGGGGTATTCCCCTTGCTCGTACTCGGTGTCGAGAGTGTTGGCTTTCCTTCAAACGGGCGTGGACCAGCGTTTGGCGTTGGCCACGATTAAGGGTCAGATTTCTGCGCTGGCCGTTCTCTTTCAACGCCCTGTGGCGTCTAACTCTTTGGTTAGCACCTTTGTTCAAGGGGTGCGACATTTGGTCCCTCCTAGGAGGGAGCCTTTGCCTCCATGGGATTTGAACCTTGTTCTGTCCGTGTTGCAACATGCTCCTTTTGAAAATATCGGGGAGATCTCGTTGTCTCTGTTGTCCAAGAAGGTTGCCTGTTTAGTGGCGATCACTTCGGCTCGCAGGGTGTCGGATTTGGCGGCCTTGTCCTGCAAATCTCCGTATTTGGTGATTCACTTGGATAAGGTGGTCTTGCGACCTAACCCGTCTTTTCTTCTGAAGAGGATCTCGGAATTTCACCTCAATGAGGATATTGTTCTGCCTTCGCTTTGCGCGAAGCCTAAGCATCTGAAGGAGGTGGCTTTGCATTCCTTGGATGTTGTTAGGGCGATCAGGGTTTACCTGTCTTCGACTAAATCCTTTCGCAAGTCGGATTCTCTCTTTGTCCTTCCTGAGGGACCTCGGAAGGGCATGGCGGCGTCGGCTGCGACCATCGCCAAATGGATCAGACAGACCATTGTGCAAGCCTATGCTTTGAAGGGGAAGGTTCTGTCACGGAACCATGAACCAAACGTACAACAACAGATAAGTGAAAATAAGAAGGCTTTATTGAAAATCAAGCTGTAAAGCAAAAGTCCAAACGGATGGCGAAACCGAGGCAGAGTCCTTGCGAAGCCAGAGGTCAGGAACCAGGAGGGTAGTCAGACGAAGCCGGGATCAGGAACCAGCAGGGTAGACAGACGAAGCCAGGATCAGGAACCAGCAGGGTAGTCAGACGAAGCCAGAATCAGGAACCAGAAGCAGCAGCAGTCTTAGAAGCATGTGAACACAGGAGGACCAAGCAAGGAACTGAAGCCACAGACCTCCTATATATATGAGCTAGGCATCCAGCTCCTCCCAGTGGGAAGGAGGAGCCGCAGAGTGGGAGGCTACAAGAAACCCAGAAACCAAGATGGCCGCCAGCACATGTCAAACGAAGGAGAACAGCAAGAAGGTAAGACCATGACAGTACCTCCCCCTCAAGGGCCCCTCCTCCACGGAGTAAAGAACGGTTTCTGAGGGAAGCGTGCGTGGAAGGCACGGAGCAAGGCAGGAGCATGGACATCTGCGGAGGGAACCCAGGAACGCTCCTCTGGACCATAACCACGCCAATGAACCAAAAACTGCACCCGACCGCGGACCAGGCGTGAGTCCAGGATATTGCTCACCTCATACTCCTCACGATTGCCCACTTGGACCGGACGAGGCCGAGGAACCGAGGAAGTGAAACGATTACACACCAGTGGCTTCAACAGGGAGACATGAAACACGTTGGAGATCCGCATGCCAGGAGGAAGCGCAAGGGCATAGGCTACCGGGTTTACCCTGCGAAGCACTCGGAAGGGACCAACAAAGCGAGGCGCCAGCTTGGGAGTGGGCACTCGAAGGTTGAGGTTGCGGGTGGACAACCATACACGGTCTCCGGCCTGGTAGGAAGGAGCAGGCGCTCGTCTGCGATCAGCCTGGAGTCTCTGGCGCTGCGCAGAGACCTCAAGGGACTTCTGGATCTGTACCCAAGAAGCACGTAGGACGGAAAGGTGATCCTCCACAGCCGGAATATCCTGGGGAGAGAATACCTCCGGTAACACGGCAGGTTGGAACCCATAATTGGCCATGAAGGGAGACGTCCCAGAGGAAGAGTTCACCGCCGTGTTCCTGGCAAACTCAGGAGGTCAACCCAATTGTCTTGGTGATCGGAGACATAGCAACGAAGGAATTGCTCCAAGGCCTGATTGGATCGTTCTGCGGCCCCATTGGACTGAGGGTGGTAGGCCGAGGAGAAGGAGAGATGAATCCCCAACTGGGAGCAAAAGGCGCGCCAGAACCTGGACACAAACTGACTCCCCCGATCCGACACAATCTCCTTGGGCAAACCGTGCAACCGGAAGACCTCCCTGGCAAAAATCGTGGCCAACTCCTGTGCAGAGGGTAACTTCTTGAGAGGAACACAGTGGCACATTTTGGAAAACCGATCCACAATCATGAGAATGACCGTATGGCCTCGGGATGCAGGGAGGTCCACAATGAAATCCATCCCCAGGTGTGACCATGGGCGCTCCCCGGTGGCTATGGGTTGCAGAAGGCCCAACGGAAGGTGCCGAGGGGACTTACTCTGGGCACAAACGGAGCATGCCGCTACATATGCGGCGATGTCGGAACGTAGGGAAGGCCACCAGAACAGACGTGAAACAGCCCAGGACAGCTGATTCTTTCCAGGATGCCCCGCGGTCTTGGAGTTATGGTAGGTTCGCAACAACCGAGTGCGCAACTCCTCAGGCACAAAACATCTGCCGTTGGGTCTCCCAGAGGGAGCACCAGATTGAGCCGCCAAAATCTGCTCACCCAGGGGAGAGGTCAGGCTGGTGCGAATGGCGGCCAGGATCTGATTCGGAGGTATGACCGAAGTCGGAATCGACTCCTCCCTGGACAGGTCGGAGTACTGCCGTGATAAGGCATCCGCCCTGATGTTCTTGGAACCGGGTAGGTAGGAGACCACGTAATTAAAACGTGACAAGAACAGAGCCCATCTGGCCTGACGTGGTGTCAATCTCTTGGCCTCAGAAAGGTAGGTCAGATTCTTGTGGTCCGTCAGGATGAGGACCGGAACCACCGAACCCTCGAGCAAGTGCCTCCATTCTTTAAGGGCCTGCACGATGGCCAATAACTCCCTGCCACCAATCTGATAGTTGCACTCCGCGGAAGACAGTTTCCGGGAGTAAAACCCACAAGGAAGCAGAGGACCCTCTGGTGTTCTACGCTGAGACAGAAGGGCGCCTACTCCCGTCTCAGACGCGTCCACCTCGAGGACAAAGGGCAACCCAGGGTTGGGATGCGACAGAATCGGAGCCGACACAAAGGCGGACTTTAGAGCCTCAAAAGCTCGGATGGCCTCGAGCGGCCAGACCTGGGAATTACTGCCCTTCCTGGTCAGATCCGTGAGAGGCTTGGCCAGCATGGAAAAGTCCCTAATGAACTTCCGATAATAATTGGCGAAGCCCAAAAAGCGTTGCAGGGAGCGAAGACCACTGGGCTGGGGCCACTGTAAGACAGCCGAAACCTTCTCAGGATCCATGGAGAACCCCTCAGCGGAAATGATGTAACCTAAGAAGGTTACCTGGGATCGGTGAAATTCGCATTTCTCAAGCTTACCGAACAGCTTGTTCTCTCGTAACCGTTGCAACACTCGTCTGACATCCAGAATGTGGGTCTCCATGGATTCAGAATATACCAAGATGTCATCCAAATAGACCACCACACACTGCTGCAACAGGTCACGGAAAACATCGTTGATGAATTCCTGAAAGACTGCGGGCGCATTGCACAACCCAAAGGGCATAACCAAGGATTCATAATGACCGGTCCTGGTGTTAAACGCGGTCTTCCACTCATCGCCCGCCTTGATCCTTACGAGGTTATATGCCGCCCTCAGGTCGAGTTTGGTAAAGACCGTGGCCCCTTTAAGGCGATCGAACAGCTCGGAAATCAAGGGTATCGGGTAAGCGTTCTTGATCGTGATGCGATTGAGACCCCTGTAATCGATGCAAGGCCTCAACTCACCGCCCTTATTTTTCACAAAGAAAAATCCAGCCCCTGCCGGGGACAAGGATTTGCGAATGTGTCCGCGTGAAAGCGCCTCCTTTACGTACTCCTCCATGGCCTCACTCTCCGCTACCGACAGTGGATAGACCTTGCCACGAGGAGGAACGGCACCAGGTTGTAACTCGATGGCACAATCGTATGGGCGGTGCGGAGGTAGGGCAACCGCGCGCACCTTATCGAATACATCCCGGTACTCCTCGTATTCAGGAGGCAACAGAGAGTCCGAGGAAGTACACAGCAACTTGACAGGCCCATGGATGCAACTAGCCCCACACTGTGGTGACCACGAGAGGATCTCGGCCGATCTCCAATCGAAAGTCGGATTATGCTTCTGGAGCCAGGGGTACCCCAAGACCACCGAGTAGTGTGGAGACGAAATAACCTGGAAGCAGACCGACTCTCTGTGAACGGCACCAATGGCTATCCCCACTGGAAGGGTCTCATGAGTCACGTGTGGCGGCAGAAGGGGTCTGCCGTCTATCGCCTCAAGAGCCAGTGGAGAACCTCGGGCCTGCAGAGGAATGGAATTGGCGGCAGCGAACACACTATCAATGAACAAACCACCAGCACCAGAGTCCACCAACGCCTGGGTCGTCACTGAGCCCCCGACCCAGGAGAGGACAACAGTGATCAGTGGTTTGTCAACACGGGAAACCGGGGACGAGGAGACTCCACCCAAGATCTGCCCCCGACAGGATCTCAGGTGCGAGCGTTTCCCGGACGGTTCGGACATGCCAACCGAAAATGCCCACCGAGACCACAGTACATGCATCGGCCCTCGCGTCTCCGGAGTACCCTCTCCCCCTCGGACAGGCGAGCAAAGCCCAGCTGCATGGGTTCATCCCCAGCCAAGTCATCCCCAGGAGGCGTGGGAGGAGAGGGAGGCACGGATGGGACAGCAAAGGTAGGCGCCAATCTGTTAGGAGGCCTCCGCAGACTCTCCTTAAAGGAAGGTCTCTCCCTGAGTCTGGTGTCAATCAAAATCAGGAAAGAAATAAGAGACTCGAGCTGCACTGGTAGGTCCTTAGCTGCAACCTCATCCTTCAAGGCATCCGAGAGACCATGAGAGAAAGCAGCGACCAGAGCCTCATTATTCCAGCCCACCTCTGCTGCCAGGGTACGAAACTCAATGGCGTATTCAGCTACGGATCGTGAACCCTGTCTGATGGACATAAGGAGCTTCGCAGCAGAGGCAGCACGAGCCGGCACATCGAATACCCTCCGAAGAGAAGCAACAAAACCGGAAAACTCGGCAACCACCGGATTGTTGTTCTCCCATAAAGGGCTGGCCCAGGCCAAGGCCTTGTCCGAGAGCAGCGAAATTAAGAAGCCCACCTTTGATCTCTCAGTAGGAAAGGCATGTGGCAGCAACTCGAAATAAATGCCCACCTGGTTAAGGAAACCTCGGCACTGAGTTGGCTCTCCCCCAAAGCGCTGTGGAAGGGGGGCAGAACCGATCATACCCCGAAACACCGCAGGCGCAACAACAGGTGTCGGGGTAGACTCTGGCGCAACAACCAGAGCGGCAGTAGGAGCGGCAGTAGGAGCGGCCCCAGGAGCGACAACCGACCCATCGGCAGCGGGAGCGAAATGAGCCGTGCGTTCAAGCAGGGTTTGCAACGCCACGGCGAACCGACCCAACAGGTGATCCTGCTGATCAAGTCTGGCAACCAGCGTGGGTAGCGAGGATGGCCCTGTACCGTCAGAATTCATGGCTTGGTCCTAATGTCACGGAACCATGAACCAAACGTACAACAACAGATAAGTGAAAATAAGAAGGCTTTATTGAAAATCAAGCTGTAAAGCAAAAGTCCAAACGGATGGCGAAACCGAGGCAGAGTCCTTGCGAAGCCAGAGGTCAGGAACCAGGAGGGTAGTCAGACGAAGCCGGGATCAGGAACCAGCAGGGTAGACAGACGAAGCCAGGATCAGGAACCAGCAGGGTAGTCAGACGAAGCCAGAATCAGGAACCAGAAGCAGCAGCAGTCTTAGAAGCATGTGAACACAGGAGGACCAAGCAAGGAACTGAAGCCAAAGACCTCCTATATATATGAGCTAGGCATCCAGCTCCTCCCAGTGGGAAGGAGGAGCCGCAGAGTGGGAGGCTACAAGAAACCCAGAAACCAAGATGGCCGCCAGCACATGTCAAACGAAGGAGAACAGCAAGAAGGTAAGACCATGACAGGTTCCTCCTTTTCCTGTAAAGGCGCACTCTACCAGCTCTCTGAGTACGTCTTGGGCCTATCGTCATCAGGCTTCTGTGGCCCAGGTGTGTAAGGCGGCGACTTGGTCGTCCGTTCACACTTTCTCGAAATTTTACAAAGTGGATGTTCAGGCATCGGCAGATGCTTCCTTTGGCCGCAAGGTTCTTAGTGCGGCAGTGCCTTAGGGTCCCCTGTTTGGGCCCTTGGTTGTTGGGGTGTTTTTACTCCTAGGTTACTTGTTTTTTCCTGGGTTGTTGCTCCTATTGAGCACGTTTTTCCTGTTGCCCAGTTGGTTCTCTTACTTTGGTAAGGTTCCTTTCTCTGATGTGGGTACTGCGTTGCTTTAGGCGCGGCTGCGTTTTTCCCACCCCTCATGTCTACACTGCTATGGGACGTCCCCATTAGTGACGAATATGAAGAGGCGGCGACTGTCGGAGGACGTAAGAGAAAACTGAATTTTTGTAAAATCTTACCTGTAAAATTCCTTTCTCTGAGTCCTCCGACAGTCGCCGCCCCCGCCCCTCTTTCGGGGTTTGTTTATGTACTCTACTGCTATGCTACTGAAACTGAGTTGGAAATGCAGGAAGCAGGGAGGTATGGACTGAGGGGACCACCCCCTAGGGGTGGGATATGCTAAAAGCTTTGATATTAATATATTCTGTTGCCTAGCTACTCCTACGGAGCAAAGGTCAATAACCCCATTAGTGACGAATATGAAGAGGCGGCGACTGTCGGAGGACTCAGAGAAAGGAATTTTACAGGTAAGATTTTACAAAAATTCAGGTTTTTTTTTTTTTTTTTTTGTGGATTTGATTGGAAGCGCCTCCTTGTGGCCCTTTTGTGCACTTGGAGCCACCTTGCCAAGGATATTTTGTATCCCCACATCCTAGATTCCCCTAATCTAAGAGGAGCCAAATACAATGCTTGGATCCAGTGCCTCCCATCTAACAGGTCCACCGCAGTAAAAACATAATAGCAAAAAAAAAAAAGTTATGTCTAGAGTTGGGCTTTAAGTCTTAGGCTTCAGATTGTAGTCTCCAGTGACGTTGTGGTTTACTGCACATAATTAAATGCCATTCATAATGATATGGTCTATAAGAGTATGCATTATATAGTACAATGGATATAATCACAGTTAGTTTCTGCTCTCTGTTTATGTTCTGTTCAGAATCATGCAAAGCAACCCTAAACCTTTCTATCCTTCATTAGGCTCAAAGAGTTTTTTCTTCCTTTCTAAGTTGAATAGGATTTAGTGACAGGTCGCTTTCTCATCTAAACATTCCAATGGCTCAACAACAGTAGCCACATCAAATGAAAGGCACTTTCTGAATAATTGATGGAGAATGTTGACGCTGGATTAGCCAAGCAGCCCATGGTGGAGTCTTCATCTGGACTCTCCATGTCCCTGAGCTTATAGTGGATTGCTGGAATCAAAACACACGCAGATGTAAAATCACCTCTGACACAGAAAGTGGCAAAGCGGGTAACTCCTTACATACCTGCTAACCCTTTCTCAGTGAGGTTGTATTCTTCTTCATTTCCAACACCCAGTTGAATTACTTTAACCTTGGTAGGGTTTAGTTAGGCTGGGTTCACATTTGTGCATTGTGGGACTAAAATCACGTGTTCCCAGCAACACCCCAAAAACGCACATTCCCTTTTAGAAGGTGTGTGGTTCTGCCATTGTTTATTAGTAGCAGCCCAATGCACCTTGCTAAAGCATGCCATAATTCATAGCAAAGTACCATGTGTTGTGGCTCAGAGCCATTTAAAAAAGGATTACGCACTTTGTGTGTAGGGCAGTCCATTTAAATGTATTGGTTGCCCTAAATGTGATGCACAAAATCTTCAGAAAAGTGCAGAGCATTGAGGCTCGTTCACATTTGCAACATCACATGAAGCTGTAGGCCATTTGCCATTGTTAGGTGTGGGGTATGAATCCTGATACCTAGTTTGTGAGACATATGACAGCTTGGTTTGCCACTCAGGCTCTATGTGGGGTATATGTGATTGTTGCAGCCGCTGTTGGGAGTTTCGGCAAGGGACGAAGCTCCTCCGAGCTCCTGCTGTACTTCACAGGGAAAGGGAGGAGGTAATCCCTGAAGCCGCACATCCAGCTTATCTTGTGGTAGTGTCAGAGTGCCAACCAGGCCATGCCCCAATGTGTTTTGCTTCACCTCCGGAGCTTAGTCATAGGGATACCCATGACTAAGCTCCGGGGGGCAGAGAGAAACGTGTTGGGGGCATGGCCTAGTTGGAGCCCAGGCTGAGGTTGCCACTCTGATGCTATTACAAGACAAGACGGATGTGCAGCTTTTGGGATTACCTCCTTTCTTTCCATTTGACCTTGTTTGTCGGGGTGCCATATACTGGGTTTGCATACTGAAGATTTTACATTGGAAGGAAATGTTAATTAGTTAAGATGTTTGATTTTTAAGCTGAGCCCTGGGAATATATAAAAGCACAATTGAATAAAGTTATATGTTAATTATTAAATGTTTTTTATAATGCAGGAAGTGTAAGTACTTTTTATGTACCAGCCACTTGTAAATCCCTGTACAGTGGAACTTATACAGGTGCATCTCATAAAATTAGAATATCATCAAAAAGGTAATTTATCTCAGTAATTCAATTAAAAAAGTGAAACTCATATATTTTAAATTGATGCGTTACACACAGAGTGATATCTTTCAAACAATTTTTTCTTTTAATTTTTATGACTATGGCTTACAGCTAGTGAAAACTCAAAATTCAGTATCTCAGAAAAGTAGAATATTACATAAGACCAATTAAAAAAAGGATTTTTATTATAGAAATTTTGGCTTACATGTAAAGTATGTCCGTGTACAGTATAGTATGCACTCAATACTTGGACAGGGCTCCTTTTTCTTGATTTACTGCTTTAATGTGGCGTGGCATGAAGGCGATCAGCCTGTAGCACTGCTGAGGTGTTATAGAGGCCCAGGTTGCTTTGATAGCAGCCTTCAGCTCGTCTGCATTGCTGGATCTGGTGTCTCTCATCTTCCTCTTGACAATACCCCACAGATTCTCTATGGGGTTTAGGTTAGGCTAGTTTGCTGGCCAATCAAGCACAGCGATACCATGATCATTAAACCAGGTATTGGTACTTTTGGCAGTGTGTGAGACCTGATGGAATATGAAATCAGCATTTCCATGAAGCTGGTCAGCAGAGGAAAGCATGAAGTGCTGTAGAATTTCCTGGTAAAGGGCTGCGCTGACTTTGGACTTGATAAAACACAGTAGACCAACACCAGCAGATGACATGGCTCCCCAAATCATCACTGACTGTGTAAACTTCACACTTGACCTCATGCGACTTGGATTCTGTGTCTCCCAACTATTCCTCCAGACTCTGGGACCTTGATTTCCAAATTAAATGCAAAATTTTCCACAGTCTGTGATGATCTGGGGAGTTATTTCAACTGCTGGTGTTGGTCTACTGTTTTATCAAGTCCAAAGTCAGAGCAGCCCTCTATCAGAGAAGAGAGATTACCTCATCGGCCTGTTGCTGCATCTTAAAGATTTATTCCAGGTATTCCATCTTTTAGATAGTTACATCGGTCCAGCTTGGGTTAATGTAAGTATCTATGTGCCATACTTGGCCGATCTCTGTGGAAGCTGGAAGTCACTGTAGTAGGCATTGCAATTGCAGAGTTATCCACTCATTTCCCCACGCTGTGATGAGTGTCTACCTTGCTGCATTGTTACCACAGAAGGTTGCTCGCTCGGCATGGGTGCCATTCAGGTAGCACTTTGCATTTTCTCATTGAATGCAATGTATTCTCTATTTGGAAGAGGTGGAAAGACAAGGTGGTGATGTCATGATTTCCAACTCATCCATTCAGAGAACACTTTGTATTGATTGAGACAATGAAATATGTTCTCTTAATAGTGCCTATACAGAGCAGACAACCTCCTGTGTTCAGTAAGAAGCAGTGTAGCCATTTGAAACAGGACCAAGGCTAGGGGCAGTCACTGTAGTAGTGGTGCCTTCTACAGTGATTTTCAGCTTCCATGGGGATTCCACAGGTATGCCACATACTGTACTTATCCAAAACTACAGAACTATAAAGTCCCATTATACAAGTGTAGAACTCATGCGCCAACTGGAAAATTGTGAATAAAGAAATTGCAAGCTGCAGTTACTAGTTTAAAAAGTATTTTTTAAATAGTGAATACATTTCTAAAAAAAAAAAAAAAAAAGAGAAAATATATAAATAACAACTAATTCATACAATCCAGGTTCAAAAATCATATAAAGTGCATTTCTTAATACCAAGTGAATCCACTAGTGTTGTGGTGCCAAAAATTTTTCAAAAAGTGCTATCCTAATTCCTTTGTGATCACTGCGTGACCTCTTCCTCAGCACACGGTGTGCTCACTGGCTGGGAAATTTATTTATCAGATAACGTCCAAAACAATAACACTGTCATCTTATCTGTTCAAAATTACAACAACTCTCGTGCCAAATGGAAAGTCCTCACCAGCACATGTAGTACTCTCCAGCACATTAAGGGTAAACCTTCTCATCCGATCGTATCACTTTCTCTTACACAGACAGACAGGAGAAGAGAGGCGCCCATAGTGTAAAACAGCTTTCGTATTTATTAAAAGTATTCCACTTACAATCTCAGACACTAAGGTAAGAACGCTTTGTCTGTGTAGCACTGTCTGCTCCGGCTGTGTTACCGAGCCGCGGGCGGACAGGCTGTTCGCAGTGACGTCATGATCTAGTCCACACCTTACTCATTTCAGCATCAAGCCGTCATCAGAGGTGGATGGACGTGCTATCGCCAGCACCTTATATAAAGTTCTTTACAAATTGGTAAATTTACATGTGCAAACTCAACACAAATTATATATTAATAAAATTCTGTATCAGTGCCAAACAATCTCTGTTGCTAAACTAATTTTACCACATGATTTCCACCTGCACAGTGGGAACATTAATTTCTTAAAAGGCTATATCTTCCTTTCCTAAAACAACGAAATTGAGGCCGTGAAAAGAGCTCGTGGCCCAAAGTTGGTCATAAATTGTGACCATAAAAGTTGGTCATAAATCTTCCTTTAGGCGGTACTCTACCTAAAGCTGTTTTACATTATGGGCGCCTCTCTTCTCCCCTCTGTGTGAGAGAAAGTGATATGATCAGATGAGAAGGTTTACCCTTAATGTGCTGGTGAGGACTTTCCATTTGGCAAGAGAGTTGTAATTTTGAACAAATAAGATGACAGTGTTATTGTTTTGAACTTTATCTACTTTTTTTAAATTTTCCAGCCGGGGAGTACAACGCGTGCTCAGGGAGAGATCACGTGATGATCACTAAGGAATCTGGACAGCACTTTTTGGACATTTTTTGACACCACACTAGTGGATACACTTGGTAAAAGAACAGCACGTGTGTACTTTATATGATTTTTTTAAATATATGGATTGTTTCAATTAGTTGTATTATTTATATATTTTCTAATATTTTTTAAAAAAAACTTTAATTTATTTCACTTATTGATTTTGTATCGGAAATAAAAAAAGGTGTATCTCAGCACTGTGGTGGGGTAGCAGCTGACACAGATAAGTAATATACTAAACTGTTTAGACATTAATGGCTGTGTGCTTCTTCAGTGTTGTCACATGAAAAGACAATAGATACTGTGAGATACTGTATATATAAGTCCAATCTTGAATGAAAATCAACAATAAAAAAACAATATAGTGAAACATATAGGTGTAAATGAATCGTCCCATGATAGGATCAGCAATATAAACTTATTGGTAAAAGTACAAAGATTAGTGCACAGATGTGCACAAAAATTGGTGGTGACTTGTAAAGTGAAGAAGTGATCCAGTACAGTGCTCCAGAATCATTCACCGCACCCCTGTGAAATGGACACTCACCGGAAAAGCTGGCTGCCGTTACAGCAGCAAACACGCACTCAGCGTAGATCCGCCATCTGTTGTGGGGAAGGCTGTTCAGCAACAGGGGAAGGCTGTTCAGCACCACCCAGATGTAGCTGTGATAAATAAAGCTCACCGGGATCCAGATGAAGTCTCCATAGTATAGTATTTACTGAATGTGTATGTTAAAAGCCAAAATAAAATGAATCATAAAACTATGACAATGGGTGCCACCACCGACCCAGTATTGGACAGTGGCCTGACGTCAGCACTAGTTTCCCCTCCCCTAGAGACACTAGTGCTGACGTCAGGCCACTGTTTTTAACTGTTTGCCTTGAGTTCCACATTAAAAATTTTTTTTTCCAATTTTGGAGAGAGTGGAGATGGGTTACAACATCAGTTCAGATTCTATTGCTGGGTCCCTGTTTGGGATACTTTTCTTTAGTGCCTAGTGCCACCTGGAGTAGGTAGTGAAGAAATATCTTCCTACGAAGACATAAACAGCCTTTACTCTTGCCTATTCTGCTAAAAGGAAGTGATAATGTCACAGGGGAGAGGCAACAAGTTTTCAGCATAGAGGGACTGCATTGGTGGATCACTGGTTTTTTATCCCGGAGGTGGGTAACACAACAGCGCAGGCCCTTTGGAAAGAAAAACTACTGCATTGTGGCAGATGGGGTTGTAAATTTTGCGTTTAAACATTGAAGAATAGGTTTACTTTAACTTTGTTAGGCTTCCTCATAAAGCAAAAGATTGATATGCCTTCCGCCTGACAGGTATGAATAATGGCAAAATAGATGGACCATTTCATCTTTGACTGCTGTCAATGCTCTATGATCATATGGCTTAGTATAAAGCTGGAAATCCTGCCAGTGTGTCTAAGTAAGGCGCTCACCATTTCAGCATACTAATGATGTTTATGAGCATGGGAAATACAAGCCACAAGGAGCTTGGGTGCCATAATTTATTGTATATCAAGTTTTTTAGGCATTCCTACTGTGACTGACACCTTCTCTGTTCTGTCTGCCTAAATTAATGTCAAGTGATAGACAAGAGCGAAATGTTCAGAGAACATATCTTCTTCTGTGACGCTCTGTGTTGTTCCCACTTGTCCTTGGAATACAAGGCTAGTGCTGTACATAAAGATGGAAATGTTGAGATTTTGATTTGTTTATGCATGGAATCCAGTACATTAGGAGCATGAACATAACATCCAGGATTACCTTGTGATATCCATCCAGTTTGGAGAAAGGTTCTGGCTTTCTATAAATTAAAAACAATTGTGTGTACCAGCATGTTAAAAAATCATGTATTTCAAGAAGTATGTGGGCTAACATTGCTGGCCTGTGTCTGAAAATTCTACCTACCTGGCTTTCTGTAGCTTGGATTCTTTCTGAGCGATCGGGAACATGCATGCAGAAAGTGAAAGGATACTTTTCCAGTCAAATTCAATATAAAGGGTTACTTTAAATTAGGAGTCCCCAAACAATGGCCCGCAGACTACATTTTGCCTGCTACAAGATTTTACCCGACCTGCAGCAACTTTCCATGTGTGTTATGAAGGGCTGTAAGGGGAGCTCTGATGTAAAAAGGGTGCTTTGATGTGAAAGGGTACAGTGTTGACCAGCACTACAGAGGAAAACAGTTTGGGGGAACTTGTTTCAGATAATTGCAAGTGAGCAAACAGTGTAGCCAGGCACTGAGAAAAGTGAATTGAATTCTGGTATGCATTACTAGAGGGGACACCAGCATGAAAAAGTAGGGCCCAATTCCTCTATATAGATCTTTAGTTATCACTACAGGGGTTACCAGCGGGAGAAAGAAGGTCCTGATTCCACTATTTAAATCTTTAGTTATCACTACAGGGGTCACCAACAGGAGAAAAGAGGTCCTGATTCCCCTATATAGACCTTTAGTTATCATTAGAGGTATCACCAACAGGAGGAAGGAGGTCCTGATTGCTCTATATAGATCTTTAGTTTTCACTAGAGGGGTCACCAACAGGAAAAAGGAGATCCTGATTCCTCTATATAGATCTTTAGTTATTACTAGAGGGGTCCCCAACAGGCGAAAGGAGGTCCTGATTCCCCAATATAGATATTTAGTCATTACTAAAGGGTTCAACAGCTGAGAAAGGATGTCCAGATTCCCATATATAGAGCTTTAGTTATCACTACAGGGATAACCAGCAATAGAAAATAGGTCCTGATTCCCCTATATAGATCTTTTGTTCTCACGAGAGGGATCACAAGTAGGAGGAAGGAGGTTCTGATTCCTCTATATTGATCTTTAGTGAGATTTAATTTAGAATACTGTGTCCAGTTCTGGAGACCTCACTTACAAAAAGATACTGACAAGATAGAAAAAGTCCAGAGATGGGTAGCAAAATTGGTGAAAGCTGTCACTCTTCTATGTTTCCATACCAAATGGGGCTCTGATGTAAAGGGGGCCCATATAGGATGGGTGCTCTGATGAGAGTTGACTCTGTTGTGAAAGCGGTGCTCTAATGTGAAAGGAAGGTGCTGATGTAAAGGGGTACTCTGATGTGAAGGGGTGAGGGACTCTGAAGTGGAAGGATTACTCTGATATAAACAGGGGGGGCTAAAGTAAAAGGGGGACTGTGACCTTATTTCTTGGAACATGTTTATTTATAAACCTTTTTTTTCGTCTTGCAAAAAATTTGTATTATATACAATTTGGCCCTCATACTGAAAAGTTTGGAAACCCCTGCTTTAGTTGATATAAGGTACATAGCAGAACATTGTTACAGGGATTTAGAAAATTGCCAAGGAAGGATTTTGTTTTATCTGTTAAGGAATATTTGACCAGGTTTTATAAGGATTTTGCATCCCTCCACATCAGCTGGTGTGTACAAAGATGTACGGATTTTTTTTTTTTTTTTTAAGGTTGAACTTGATAGACAAGTTTTTGTTTTTCAGCCGCATAACTATGTAACTAATCCTATCCCTCATCCAGTTTATCGAAGCAAGCTAGGTTTTTTCTTCTGCACACGGATCTCTGATAATCTCTGTTTGTGGTTGCAGGGCTGCGATTCCCAGATGAGTATGTCAGAAGTGTCATGTATGGAGAGCTCTTCCTCCTGTCAATCACTGGTCCACAACACCGCTCCCGAAATCCTCATCGGTCTGCTTTATAACGCCACCACGGGCAGACTTTCTGCGGAAGTGATAAAAGGCAGCCACTTCAAAAACCTGTCAACCAACAGACCTCCCAGTGAGTGAAAAGCTTTTCTATTCTTCTTCTTAATGAGTTCTAGCACCAGGAGAATCTCTGCATTTTCTAATTACACTTAAAGGACCAGTAAACCAACCAAGTAGATTTAATTCATCTGTATTATACATCAATTGAAACGAATTGCTCCTTAACACATCTCTTTGTGCAGCATTGAGCTTATTCGGTAAAATAAGAGAAATTTATAAAGTGCAGTGATCCATAGCAACCAATCAGAGTACATATTTTACAATTTTAGTAAACTGGAATCCGATGGGTTGGGTTGCAGGCTAGTCATGTAGGCAAAGATTTTAATCTTTTCTTTAACCCCTGTCCAAATCGTCCATTCAAAATAATGTTCCAGAGTGGGGTCCTGAGTTTAAAGGAGAACTCCAAACCCCAATGGGTTGTCTCACCTTGTTGAACACAAAAAAAATGTATTATGGAGTTTTAACAATGGCACTTTTATTTTTTAACCCTCTACAAGGTCTCCTTTAAAAAGTCTCTGGGGCTTAAGAGCTACCTAGTTATATCCATGCACTTTCAACCATAACTGACAACACACCAAGCAGTCCAACGTGCCTCTTCTTTACTAGTATATTAGTAAATTAAGTAGTTTTCAATGTTTCAAGATTCGCAGATGATGGATTCACAGTATTCTTTTAGACTTCTTTTTGGTGCACTTCACATAAATATGATTTACCATTTTTGGTTGGTGCTGACAGGGTGGCGCTCTCAGCTGTTTTTATGCTTCAGTTCTCCAGTGGCATGCTCTGCCTTCCTCCGCAGCCATTTTCATCTCTTTTAGTTTTAAGCCAAGCAATGTAATCAGACTCCCAGCCAAATTTGCCATTTATTCATATATAGAGTATTTAGTGTAATAATAGACCATTTTGCTGAGGCTGATGGAGATAATTATGGTCCTAGCAGTGAGCCATACTTATAAACCTATAAATTAAGTTTTAGGTGTGCTTAAAGGGGTTGTAAACCCTTACATATACCCAGTGAAGTATCCTTAGCTGATACAGAGATGAAACAAATCCTCCTACATACGTTGTACCTGTCTATCTGCAGTCTTCTCTTCTCTACATCTGTTCAAATTACTGAATTTTTTTAGCTTGTCTGAAATAAAAGGGGCGGAGAGCTGAAGTTACTCTGCTGAGCTCATTGAGGAGAGCTCTGAGAGTAGATTGGAGGGAAGAGAGACACCCACCTCCACACAGCACACAGGAACAGAGCTGAGGCTGCCAGTCAGCTGGAGCTCCCTCAACTGTCACCATTTTTCTCTTGTCAGAACTTGTCAGAAGTGATTCATTCAGATAGCATAGGAACAAGGCAGCATACAGACATGGCACTTGGTGCTTTGGATTGAGAAAAGTACTTGCTTGGTTCAGATTCCATGTCTAAGGTTTACAACCACTTTATTGAAATAACCTATCACTAGAATTGGGCTGCTCATTCCCCATAAACAGTGGCACTAAATATCTGGGCTGAAAATGCTCTGTGACCCCATCAGAGTGATCATGTGATCAAATGTTTAGATATTTGGTCATGTCATCTCTGCTGGTTTAGAGGATCGTTCTCAACACTAATTTTCCCTTCTGCAACCAAATGTCTTAGCATATGTCACATGACTGGCAACCATTTGATCTTGCAATATGAGTTTCTCCAGAGAAGGTAGGTAAACCGTGCCATCTGCTACTGTGCCTTCTGAGCTTAAGGGGCAGGTGAACAAAGGATTTTATTTTGACAATTAGGTTCGCTTTAGTTATTTCTTATTGCAATAATCCATCATTAGGAAGGCTTTGCACTCTTCATGAATACCAATACAACAAATAGGAGTCTAAGAGAAGCGTTAATAAAAATACTCATTTCTAAATGATCACTGACAGCTGATGTTCATCGGCAGCTACACATTGATGTGTCCAGGTTACATCCCTTTGTTGTGGCCATGGCAGTTAGTCACTGGCCAGTGACAGCAAACCGAGAATAAATGATCATGTGTACACTTCTGTAAATGCAACTTGATTTATGGCACTGGCCATGTGACCAGAAATCCTTATCGAATTGCTCATATTGACCCTGTGGAATTTATTGTCCTGTATAAGCTTGTTAGTCAAAACCTAGTCCAGGAATCTGTAGTCTGTTATTAAATAATTAATGACAACTCCAAACTGTCAACTGGTCAACATCTGTTCTTTGCCTAAGGGTTTTGTCTTGTAATCTGTGTTACAGTGAGAGCTATAAATAAGGCCAGTCACTATGTTAGCAGTCGCTGCTATAGTGAAGAGTCTGTTAAGATGTGTTAATCTAAATCCATGTATATCATCACTGTGAATTAAAGCTGAACTTTAGGGGAAAATATTTTAGCCTTGCAATGGATCCCCCTACCCACTGCAAGAGTTAACTGCTTATTTTGCCTAGAGGATGAAGAATAAGGTGATATGCATTCCTTATTCCTCATCTTATTCCACTCTCCTCCAATGTCCAACACTCTGTATAATGCAGGACTACTGGTACTACCTTCTGTGGGATGACATCAGACAGAAGTCTTAGATCATTTGGACAGCAAAGGTAAGCAGGTTTCGGAGGACCAGTTGCAGGCAGGAGCGAATATTAAAGTAAGTATATCACCTTATTCATCATCCCCCAGGCAAAATGAGGCAGTTCAACAACAAGAGAAGGGCACGCGGACCTACTGCATTACCACTTTTAATGTTTATTAAAAGATAAAAGCGCAACATACATTATATTTACAAACATATAGGTAAGTATGATGTACACATCATATGTTTGAGTATAATGTGTGTTGCTCTTTTATCTGTTAATAAACATTTATAGCGGTAATGCACTAGGTCCATGCGCCCTTCTCTTGTTATTGTTTTGCAGTATGTTTGGATACCCATGGTCCTGAGGGGAGCAGCAAGACCTTAGGCTCTGATACCAAGGATTACACACAACACTCATCTTTACGCGCACCCCTTAAATGCAGGAAAGTAACTGTTCTGGACAAAACCCTGCAATGGGGAGGGGGACTCACAGCAGGGGTAAATCTTTTTTCCCTGGAGTTCAGCTTTAAGCTCTTCTTGCATTATTTCAAGTTAGGAAACTAGCAGCTTGACTGTGCCCCTCAGCCCTGAACCCCAGAGTACTGTAGTATGAATATTCTAAATTCTGCTAAGGAATTTCACTGTGCTTCAAAGGATGATTGCAAACAATGTGGCCAGCAGTGGGAAAAGCGAATAGAATTCTAGAGTGTATCATTGGGGGGGGGGGGGGGTCACCGTCAAAAGGAAGCAGGTCCTGATTCCTCTATATAAATCTTGAGCTAGACCCCAACTTAAGATACTATATCCAGTTTTGGAGACCTCAATTACAAAAAGAGATTGGCATAATGGAATGAGTTCAGAGATTTGCTCTTTTCTGAAAATTCTATTTGCTTTGCTGTCATGCTCTTCTCCTGGCTTCAGTATCATTGGAGACACTGAGGCAGAACAAGTATGCATATAAGCACTTTCTGCATACTGTACTTCTTTGGAGTCTAAGATTGAATAAGTACTGAAAGCAGAGAAAGCCTAGCAACCAGCATTTTATAAATATGGACAGGTTTTCTTTCTAGTACTACATAGGTACACAAATGCTTGTTAAATGTCAGTAGGACTTTGGCAGCACGATTCCCCTTCCTTCTCAATTAAGTTCCCATCTCTAATTTGTGGTTACTTTTGGTGTCACACTAGTGTTACTCCTGATCGGTTTCAGGAAAGGATGATATAATGGTTCATTTCTACACCGCAGTCCGGTAACTCAACCTGTCAGCGGCCAAATACAGACAGAAAAATTCCTTTTGGGCAGACATATCACTTAACTCGTCTTCTGGTTTCATGTTGTGTAACTTCAGAATGGAAACAAATATTTTCCTTTGAACTATTTCAGTACCATTCGGGCCGGTTCAATTAAATGGCGAGATGCATCTTGCAAATACAGCTCACTGTTCTTTCTGCCATTCCAACAGCAGCTAAATAGGATTTGTGTACCAGTGTCAGACTACTTTATATCTATGGGTGAATGGAGCCATCATAAAATGATGGTCCCCGGTAAGGATATCTTTGTATTTCCTTTGCCAAGTAAACAGTACACCTTCTGGTCATAAGTATGGTGGTGTACAAAAAAATCTTTCTACAGATCCATAGCCTGGTTCTAGATACACAGGCACCACGCTTTGCTGCCCTCTCAAGACTGGGGAAGTCTCAACAACCAACTGAAGAAAACACAAGAGAGGGTGCACCAGCTTAGGGCATTATTTCAATAACAATTTATTAATAGTGTTGGTCTCTTTTAGGCAGTGTGGTCACTTTGAGCACATTATGGGACTTTAATGTTATGTTCACAGTGTGTGTTCATTATTTGGAATTTGTTTATATGCAAATCTTTCACAGCTATATTATTAATTTTATATGATTTACTGATTTTCCACATATATTTTTTACAGCTATCAATAATTTTGCGCAACTTGGTGTATATTATTTAATTTATTGCACTAATTTGGTGAATAACAATTTATTAATAAAATAGAAGAACGTATATCTACTTACAAATGGTACAACAGACAAAGCTCATCAGGAAAATAGATTTGTACAGTCCGCGCAGCATCCTCCTAGGTCTTGGGAGGATAAACCCTGAATCCAATTCGGCTTACTCATTTCGAGGGTAAACCCCCCTTCTTCAGAGCCAAAGCCTGGTTATGTTGTGAATAAACATTTTACCTGTAAAAGATTGACAGCCCAACTTTTATTGCTCTTCCATGCAGAGTCACTGATAAGAGGGGTCCTCCTGACCACTGTGTGCAGTAGCTCCTGTGAGATAGAATGGTGCAGTCGCTCACAGGCCCTGATCTCTGACTGCATTTACATAGCCTGTAAAGGGTCTTACTTAGTGGGTGGAGCCTGATTCCTAAACCCCTCGACCAAGCCTGTGCCTGTATTAGCATTTTGCAGCCAGACAGCTTGACAGAAGCTAACTCTTGAAAAGAAATAAGCTGGTTAAAGGGAAGGAAGTAACATTGGGGTTCATTAAAAACAAAAACAGCCCAGCTGCATTACTTAGCATTTTATAAAGTGCAGTAATTTTATTTTATAACGTTGCATGGCCAAGCACATGGATCACAGCAATGCACAGCAGTGCCCGCTACTCATCTAAACTATTTCTTAACAGTTTTATTCATCCATAAAGATTAGCGTAGTTTGTCATTCATTCACCAAAGTCTATCTAGCTGCAGAGGAAGTACAAAATGGTGCTCAAGATGCAGCCCATGTTTTTCTGAACAAACCCTTCATAGTCAAGGCCCAAATGAAGGGCTGGAGTATCTGGTACTGAAATGGTCAACCTCTAACCTTTAACCCTCTCTTACCCAACTCTTGTAATTTATTTCTTTTTCTGCTTCCTACCCTCTGTTGTCAGATGGACTGTTCTGTTGTCTTAAACACTTGATAGGTGGACAGGTTTATATAATTCGAGGTGAGTCCCATAGAGGCTAGCTTTGATGTTGTCTTTATCATGCCCGGGAAAACTTGCCAGCAGTAAAGCTGTCCACCATATTGTTTTGTTTTCTGTTCAGATATGTCTCTGTTACCTGTAGTACACCTAATGGGTATGTTGATGGTTCCAATCTCTGCTGATGGATGAAGGTTTACAGACTGCATATAAATATATCTAAATACAATCACAGTCATGTAGTACATTACCTGAAGGCAGGATATAAAACTGACTCTTAGTCAAAAATAATATACTATTATTACTAAAAAGTTAATGAATGCTTTAAGCAGAACTTAAGCCAACAGCTAAATATATGGTTTTATATACGGTTTAACCTAACAAAGGATTGGCAACTCTCCTTAGAAACATTATAACTATACAGGTTATGGTGAGATGAGATTAAAGCAATCAAACAGACTTTCAACTGAATTGGTATATAGCACAGTAAGACTTTCCTAGAATAGAAGGTCTTTACGTGTCTCATTTTGTCACATATCCCAAAAATACGATTATTACCCGTTTTTCGACAGTGGGTGAGGCCATGCAAGTCATTGCTTTATGCCCTACCAGCCAGATATACATCCAGAACCTAGGGTTGCCACTTTATCCCTTTAAATCCGAGCACGAGTTAATTACACAGGTTCTGTGGCTGATTAACCTGATAATTAAATTCACTTAGTGTCTTATCTGCATTAAATTAGCATCACAACCTGTGTAGTTAATATGTGCTCAGTTTTAAAGGGATGAGGGGGTCAACCCTACCAGAACCACTGTTGTATAGTGGAAATATATCCTAATATTATAGCCTCATTTATTTCAAACTGCATTCAGCTGTTTCAGGCTTTTTGACCATCGTCAGTGCAGTATATGGAAAACCATAACTTCTGTGGAGAAGGGCTTTGGGGCAAACAAGACAGTGGGGTTCCTTTACTTAAAGGGGGAGTGCAAAATCTGGTTCAGCTGTGCATGGTAGCCGATCAGCTTGTTCAATTAGGCTTTGATAAAAAAAAAACTGAAAGCTGATTGGTTTCTATGTTGAGCTGCACCAGATTTGCACTCTCCAGTTTTAGTAAATCAACCCCAGTATAACTATACAGGTTATGGTGAGAGGGGACTAAAAAAGGCTAAACAAGAGAAATAACTTGCTTCCCTCATTCATTGTGGATAGATTACTTTCCCATGCCAGCTATTGTATTCTGACAGTCAATCCAATGCAGGGACTGTTTGGCTGAGAATGTTTCACCCAGCCCCCTTTGACAAAAGTCGATTGAAAAATGTACTTTTGCTCAGCCTGGTGGTGCCAGCTGGGCCACCCACAGAAAAAAAATTGCCAAATTTAACAGGATTCGGTCAAAATTTGATCCATGTATTGCCAGCTTTACTGTTAATGCAACCCATTGTCCAGTTATCTTGCAGTCACAGGACGCTGTGAAGATGAACCAGTAAATACTGCAATTATCTTCTTGGCTGTGTTGTGTAGCACACATGTGTGAATTACGAGACTTGATGAACAGAGTTGCTAATTCTTTGGCAAATAAAACAGTGCCTGAATACATATTTTGATTTTCTATTTATCTGTTTGTTACAGTTCTGTTTTAAAAGTATCTCTATTTCTGCCATCATCACGCATAGTAAAAGGCAGTTGAAGTACCCTCGGATGTGTCAAATGGGTAAATGGGTAAAGGTTTTTTTTTCTGGCAGCCAGGAAAAAAGCTAGTCTTAACTTGCAATTATCCTGCATTGTCCATTTTAACCCAGCATGATTCAGTATTAGACACACATCCTATTTTTTTTTCTCTTTATACGCTTCATAATACCAAGCCATCTAGCGCACATTTGGCACACATCTCCTATGACTGGAAGCCACCCCGGGACATAATTGTTCTTTCTTTTTTTCAACGGCTTTCTGTCGTTTGCCACTGAAAATGACCATGTTGGTTTTTTTTATTTTTAGTTTTTTTACAAAGCATATGAGACCGTTCGGCTCCAATCTTCTCTGTCTACACCATGAATCTTTGTACAACATCTACACCCAGATAGGAGACAAATGTGATAAAATTGCAGTCTGAAAGCATTCAAGGGATGCTTGGCTCCAGATCTGATGCATTTAACCCTAGCAGAGCCCGACGGAACCAGGGATGCAAATCCTATGCTGGTGTGTCAGCTTCTCGCTGTGCTGGAAGGGTTAAAGCCAAGATCTGTGAGGCTAAACCACATTTATGCAGAGTGATCCTCGTCAGTCTCCATATTTGGCATTACATCCTCCGCTGTTCTGATGTCATCATTGCACTTCTGTTCCTTGACCCCCTCACCACCACCCCATTTCCTTTCATGAATTGTTCTCATTCCCTCTGTTTATGTCGTTTTAGTCTCCAAAAACTCAGTGGTATGCTTGAAGTGTTGTGGCTAGACAAAGCTTGCTCGGTGTTAGTAACGCTATATTATTTCGCTTAGCGCAACGATTAAGAATGCAAGAGGATTATGAGGTATACCTCATATGCTAATGCAGATGTCTGAACTGTACTGAGCCAAGACTAATATTTTATGTCTATAATTGTTTTCTCCTATTTTTTCCAGTGTTAAACTTTGAAAACTTTAATTTTCCTATTGGCATGTTTTAAAGTGCACCTGTCCTTTTGCATACAACAATTTGATGGCAAGGAAGAGAGCAGGGAAGTGTATACACCTCTTGTATTTTATTTATGTATTTTTAGCATTAATGAAGATTTTTGTGTATTTTTTTTTTAAATGTAATGGTACTGGTCTCCTCCTAAACCTTTAAAGTATGATGGTACAATGTGACCAACCCATTGCCCCTAAACTCCCTAGGTGCTAAACTCACTCTCAGATTCAGTGCCAGGTAAGGCTGTACAGCCAGCTTTCAAGATGTTCTCTGCCAGGCCTGCACAAGCTCACCTATCTCTCAAATCAATCCCACTTCTTCATGTGCATGTTGGAGATCAGAGTTGATCCACCTCTATTCTCACCCTGGATGTCACTAGCACTTATGTTCTGAAAAGCCTAAACTGAACCTGTACTTTTTTCCCCCTTCCCTGTTGAAACATACTTTCACAGTATTCACTCAGCCACGTTCCTGTGTAAAAATTCAAATCAAGCTGGTCAGAGCCAACACAGGTCTAAAGACCCTCCTGTTGCCCCACAGCAGGCCTAATAACTGGCCGCTCAGGCACCCAGTGGTGCGCATGGGAGGAAGGGGAGAGAATACAATATTACCCAATACCTTAAAGAATCAATTCTTTCACTTCCTTAAAGTTTCTCCTTTCTGAAACCACCAGGATAAGAATGATTGAACCTGTAGCTGTTTACTGATTAAAAAAAATGCCTTATTTTTACTGGGTCTGAAGCAGTTTGGATCAGTGTTCCATTAGAACAGCAAACTCTCTGCGTGCTGCCATTTAAAATAATCATCTGCCAGGCATGTAGTGGTGCTGGGAGCCCTCCGTTCTATGCATTGGACATTTAAACTTAAGGAACCAGAATTGGCAATTACCTGGAAATATCAGCATGCAGTCCAACATTAAAAGCATGTTTTTACCAGCCTAGGGACAACAGTACACTTAATAGTACAATACACCAAAATCTTCATTGATGTTTGAACCAAAGACAGTCTACTCCCTTTACTCTCCTCCTTCACAGCATAGAGGTGCATGTAGAATATTGCAGCAGACCTGAATAAATTATTTTCTTTTGTTCATATGAATGGTATACACCATATCCTTCCCAAGGAATGCATTGCCTACTAACAAGCCATGATGATATAGTTCCTATACTAAACTATCTTATTGCTTTTTATAGATACCTACGTAAAGTTAACACTGCTGAATTCCATGGGCCAGGAAATGTCAAAATGTAAGACATCAACGCGAAGAGGCCAGCCCAACCCCTTGTACAAAGAAACCTTTATTTTCCAAGTAGCCCTGTTTCAGCTGTCGGACGTGACTCTCATATTGTCTGTCTATAACAAGCGCAGCATGAAGCGCAAAGAGATGATAGGTTGGATATCCTTAGGTTTGAACAGCTCAGGCGATGAAGAGCTCAGTCATTGGACTGAAATGAAAGAGTCAAAAGGACAGCAAGTATGTAGATGGCACACGCTGCTTGAATCCTAATTGCTGTCAGGAGGTCTCTTGTGACTCAAGAGAGCTCATCTGCTCTTTTGAAAGGACAGGATGTAATTTAGCCACCTGCAGAAGATTGCTCCTTGCAGGTAATGGGTTTGACATGCCGCGGAAAGCTCAGTACACATCAGAGATGAGGTTTCACGCACAGTAGTGCGCTCACCCTGGACGTCTGAGCGGAGATGGATAGAAGACGTGAGCCGCAGCAAACCGGATCTGTAGACATGATATCAACCACTTCTTTAGGTGCTTTTCCTATTTTGTCTGATGAAACTGTTTTGTACAATATCCCCGCTGATTAACATGACCCTCCCTGGTTCTATCAAATGGAATCGTAGCGTAAAAAAAAAAACAAAAAAAAAACCTTTGAAGGCACAGATGCCTTTAGTTTGGTTTTCAATCATTTATTTTTACAGCAATGTGCAACTTTGTTAGCATTCTCTTCTATTTCTGTTCTTGCAGGGAGTAGAAAGGTAGAAATGCTACATGTCACCAATGCTTACTAGTTAGCCTAGAGCTACTTGGGCGATTTTTAATCGCCAGTAAGAAATTGGATTCCTTCTGGGCAATTGCTTCATTTGCAGTGCATTGATTTTAACTAAGGCATTTGTCAAGGGTTAAATCTCTTACTAACCAGGGATTTCAATCACTCATGTAGCCCTATCCTAACCTGTAATGGCCTTAGGATATTTTAGTTTGATTGGAGGCTTGAAAGCTGAACCACCCACTGTGGAAAGATTACTACATCAGAGTTTCCAGCTGCCACCCGCTGTAATTAATAGGAGGACTTACTCTTATCTCTGCGGTTTATATTGGGGGTACAAGGTTAGCACTCTTGCCTTGCAGAGTCCTAAGTTTAATTATTCTAGGGGCTCTATATGCAAAGAACATGCATATTCACTCTGTCTTCGTGTGGGTTTCCTTCCCAGTCCAAAAAAATTGATTTTTATGTTCCTCCCAAATCAGCCCCATAGTGTGTGTTACTGGAACCAAACCAAATGGTTTTATTTCTTGTAGAATACTTTGGAATAAGTGTCCACTTTTAGATTCATTTTACCTTTTAGTGATTGTAGCTGGAATAGTAAGACTCCCATGCTTGGCAGCTAGGAACTCTTGCTGGTAGATATTGCCGCTCGTTTCCTCAAGAGATAGAAGTATGTAATGAGTTGTTCAGCTCCTCATAATGCAATCAGGGCACAAATGTCAATCATGGTTGGTTTTACCAAGCATGGATGTTTTGACCGATTTTGATCAGGCTCTATCTTCAGAGCAAGCAACTGATTGGGAATGTTGAATTTATTTAAATGTCCCGATTTTTCTGCAATCCAAAAACATAGATTCACAACAGTTTGCTTTTGACAAAATTGTCCTGTCAGTATTCTTTAACCTGTGGTAGGGACATTAGATTGTAAGCTCCTTTGGTGCAGGGACCAATATAAAATAATATAATGCTGCGTGACTGTACAGCTTTGCAAATTATGTTGGTTTTGCATAATAAGCACAAAAGTCTTCTAAACAAAACCATAGGGCATAGTACATTCAGAATTATAGGATACGTCCACCTTTGAGATCAATATTAAAGCTGATCTCCAGGCAAATTTAAAAACACAAATAAAGCAGTTATATATATTTAAAAAAAAAAAAAAAAAACATTATTTATAAATGCAACTTGTTTAAGTACTTTAATCTGACTTAAAATATACTCCCACCACTGCTGCCGGGAATTTCATCTTCAGTCTTCCTTCCAGGTTAGTGGGCTCTGACTCTATGAATGGCTGAACCACAATGACATTACTCCCATGTATGTGTCCAGGAGTCACAGCTGCGGCATGAAGCTCTGAAGGGATGGAAAGGGGATGCCAACCCTTCAGAGCTCATTTTATTTAATTTTTTTTTTACAATGTCACTGACTATGGCTCTGTCCATTCAGAAAAGGAAGGAGCTGGTAATTTACATATTTACTGACCCCTTCCTGGTTCACTATTGTGACACATCCCCTGCAGCAGCCAGCAGGAGAGAGAAGGGAGCACAGTGGGGGGGGGGGGACCAGGCGAGCACACAGGGGCCCAAAGACAGCAGAACACAAGTGAACTGGATAGGAGTGGCGGGGGCAGCATACAGAGGCACCAATCTCCTCCTGCAGCTATAGGAGGAAAAAGGACAGTGGTTTCTCTACATGCTGCCCCCTGCCGCTCCTTCTATCCCAGTGTACAGGGGAGCCACACAGGCCCCCTGGAGCATGGGGCCCCGGTTGCAATTGCAACCCCTGTAGTTACGCCCACGAGGTAAGCCTTATTATAGGCTTACCTGTAGGTGCAAGTAAAAATGGACTTTACTACCACTATAAATGTTAGGTTGCTCCTTCCAGATTTGTGGACTCTGGCTGTATGATTTGCTGAGCCACAATGACGTCACTCCCATGCATCTGTGCAGAAGTCACAGCCACGGCACGGAGCTCTGAAGCGATGGCACAGGTATGCCATCCCTTTAGCGTGCAAGTCTGTAAGTTTTCATTCATCAAAGTCATGGAATAGTTAGTAGTAGTTAGTCAAAACTACTACTAACTTTACCATAGTATAGTAAGGGATTTAAATCAAAGATTACAGTTTTACATTTGCAGATGTGTTTCATTAGCTTTTGTATATTAGAGGAGCAAATGTGTTTGAAAAGTGCACTTATCCTTTAATGAAGGTATTCAGCCAAACCTATTGTAATAAATATATATGGAGGATAATGAAACCGAAAATAATATGTTATATTAAAAGCACTTAGTGAGGCATGTGTCAGCATTACCAAATCACGCAAGTATCTTCCCATGAATAGAAAGCTTTGGCTCCCAAACTTCCTCTGTTATTTGGAGCATCATGGGTGTTTAACCACTTGAGAACCAGCCTGTATTGCCCTTTCATTACCATGCAGTTTTTCCTTTTTTAGTCCTGTGATAGGTTGACATTTACTCATGAAACACTGAGCCCCAATCATTTTATATAATTTTTTTGAGACCGAGCTTTTGTTCAGTGGTATTTTTAATGGTATAACGGAAAAAAGGCCAACAATTTTGAAAAAAAAAATATTTCTCTTTCTGTTAAAATGAAATTGCCAAGAAAGTATGTCCAAAATTACCTCTTTTTGTAAAGTTGACACCCCAAAGTGATCTTTTTTTTAGCTCATTTGTTAGAAATGAAGAAACATAGTGATATTTGGTGGGTTAAACATGGAGCTTGGTCATGGTGCACTAGATGCAGTACATAAAGGTGGAACACAGAGTGAGAAGGTGATGAAGGGGTTGATGTTCAGGTCACATACAAAAGGAGGATGGAGATTAAGGGGTAATGTGCAGTATAAGGGAGGTCAAGGGTTAATATACAGATCACATTGAGACAGGATGTAAGCAGATGTAAGAGGGAGGATAAGATTTAAAAACTGTTCTGTTGTGATCTGTGATGTAGAAAAGAACTAATGAATGTCTTATTCATTCATTAATTAGTTCCTCTTTCCTCCCTTTTGTTGTAAGAGGAAGGGGCGGGCTCACAGATGTAAACACAACTACACTCTTTGCATTATGTGATCACTGTGATTTGCTTCTCTATGACCAATCACTGTGATCCCAAGGTACAGAGGTGCTCGGATCAACTTTGTACCCAGTGTCCGTAAACTGAGCCATCTGAGGACTGCTCAGTTCTAAGACATCAATGAATGAAACAACCACACAACGGTAGTTTAAAGTGTTCCTAAACCCTAAAAAATAAAAAATTAGCTTATGGTTGCTTGCAGTTCTGTGTCTCAAAATGCTCTCTTTCCTGGTTTCTGTCTTTGGGCAGCTCTGTCCCCTTTACAGAGTCACACGGCTGGCACTACAGACCAGTTTCCTTATACTGCATGCGTTTACAGAAGCAGACAACCCGAAGCCTATGGTGCAAGCCATTCCCCTGTTCCCACCTATTCCAACTGAGTGACTGGCTGGATCAGGGACTTGCACTGTCCTTTCAGAACTAGTGCCTATGAGGTATGCATAATGCACTGGAAGTCTAAGGGAAGCAGCACTGTGAATAGTAAATAATGTAAGCGTTTGTGCTGACATATCCAGTAAATTATAAGCTAAGTGTTGTTTACCAAGTTGCCTAAAATGCATTGATTAAAACAACTGATAGCATTTGATACTACTTTGTATGCATTCTAATGCTACCTATACATTTAATGATTTTTTTAATAAATACATAGCTGTGTTATTTTTTCGTATTGCCTGGAGTTCAACTTTAACATTATAGTGATAACTGCAGCTTTTAACATTTTATCCCAGGGTAAGGGTTCATAAACACTAATTAAATATTCACCTGAAAAATTATGTAAGGAAGTATAGTTTTTATCAGCTACAGGACAGTTGAGGCCTTATTAAATGTAAATCCTTAAAGGCAAAGTTTACCTTTATATAAAAAATGAGAAGGTGAACTATCTCACAGCATCCTTTCCAATCCACCAATCTTGATTGCACTTATATCCAGTATTATGATTCTCTCCTTCTGCTGCCCACCCAGCCAGTATAATGGCTCGGGTCTGAACACTTAAAAATTTCAGTAAACAATACCAGAGGCTGTGATACTATCCCAACAAATATTAAGCTTATTCTCTCTGGAGAAGAGATACTCAAGAGGGGATATAATAGTGATATACAAATATCCTAATGGTGATTCCAGTTTTGGAAGAAAACTATTCAATCTCAGGTCACTCAAGAAGATACATGGCCACTTAATGAAGTCGGATGAGAACCAGTTCAACCTTAAACGGTGTATGGGGTTTTTTTTTACTGCTAGAGCAGTAAGGATGTGGAACTCCCTTCTACAATTAGTGGTTTCAGCAGGAAATATCTCTAACTTCAAAACGACTCTTAGATGGGCATCTTATTGAGCACAGTATACAGGGATAATTAGAAAGGATTAGAGACATAATACATATACACACACAAACCTCTACACATGTTGAACTGGATGGACTGGTGTCAATGAACCTTGTTAACTATGTAACACACACAATAGTTAGAGATGTTATTTTTCAGCGCAGCAATCGGACTGTACTAACCAATCACAATCTTCTTTTCTTACTGATTGCCATGATGATACCACAAGGTGCTGTGAGCTATTTTACCTTTTCATTTTTTGAAATTAAGATTTTTTTTTTTATTGAAAATATGAATTTAGCCTTTAAACTGAGGGCCACAGTAGAGGAATGTGAAGGCCATATGAAGCCCTAAAAACACCAGTTTGCCTTTCCTGTCCTGCAATACACACTGTGAAGATAGCAGTTTATGGGGCTGAGATAGTATTTTAGATGAGAAGGCCATTTTTTCTGGTCAAATCCCAAAGAAAGACCACACCAAAAGGTGCCCACATCCAGGGATGTCCTAGCCCCACCCAAAAATACCCTCCTCCCATTTCAGTCAAGCCCCATCCCTTTAAACCAGGATGGCCATAGAAAATCCAGGGTTTCAAGCATGTGAGTTTCGAAGGTTATCTATGATGTCATTGTTTCCTAACAAATTGATCGTTTACAGAATTGGCTATTGTTAGTGTATTTTAATTAGGCTTTTGTTCTGTTTTCGTGTGCTTGAACTGTATTGTTATTTTTGTATCATGTCCAGGCTTACAGCTCAGCACTTTATATTTGTTCTTGACTTAGAATGTGAAAGTCCAGTTTGGTGTTTTATGGGCATGGTTCTGTCAAGTTCTAAAGTCCTTGTCATATGTTTTCAAAATGATGATTTAAAGGAAAAACTGTATACAATATTGAATGAATACAAATGCATTATTATTTAATTTGTACATTATTGTATTTCAGGGTATGAGATTTCTTTTCCATTTCATTAATATTATAATAAGTAATATCAGTTGACCAGATCCTGTGGTGCTATAGGTCTGAGGTCAACCAACAACCAGTTATGTATTTATTGATGATTCATTTTGAAATGATTGTTTTGTTTACCATTGTCTGATGGTCTTAAACCCACTAAAAAAAAAAAAGAATCAATAAACAATAGAAAAGGAAGGTAAAATGTTGATATGCCCAAATTCTTTGTTTTTCATAAAGTGGAAAAAAGATTTTGTAGCAAAAGGAATTTTGACAGCATAACTTTGAAAAATGGTAGCACAGAAATCCTACAATAAAAAGTAGAATTTTATTATGCAAAAAAATAAAAAGGACACAAAGGTAACTATCCTCATATGGTTATGAAAAGAGGGCTTACATATTCCATGTACATAATTCTTGTTAGTACATAACCGGTCCACTTGAAAGCTCAATGCGTTTAGAACACTCACTATCTTCTTCGGGAGCACATGTGAACACAATATGTTGCCCACAGTATGGATAGATGCTTTAAAATCAAAAAATTAGGCCATCATCTCATATTATAACATCCTGGTGAATCAACTTCTCTATTGGATAGAGGGGAGCATTTTACGGACCACAAATCTTCCTATCAGAATGTATTAATCCTATCAGATTGCCTCTTTTGCAATCTCTCTGATGGGCAACAAACTAACAGGACATATTGATATAATCAGTTTGGAGCGGTATCTTTGGCATACCTTGTGCCATACGGGATGATTTGTGGTCTATAGAATGCTCCCCTTTATCCTATGGAGAAGTTGACTCACCAGGATTTTATCAGTTGAGATAATGGCCTTATTTTATTGTTTTTAAAGAATTGATCCATACTGTGGGTAACATTGTGTGCACATGTGCTTCTGAAGAAGATAGTGAGTGTTCGAAATGAATTGAGCTTTCATTTGGACCAGGTATGTAATGACAAAAGTTGTGTACATGGAATATGTATACCCTCCTTTCATGTAAAATATGGAGTAGGTCATCTTTTTAATTTTTTTGTATAATAAAATTTGACTTTTTATTATGATTTCTGTGCTAACATTTTTCTGAGATATGCCCCCAAAAGTCCTTTTTCTACAAAATCTTTTTTTTCACTTATGAAACACAGTACAGTGCCTTGCGAAAGTATTCGGCCCCCTTGAACTTTGCGACCTTTTGCCACATTTCAGGCTTCAAACATAAAGATATAAAACTGTAATTTTTTGTAAAGAATCAAGTGGGACACAATCATGAAGTGGAACGAAATTTATTGGATATTTCAAACTTTTTTAACAAATAAAAAACTGAAAAATTGGGCGTGCAAAATTATTCAGCCCCCTTAAGTCAATACTTTGTAGCGCCACCTTTTGCTGCGATTACAGCTGTAGGGGTATGTCTCTATCAGTTTTGCACATCGAGAGACTGAAATTTTTGCCCATTCCTCCTTGCAAAACAGCTCGAGCTCAGTGAGGTTGGATGGAGAGCGTTTGTGAACAGCAGTTTTCAGTTCTTTCCACAGATTCTCGATTAGATTCAGGTCTGGACTTTGACTTGGCCATTCTAACACCTGGATATGTTTATTTGTGAACCATTCCATTGTAGATTTTGCTTTATGTTTTGGATCATTGTATTGTTGGAAGACAAATCTCCGTCCCGTCTCAGGTCTTTTGCAGACTCCATCAGGTTTTCTTCCAGAATGGTCCTGTATATGGTTCCATCCATCTTCCCATCAATTTTAACCATCTTCCCTGTCCCTGCTGGAGAAAAGCAGGCCCAAACCATGATGCTGCCACCACCATGTTTCACAGTGGGGATGGTTTGTTCAGGGTGATGAGCTGTGTTGCTTTTACGCCAAACATAACGTTTTGCATTGTTGCCAAAAGGTTCGATTTTGGTTTCATCTGACCAGAGCACCTTCTTCCACATGTTTGGTGTGTCTCCCAGGTGGCTTGTGGCAAACTTTAAATTACACTTTTTATGAATATCTTTAAGAAATGGCTTTCTTCTTGCCACTCTTCCATAAAGGCCAGATTTGTGCAGTATACGACTGATTATTGTCCTATGGACAGAGTCTCCCACCTCAGCTGTAGATCTCTGCAGTTCATCCAGAGTGATCATGGGCCTCTTGGCTGCATCTCTGATCAGTCTTCTCCTTGTATGAGCTGAAAGTTTAGAGGGACGGCCAGGTCTTCGTAGATTTGCAATGGTCTGATACTCCTTCCATTTCAATATTATCGCTTGCACAGTGCTCCTTGGGATGTTTAAAGCTTGGGAAATCTTTTTGTATCCAAATCCGGCTTTAAACTTCTCCGCAACAGTATCTCGGACCTGCCTGGTGTGTTCCTTGTTCTTCATGATGCTCTCTGCGCTTTAAACAGACCTCTGAGACTATCACAGTGCAGGTGCATTTATACGGAGACTTGATTACACACAGGTGGATTCTATTTATCATCATTAGTCATTTAGGTCAACATTAGATCATTCAGAGATCCTCACTGAACTTCTGGAGAGAGTTTGCTGCACTGAAAGTAAAGGGGCTGAATCATTTTGCACGCCCAATTTTTAATTTTTTTATTTGTTAACAAAGTTTGAAATATCCAATAAATTTCGTTCCACTTCATGATTGTGTCCTACTTGTTGTTAATTATTCACAAAAAAATTAGTTTTATCTTTATGTTTGAAGCCTGAAATGTGGCAAAAGGCCGCAAAGTTCAAGGGGGCCGAATACTTTTGCAAGGCACTGTATGTATATTTAATGGAGTTCACCACTTATTTAATTGTGGAGAAGGAAGTAGAGGCCATTATATACAGTCAATTAAATTTATGCAGCCCAGGTGTGACAATTCACCAGGCAAAGTTCTTCTGCTTGTCTCCTCACCTCTCTGCTTATGCTGCAGTTTCTACATGTCAGCATTTTGGTGCCCATCCCAACAAATTCATTAGGAAAACTCTATTACTAAAAAAAGAAGCCAATACTAAATTTGAACAGGTGGCCGCCACGTGAGAGGAGGAGATTATCAGAGGAACTTCACAGAACCTTTTTAAATGCTGCTGATGGACAGGCAAATTAAGCTATGCCACCTGCACATCTCAGGTGATTGAACATAAAACTATGTTGGAATTCAGAAGCCTTTGTATAAGAAGTGATTGTTATATATGCTACATGAATGTCACATGTGGAATGTATTTCTCTTGATTATATGCTTTCACACAAGGTTTCTAACAAACAGCACAATTGCCTTGCCTCTTGATGGATGTATTCTGTTTTCACTCTCAACAGCTATAGATCAGTGTATGAAAACTTATAAATATCAGAAAGTAAATGGCATTTTTGAAACTTGCTTGCTTCAGAAGTAAATTAAATTATTTTTGTAGACAGGAGATGAGAAAAAAAACACCTGGGCTTCAATTTCAGACATCATGGTTAAGTGGCTAAGGGTTATTTCACCTAGATCTGATATTTCAGTTTTGGCTAGGTGGCAGAAGCATTTGATTACCCTTCTTGTATTGTTAGCACACCAGTGATGAAATGTTTCCAGCTCCCTCCTATTTCCATAACCATTGTGAAGTAGTTTATTATATTGCCTCCTCCAGGATTAGGACTAGGCAGAAGAAAAAAACACCTGGCTACGTCCATGGGCCTTCCTCAGCTGGTATATAACCCCCCTCTCTGCTCTGGGTAATCAGTGTCATTAAGGGTATCACGGAGGGAGTACTTTCCTGCCACAGTCAAGAAAAAGGGAAGGAGCCGCGCCGTAGATGGGGGCCCTTCTTCTCAGCCCATAGAAAATTATTTTGTGCTTCTGGGACGGAGAATAAGGGAAATAGATCTTTAAATCTTCCCCTGGAGGTTCCAAGCAACCTTGGTTGGGTATGCCTAGAGCTAGCTTCCCTGGACCAGCAGACAAGACTCCTTCAGCGTGAAGGTTTGCCCTCACCTATTATTTAGGTGGGGGGACATCTTCACTGATTTCCGTCCCTGTGGACTTCTTTGGTGAGCGTCAAGGAGATCCGCCAAATGTTTCTTTTGGGGGTACCCAGAAAGGGGGACAAAGCAGGTCCTTTTTCAGGTTTTTTAGGTCCTGAGTCTCCTTGTGCGGATTGAATTCGTGCAAAGGTTCAGGTGATGTCTGAACTACCTAAGGTCCCCCCTATCCCTGTCCAGGGAGTTGATTTACCTAGGTCCTTCCTCTGGACAAACTTCAGGAACCACAGGCCATGATTCACCGGCTGCTGTCACACAGACAGTTCTCTCTCCCAATTTGCATACAGGTTCTGAGTCTGGTGGTATCCACCTTCAAGACAGTTCTGTTTTCACAGTCCTACATGCAGCTCCTTTAGCAGGTTCGGCTCCACAGGAGGATACCGAAGTTCGTGGCGAGGTCACGGGGTCCTCTGACAGACATTGCAGTCATCCAAGGCCCACGGTAAGGCCAGTATCATCCTCGGCTAAGGCTTCTTCCGCAGTTCCTGTGAGGAATAAACAGCGAGGATCTTACAATCATCCTGGTGGCTGTAAATATTCCTTGGGGGCTTCCTCTCAGATAAGACCAGTTGTCCCAAGGGCTGATCTACCATTTTGCTTTACAGTTGCTGGTTTTAATGGCTTAGCTATTGAAAGCTAGGTAATGAGGGATAGAGGTCTGTCTGGATTAGTGATCCCTACTATGGCGAAGGCAAGGAAGTCGTCTTCCAGCAAGATATACCATCGTACGTGGAAAGCGTACATTTCTTGGTGTAAGTCGATTGGCGCTCATCCTCTATCCTTTTCTGTGGCTCGGATCTTAACCGTTCTTCAGCAGGGCGTTGATCAGAAGTTGGCCTACCATCAAGGGCCAGGTGACTGCCGTGGCAATCTTCTTTCAGCGACCCCTAGCCACGCACTCTTTAGTTCCTACCTTCATTCAGGCGGTTCGACATGTGGCTCCACCTGTATGATCTCTTTTGCTGCCGTGGGATTTAAATTTAGTACTTCCGGTTCTCGAGAAACCTCCATTTCAGAATATTCTGGAGTTTCCCTTGCCTACCTTATCCCAGAAGGTGACATTCTTAGTTACTATTACCTCGGCCCGCAGGGTATCAAAATTGGCTGCATTATCCTGTCGCAGTCCCTATATAGTGGTCCATAGGGATGAAGTGGTTCTTCCTCCCTGTCCATCATTCCTGTCCAATGTTGTCTCTGACTTCAATTTGAATGAGGACATTGTGTTGCCTTCTTTGTGTCCCAAACCGACTCATCCCAAGGAATTTGCTTTGCATACCTTGGATGTGGTTTGTGGGATTCGGATGTATCTGGCAGCTACTGAGTCTTTTCGGAGGTCATACTCGCGTTTTGTGTTTTATGGACGGATCAAGAAAAGGGCTGGCCGATTATTCGGCTACCATCTCCAGATTGATCAGACAGACAGTGACTCTTGCCTATTCCATTAAAGGTCAGGTTTCACCTTTCCCTGTCAGGGCGCATTCTACTCGGGCTCTGAGTGCTTCTTGGGCCTTCTGTCATCAGGCTTCAATATCGTTTGTTTGCAAGGTGGTCACTTGGTCGTCGGTGCATCTGCGGATGCTTCTTTTGGCCGCAAAGTTTTGCAGGCTGCTGTTTAAGAGGGGCTGTTCCCTCTTGAGCGGTATTTTTTCTTTAAACCTTTATTTTTCAGACGGGGTTCCTGTGACCCGGTTAAGGCTCCTGTGTGCTGGTTAAGGGCTCTTATGTTTAGCCTTGTTTTTTTTTCCCCACCCCTCATTTTCCTTTTGGCACTGCTTTTGGACGTCCCACTAGTTATGATTTATGGAGCGATGTGACAGCCGATGACCAAAAGAGAATATGGGATTTTTGTACTTAACGTAAAATCCATTTCTCTGAGTTCATCGACAGACACAGCACCCACCCCTCTATGGAGTTCAGATACTTCTAATACTGCTTGCTACTAAACTGATTACCTAGAGCAGAGAGAGGTGGGGGGGGGGTTATACCAGCTGGGGACGACCCATGGGCGTAGCCAGGGGTTTTTTGTTCTGCCTAGTCCTACTCCTGGAGAATGCAATATAACCCACTAGTTATGATTTATGGAGCGCTGTGTCCATTGATGAACTCAGAGAAATGGATTTTACGGTAAGTACAACAATCCTAATCTACAATGCATGGGATATGCAAGGGGAAATGGGGCACAGGAGGGGAAGCCTGCTTTGGGAGGAAGAACAAGAAGTCCATGGACAATCAAACCTACAAGAACCATACCAGTAAATAAATACTGCACCTTAACTATGCAGAACAAAGCAACCGTGTCTATGTAAAGGAGCTCCCCGTACCCCCTTATACTCACCTCGCCAGTGCTCCATTGCCGCTCCTTCCTCCATTGCAGCTGGCACTAAGGAAACAGTGGTGTTGGTGGTCAGGCTAAGCGGTGACATCACTCCCTCAATTATGTGAAAGTGTTCATGTCTGCTAAACCCAAGCACAGTCACAGGGAAGGAGTTTATATGGTTTCCCTGCACCACTGATAGAGGCTAAAGTGGCAGGAGAATGCTGGTAAGGTGAGTATAACTGGGTAGCCACTTTGCAGAGCCTCTAGGGTGATTTAGTAAAGGGTCATCACTTTGCACTTTTTTCTCCAGAGCTTAGTGAATACAGTGAAATTCCCCTTTGCAAAGAATACCCAAACATGGGCAAGGGAAGTGAAAAATAAAAAGCTTTATGTTTCCACATAATTGGATGATAGATGTCAGAAGTGCTTAAGTGCTTCACCTTGTTCACTAAGCTACAGGGAAAATTAGCTTGCAAAGTGCAACTTACCTTGCAAAATGAACAGCTGTTTTGCCTTTAGCAAATCAACCCCATTGCCGCCTTGCTACACATGCTTAAGGTGACAGCGTCTCTTTAATGAAATGCTGGGTTTAGTGGACTTTATGGGCTGTGACAGACATTATCCTGTAGTTATATCTGACAATGGGCATTAGGGTAAATTCTGGAGCAAACAGGACATATATAAAAGTCCTTAAATGATCTTATAACACTTTTTTTTGGCTTTTCTGAAAAACTGAATTATTTAGAGATTACCTCAGAATGATCAGGCTGCATGTAATCTGATTGTATGTTCGCTTCCTGCTCTCTGTGTAAGGCAGGTCATAGACGAGTTAAATACCGAACGAAAATTCTTGGTCGTTCATTTTTGCGTCATTCGTGTGTTAGCTGCCAATTTCTGGTCGCAATTGAAAATGCCTGATCCAACATGTTGGATTTTGTGTTGAAAAAAGGGTGCCAGACCTTTTAGTTTTCCATGCACAGAGCCCTGTCAATCAGTGATGCGGAGCCCCACTCCGCAACATTTTTTTTAATTTGTGACATCAGGAAGTAGGAGTACCCCACTAGCTGTCAAAGTGGGGATCAGAGAGGTGCGGGGGCCGGTCCATTCATAAAATGTTACATGTTACACCCTGAATTTGGGTGTAACATGTTACGAAAGGTGAACTAATCTTTTAAATGTAAGTTCACCTTTACAGGAAATCTGTAAGGTGAACTGACACTGGACCCCCCTCCCCATTCCCCTCCTCCCTCGCTTTACCGGAGTAAGTCCGCTGTGAGTCATAGGGTTGACCCTTTACAGGTCCGGGGATTTGAAATATTGAGCGCTGACAGGGTGGGCTATGCGGGTCCTGATTGGAACCAATTAGAATGCCTCCTATCCATGCACGCTGAGAGGTACGTATAGGAGGTTAAGCCGCAGGGATTTAGGGGCAACCCCATGTCTCACAGGGGGGGATAACGAGACTCCTGAATAGAGGGAGGAGGTCCAGTGTAAGTTTGCCTTACAGATTTTCTGTAAAGATGAATTTGTCCTTTAAGTTATTTCTCTCCACATGCTGCAGTCTTTTCTGTATCCTCTTCTTCTCTCCTGATTGTGTTACATTGTACATTTGCCTGCGGCAAAGCTAACAGTATGTGAGCCCAGGTGTGGAGAGTGTAGCCAGTGTTCAAACAAGAAATAATGCGTGAAACAAGCATGTCATGCTGTAATGTTAACACCTTGCAATTTGCTGAGAATTTTCTATTTTTATGCACAACCTCTCTATTCCATAAAATAGTGGTCATAAAAAAAGGCAATCGCTGTTCATGCAGCGGTCAGCCTTGGACAGCTTTTATAACGTTCTCAGCAATGAGGAGGGGGTTTCTGAGGCAGCATAATATTTTAAATGTTGCGATGCTGGATTCATAAATGAGGAAGGGGTACATGCTACCTCATTAACTAAGCACTGCCATTGGACCTACCAGTAATGTCCTTCCCTGTTTCTGTAAATGATTTTGAAATGTTCCAATGGTAAATGTTATTTGCTGTAGGTAAATGATCACGATTTGCCATAGTAGTACAGTAAAAGCTTGGATTACGATCATAATTCAAACATGCTTGTAATTCAAAGCACTCTTCTATCAAAACAAATTTCCCCATAAGAAATAATAGAAACTCAGATGATTCGTTCCACAGCCATTTATTCATAGATCCTTCCATTAATAGTCCATATAAAAAGATTATAGCAATGTGATAGGTTGTGTAACCATAAAATGTCCATCTACAAATGGCACCTCCACAAGGGGATTAGAAGCAAAATCCAGCTGGAGCTACAGAGTATAAAAGCGAAAAGAGGCGCTTAGCAATATGGATACATTAATGAAGGTTCAACAACTCACATGGTTGATTAAAAGAATGCAGGCATCCGGGGTAAAGCTGTCCACATAGACCATCCTCACCGCCAGCCAGCGGGAAGACGACCATGCAGTAGAGCGATCTGAAAGCGAGGCTTGAAACGCTTGTGGAGCGCAGTGTAGAAGAAATTACGTAGATGGCGGTGTGGAGGACGGTCTATGTGGACAGCTTTACCTTAGATGCCTGCATACTTACAGTAGATGTGCCTGTTTTAATCATTAACCATGTGAGCTGCTAAATGTTGTACCTTCATTAAAGGTTGCCATATTGCTACACTTAAAGGCTCCTCTCTTCTTTTTTATACTCAATTGTGACATGATGCTACTTGTATATCAAGACATCGCTTGTTTATCAAGTCACAATTTTTAAAAAAATGTTGCTGGTCTTGCAAAACGCTCTCAAACCAAGTTACACTCAATCCAAGGTTTTACTGTACAAGCATTCTATAGACCACTGTGCCTACACTACCCCCCCCCCCCACAGCTAAAATTGGTTTGCCAATATTGCTTACTTAAACAATGAATACTTCCAAGGACTAAAGCAGGGTTCGACAAACCCCGGTCGCCAGGTCGCCATGGCGACCAGAAACCGCGTCCTGGCTCCTAATTTGCCGCCAGCCCACTCTCTGCAACTCCTGACTGACTGCCCGGACACGCAGCTCAGAGTGTCAGGCAGCTGATGCTTTGCTCTCCCCCTCTCTGGTCTCCGTGCAGTAATCTGAAGTCCGGCTGTGAGTAATGTGAGAGGGGAGGGGGCTGGCCTCCTCCCCTCTGCCAGAGCAAGGTCCGGTGTAGCATGAAGATCGGTATCCTGTGAGAATGGCTGCTCTGAGTTCTCTTCTGCTGCCCGTAGCGTCCTTATCAGGCTTGCCTTCCTCCCCCCAGAGCCCACAGCAGGAGTTCAGACCTTGGAGAAGGGTGAGGAGGAGGGGGACCCGGCAGCCTGTGTGGCCTTTACCTGACCTAGCAGGCAGACTGTCAGTCACTACTGTGAGGGAGGGGGGGGGGAGGGTTCTGGTGGAGGATAGAGAACGGGGGCTTCCTGTGTGTGTGTGTGTGTGTTCTGTGTCCACACTGAGCCGCTGTTCTAATAGTGCAAAGTTGTTTAAGGTGTGCTGTGAGGTGGAGGAGGGGAGATGAGGCAAGGCATGCTTTAAAATTATCTTTTTATGTCCTCTGATAAAGCCCTGTGTATTATCCACAATCACCACAGGGGGACACACATGCAGGAAGTAGCTGCAAAGAGGCAACAGAAGATCAGCAGCGCTGGGATACTTCTTTCATCCTTTTCGGTGTTTTATTTAAAATGTCACAAAGGCTTTATTTAGATGTGCAGTTGGGTGGTAAAAATGTGCTGTAAAGACATGTTTTTGCCACCCACCAACAGCCACCCTTAAGCTACAATAGGCAGCAGATGAGGGTATTTTACATGCCGCAGTCATGATGCATTCGCATAAAAAGTAGTTTCCCCTATAATAGGTTTTTAATGTCATTCTTTCTGGCCAGCCCATAACCTTGACATAATGCGTTACATTGGAGTTATTGACTGACCGCTCTGCTGTAAGTTAGTTAGGGGGCGCAAATTACTTGCCCTGACAACCCACGCTACAAAAAAAAACTGGCTCCTAACTTTTTTAGCTGGCTCCTAGATTCATAGCAAATTTGTCGACCCCTGGACTAAAGTCTAGTACACAATAGTAGTTTTTTTTTTTTTTTTTCGTTCAACCCAACAGGGCCGGAAAAAAAAAAAAACTGACAACTCCGGACGAGTCACTGTACTAACTATGCAATGTTAGTACAGCAATCTGCCCTGCTGTGCTATTGTGTTCTGATAGGGGGACAACCCACCGCCGAAACACTTTGGTTCCAATGGCTTTTTCGGTCATGCCCCATCGTCAGAAGCTTCTGTCCGACCGGCCTGCAATATATAGGGGCCGAATGTCAGCCGGTTCAAACCAGCCGATGGCACCCGATATTTGGCCGGTGTGTACTAGACTTAAGTGTACTGAGTCAAGATGAGGTAAATGATAAATACCCATAACATAGTTAGAATATTTAAAAACAAAAATGTACTACAGTATATTGCAGTTTGACAGTCCTTAGATGTAGTGGCTGCATATATTTTAAAAAAAAAAATTCAATTGGTAGTCCTGCAAATACACTTCCTGTCCCTGAGTGGCTGCGCTTACTCACCCTACTGTATCTATGGAGGAAGCCATAGCCTGAAAAAAGAAAATAAATGCAGCCACCACATCTAAAAACTGAACTAAACTACAATATATTACTTTTTTCTTCTTTTCTTCTTGCGACCCAAATTATATTGTAATTTAATATTATTAAAAATTAACTTTCCTTTTAAATCTGCAGCTCTGTAATTTTCTGTAAAATACAATGCAATATGGCAACCTGGAAGTGTTCTGTACACGGAACATAATATGTACAGAACACCCCCCAGAAACCTAATTTCCTGCTTGTGTGATTGGCTCACTGATTTCCCCAGAAGTCTGTACTAAGATATAGATTTTAGGGCATCCCCTGCTACAAAAATTAAATTTTTGGTGAGATACACCCAATAGGAACACGTCTAAAGGGACGCAAACCCTATTTTTCCTCATTAGAGCCCTGCAAGCGCAGCAGCTGATTGAGAATTATGAATCCACTCCTATTAGATTCCCTTTCCACATGGACATACACATACAGGGATTTCTTCAGAATAACAAAAGGCAGGAATCTGCAACAAAGTTAGTTAAAATCCCTGCAATGTACATAGATTACCCAGAGGGGAATGTTTTTTTCACCACAAAAGTGTAATTACTCTTTAACCTTAAAATATCACTCAGACCTAACTCTACAGAGCTCACTGACCTGCTCGCTCAATTGCTTTTTAATGACCCTGTATCCTGAGGCTTGGAAAGTCTTACTCAGGTCAAGTGTTCCCAGTTGCTCGTCTCAGCATCCATTGTTTTTGATTAGATTAAATCCCCGATGAGCAATCTGCCTAACCTGGCTCTAAAGAGTTTGTTATAAAACGCTGGACTTTCTGACTGCAGCATGTGTGCAGAATGTTCAGTCATCAAGGAGCTACCCCAGTCTGTGACTGCACAGTAATGAAGTCACAGCACATAATGGTATCATTTTGCTCTGTGCAACTGTTCGCCATCTCCCAATGTTAGACTGGCAACACAATGCAATGTAGTACTGTCTGATTGGCTTAAAGTGCTGCCCCTCCCAATATAAATACTGCTGTGCCTGGAATAACAGTAGGCTTAGTTACAAAAGAGATTCAGATACTTATGACAACTATATATAAAATAAAATGGTTCAAGTAAAATAATTACGCAATCTGGAGGGTCCACTTACCCTCAGATTCAATAGAAAGAAATTGTAAGAATGCTGCCAGCTGTCTATTAAAAGCAACATCTATCCTACAATGTCATTTGAAGTGGTTGTAAACTCTTACATATACCCAGTGAAGTGCCTAGCCTCAGGTAATACACAGAGATAAAACAAATCCTCCATAAGTGGTACCCATTAATCTGCAGCACTCTCCCCTCTACAGCCCTTCAAAGTACAGAATGTAGACATTTCTTTCTGCTCCAGGAGGCAGGGGGTGTGAATCTGATGTCACACACTGCATAGCATTGAGCAGTGAGAAGGGAATGGACACCCCCCCCCCCCTGACCCCAACACAGTCTGGTGCGCTAAATGTGAAGTGTTATAGACAGAATAAGTGATGTGCAAACACAATTATTAAATCCTGTAATGAATATAACATATACTATCTTTATTCCAACATTATTGGATCTTTGGTTGCAGCTTATTCACTCATATCAGCGCACTTTTTCACATTTTACAGTCTTATAAGAGTTGAGGCTGTCAATCAGTTGCTTTGTGCTGGAGAGGAGTAGAACTGTCTCCTGGAATTCCTGATGTTGCATAAACGGTCAGAAGTGACTCAAGCAGAAGAATGAGAGAAGAAACATAACTCGCAATAGGTGACTTGAATTAAGCCTAGTACACATTATAGAAGTAAATGCTTTATTCATTTTTCATTTCAGAGGTTTACAACCACTTTACCTTAAATGCAGTAGCAATTTGCTTATTTCACAGAAAATCTTTTCACAACATGAACTAACCCTTTAAAATGGTTGAAGAGGCACAAGTTTTTTTTTACCTTCATGCATTCTATGAATGAAGGTAAAAAACCTGTGTGCAGCAGCCTTCCTAATACATACCTGAGCCCCCTCTTGATTCAGTGATGTCCATGAGAGCCTTTCCTCTCCAGGGACTCGCACTTCTGATTGGCTATTGGCAGCAGCGGGAGCCATTGGCTGTCAATTACAGCCAGTAAGCTAATCGGGAGGGGGCGGGGCCAAGTCACGGTTGTGTGTGAATGGACACATAGAGCAGCGGCTCGATTTAGGTATCCTGATAGCAAGCTGCTTGCTGTGGGGGCACCTGACAGGAGGGAGGAGCCACGAGGGCCATAATGGGACCCGAGAAGAGGGGGATCTGGGCCACTCTGTGCAAAACCAACTGCACAGAGCAGGTAAATATAACGTGTTTATTATATTAAAGAAAAAAAATTAAAGCATTACAATCATTTTCAGGAACATATAGTTCTCTGTAAGTTTATGTATATCGTTTTAGTTTGACGGGAAATGTTTTAACAAATCTACAGCTTTGGTTTTTTTTTATTATTATTTATTTTTGCTTTATATTGAGGGTTAATGTTCTGAATCGCACAAGGAATTACATTAGTATGACACAAATCTTTCATGTCAAAATGTTACAACTAAAGATAATTAGAGACATTAAAATCACATTCGCCATTGCTTCTGGCATAACAGTAAAACATTGAATGCTGTGTACAGATTGTAATACAGCTTACTGTGGCGTTAGCTCTACAAACTTCTCATGTTGAGTATAGCAGATACAAAACAATCAGCTTAATTAACACAAAACTTGACATTAAAAAAAAAAAGAAAAGCTTTCGCTGACTCAACTCTCTCGTATATGTCGGCAATTTTTTTTCCTGGCTGAGTAAAACTTATATTGCCCAACACCAGGCAGTTCAGTGTAAAATCTAGTGCCCAATGAAAGGTAACTCGGTGAAAACTGTACGTGCAGGACTTTGCCCAAATGGACGTGCATTGCCCAGTATAAGAACAATCAAAACCCTGCTGGTAGTCTATAGGGACACAATTGAAATCATACCATATAGCCCAGCCTCTCTCAACCTTTTTACCATGAAGAAACACTTGAAATCACATTCAGGTCTCAGGATACACTTGCTAAAACGTATTTTGTATACAAATTGTGGTACATTAGCCACGCCACATGGTCAATGAGTGATGGTCCTCTTACACAGGTTACCACTGGAAGAAATGCTCTGTTTTCCTAGAGGTTATTGGAAAGAATCTCAATTACACCTGTGGCCAGTGTAGTGCCTCCATACAGACAGTGACAGTGGGGAAAATGTTCTTTACATTGGTGGGCAATGGAAATCCAACATTGCATGAGGAACCCCTAGCAACCTGTGGAAGAACCCTGGCTGAGAAGGGTTTCTTCTGGCAAAGTGGAGTGTGTATATATACCATTTGCTGTTGCCAGTAACTGCACTGCTCATTAGCTGGTAGCCACAGCAAGCTATGGTGAACTTTCTCTTGCCCAGTGATTTGTCTACTGCTTGTTCCCTCTTAGCACTAATATTGCATAACCATTGTCTATTATGGTCCTTTGGCCAGGTTGAAGGTATACTACTTCATTTCTGATAGAGCAACAGAAACCTTATAACACAATATTTGGCCTAGTGGAAAGACAGTAGCCAGTCCCTTTTCGAGGAACAGAGGCAAGAGGGCCAATTCTTGGAGGTCTAGTGGAAAATATATTTTGAAGATCAGGTTTTCCCAATGCAAAGTTCATTTCTTAACCTTGGTCAGCCCCCTGGAAAGTTCAAGATAGACACAGGAAGCCACTTGCCCAGCACTGCCTCCATCCAGCATCTAGTGATGACATATCAGTTTTGGGTGGACTTAACCTTTAAACTAGCTCTCGTCGTGTCGGTTATGAAATCTGTAGACATAGAATAGTTTTTAAAATACATTCCAATCTCTGAAACAAAACTGCCAACACTTTCTAAGACGAATCATGTTGATCAAAGGGAGTAGGTCACATGAAATTCCTGGGGCCAGAGAAAATGCTCAAGACTACAGTTTAGATATTTAAAAGGGAATGCCCGTCAAAACAATTTCTCTAGTTTCGAATACAGAACTTCTGCCAGGCTTGTATTGCTGTCTGTTCTCCCCCATTGGGCATGATTTCCCTTTAGTTGTTTCAGATACGCAACAGAAATTGAGCCCAAATAAGTGAGAGAAAAAACAACCTCTGGCTATTGTCATTAGAACAGGTTCCCCCACTGGGCCGATTTCCCCCTATGTGCTGTTCTGATGACAGCTGCAAAATTTTAGATTTCCCCTCCCTTTCTGTCCTGATAACGATAGTCACCAGATAGAAAATGGGATTGAACCTCTGAAAAGTTTGACTGGAGCTCAGCTGACAGGCTTATTGCAGACAGCAAGCATAGACTACAAAATGGTGCAGTCCATAACAACCAATAAGAAACTTTCTTTTAGTTTTTTTTTTTTTTTTTAGTTACCGAAACCAAATTTGTTCCTAAAAGTAACTGCAAGTTGCATTGCATGTCGTCATTGTTTTTTTTCTGCTTTCTTAGTGGGAAAAAAAAAAAATACCCATACACTGTGGAGAAATAGTCTTTCATAATTTGCCCACTTGTTGGAAGTGTGAGGTTTGTTTTGAGTGAAACATCCATATAATGCAGAGCACAATGTTAAATGTAACCTGTTAAGACCATAATAGGAATGTCATAATGATAGACATATGTAGACTGCCATTATCTTTCTCCAAAAAATACAGTCTGAAAAAAAAAAAAATTTGCAGTTCATTAAATGTGAAATATTTTGCATACATGTACTGGGTCAGTGGCTTAAAGTACTGAAGCTAGAGACAAACATGCAAACATTTTCTCTCAATACAGGTTTCCTTTATAAAAACCAGGATAATGATTGGATTTTTCAAGAATCGGAATAGTCAGGCTTAAAGGTTTTAAACCTTTTTTTTTTAATACATTTTTTTTTCAAATTAATATTAATATTTCATACAGGTTGCACCCGCGACTGGTTTTGCAGGAAATTTTTTTTTTTCTTATTAAGTAAGAGCACATCAGTAGATTTTCTCAACATGAAAGTCTCATTGTGTCATTGTCTAACTGAATCTCTATATGGACTGTTCTAAACAAAACAGTAGTGTGGCAATAGAGACTCTATTGATTTATTCTGCTGTATCTAATCTGATCTTTAGCTATTCAACTCTGTAAACATTAGGGTTAGCAAATCAGTTACAGTTTAGCCTGGTAATAATGTCAGAAGGCGAGAGCTGGCTGGAATTAGTAAATATATATTCATCTTGATACTTTTTATGTATTGATCAAAAAGATGGAGTTTTATTTGTACATTTTTTTTTTTCAGGTGTGAGCAAGGTCACCTACATTTGCCCAACTACTGTACTATGAACTTGTTTCATGTAGAGAATGTGAGCACATACTAGTTTCAAGTACTAGTTACATGTGAGAGCACATGCTAGTTTCAAATACCAGAGCAATGCAGTTTAGGGGGAATACAAATTGTTTTACATATTGTTCACAAACTGTAAGAAAGCCTTAAAACAAGCCCTTACTCACCTTTGTAGCTGCAGGCACTAGGTAACAAATAGTCCTCAAAAAAAAGTCCTTTCAATCCACAGCTTCGCTCACTCTGCTTCCCTCCAAAATCTCCTGGTTTGTGTTTACATTAGAAGATATTTTTTGGGGAAAAAAAAGAAGATATAAGGCTAGAAGGCTGCTGAGTGATTACTGGGAATGGCATCAGGTTTGAGAGTCTCTGCTGGGAGGGGTACCTAGGCTGCTGAGTGAATAACTTTAGTCCTTCTGCTGTGAATTTTTAGGTGAATTGTTCCACAGTGCCTTTTAGCTACAAAGGCTTGTTAAAACTCAAGAATGTAAATGCTTGAAGGTTAATAGGATGGCCACAAGTTCACATTAAGACTGAATATTCAATTTATCTTGCACAAGCCAAATTATGGCTGCTGCTCTTTAAGGTACAATCTCTACCTTGTATATCACTGAAAACCTCACCAAAGACTGGACGCCTGCCATAGACTTCTTCATTCAGTTCTGGCGATGAACAGCCTTGGTCTGGTTCCTTGATCTGATCTCACACACATTGTTAGTAGTCTGAAGTGATCACAATCACCAATATGAAATAATCCTTCAAGTCAATACATTCCCAATAACATCCTCTTCTCTGCATACCCATATTATATAGAGGAATATATGCAAGTTTAACAGATTTCCTATTTCAGGGTGTTTTTCTCTTTTCTGTGTACTGAAGCGAGAAAGTTTTCTATTGTTTTATTTCTATAGAACAATGTTAAATTGTTATTTCCACTGAGAATTTACGTTACATGAAGGCATCTGTTCATTTATCTTTGATTGTATTGCATATATGGAAAATGTCACACTTTAGCTTTCTGAATATTATTATTCAAGCTGTACTATTTGATACAAAAGAAAAGAAAATCTTTGAACATTTTGTTTTAATAAATTAAATTTTTAGACCTTATCAAAATTAATGTTTGTTTTCATTTGTGCCCAGAGTGAAGAATGGGCTTACCTGCCTGGGTGATATTTCAGGGTTTTTTAATTTATCTGATTAGTTATGGAAATAAACCCACAAGTGTCGTCATGTAAAGGCATTCCAAAAACTGCTACAAATAAAGTGACTACCAATAGTAAAAGGCGCGCTAAATTCACATGTGTCACAAATCAGGAGGTAAATATGATACTACAATAAGTATCTACCACACTCCTGTGATGTGTGCCTGGGTTGATGTACAATCAAGTGTGTATACAATAAAGCATTATATACTCATATGCATAAACATAAACGTGATGAATAAATCGTGATTGGGTAAATGTCACTCAGGTGAAAATCAAAGAAGAACACGAACGTGCACACTGGAGTGAATCTCAACATAAAGTGTCAATTAATTCAATCGTTGCCACCACTGCATGATGTGTACAAAATGTAGGAAAAAAAGGGGGAAGGTGCATATAGTCCCAGCTATTCCCACACAAGTTTGTGGTGAAATCCACACAGCAGATTCCCCTGGACTTGTCGGGTGCAGATAGGTTCCACCACCTTATTGGGGACTGGCCCCTTACCAGAAGGAAGAAGGTCAAGGGCGAAATGTCAGCTCAGCAGTATAGTAGATATTCAGGAGAGCAGGTGAAGCACTCAAGTGGGAGGTTCAGCCTCTTACCAGATCACACAGTAGTAGGGCTAATATCACACTAATATCGTGGTGCCTCTCCCCAATCCTGGTCTTCCACACTCTGAGTGATGTCTCTCTATTGTCACGGGTGAAGACTTCCGCACATGTCTCACAGAAACAAAAACCAAACCATAGTGCAGTACCTCTAGTATTTATTACAACACAAAATCAGATGCACTTACATAGGTAGTTTCTTCTGTGGTCACAAGAAATCAAAACCGATAAGAGAGAGGCCGTGGCCGTCTGCAGTGCGGTCCGCGGCGACTAGTGATGGGTTTATTTCCCTCGACAGTTGCCATCACCCTGCATGGCTAAAGTCTATCCCTAAAGGGCAATTCAGACGTATACGGAGGAATTGCTCCGAACGTTCTGAATATCACATACAAGCAGAGACATTGAAACAACGCTTCGTAGAGAAGGGATATGATCCGAGTACTTTGGACAGAGAGATGAGGGAGCTGGAAGATTGTGAACAAGGAGAGCTGGTTATTCCACGAAATAAGGAAGCACCAAAGAAAAGCTTTGACTTCGCATTTGTCACACAGTTCTCGAGCAACTATAGGTGCATGTTTTTCGTAAACATTGGAGCATATTATTACAGGACAAGGTCTTGGGCCCAGTTCTCCCCACAGGACACCAGCTGATCTTCAGGAAAGCAAAAAACCTGAAGGAAGCGATAGCCCGCACGCCTGTAGAACCACCCCCTATCCCAGCTTTCTTCCCCAACCTCAAAGGATACTTTCCATGCAGGAACTGCAATTTGTGTCGGAGTGCCATAACCAAGAGAACCAATTCCTTTGTATCAACTGTAACTGGAGAGAGATTCCCCATTAAAGACTTTATTACATGCCACACCAAAGGGGTCATCTACCTAGTTACATGTAGCTGCAAAAAGCAGTATGTAGGCCGGACCATCAGGACAGCCAACATCCATGTTTGCGAACATCTAGCGAACATTCGGAAGGGCTTTCCTGGTCATAGCTTATCCCAGCACTTCTCAACACATCACCATAAGAATCACAAAGATGCAGAGGTGATAGTAATAGAGAAGTACACCCCCCATTGGCGAGGCAGCAACCTTAAAAGAACTATATCCAGGAGGGAAACCTTCTGGATTTACCAGTTAAAAAGCTCCCGCCCCTTAGGACATAATGTGGATCTAGACATCAATTCATTCATTAACAACAATTGAATGAAAATGAGACATACTAGACCAGTCTTTTCTCCCAGTTCTTTCCCTCCCAACCACATTCAGCATTTGAGTCTTTCACCTATATCAGCCTAGATAGTATATGTTCTATATGGCTTTCAACTTACTCCAACTATATTTTATATATTACCTTGTTTCTTATTTTGCCTGGTATGGCACAGAATATTTAGGCATTTTAAGTTGATTTTAATCACATTTTAATTTATTTTTTATTGATAAAAGATGTTTTAATCATTGTGCATTTTATTATATGGAATAGTGACATCTGGATATGGAACACTATTCTCCCCATTATATGGATTTTAGTTTTGCAGACCTAGCTTCCGGTTGTCAGGCGCTGGATACAGTCCCAATTTCCTATTTAGGATTGGCACACTGAAAGGGCGACGTGTTTTGTCTTGCCCGGATGTTTACCTCATTAAAGCTGGAAGTCTCCTGAACCGGTCCGGATGTTAAGTCACTTCCGGTCTGCAAAGGAAGACACACACTGAGGACACCGGAAGCTCGTCGCATATCAGGAGATTTAAGGGCGGTAAATGACGATGTGTGCTATCTCCTATCTCCGCTGACGTCTGTTTAGAGGAAACGCGTCAGGAAGGAGTGCCGCATCGTCATCACTAGTCGCCGCGGACCGCACTGCAGACGGCCACGGCCTCTCTCTTATCAGTTTTGATTTCTTGTGACCACAGAAGAAACTACCTATGTAAGGGCATCTGATTTTGTGTTGTAATAAATACTAGAGGTACTGCACTATGGTCTGGTTTTTGTTTCTGTGAGACACGTGCGGAAGTCTTCACCCGTGACAATAGAGAGACATCGCCCAGAGTGTGGAAGACCAGGATTGGGGAGAGGCACCACGATATTAGTGTGATATTAGCCCTACTACTGTGTGATCTGGTAAGAGGCTGAACCTCTCACTTGAGTGCTTCACCTGCTCTCCTGAATATCTACTATACTGCTGAGCTGACATTTCGCCCTTGACCTTCTTCCTTCTGGTAAGGGGCCAGTCCCCAATAAGGTGGTGGAACCTATCTGCACCCGACAAGTCCAGGGGAATCTGCTGTGTGGATTTCACCACAAACTTGTGTGGGAATAGCTGGGACTATATGCACCTTCCCCCTTTTTTTTCCTACGTTTTGTACACATCATGCAGTGGTGGCAATGATTGAATTAATTGACACTTTATGTTGAGATTCACTCCAGTGTGCACGTTCGTGTTCTTCTTTGATTTTCACCTGAGTGACATTTACCCAATCACGATTTATTTATCACGTTTATGTTTATGCATATGAGTATATAATGCTTTATTGTATACACACTTGATTGTACATCAACCCAGGCACACATCACAGGAGTGTGGTAGATACTTATTGTAGTATCATATTTACCTCCTGATTTGTGACACATGTGAATTTAGCGCACCTGATTTTTTCTTATTATTCTTTATGCCTATTTGGTTCTAAGGTTGCAGCTGTATTAATTTCACAGATCCTGCGCACAATTTTTTACATACACAATAGTAAAAGGCACCTGTAATGATAAAAATATGTAAAATGATCTATATAATAACTGTAATTTTCTTTTACTGGCTACTGTATGGTTAATTGTCCTTATTTCCCACTCTCCTCATGTTAACATACTTATGGGACGTAACTAACAATTCAATACTCAAAGGAACGGCGGACCTTATGGTATCAAATAAAAGTGCTGGAGCACTTCCAGTTAGCCTCCTTACAAACTGAATTCATACGCTTTTGCCACACTCCTGGTTAAAAAAACCTTTAACCTCTGTCAGAGGGGAAAGACTCTTGCTGAATAAGCTCAATGGATCGTCTTTACTACCAGTGATAAAATCTAGGTGATACTGCCATGCTTTTCCTGGGGGCTCTAGGAAGCATACTTGGCAAAGTCTTCCATTTTTGGCATGTAAGTGGAGAACCTTACTAGATCTAGCTTTTCACAATTTGCTTTGTCCATCACAGCTGCGAAGAAGGTAGGAAAACTGGCAACACCTTATAGTTATAGTGGATTCAGGTCACAACCTTTGGAATGAACTCTGGGGAAACCCTAAGAACCTCCCAGTCCAGAAAAACGGTTCTCTACAATGTCTGCTGATTTTAACATTGTCCTAGCTGAAGCCGATTGGATTTACTATGCTGTCTTTAGAATCAGGAGCCACAAAGAACAGGAATGAAAGGGAAAGAAGCAAGAGCTTAAAACATCAGTGGTAAATCCAAGGCAGGAGGTAATGCTTGGAAGGTCTTAGTTTGATGGCTACTTTTAGAAACTGAGCCACTAACTCATCTGTTGCCCACTTCATGCCTGTTAAGGCTATCGGCACTGAAATCTAGACTCGAATTGCATTGTAGCTTTACACCTTGTCCAAAGCTGTTACCAGAGGTCAAACTCAGGGGGAGTCAGCCAACTGTAGGTATCTTCTCCAAATCCAGAGGTTTTTTATTGCTAGAGGGTTTTCTGTTCCTTAGAAATGTAGAAATGAATTTCTTAGATGGAAGCATTCTAATTTGGAACCTTAAATCTCCAGGCCATCAATGACAATTTAACGGCACACAATTGAAGCAAGTACCCCTAGTGTAGAAGATCTGGTCTGTTCATACGTGGAAATAGTGGGAAAATTGTCAGCTTTCAAAGAAGTTCAGAAAGATGCAACAGTGATGGCCGAGACTCTCTCCCTCCTGATTTTAAGCAGGTCTCATAAAATTACAGCCGGGAGGGGGGAACATAAATTAGGGAAAAGTCCCATGTAACTGAAAAAGGCATCCTGTCCCAGGGCATTCAGGCCTCTGTATCTGGAGAAAAACCAAGGAAGGGGCAAGTTGTGCTGATGCCATCAGGTCCATAGATGAAGTCACCCACTTCGCAAAGACCTGTTGCAGATAGTCACTGTTCAGCTTCCACTCATCGTGATCTACAAAGTACCTGCTCTGTCCATCCACCATCAGATTCTCAGAATCTGGGAGATAACCGAAAAGCTGGACCCAAACATGCTGCTCTACTGAAGGTAGTGAAGGTAGAAGCAGACCCCTGGTCCTGTCTTACCTTGCAGAGGGAGCCTTGATTTTATTCTGGTGTGCTTGACCTTAATCACCAACCTCAAAATCTTCTGTCAGTTGTGACAGGAAGCCAGGAAAATCTATGGGTTGTGTCCAGGATGGGAGATATATTTTTCTCAGGTTTATTCTATACATTGCGCAGTGCAAATACAGCGCAAAGATAAGTGAAAAAACTAATGACAATATTTAAAATTTCTAGAATGCAGCTGTTCATAAATAGTGGTAACCCAAAATTCACAAATGCGAGAAAAATATATCACAGCGCAAACAATAGTGTATAATAGTAAAGTGATTACGTTCTACTCAAAAAACTCATAAAGTGCACCGTGCAATTATGTGCAAAAAATGGGGTGTAGAAACCATGTAAACATATACTATATAAATAAAGTATATAAATATAAAGTGCCAGTCCAGATGTAATAGTTCTTTAAGATCTCAGTAGATGATAAGATGTACACAGTCCCAAAAAATGTCTCACAAAGGTGCTGGAGTGCCAGGAAGAAAGTGCACAAAACATGCAATCTTTTGTGGTGCAGTGAGCCAGTGCCGGACCTCCCCCTTTGGGTGTTCACTTACCGGACAATGGTGACCCCTATGCTGTATAGCAATAGAGATCGACAGGGCTTATGTCCTAGTAAGGAACCGGCTATCACAACTCCTCCAAGGCGAATGTATCTCCACAGATGTAAATGCCCCGATACATGTATTGGAGAAAAGGATGCTCATATAGTGTAAATCTGATATAAGGTTTTTATTGTGCAAATAATAAAAATAAACTCACATTTCGTTGCTAAGTTAAAGGCATATAAGATAAAATTCTCGTCCTTCCTGGTAGCTGGTGCCGCTAGAACGCCCCGTGGTTTCGGCGTGCGTTCCACCGCACCGGAAGTGACGTATCGCTAGGACGTAGACCGGAAGTGCGTCGACGCGTTTCGCCCTCCTCTTCCGGGCGTTTTCACAGACGTATTAGGTGCACTTTATGAGTTTTTTGAGTAGAACGTAATCACTTTACTATTATACACTATTGTTTGCGCTGTGATATATTATTCTATACATTGATTGCTCATGTGTTTGTGCTGTGTAGTGAGCCTTTTTGGGCTCAATGAGGGTTAACGAGCTCAGGTGTAACATAAAGCACTCTATAAAACTCCCAACCTGGAACCATGGCAGGGCAGACTGGGGAACAGCAATACCGCTGAGTGGTGAGATTAAGTCTGTGTGACTAAGAGCCTCTGTTTATTTCTATGTGAGAGTCAATTGTTTGGGCAGTGGTAGACTGTTCCAGACCAGGTAGTCAGGTTCCTGTGTTTTGCAGTTAGTGCCGGTTCACACTATAACGTGTGCGGCGATCGCATGTAATATCGGAGCGCACTGCTCCTTCATTACATGCGATCGGATGTGCAGTGCGAATTCAGCCATACACTTTGTATGGCTAAATTCGCACTGCACTCGCACAAAAGTCGCACATGACCCTTTTTTTCAGCCGCATCAGGATCGGATCGCACAGTGGTTCACACTTGTGCGATCCGATCCTGTGTGAACTGTCAGATCGCACTGCGATATGCGATCAAACTGGGGGTGTCGTTAACATTTCATTGACACCCCCTGCGTATCGCATATGGCAGTGTGAACTGCCAGATGTGCTTTTGCGATGCGGGAACAGGCTGCGAATTCGCAGCCTTCCCGCATCGCACAAGTGTGACCTGGCACTTAGACGCCCAAAGTGGCAAGGGTTTATTTTCTGTTTTGTTTTGATACCTGCACTTTGTAACCACAGACTTGTAAATAAACCACAGTTTTGTTTTTACATAGATCCTGCTGTCTGTCCGTGCCTACTTCAGTGTGCTGTGACCCATCCAGGGTGTCCTCCACACCCTGCTACTGAGCTAATCCTTTATACAATATAGTGAAAAACGTTGATGCTCAGTACATGCAGACCTCCTGTTTAGTAAAGATTTTAGTTTCTTGATATTCTTTAATAGTAATTGCCTCTTTAAGGTTGAAAGTCCCACAGACCAATTTCGAGGGAAAACCGTACACCCAAAAAAATCTGGGTTATGGCTGTAGAGAAGGCTGAACAAGAGAAGGAGCATTAGAGCACTGAGAACTGGATTTGCCCGTAAATGCCCTAAATTATTCCCAATAAGCCCAATAGGACGTCGATGAATGGTGCCAAGTTGACTGGAAATGCCTGGAAGATAGTAAATGCAGTGGAGATGGACACATGACTTCCTACCTCTCTTGACACTTCAGGACTAGCTGGAACATCAGGGAAGAAGGCCAGATAGAAACAAGACAATTTGGATAGGGAGGTCACTGGCACAGGCCAACATCTTACTTGAACAGATAGCAAGGAGAACTAGTGGCCAGAGGTCAGTACCAGACAACTGTCTCACAAGAAAACATAGTCTGTGCCCACCCATTTAAACATGCCCCATCTGCACCCTAACAAACCACTGTGCCCGTCCATGTACAGGAGAGTCTGTACCTGGGTGACGCACGCCAGAACTACCCACTTCCTGGAACCAGTTTGAATTACAAGAGAGACTTGATACAGTAATAGTACGCACGGCTGTAAGATCTGTTTGTTGTATATGCAGCAGCATATAATGTCCTAGGGGCTGTAGTTTTAACTTGCCATATTTTAAATAACATTTGAATATTTTATCGATCTACTACACTATGAGGAGCCCCTTTTATTTGTTTCGAGATCTATAGGAGACCCTGATGTAAAGGAAACTTGACACAGTGGACCCTGAGCTTGGATATACCCTAAATGCTGCATATTCCCTTGTTGCCATAAGGCAATAGGGATCCACATCTTCTGGTAAGCCCCCACTTCTTCCACACTTTGTTGGTGTTTGGAGGTTCCCACCACCACTATTTCTCCTGCATGTCCAGGATATATTACATGGATTGGTGAAAGCCGTATCACTGGACTAATGTATATGGACAGTTTCTTTATTTGCACAGAGCACTGATGCACTTTTTTTCTCTACTGTTTACACATCTATATATATATTTGCATGCACTATATCTATAATTATATTATTATTAATTTTATATTAATTAATCACTTTATATGGAGCAATTGTTACTCATTTTATATACAGTGCCTTGCGAAAGTATTCGGCCCCCTTGAACTTTGCGATCTTTTGCCACATTTCAGGCTTCAAACATAAAGATATAAAACTGTAATTTTTTTGTGAAGAATCAACAAGTGGGACACAATCATGAAGTGGAACGAAATTTATTGGATATTTCAAACTTTGTTAACAAATAAAAAACTGAAAAATTGGGCGTGCAAAATTATTCAGCCCCTTTACTTTCAGTGCAGCAAACTCTCTCCAGAAGTTCAGTGAGGATCTCTGAATGATCCAATGTTGACCTAAATGACTAATGATGATAAATAGAATCCACGTGTGTAATCAAGTCTCCGTATAAATGCACCTGCACTGTGATAGTCTCAGAGGTCCGTTTAAAGTGCAGAGAGCATCATGAAGAACAAGGAACACACCAGGCAGTTCCGAGATACTGTTGTGGAGAAGTTTAAAGCCGGATTTGGATACAAAAAGATTTCCCAAGCTTTAAACATCCCAAGGAGCACTGTGCAAGCGATAATATTGAAATGGAAGGAGTATCAGACCACTGCAAATCTACGAAGACCTGGCCATCCCTCTAAACTTTCAGCTCATACAAGGAGAAGACTGATCAGAGATGCAGCCAAGAGGCCCATGATCACTCTGGATGAACTGCAGAGATCTACAGCTGAGGTGGGAGACTCTGTCCATAGGACAACAATCAGTCGTATACTGCACAAATCTGGCCTTTATTGAAGAGTGGCAGGAAGAAAGCCATTTCGTAAAGATATTCATAAAAAGTGTCATTTAAATTTTGCCACAAGCCACCTGGGAGACACACCAAACATGTGGAATAAGGTGCTCTGGTCAGATGAAACCAAAATCAAACTTTTTGGCAACAATGCAAAACGTTATGTTTGGCGTAAAAGCAACACAGCTCATCACCCTGAACACACCATCCCCACTGTCAAACATGGTGGTGGCAGCATCATGGTTTGGGCCTGCTTTTCTTCAGCAGGGACAGGGAAGATGGTTAAAATTGATGGGAAGATGGATGGAGCCAAATACAGGACCATTCTGAATGAAAACCTGATGGAGTCTGCAAAAGACCTGAGACTGGGACAGAGATTTGTCTTCCAACAAGACAATGATCCAAAACATAAAGCAAAATCTACAACAGAATGGTTCACAAATAAACATATCCAGGTTTGGAATGGCCAAGTCAAAGTCCAGACCTGAATCCAATCAAGAATTTGTGGAAAGAACTGAAAACTGCTGTTCACAAAGGCTCTCAATCCAACCTCACTGAGCTCGAGCTGTTTTGCAAGGAGGAATGGGAAAAAATTTCAGTCTCTCGATGTGCAAAACTGATAGAGACATACCCCAAGTGACTTACAGCTGTAATCGCAGCAAAAGGTGGCGCTACAAAGTATTACCTTAAGGGGGCTGAATAATTTTGCACGCCCAATTTTTCAGTTTTTTATTTGTTAAAAAAGTTTGAAATATCCAATAAATCTTGTTCCACTTCATGATTGTGTCCCACGTGTTGTTGATTCTTCACAAAAAATTACAGTTTTATATCTTTATGTTTGAAGCCTGAAATGTGGCAAATGGTCGAAAAGTTCAAGGGGGCCAAATACTTTTGCAAGGCACTGTATGTATTGATGAGCACGGATGCACTTGGATGGTCTATATAAGGAATATCGCGCTGCTGTTATTTGAAGTTTAGTTGGACATTTTTCCCATTGTGGATGTGAAGCAGCTGCAATTCCCTTATAAGTTGAACTTATATATTTTCACATATTTTGGCGTGGGTGTTTATATTTATATTTACTTGCACATAGGACGTTGGCAAAAAAAAGGTATTGTTTTGGAGTGATGGTCAAAAAGACAATACTAGGGGATTATTGGGCTTGTTAGAGGTGATCCTGTGGCATCAGGGCTTTTAACTGAACCCTAAGTATGCTAATATGACACGAGCCAAGGAAGTGCATTTTCATTGACCTAAAAAAAAAAAAAAAAAAGACTGGGTTTCACTTTTACCTACCACTTAAAGCACTATTACCAGCCATAAATGGTGCGAACCATATATTGGCAGGCTGATTGCACTCAAGTCGATCCATCGATGGACATGGACACAAACGGCATGTCAGATTTTCATGCGACTATTGCCAGAGGCTTTAGCAGCTAGCAACAATCACTATGTGTTCTCCTGGCAGAGATGGCTCTCTGTACACCATTTATAGCCGGCTTACCTCATGTTACTCCATGTGTTCTCCAGAAATCACTTGATAAGCCCAGTACTTCTGGGTATGAGGGAGCATGTGACAGTGCTGGTGCTTGCAAATGGGCAATTAAACCATCCACGCTGTCACAAAGGGGAGGATAGGGAGCCTCAACCCTGTGTAAGTTCTACGTTCACAACTGTAGTTTACACAGGGCTTCTGCTCTTTCCTGCCAGCTACTAAAGAAAGATTTAAGGGACTAAAAGGATGGTAAAGGTTTCTAGCTAGGAAGCCCAGCAGTAAAATTAATTTTTACTTTAAGCTTGGCCCTAACCTTAATCTTTCACCTAACAAATTCAATATCAAAACAGATGGACTTAAATATTGGGCACTGAAAGTATTTGCCATGAATTCATACATTTGTATGCTGAACTCTGCCTACACCCGACTCTCTGCACCGAAACCAACTGTTCCAATACGGGAAGCTCCGCTTTGAACTTTAAAAGGTGAAGTCACCATTTGCATTTTCGAAAGCCACAGGTTTGGCAGCCCCAGGCCCCCTGAAAGATATCTGAAGGAAGAGCCATCTATGTGTGCCTGCTTTTCACCTCTGCTTGATGTTTTCTGCAAGATTTACTGTCCTCTGCTTGGAGTTGCACTTTTTTTAAATCACTTCTTAGCAGCACAGCAAAAATGAGCCTCATTCACCCCTTTTTCTTACTTCTCCTGAACCCTTTTCCTCCTGTGAGCCTAGAAATGTGGGCTAGCCCACAAATGGAAAGTTGACTGGGTGGTTTGATCAAGTGACATCGCGCACCACTACAAGAGACTGCTTCACTTTAGATAAACTAGTATAGAAACCAATATATTTTATTGCCATTCAACTGCCGATTAAATTATTCTCTCTTACAGAGCACAAAGCTCTCTGTATTTATATTTGTGATTGTCGGCATTCGAGGTAGCGTCTCGAGCTGCAGCGACAGACTGTCTTACTGTCATTAAGCTCTAATGGGTGCCGCCCCAAATGAGCTGATTGTCAAGCGTCAGCCTTATGACAAGAAAAAAAAAATGTTCATAACCATCCAAGAGTCCAAGACGGGGGAGGAAAAAAGGAGCTTTAGTGTTGTACAAAATGTGCACAAGCTGCCAATCACTGTATAATAGATTTTACTTTCCGTCTGTTATTGCCTCCATCAGTTGGATCCATTTTCTACGCCTGGCTATCCACACCGCGTGCGACTGGGATACAATGCCATCAATCAGACGTGCGCCATGCACACATGGTGGCAGATGGCGACTATCCTCATCATTCTTGCAAACACGTCTTTTTCATTTGTGACCAGTTTCTGCTGCTGGGGAATTAAAGACACAATGAGCTTTAGAACAAAAACAAGAGGAAAATATGTTGAAACAAATTTCTTGGCAAAATTACCCACAAGAGGCTGTGTGATGCCAAATATGTTCTCCCACTCCAAGTAATATTCCGCTATTAATTATCACGTTGTGAACGTATGGACTGTCTGTCAATTCATATTTTTAATTTGTATGCTTCCTATCAGAGAAGAAAACAATGGGTTCAATTTAAAGTTAATTTCTGCAAGTTCACCCCTCCCCTGCTTTTTTTTACCCCCTTTAACTAAATGCTGGGTTAGAAATAATAAGTGATACCTAAAAGCCCCTTTTACTGACCTAAAGCTGCGATCAGGTGATGCGCTGATCACAAATTTCCAGTTCAGTCCCAGACAGAAATCCACACTCTTCACAAACAATACCACCTACCTTCCTCTAAATTTTCACCAATGCATTTAAAAAAAGGAAGCTAAAAGGAACCCTTTGACCCAAGATAAAACCATTGACATGCCAAGTTCACATGCCACTGCTTCGGTGACATGGACACTTCACTATACAGGTGTCCAGCATTGGAAGATTTCCGCTCACCACCTGCTCTGGTGACAACTTAACAGTTTGGATTCTAATTAGTTTCAGTCCCACTGACAATGGTCACCAGGACACGTAGAGAGGGTAACTCGTGCTAGTAGCAACAGAATAGCTGATTGGTGTTCTAAACTTTCCCCACTCTAACCAAAACTAAAGGAGAACTTTAGAAGTGACAACCTTTTTTTTGGTTAACTTAGTTTAGTTACTTTAGCTAAGTTACTAAAGCAGAACTCCAGCAAAACATAACAAGGTAAAAATGATTAGCCCCTTTTAATTTCTGGTTGTACAAATTTGTAACATCTCAATAAACCTTTACCTGGTTTAAAAAAAAAGGTGATTAGCCCATTAAAAGATAAAATACCAAAACCAACCAATGCTGCAATTTTCACCTTTATTCCACAGATTTCCCCTGCAGTACTTTTCCTGCAACTAGATGTCCTCAGCAGGGCCATCTTACCGAATGGGCAGGCTGAGCAGTTGCCCGGGGGGTGCCCCACCTGCCTAGCCCCCGCCAAGCATTAGTCCCAATTCCCATGTGCATCCCGCCACTGAACTTAGCAGGTAGCAAGCGCCTGTCGGCCCAGCGCTGCTGTCGGGCCACTTGGGCCGTGGAGGGGGACCCCACAACTGCAGGAATGCCTATCCACCTCCACCGAAACAGGCACACACAGGACAGTCGAGTCTGATTCCTGTCTGTGTGTCTGTTCAACGGACCCAGCCGCCTAACTTGGAAGCTGTCATTAGCCTGGCATTGCTGTACCAATAAATATCACCTTATCAATATTTTGCATTTTTATTCTCATGGGTGATTGTGTAGGCAGAGCCCCAGTGCACTGCATTGCCTGGGACCCTTTAATGCTCTTAAGATGGCACTGGTCCTCAGTCTGATAGCCAGCATCATTTACCCACTTTCTCTGAACCAAGGGTGGCTTGGACCCCCAGCCTGTGATTAGACAATGAAAGAAGTTTCTGGTCAGTACATGAACCCATAGGCTCATAGTGTTGCTTTGTCTTCCCACACTCCAGCCCTGCTATACATGGTCTGCAATTGGCTAATAACAGGACTAATACAGGTACTTACACTGTTTGGGTTTACAAAATACATTTAAAGGAGATGTAGGGCCAAAGCTATTTTGGCCCTAGTTCTATAGATCACAGGAGTGCAGAACTAAGTGCACTCGTGACCCATTTTCAGCCAACAGTGGGCTAAAGCCATCTGTCGGCTCATGTCACTCAGCTGGTCCAGGCTCTGGAAAGATCCTGACTTTACAGTTGTGATCCACTCAGATGCCTGGACCGGCAGCCAGCTCAGCCTCTCTGCGAGCCACTGAGAGCCTGAGCCAGCAGCTCCTGTCCCCTGTGCAGCTCGGCTCTCCAGTGGTCACTGGAGAAGCAGGGCAGAGAGACGGGGGCTGACAGTCATCGATTCGCTGCAGACTGAAAACCGATAACTGAGTGATCAGCAGTTTTTGATCGCTCAGTTCTCTGCTTAAACAAGGCGGGGGACAGCTGCAGCTGGGAACAGTGGTGCAGTCATCTAGGTATGAATTTTTTTAAAATTCCTGAACTTCTCTTTTAACCACTTGCAGACCAGCTGCTGCACTTTTACTGCGTCATGTCGGCTCTATTAAACAAAAAAATTGAACCTGTATGTTGTTTCCTGTAATAGCCAGTGGGGGAGCCAATCAGCGGCACCCACAATCGCTCCCCATAGAGACAGAACGGCGGTCTGCCTTGTTTACATAGGCAAACCGCCATTGTGTCAGAGATGAACACAGAAATCCTGTGTTCCTGCTATTTAGGAACACAGGTCTCTATGTTCATCTAGTAAGTACAACCTCTACACAGTTAGAAAGCATCCCCTAGGGACACACTTTAGGCGCCTTTCACATGGTTCCATTCCGCTCAGCGGGGGATCGAGCAGGCGGTGTCAGATCCCCACTGTCCTCTATGGGGGAATCCGATCCGCCAGATGGATGAAAAATAGGGTTTCTACCCGTCCGGATTTGACGGACAGGATCGGATGTCAGCGGACATGTCTCCGCTGACATCCGCTGCCCCATAAACATACATGGGGCATCCGTTCAGATTCGCCTGAAAAACTGACAGGCGGATCTGAACGGACCGTATGTGTGAAAGGGACCTAACCCCTTGATCGCCTCTGGTGTTAACCCCTTCCCTACCAGTGTCAGTACAGTAACCGTGCATATTTTTAGCACTGATTACTGTAATAATGTCACTGGTCCCCCCAAAAGTATCAGTTAGGTGTCCGATCTGTCCGACCTATTGCCTTAGTCCTGCAAAAAGTCGCTGATCGCCGCGATTACTAGTAAAAAAATACATAAATATTACATAAATCTATCTCCTAGTTTGTAGATGCGATAACTTTTGCGCAAACCAATCAATATACACTTATTGGGATTTTTTTTCCAAAAATATGTGGCAGAATACATATTGGCCTAAATTGATGAAAACATTTTTTTTATTTTTTTTTTTTATTGGCTGTGTGTTATAGCAGAAAGTAAAAAATATTGTGTTTTTTTTGTTTGTTTTTTTTCAGAATTGTCGCTTTTTTCGTTAATAGCACAAAAAATAAAAACTGCAGAGGTGATCAAATACCACCAAAAGAAAGCTCTTTGTGGGGAAAAAAGGACATCAATTTTATGTGGGTACAGCGTCGCAAGACTGCGCAATTGTCAGTTAAAGTAACAGTGCTATATCGCAAAAAATGACCTGATCATTAGGGGGTAAATCTTCCCATCAAGAAGTGGTTAATGATGTATTATAGATTGGAGAGTTCGATTTGTGTCAGCTTTCACCACTTCAGCTCTAGAAGGTTTACCCCCCTTTACGACCAGGCCATCTTTTGCGATACAGCACTGCGCTATTTTAACTGACAATTGTGTGATCATGCAATGCTGTACCCAAAAAAAATTGATGTCCTTTTTTTCCCCAAAAATAGAGCTTTCTTTTGGTAGTATTTAATCACCTCTGTGGTTTTTATTTTTTGCTCTATAAACAAAAAAATAAAAGCAAAGACAATTTAAAAAATACAGTCAGGTCCATAAATATTGGGACATAGACACAATTCTAATCTTTCTGGCTCTATACACCACCACAATGGATTTGAAATGAAACAAACAAGATGTGCTTTAACTGCAGACTTTTAGCTTTAATTTGAGGGTATTTACATCCAAATCAGGTGAAAGGTATAGGAATTACAACAGTTTGTATATGTGCCTCCCACTTTTTAAGGGACCAAAAGTAATGGGACAGATTAACAATCATAAATCAAACTTTCACTTTTTAATACTTGGTTGCAAATCCTTTTCAGTCAATTACAGCCTGAAGTCTGGAACGCATAGACATCACCAGACGCTGGGTTTCATCCCTGGTGATGCTCTGCCAGGCCTCTACTGCAACTGTCTTCAGTTCCTGCTTGTTCTTGGGGCATTTTCCCTTCAGTTTTGTCTTCAGCAAGTGAAATGCATGCTCAATAGGATTCAGGTCAGGTGATTGACTTGGCTATTGCATAACATTACACTTCTTTCCCTTAAAAAACTCTTTGGTTGCTTTCGCAGTATGCTTCGGGTCATTGTCCATCTGCACTGTGAAGCGCCGTCCAATGAGTTCTGAAGCATTTAGCTGAATCTGAGCAGATAATATTGCCCGAAATATTGACCGCTTTTGTCAGCAGTCACATCATCAATAAATACAAGAGAACCAGTTCCATTGGCAGCCATACATGCCCACACCATGACACTACCACCACCACGCTTCACTGATGAGGTGGTATACTTTGGATCATGAGCAGTTCCTTTCCTTCTCCATACTCTTCTCTTCCCATCACTCTGGTACAAGTTGATCTTGGTCTCATCTGTCCATAGGATGTTGTTCCAGAACTGTGAAGGCTTGTTTAGATGTTGTTTGGCAAACTCTAATCTGGCCTTCCTGTTTTTGAGGCTCACCAAAGGTTTACATCTTGTGGTGAACCCTCTGTATTCACTCTGGTGAAGTCTTCTCTTGATTGTTGACTTTGACACACATACACCTACCTCCTGGAGAGTGTTCTTGATCTGGCCAACTGTTGTGAAGGGTGTTTTCTTCACCAGGGAAAGAATTATTCGGTCATCCATCACAGTTTTTTCCGTGGTCTTCATGGTCTTTTGGTGTTGCTGAGCTTACCGGTGCGTTCTTTCTTTTTAAGGATGTTCCCAACAGTTGATTTGGCCACACCTAATGTTTTTGCTATCTCTCTGATGGGTTTTGTTTTTTTCAGCCGATTGATGGCTTGCTTCACTGATAGTGACAGCTCTTTGGATCTCATATTGAGAGTTGACAGCAACAGATTCCAAATGCAAATAGCACACTTGAAATGAACTCTGGACATTTTATCTGCTCCTTGTAAATGGGATAATGAGGGAATAACATACACCTGGCCATGGAAAAGCTGAGCAGCCAATTGTCCCATTACTTTTGGTCCCTTAAAAAGTGGGAGGCACATATACAAACTGTTGTAATTCCTACACCGTTCACCTGATTCAGATGTAAATACCCTCAAATTAAAGCTGAAAGTTAAAGCACATCTTGATTGTTTCATTTCAAATCCATTGTGGTGGTGTATAGAACCAAAAAGATTAGAATTGTGTCTATGTCCCAATATTTATGGACCTGACTGTATATGTATATATATATATATATATATATATATTTTACTATTTTACTATCTGCTATATACCTGCTATCTGCTATATACCACTTTCCAATTTAAAAAAAAATGTAAAAAAATCAAATTTCTTCAATCAATTTAGGCTAATACGGTATGTATTCTTCATATTTTTGTAAAAAAAAAATCCCAGTATGTGTATATTTGATTGGTTTGCGCAAAAGTTATAGTGGCTACAAACTGTAGTATTATTTTTTTTTTTTTTTACCAGTAATGGCAGCGATCAGCGACTTATAGCGGGACTGCTATATTGCGGCGGACAAATCGAATTGCTGACAATTTTGACACTTCGGGGATCAGTGACACAAATATAGTGATCAGTGCTAAAAAAATATGCACTGTTACTGTACTAATGACACTGGCAGGGAAGGGGTTAACATCAGGGGAGATCAAAGGGTTAACGGTGTTCCCTGGGAGTGATTACTAACTGTTGGGGAGGTGCTTTGACTGGGGGGATGTAAAGATCCATGTTCCCTCTTAGTAGGAATACAGGATCAGCACATTCCCCTTTCACAGAACGGCGGTCTGCCTTGTTTACCGCCGTTCTGCCTCTCCTGAACCACCGGTGGGTCCCGGTAGACATCACGTCTGCCGAACCCGCTGATTGGGTTCTGCATAGTCCAATCACAGTTGGAGCGCCCCAGACCCAGAAGTGTTGGATCACATACTAGGTATATGATCTGGCACAGAGCGGCCACGCTGCCGCAGTATATCTACGTGGGGAAGTCTCGCTAAGCGGTTAAAGATGCATTCTTTTTATAGGTATAAATATGAAATATAATCATTAAAAAAAAGGCTTTAAATACACTTTAAGTATGCTTCCAGTGAAGCCAGAACACCTCCTTGCTCATTATACTCCAGTCCCTAGGGCCTCATACACAAGGCTGTTTGTAATTTACACAGCAAGATCCTGAGTAAAAGGTGGCCCTTACTGCATTTCCACTCATACGGACATACACGTGTATGAGCTGAGATGTGTACAGTCATTCTGCCCTGCCAGGGCTGCCTACGCTTTGTTGAGGTTTACTTCTCCCCCTGAATGAGTCATTCACTAGGTAGTAGCAATGGTGCAGGTGCAGAATAACTTGGCCTTCAGTCATTCTGAGTGTCTGAAGGCCGAGATTATTGTGAGCCACTGCAGTGTGAATAATTATCAATATTCCCATCACACACATTCCTGGAATAGGCGTAATAAACGTTTGCTGCAGCAACAGCCAGCTGGAGACTGGTAAATTCACAGTTCAACATATTTGCCAGCACACCTTGAATCTTCAAATAACGTCCAAAGGCTTTTATTCTGAATGATCCCATCACAGCGGAAGAGTGCAACATTGCGGGGCCACTCAGGACCTTTCACCATGAATGCGCTAATCAATGTCCAGGACCAGGTGGGGACCGCGTTTCTGTGAGAATTAAAAATGTAGGCAGTTCCCCAACTTAGAGATAAGCCGTGTCACTGTGTGCAGTAATAAAAGTACAGATTTCCTCTGAAAAATACTGTCCCGACTCCCGTGTCACTACACACGTTAGCTTGAGGTCTGTTGCATTTAGGAGGAACACGGCTGAGCCGGTGCCCTCGCCACAAGTTCAGCGTTCTTGCCCTCGCCACCAGTTCAGCGTACTTTACTCGCAGTAACAGAATGGGGTCCTGCTGTGCACATAACACGTACCGTGGGCTGGGACAAAGGGGTGGGCAGGATGAGAAGGTACTCTGGGCGCATTGAAGCAAGGGGGCAAAGAATGGATGCAGGGTGGTGCACCCATTCTATGTCATGTATTAACAGTGGGGGAGGGAGGCGCAGTTCTGGATCCTTGCCTTGGGAGCTAGATGACCTTGTCCCAGTACTGCATGGACCTCATGCATGCACTTTCTTAACTCCTGCCTTCCCCTGCTATGTTGTCAGGTGAAGGGTCTCTGTAACATGGGTTCATTCCCAGTTGCCATGGGAAACCAACCACTGGGGAGGAAGCTAGAACACCGACCCCTTTTCTCCCAGAGGACCCTTCAAATGCCAGGTACCACGCTTCACGGCTGGCTTCAATCTAACTTCTGCTAGTTCTTAGTTACCCTTAGCAACTGCATTACTCCTTCAGCTTGACTTGCTGAGTAGACCTTTTGTGGTGGCTTTATTTCATACCACCTAGGTGCTTTACTGACCCTTATTCTTTTGATACGCCATGAAACATCATGCACCCTTTAAATAACTGGAGACCAGGCTCAGAATAGTTGATGCAACTTTATTAAAATGCTTTGGCAATATAGTCCAACATGAACAAATATGTAGCACCCTCTAGTGTACAGCCTCAAAATGTATTCTGGCTCAATGTAGCTGTGTGAATCTGGGAATTGGTCAGAGTTACTATAGGTTAGGCTGGAAGGCTCTACAGGTCAGGCCTCTGGTACCTCCCCCTGGTTCTAGAAGCTGACTGGGCCCATAGCATATAGTACTAATACATTCAGATCCATAATGTATAAGGTTATGAAGGCAGCAGTGTTTTAAGTCTGTGTCATACCTCACACCTTTTTAAGATGGGAACGAGGGACACCTATTAGGAAAAGTATGTGGGCATAAAGAAGAATTATAAAAAAAAAAATGATTAAAGTATTACTAAACCCACAACAGTAAAATCAGCCTGTATATGCAATAAAGCATGCTTGTTATGCTCACTGTAAAACCTAAGGGGTTAATCCTTTGCATTGTGTATAAAGGCTGTTTGATCCTGTCTTCTCTGATCTTCCTCTTCTTTCACTGTCTCCAAAAAACAACCTGACATTTACAGAGCAAGGGGATAGGATACACATGCGCAGTTTGGTGTGTATTACTACAGAGTTTTTTTTTTCTCGGGAGAGTGCATGTGATCAGCACAGGGCCAATCAGAACTGTCCAGACATATCCAGACAGAGGGTCAGGGGAGAAGCTTTACTAGGAACTGATACAAATCACACGACTGCTATATACTGCTGATGAGAAAAGGTATTTATCAGTTTATATTTACTAAAATAATTGCATTTCCATGTTCTGTGTACTGTGGGAGACCAGATATAGTAAATATAGGCTCCTGGGTTTAGTATCACTTTAAACCCACAAATGTTTTTTTACCACTACTATTCCTTTATACTGGCTCTTGAAATTTACAAATGCAGCAATTTAGAAATTGGATGAAAGGTTTAGCACTGGGAAACACTTTCTGAAAGATAAAAAGTGCATTTTTATACAACTATATAGATCAGATCAAAGTGAGGGACAAATGAGGAGAAAAAATGGACTGTGATCCAAATCAGCGAGTCCCTCGAAATCAGGGACAGTTGGGAGCTATGTCTGTGTGTATGAGCCCTAAAGGTGTACTTAACAGCTCTCATGTATCCATCTTTTAAAAACAGATTGTAAGTATCCGCTCCCTTATTTCTGCCCTAAAATATTAATTTTATAGATCAGCTCCCAAGCTTCCTCCACATCTCTGTTTCTTGAATATCTAAATATAATATAATACAAAACAATATAGCACATTTACATTCAATTTAAATGAATCTCAGAGAAAGTAGATATGTCAGGAATTAACATTTCCTCAGTAAAATCTGTAATTTGCAGCTCAGGACACACAGTAAGTCCTGCACTCCATGCCTACTCATTAGCGCAAATTGGATAATTACCCACGCAATACACAAGAAAAGCATGCTGCGTCTACAACAAACATATTTTCAACTCAAATTGGCAGCAGCCATTGGACTCAGACCTAAGGGAAATCTGCAAATAATTACAGTCAAATCTGACTTTAAGTAGAGCTCTGTTAAGTAAATGTATATTTACAAAGGTCACACGTGTCCCATTACAAATTCAGTGGCTAACGTGGCAATATGTGGACAATATAGTGGTAAAACACATGCTTCATTGTATAAACCACAACACAATTTTTCTTCTCAATTTTTAGATAGGGTAGTGAGGGGCTAAAACACCTGTCAGGCTACCTTTTTTGCTGTTTGTGTCCCATTGGTGGGATTTCTCTTCAGTCCCTATCCTGGAGACCCAACAGGATGTAACAGGAAATTTCTCCAAAGTGACAGGAATTGCCCTCTAATGGCTTGTTTCCACTGAGCGGTTCGGTATGGGACGCTATTTTTGCCGTTTCCATTGTGAATGATACCCTAATTCCAAACCGTACCGTACCACTTTTTTGGGACCCTTTCCTTGGGGTACCAAGCACATTTGTACCATACCAACAGGGTGGAGCTACACTCTGCAGAACTTTGATTGGTTGACAGAGAATCGTCTATCACAGCTTTCCTGCTACACCACGCCTATCATGAAAGGGTACTATTGGCAGTGGAAACGCAAGGTGTACCATTCCGAACCGTACCGTACTGAACTGACCCGTACCGTGCCACTCAGTGGAAACGAGGCATTAGATAATTGTCACTAGAACAAGTGTTTCTATTGGAAGATTTCTCTTCACCTCCTCTTGTAGTGACAATTTAAACATTTTGCATTTGCCATCACTTTCTGTTTCAGTGACAGCGGTCACTGGGGCAAATAACACTGAGACAAGTAGAGGTAATCTACTCAATAGAGAAATAGACTGTGATTAAAACCTAACAGATAGATCCAACCATACCCAAGGCACTTGTGTTTCCTTCCACTAAGACCCGCCTAATACACAGAGCTGACTCAGCCATGTTCACCAGCCAGAGCTACAGTCTGCAGCCCTCACAGAATTCCATGTCTACCCTCCATATATACGCATAGTGACAAGGACCTCTCCATTTGTTCTCACTCACCACACTCCTGGCCAGTCTTGACATGGACTTGTCCTCTTTAGCTGGGTCCCCTGACACTTCGGGCCTGAAGATTTTCTGTGGTTACAGGATACCAATTCTGCTTACCTACCCATCACCAGCCCCGACCTAGCCCAACCAGGTTTGCAATCAATTTAGGTCACCTGGACTCTTCTACTTCTAGTTTGTACCTATGAGTTGCCCAGCTTGAGCTTAATGGTGTGCTACCTCACTGCACAGCAAAAGGGATACTGAGAATCCACATCAGACACATGAAGCAGCCAAAGGCTCAGTTCTACTCAATTTTATTGGAACGGATTTCTTCAAAAGTCCATTAAAGTGAAACTAAAAGCAAAACCTTTTTTTTATTTTTACTTCCTGTTCCATTGCCAAACAGGAAGTGAGAGGAAATCCAAAGTGAGGGAATACTGGTGCATCACCAGGGTCACCAGAACTCATGTCCCCATTGGAAGATTTCTCCTCTATTAGCCCCGGTTCACATTTGTGCGGCTGCAGGGATCGCATGTAATTCGGAGCGCACTGCTCCTTCATTACATGCGATCTCCTGTGCGGATGCGAATTCAGCCATACACTTTGTATGGCTGAAATTCGCACTGCACCCGCACAAAAGACGCACAGGACCCTTTTTTTCAGCCGCATCAGGATCGGATCGCACAGTGGTTCACACTTGTGCCATCCGATCCTGTGCAAACTGCCAGATCGCACTGCGATATGCGATCAAACTGGGGGTGTCGTTAACATTTCATTGACACCCCCTGCGTATCGCATATGGCAGTGTGAACTGCCAGATGTGCGGATGCGATGCGGGAACAGGCTGCAAATTCGCAGTCTTCCCGCATCGCACAAGTGTGAACCGGCCCTTACTGTTCTGATGTCAACCTAAAATTTGTGATTTTCTTTTACTTTCACTTTTGATGATAACAGTAAACAGGATAAATAGAGAGAGAGAATCTCTCTAACCGGGGCACAGACATAATTAAAAACTGACAGGTGTTCTAATTCCCCTCCATACTATACAAATGTAAAAAGAAAAAAAAAAGTTTTGCCTTTAGTTACACTTTAACCACTTGCCCTCCAGAAGATTTAGCCACTTCAATGACCAGGCCATTTTTTGCGACACGGCACTGCGGTATTTTACCTGACAAATGTGCAGTCATGCAACACTGAACCCAAATAAAATTTGTCCATTTTTTTCCACAAATATAGCTTTCTTTTTGTGATATTTAATTATTTCTGCGTTTTTTTATTTTTATAAACAAAAAAGGCCTGCAATTTAAAAAAAAAAATTAAAAAAATTCCACTTTCTGCTATAATATATCCAATGATGTGACCAACCCCGATGACGTCATTTATGACTAAACTAGTAGGCGTGGTCTACGACGGTGACGGCATCACGCCCCCTGCTCTCCATTGGAGGATTCTCTTCATCTCTCCAGACGGAGCCCACAGGAACGCCACGGCAATGCCCCTGAGATGTCCTGAATGCCTGATGACTGCTTTTGAAATGTGAGTGTAATGCAGTGTATGTTTTAATAAAGTGTTATCTGTTAATGCACTCATTCATCAGAGCACTTTTTTCTTTTATACATGACTACTGCTCTTCATGGATTTATCTCTGTGAGCATCTAAGGATTGCCTTTACTTGATGATTGTTGGTGATGTTATCGTGGACTCCCATGCAGCTTTCCATGCTTGTATGATCTGATGCCTGTTTGACCACCTATCATTAAGTGGTCATATTGTTCTGGTAAGGAGATTCCTATCTCACCTGGGATGTGAAGTGTGTTGATTCCATCCTTTATTAAAGCGGAGTTCCACCCAAAAGTGGAACTTCCGCTTTAGGGAGTCCTGACCCCCCGACATGCCACATTTGGCATGTCATTTTTTGGGGGGGGGAGCGGGTACCTAGTTTTGACAGGTACCCGCTCCCACTTCCGCTCGGAGCGCCGCGGCGCCCTGAGCGGAAGTTCTCCTCTCCCCCTCCCTCCCTGCAATCTTCTGGGACACGTCAGAGGTCCCAGAAGATTGCCGGCCAATCACGGCGCGCAGCGCGACTCGCGCATGCGCAGTGGGTACCCGGCTGTGAAGCCGCAAACTGTAACAGCCGGGTGCCCACAGCAGTGATGCCGGCGCGGAGGGAGAGGATCGAGGCTTCCGGCGGCCGCATCGCTGGACCGTTGGACAGGTGAGTAAATGGCTGGAACTCCGCTTTAAGTCACCCCTTTCTCCTTGCATGATCTTATGGCTTATTTTTCTCTGGATCGCTGCTTTTTTGGGACTATCATTTATTCATGACACATTACCTTATTTATGATATAATTATCAATTCATTTATCAATTTCAATTTATGTGTTTCTAGCGCTGCACTATTTTTATTATTTATTGCTTTTGGAAGTTTGTATTTGTCCAAGTGTCAGCATCTTCCCTCAATAGCGCAGTGTTACATTTTTCCAAAGTTATATGGTTGGCAAGCGGTTAAAAAAAAAATGTATTGATTGAAGAACTTTAGCAGTAGAGAGAGCTAGGGCATGGGATGCTCCAAAGTGTTCAGCATATAGGAATTAGAGGACGATCTTCTCTTAGGGTAATAGTGGGTGTTGAACGGTCTAAGGCCTCACAGCTGGCTATGGGGAAAGTCTTTTTGCCGTCTAGTTACCATGCACTGATGCATAACTGCCGGTACTCAGTGCAGCTTCCAGAACACTACACGGTGAAAGAGATCATTTAGGGTCTTCCCTCACAAGTCCCCAGGACAGCTGCCACCTTCCAACTTCCCCTGGAGTCCAGTGAGTGAGATGGCCCCTCTCCAGACCAGGCAGTCAGCTCCAAGCAAAGTATATCCAGGCTCTCAGTCCTAACACAACTGAGGCCTCTAAAGGCCTGTACACACGATAAGAAAATTGGAAGTAAAATTTCATCTGACAAACAACCTGCCGATTTTCGGATTGTTAGTATAGTGCTTTCGACAGCCGATTCCAAATTTTCGAACAACAAAACTGAATGTGCAGGCTATAAAATTTTTAACGTATGTGAACATAATGTCCAATTTTTGCTTAATTAATACAGTTTTCGTAATAGTAAGAGCAAGACTATGCATGCTCAGAAACGAAAGGACACATACAAAACAATTCAACGCATGACATCACTGAAGTTCAGTTCTGTCGTACGAGAATTTTGGTATGTTGAGTAGCCTCTTCGCTTTCCATATGAGACTAGCATGCAACAAAAAACGGATGAAAATTTGTCTGATAATCTGATCATGTGTACAAGGCTTTAAGCAGCTGTACAGTGCATGGGATGCCTGGGAGCAGCAGCCCCTCTGGCTCTGGAATCCTCCTGGGGAAAAGGAAACCTGATAGATTTGAATCCGTCCAACTGGAAGGATCTCAGGACGTTAACTTTGTGAAGCAAACTTGTGTTAACTTAAGCAGCCCAAGAGCAGCCAAACAAAGACGATTTCATTAGTTGAGGCAAGGCCACCCACTGATGATGTCACACCATAAGTATTTTTATTATGCCTGGCTGACTTACTAGTAGTTCCCACCTGTGGCTAGGCCTCTCTGATGCTTTCACCCCTATTGGGCTTAATCATGGAGATTGAGGGGTAAAACATGTAAGAGGAGCAGGGAAAGGAACAGCCAGCCAGGTGGAATAAAATGCCTATGGTGTGACGCCATCAGTGTGAGGCCATGTCTGAATGTTTGTTGTGGAATACTGGGGTTTAAATTGGCACTTCAAACACAAGTTCATATTACAAAAAAAAAAAATATTTTTTTTCAGATAAGGCCTACTTCAGCTTGGAGGCCTTATTGTCACAGTCCACAGTCCAACACAGTTTCAGATGTGCACAGCTGCTCAATCCGAAACAGCTTGCACACATCTGTCATAACCCTCAACATTATTGGTGTGACCTGGCCAAACGTTGTTTTAGGAAAACCCATTCTAATAAACATTTGGAACAGTTCCCTGGCAATTGATCTGGATGAAGTATTTCGCAGAGGAGCAGTTTCATGTATTGGGTGGCAAAGCTGATGATCACTAGTATGTGTTGGTGGCCTTGAGCAGATTTCACCAGGGGGCCAACCAAATCCATCGTTATCTTCTTTTATCAGCCAGAGCACCAAGTGGCTGCGAAAGTGCAAAACTTCTTTACCTCAGCTTTCAACCCTGGGCAGTAAAAGCAGTTAATGATATGCTCCCCATTTTATTCAGTTTATGTGTGTCCCCCAAACATCATTATGGGCCAGATTAAGGACCTTCCATCTATATGGTGGGGGTATCAACAATTGCTTCCTGAACCTTGGCAATCCAATAGAGTGGGTAATTTCGGCCACAACATGAGGCCATATTTCATTTGCAAGTGGGGTCTTGAATGTGAGCCATGCTAAAAACCCTAGAGACACATGCAGATCGCGGTGGGCAGGACTAGGGGCCATCTCACACACACAAAAACACACAGCCTTTTTAAAAACTGCAGTACAGTACCTTCATTCGCACCAGGTACTGCACTGCCGGGTACTGCTCTGCTAGGGGAGGTGGAGAGCTCAGTACTCAGTAAGCCACTTACCCCTTCCACTGCTTTAACTGCACTGCTGTGCCGATAAACAGTTTGATGGGAGCTTGGTTGGATCTTAAATTCCTTTCTCAACCAGGATGCCATCCCTGACAACCTCAGTCAGCACCCCAGTTAGAAAGGCTAGTGTAGAGAAAAATCTTCTTTTGTCTTGTGGGGGGTGAGTAGTTCCTCAGTTACCATGTAGCTTTCAACTATTTCCACTAGCTGGCCTAAATTTTTCTTGTCTCTGGTGTCAGTTGAATAAATAGTGCCCCAATGTTGGTGTCAGTGGGAGAAATGGTGCCTCATCATTGGTGATAGTGGAAGGGTTAGTGCCTCATAACAGTGGGAGGAACAGTGCCCCAAGGGCCAGATGAAGGTAAACAAAGGGCTAAATCCAGCCTTCAGTTTTCTATTTTCTACACTGAAGAGTGGCAGGGTTCTACTTTAGGTACCTACACTACAACAAAAATTTTAGACAGGTGTGTAAAATTGCTGTAAATTAAGAATGCTTTCAGAAATAGAAGTGTTAGTAGTTTATTTTTATCAGTTAACAAAAAGAAAAGTAAATGAACAGAAGATAAATCCAAATCTAAGTAATATTTGGCGTGACCACTCTGCTTAAAAAACAGCATCAATTCTTCTAGGTACACCTGCACACGGTTTTTGAAGGAACTTGGCAAGTAGATTGTTCTAAACATCTTGGAGAACTAACCACAGATCTCCTGTGTATGTAGGTGTCCTCAGATACTTCCGTTTCCGGATCATGTAATCCCAGACAGACACTATGATGTTGAAATCAGGGCTCTGTTGGAGCCAAACCATCACTTCCAGGACTCCATGTACTTCTTTACATTGAATAAAGTTCTTAATGACATTGGCTTTATGTTTGGGGTTGTTGTCCTGCTTGATCCTAACCAAATCTCCAATTCCATTTACAAAAATGCAGCTCTAAGCATGCAAGGAACCCCCACCATGCTTCACTGTTGCCTGCAGACATTTATTATTGTGCCGCTCTTCAGACCTTCAGCAATCTGCCTCCTGCTACAGCAAAATTTCGGACATTTTGACGTCCAGTCCAGAGCAGCTGCTGCCATTTCTCTGCACTTCAGTTCCTTTGTTTTCATGCATAGTTGAGTCGCTTAGCTTTGTTTCCATGTCAGAGGCATGGCTTTTTGGCCGCAATTCTTCTTTTTCATTTATAGTTTTTATTTTGCACTTCAGCAAAGCACATAGTACAATACAACAGAAAGTAGTGTACCAAACATGGCGGATCATTAACAGTCATGAGGTACAGAAACGTAAGAGAAATGAAAAACGTCAATACACATTGGGAGCCGTGTCAGCATGTACATCTCTGAAACCATTAGAGATCTGATTACATGGGAAACATTAGTGCAAAACAAGCCCACAGAACATATAAGTCGTGACAACACAAATGCAGAAGCGGGGGTCCGACCTATGCATGCTTAAGCTTAAGAGTGTTTTTTTTTTTTAAACCTAAATTATAACATATTTAGGGATCAGGGAAAAATGGAATATAGAGAAAAAAAGAGGGGGTGGGCAAATAGAAGGTATAGGGACTGGTACTCACCTAGAAAGCCAAAAGGCACAGAGTAGTTAATCATTACTGGGCCGGAGCCTGTAAGACCTAAAAGGACAGGTACGACGCATAGTCTCATGAACACTGAAAGTCGTGCCAATAATACCAAATTTTATGGAATTGTTCCTCCTTACATTTCATAGCTGCTGTTAGACGTTCCATATCATTAATCTTGTTTACCACGGCTATCCATTGACCAATCGACAGAGGGTCAGTGTGTTTCCATTTTTGTGGGATGCACTCCTTGGCCACATTAAGCTAGTGGATCAGGAGGGATCTCTTGTACCTACGTCTTGAGATTGGCTGCAATTCTTCCATGAAGACCACTTCTGGCCAGACTTCCCCAGACAGTAGATAAGTGGACCTGGGTCCCACTGGTGTCTGCCAGTTCTGTACTGGTGGTACTGCTGGGCATCCGTCTGTGTTTGGTTGCTGTGCTTAGTCTCGCCATGGTGTATGACCTGTGACATGAAACAGCCTTCCACAACCTCACCTTCGTAGCTGAGTTTGGTTGTTCCTCACCCAGTTTTAAGCCTCCTACACAGCTATCGCTATTTCAGTTAATAACCGTGTTTCAACCTACCTATGAAATTGATGATCATTAGCACTTGCTTGGTATAATTGGTTAATAAAACACTTGACTCTAATTCTACAAAATCCTGACTTTGTGTAAGTGTAGAAGTGTAAGAATTGGTGCTGGTTTGAAGTCAAAGGGTAATTACACCAAATATTGCTTCGATTTAGATTTTCTTGTGTTTGCTCACCTTGCATTTTGGAAATTGATAAACATCAACAATTAATAAATATATATATTTGAAAGCATTCTTACTTTACAACATTTCATCACACCTGCCTAAAATGTTTGCACAGTACTGTATTATTACTTTGTTGGTGATATAAACACTTTTGTTTGGTTGTCCAGGATCACCAGTCTTCAATCCTGGATGAGATGCCATGGAGTGACGGCAAACTCAACTACTGTAAGTAAGAACTGCTTTGAAGGGCTTTAGAATGGGTGGCTGGGGGAGGAAGGTGTATAGGGGGTGCTTTAGATCTTGTCCTTAAGTGTCCCTTAATGCAGGTTAATTTATTCACCCCACCCTGACCGAGAGAGGTTTCATTCCCCAGGTTCATCTTAAATTCCTCTATTTTCCCTCTACCAAAATCTGTGTCACATTCCACTTAGTTTTGTCATTCTTTTCACATTGAACTTCCTACAACTCTTCAATCTAAGAACAATTTCAGGAAATGCATCCTCACCATCGCCACTTCACACATGAAAGGGAATATTAAATGAAACCACTGCAACTTGTCAGATATCAAAGTGTTACGTTAATTTCAAGTCAATTACAGCCTTTCAATCTCTTCTCCAGGAATTAATCAGTTGTCTCCATGACTGAAATATGTTTTTTTTTCTTTCCTTTCTCTGTTATTTTGCATATAATTAAAAGATTTATTTTCTGTTACAAAAAAACGATTATGTCTCAAACAATGGAGATTTACTGCTAAATGTCACTTTTAAAGGAAAACTCCAGACAGTATACAAGTTCACTGATATGTTTTCAGAGTTAACAGCTGTGTGCCTGAGTCTGCTCTATTGTTCCTGAAGACATTATATGGAAAAAAGAAATAATTTACCGATGTGTAGCAGCAAATGAGGCTTATTTCCCACAACGTTCTGCTTCTGTGTGTACTGGAAACCAGCTCAAACACACCAATCATGTAACACTCAGTAAAAGCATGTATTACCCCAATGGGCAGTAAAGCATGACACTTTCACTGCTGCACTGTGGTGCCATTTAATGTGAATTAGCACCCCAATGCACCTATACAACATACATGTCATGTTTGCTGCCCTTTGAGAGAATGCAGACTGTACCTATGTCAGAACCTAGATCACCTGCTGGTGGCAATGTGGTTTCCAGAGCTGGAGGGCACAGTTCCAATGGCCACCAGCGGTGTCTCCCAGCAGCCAGCAGATCCCAGTAATTAGGCTCCACCTGATGCAGGAAAAGTATACTGTATAACCCCTCCCTTGATTTGCATCTTTGCTTCAGACTCGGTTCACACTGGTGCAACATGGGATGCAACTTGTGAAAGCACATCAAATTAAATGTTTCCCTATTAGAGCCGTCTCAACTGACCTGACACAAGTCGCTCCAACTTTAGAAAAGATTCCTGCACTACTTTGGTCCGACTTTGATATGACTTCAATGCCATAGAGTGTAAGAAGTCACATTATGTTGGATCAAAGTCGACTGAAGTTGCAGGGCAAAGTCAGATCGGAAGTCGCGCAACTTTCATGCTGGAGCAGTGTGAACCTGAGCTCAGTGTTTTGTCAGATACCTACCCGCTTGCTGATTTTTGATCCTGATTCCTGTCATGATACCGCTCATAAATTCCCATTGTTCTTGATCGCAGTCCTAGTTCCCCTCCTTGACTGTTCCTTGCACCTTTGGTTTTACTCTGTTATTCCATGCTTCCTTTTTATTTGTATATACAGTATCTCACAAAAGTGAGTACACCCCTCAATTTTTTTGTTAATATTTTATTATATCTTTTCATGTGACAACACTGAAGAAATGACACTTTGCTACAATTTTAAAGTAGTGAGTGTACAGCTTGTATAACAGTGTACATTTTCTGTCCCCTCAAAATAACTCAACACACAGCCATTAATGTCTAAACCGCTGGCAACAAAAATGAGTACACTCCTAAGTAAAAAATTAAAAAATTAGGCCCAAAGTGTCAATGTTGTTGTGGCCACTATTATTTTCCAGCACTGCCTTAATCCTCTGGGGCATGGAGTTCACTAGAGCTTCAAAGGTTGCCACTGGAGTCCTCTTCCACTCCTCCATGACGTAATCATGGAGCTGGTGGATGTTAGAGACCTTGCGCTCCTCCACCTTCAGTTTGACGATGCCCCACAGATGCTCAATAGGGTTTAGGTCTGGAGACATGCTTGGCCAGTCCATCACCTTTACTCTCATCTTCTTTAGAAAGGCAGTGGTCATCTTGGGGTCGTTATCATGTTGGAATACTGCCCTGCGGCCCAGTCTCCGAAGGGAGGGGATCATCCTCTGCTTCAGTATGTCACAGTACATATTGACCTTCATGGTTCCCCCAATGAACTGTAGCTCCCCAGTGCTGGCAGCACTCATTCAGCCCCAGACCACGACACTCCCACCACCATGCTTGACTGTAGGCAAGACACACTTGTCTTTGTACTCCTCTCCTGGTTGCCGCCACACCCTCGCTTGCCACCATCTGAATCTAATAAGTTTATCTTGGTCTCATCAGACCACTGGACATGGTTCCAGTAATCCATGTCCTTAGTTTGCTTGTCTTCAGCAAACTGTTTGTGGGCTTTCTTATGCATCATCTTTAGAAGAGGCTTCCTTCTGGGATGACAGCCATGCAAACCAATTTGATGCAGTGTGCGGCATATGGTCTGAGCACTGATAGGCTGACACCCCACCTCTTCAACCTCTGCAGCAATGCTGGCAGCACTCATACGTCTATTTCCCAAAGACAATCTTTGGATATGATGCTGAGCACATGCACTTAACTTCTTTGGTCGACCATTGTGATGCCTGTTATGAGTGGAACCTGTCCTGTTAAATCGCTGTATGGTCTTGGCCACCGTGCTTCAGCTCAGTTTCAGGGTCTTGGCAATCTTCTTTAGTCTAGGCCATCTTTATGTAGAGCAACAATTGTTTTTTTCAGATTCTTTAGAGGTGCCATGTTGAACTTCCAGTGACCAGTATGAGAGAGTGAGAGTGATAACACAAAGTTGAACACACCTGCTCCCCATTCCCACCTGGGACCCTGTAACACTAACAAGTCACATCAAATCGGGGAGGGAAAATGGCTTATTGGGCCCAATTTGGACATTTTCACTTAGGGGTGTACTCACTTTTGTTGGCAGCGGCTTAGACATTAATGGCTGTGTGTTGAGTTATTTTGAGGGGACAGCAAATTTACACTGTTATACAAGCTGTACACTCACTACTGCTACATTACTTTGTAGCAAAGTGTAATTTCTTCAGTGTTGTCACATGAAAAGATATAATAAAATATTTACAAAAATGTGAGGGGTGTACTCACTTTTGTGAGATACTGTATTGTATAATAGTTAGGTTTGCTAGTTTGATTTTCTGTCACTTACTGGTCACTTATATTTTCATGTTTGCCTTATATACCATTTGCTGCTGTTGGATGAGGTTTTATTTCACTATTATTAAATCTTACTTAAATCACACCCCGTCTGATTCCTGATTCCTTGAGTGTTGCTCACTAATCTGCTCATCCCTGCTCCCACTGGATACCTGCACTTGGTATTCATACAACCTATTTTTTTCATGTGGTGCAGTCCATTTATTTTTAAAAGACTGTCTAACGCAGTTCACCACAATGCTCAGAAACGTGTGTTGTAGTAATCTGTAGTATAAATGAGACCTAAAGGAGATATTTTTATTTTTTTTTTTGTTAAAGTGAACCTGCAAACTATACAAATTATTGTATTCAAATATATTTGAACAAGCCCTCATTGGCCTTTTTAGCTATAGGCATTTTGGAAAAATCCATCTTCATCGTTCACAAGAGAGGCATTGAAACATTTATTTATTATTATTGCTTTCTATTGCACCAGAATCTTGGCAGCCTGACAGCATCTAATGTAAACAAATAGCAGGTGTTGCTAAACTATTACAAAAGGACTCACACCAGACTATAGAGCATGGGTGTCCAACCTTTGGGCTTCTCTGGGCCACATTGAGTGTAGAGAAATTTTCTCGGGCCGCATATAAAATATAACTATAGTTAAGGTATATAAGTAATAAAACGCCACCGCGCCCTTCCCGCGCTGCCGTGCCCCCCCCCCCCAGCACTAATTTAACACAACTAGAGGAGGATCCCTTCTGAGGCAGCCTCTGCCTTCAGTTAGTTGGAAGCCGCTGTGGCCGTGCCTTCCTTCCTCTCCAGCAAAAAAAAAATTGTCAGGGGGTAGTGGGCCGCATTGCCCCCAGGCCGCAGGTTGGACATGCCTGCTATAGAGTGTTTATTTTGATCTTTGAGATCTCTGAGAATGAATTACCAAACCTAGTACAAGCACCTAGGTGTGCAGAGCTGGGGCAAGGGGTGGGAGGAAAGGGCACATGCCCTGGGTGCAGAGGCGCTATGTGGAGGGGGACACTGAGAGCAGATGAGCGAATAACTCTCCAGCTGCCTGAATGATAGGAGTGAGGCAGCCGTCATTCCTAACAGCGCACAGTGCAGGCTGCAATGGCTGCTGGAGGGAGAATTGTGCTCCTCCCTTGTTCCAGCTGCGGGACTGGATCTCCTCTGCCTACTTCCTCTGGCAGTTTCAGGCTCTGGTGTAGGCTGCTTCTTGTGTGGGCGGGAGGGGGATGCGGCCAGCTTTGAACATCCCGACCGCCAGCCTGAACCGTCTGCTCGTCTGCCCATCTTCTTGAATCACCCATCTGTCTGGCAACCTGCCCGCTTGCACTCCTAGAAGAGGGAGATGTATGCTGTCTAGGAGTGAGTGTGCGCTGAAGTAAGCTCAGCTGGCTGTACTTGATGTCATTGCTCCTGCTCCCTGTCCATTGCCAGAACACTAGGGGAATGGGATTGGAGCAAGCTGGAATTGAGGAAGGGGTTAACATTGCCTGGTCCATCAATGCCGGTGGGGGGGGGTCAGTGGCAGTGAAAGTCAACACCTCCTATCGGTCCTCATGGCAGTAAAATGTTAACCCACCACCGCCCTTCTGCATTTTTGGCAATGTCAGTGAAAGTTAATCCCCTCCATTGGTGGTCATGGTAGGGGTTCAATTTCAATGCTACTGATACCAATGCTGGGGGTTATTATTGCATTCACTGACACCAATGCTGGGGGTTATTATTGCGTCCACTGACACCAATGCTGGGGGTTATTAATGCATCCACTGGCACCAATGCTGGGGGTTATTAATGCTACCTGTGTTGGGGGTGTTTAATGCATCCACTGACAGCAATGCTGGTGGTAATTCTTGTGTCCGGGAAGAGGGGGCGCAATTTGGCATCTTCACCCTGGTTAATAATTGACTTTGGGTATGTGGGGATAGCTTTGTATTTTACTGCTTGTGCACAGGTGCATTTTAGGTAAATTGCATTATGTACTTTTGTTTTACAGCAGCCCTGAAGTGTTGTTGTGCGGTGGAACTGAGGGTCTGCTAGGCAATGACTGTGTGTTAATATACATTCATATCTGTAAAATAAACAGAATAGTAATGGCTAAACTCATTACCAAGTAATACTCCACTCGTGCAATAGCCCACGGTAAGGCTGACCATACGTTGTTCAATTTTCTTTCCTTCAACCATAGGTTTTTTTTTTTTAAAGTGATTTCAGCAAAATAAAGTATGGAGACATGGTGGATGTGTAAGTTTATTTGAATAATAAATAGCATTTTTGGTTTGTGGTGGTGAGATGCAGTGTAGTTCTGCTTTACATTTATAGACAAAGGACCCACAAGTCCTTTCCTTTTAGGCTCGATTAACACCTATGCATGTTGTTTTTGAGTGTTTCTGTAGTTCTTTTTAGCTGTGCTTTCCACATTTTTTTACTGCGATTTTGCCGTGATTTTTCTGCGATTTGCGTTTAACGTTTTTTATGCAGAGGCACAAAAATGCATTGATGTGAAAGTTCCATAGGAACCCATGTTAAAAAAATTTCCTGCATTTCTGCTAAAAGCATTAAAAATCACATTGGTGTGAATGGAGTCTTATAGATGCTTTTGAAAATATGAAGTTCTAAATGCAATAATATAGGGGTTGATAAAAGGCACAGTGGCTTAGTGGTTAGCAGTTTGGACTTGTCATTGGTTCCAATACCAACTACAACACTCCCTGCATGGAGTTTGCTCTTTCTCCCTGTGCATGGGTTTCCTCCATTCTCCTGCCACACTCTAAACACACTCTAGTTAGTTGATTGGCTCCTGTTGAAATTAGTACAATATGTGTGTATATGCATGTGAGAAAGTGAGAAAGGGATTCGATTGTAAGCTCCTTGAGGACAGAGACCGATGTGTATATACAATATGGAAGGTGTTGTGTAAACTGTTAGCACTATATAAATACCTATAGTACATAAAATAGTGTAGAATAACACTTTTGGTAGCTGAATAGTACATTTTGTTACTAAACAGTACTACAAAATACAACCCAATTCCAAAAAAGTTGGGACACTGTACAAATTGTGAGTAAAAAAGGAATGGACTAATTTACAAATCTCATAAACTTATATTTCATTCACAATATAATATAGATAACATATCAACTGTTGAAAGTGAGACATTTTGAAATGTCATGCCAAATATTGGCTCATTTTGGATTTCATGAGAGCTACACATTCCAAAAAAGTTGGGACAGGTAGCAATAAGAGGCCGGAAAAGTTAAATGTACATATAAGGCACAGCTGGAGGACCAATTTGCAACTTATTAGGTCAATTGGCAACATGATTGGGTATAAAAAGAGCCTCTCAGAGTGGTGGTGTCTCTCAGAAGACAAGATGGGCAGAGGATCACCAATTCCCCCAATGCTGCGGTGAAAAATAGTGGAGCAATACCAGAAAGGAGTTTCTCAGAGAAAAATTGCAAAGAGTTTGAAGTTATCATAATCTACAGTGCATAATATCATCCAAAGATTCAGAGAATCTGGAACAATCTCTGTGCGTAAGAGTCAAGGCCGGAAAACCATGCTGGATGCCCGTGATCTTCGGGCCCTTAGACGGCACTGCATCACATACAGGAATGCTACTGTAATGGAAATCACAACATGGGCTCAGGAATACTTCCAGAAAACATTGTCGGTGAACACAATCCACCGTGCCATTCGCCGTTGCCATCTAAAACTCGATAGGCCAAAAAAGAAGCCATATCTAAACATGATCCAGAAGCGCAGGCGTTTTCTCTGGGCCAAGGCTCATTTAAAATGGACTGTGGCAAAGAATGAAACTGTTCTGTGGTCAGACGAATCAAGTTGTTATCAGCTCTCAGTTCAGAAGCCTGCATCTCTGATGGTATGGGGTTGCATGAGTGCGTGTGGCATGGGCAGCTTACACATCTGGAAAGGCACCATCAATGCTGAAAGGTATATCCAAGTTCTAGAACAACATATGCTCCCATCCAGACGTCGTCTCTTTCAGGGAAGACCTTGCATTTTCCAACATGACAATGCCAGACCACATACTGCATCAATTACAACATCATGACTGCGTAGAAGAAGGATCCGGGTAATGAAATGGCCAGCCTGCAGTCCAGATCTTTCACCCATAGAAAACATTTGGCGCATCATAAAGAGAAAGATGCCACAAAGAAGACCTAAGACAGTTAAGCAACTAGAAGCCTGTATTAGACAAGAAAGGAACAACATTCCTATTCCTAAACTTGAGCAACTTGTCTCCTCAGTCCCCGGACGTTTGCAGACTGTTATACAAAGAAGAGGGGAGGCCACACAGTGGTAAACATGGCCTTGTCCCAACATTTTTGAGATGTGTTGATGCCATGAAATTTAAAACCAACTTATTTTTCCCTTAAAATTATACATTTTCTCAGTTTAAACATTTGATATGTCATCTATGTTGTATTCTGAATAAAATATTGAAATTTGAAGCTTCCACATCATTGCATTCCGTTTTTATTCACAATTTGTAGTGTCCCAAATTTTTTGGAATCTGGCTTGTAGACAGTCCTTCCTAAAGAGGGACAATTGGGAGCTGTGATTAAATCAAAATCAAGAATAGAGCTTAGGTGCCTGCTACACGATCATATTAAAGATATATTTTATAAGGTTTAAATCAAAAAGACTTGCAGTGGGTTCAAGGGTTATACTAGTCATAGATAGGTTGGGGCTGGAGGGAAGAAACTGCTTGTTCTTGCTTTGTAACCTAAAGCTTTTCCAAACTCATGGACCAAAATATAATATATTGCAGCTTACTTGTCTTTAGACATGGTGGCTGCCTTTGTTTTCTTTTTGCAGGCTTTTGTCTTCCATTAACCACTAGACCGCCAGAAGATTTTACCCCCTTCGTGACCAGCCCATTTTTTGCTATTTAGCACTGTGGTACTTTAACCACTTGCCGAATGACGGCCACAGCAAGTTTGGCTTATTCTGGGAGGGCATACAATAACGTTCTCCCAGAATCATGCTCTCTGTGCTCGCCATGCTTGCTGGGTTAAACGGACTGTGGTAAAGGGCCAATGACAGCGGCCTTTAACCACGTGATCGCTCCGTCCAATGACAGAGCGATTAGTTGTCAACAAACCAGCACATGTCCAGTTCAGTTCTCTCCTCTCCTCACATGCTGTGCACAGCGATTGGTACAGCATGTGAGGAGTGGAGAGAGACTGCAGTACTGCTCACCCATGCCTCATCTGTGCCTCATTCATGCCCGTCCATGCCTCAATCATGCCTCAAGCCTATATGTGCCTCATGCATGCCAATCTGTGCCTCAATCATGCCCATTTGTGCGTTATCTGTGCCTCAGTCATGCCTCATTCATGCCAATCTGCGCCTCAATCATGCCCATCTGTGCCTCGGTTATGCCCATCTGTGCCTCATCCATGCCTCAATTATGCCTTATTCATGCCAATCTGTGCCTCATCCGTGCCTCAATTATGCCTTATTCATGCCAATCTGTGCCTCAAGCATGCTCATCTGTGCCTCAGTCATGCCTCATTCATGCCAATCTGTGCCTCAATCATGCCCATCCATGCCTATCTGTGCCTCAATCATGCCTCATCCATGCCAATCTGTGCCTCAGTCATGACCATCCGTGCCTAAATCATGCCCACCCGTGCCTCACCCGTGCCCCGATCATACTTCATTCTTGCCAATCTGTGCCTCATCTGTGCCTCATTCATGCCCATCTCTGCTTCATTCATGCCCATTCGTGCCACATCCATGCTTCATTCGTGCCCACCTATGCCACATCAGTGCTCATTCGTGCCACATCTGTGCTCATCCGTGCCACATCCATGAACCATCAGTGCTCATCCATGCCACATCACTGCCACATCAGTGCCTCACAAAAGTTAATAGGAGATTTGTTATTTTATGTCCCTAGAGCACCTAACAGCGCTCCCTGAATGTCAGACCTCTGTATGTGGCCAGGCTGTGTAAAAGTCTCACACATGTGGTATCTCCATATTCAGGAGGAGTAGCAGAATGTATTTTGGGGTGTAATATTTGCTATGTACATGCTATGTGTTAGAAATATCTTAATTGGACAATTTTGTGTAAAAAAATGTGTTTTTTCATTTTCTTTCCACATTTTCCAAAAACTTGACACGTTCATAAGACTAGATTATGTGTTGGGGTGTTTGCTTTCCAAAATGGGGTCATTTTTGTGGGTGTTTCTATTGTCCTGGTGCTACAGGGCCTTCAAAGGTCGTCAGGAAATTATATGTGTAATTTATGCACCTAGAACGCCTGAAGGTGCTCCTTGGATGTTGGGCCTCTGTATGTGGCCAGGATGTGTAAAAGTCTCACATGTGGTATCCCCACACTCAGGAGGAGTAGCAGAATGTATTTTGGGGTGTAGTTGCAAGTATGTCTATACCATGTGTGAGAAATAACTTGGTAATATGACCATTTTGTGAAAATAAAATAATCTTCATTATGCAAAGAATTGTGGGAAAAAATGATAACTTAAAAAAACTCACTATGCCTCTTACTAAATACATTGGAATGTCTACTTTCTAAAAAGGGGTCTTTGGGGGGGGGGGGGTTGTACTTTCTGGCTTCTTATGCTTTGAACACATGAGCAGAAAACGGACCTTGTCGGATGGCGCATCGTGTGAAAGGACCCGTCTCAAGAAATGAGATAGGCAAGCAGTACATCAGTACATTAGGTGTGATCAATTTTCAATGATTGGCACCATAGCTTGTAGACTCTGTAACCTTTACAAAGACCAAATAATATATACTTATTTGGGTTATTTTTACCAAAGATATGCAGCAATATAGCTTTTGGCCAAAATTTGGAAATGAATGAATGAATGAAGAAAAATTACTAAATTTGCTAAATTTTATAACTGAAACGAAAAAAAGGCTTTTTTGAAAAAAAAAAAGGAAAAAAATTTCATATGGGTTTAGCGTAATAGTCATTCAAAAGGTGAGAGCACTGAAAGCTGAAAATTGGTCTGGTTATGATCGGGGTATAAGTGCCCAGTGAGTAAGTGGTTAGCTGGTAATTACACAGTTATGTAACCCTGTACCCAAACAAAATTTATAAAAGAAGCTCCCCTGCAGCAGCTGCTCACTAACGTAGGGAAGCTCGAGCTGCAGGATCACATGGCCAGACCAGAGCAGATTAAAATAGATAAGTACACAGATCTTTTTATACAGGTTTTATGCAGATTTCTGTCAGGATCAACATATATATATATATATATATATATATATATATATATATATATATATTTATATATACCCTATATTGTCAAAAGTATTGGGACACCTGGCTTTACACACTCATAGTGAGGTTGAAAAAAGACATCAGTCCTCCCAGTTCAACCTATGATGTGTGTGTATGTTTGATGTTAACCGTACATTGTATACCTCTTTATGTTGTGGTCTTTAAGGTGCCCGTCTAATAGTATTTGAAACTATCGATGCTCCCTGCTGATACCACTGCTTGTGGAAGAGAATTCACATGAACTTTAATGGCATCCCACTCTTAGTCCATAGAGTTCAGTATTGAGTTGGCCCACCCTTTGCAGCTTCAACTCTTCTGGGAAGGCTGTCTACAAGGTTTAGGAGTGTGTCTATGGGAATGTTTGACTATTCTACCAGAAGCGCATTTGTGAGGTCAGGCACTGATGTTGAATGAGAAGGTCTGGCTCGTAGTCTCCGCCCTAATTCATCTCAAAAGTGTTTTATCAGGTTGAGGTCAGAACGTTGAGGCAAGCCAGTCAAGTTCCTCCACCCCAAACTCACTCATCCATGTCTTTATGGACCTTGCTTTGTGCACTGGTGTTGGGTTGTTTTTCAGGGGCTGAGCTTGGCCCCTTAGTTCCAGTGAAGGGAACTCTTAAGGCCTCCGCATACCAAGACATTTTGGACAATTTCATGCTCCGAACCTTGTGGGAACAGTTTGGGGATGGCCCCTTCCTGTTCCAACTGCACCAGTGCACAAAGTAAGGTCCATAAAGACATGGATGAGAGAGTTTCTAGAAGAATGGTCAAACATTCCCATAGACACACTCCTAAACCTTGTGGACAGCCTTCCCAGAAGAGTTGAAGCTGTTATAGCTGCAAAGGGTGGGCCAACTCAATATTGAACCCTTCGGACCAAGACTGGGATGCCATTAAATTTCATGTTTGTGTAAAGGTGTCCCAATACTTATGGTAATATAGTGTGTGTATATACAATATATATATATATATATATATATATATATATATATATATATATATATATATATATATGTATATATTTTTTTTTATGATAACTGTTTCCCCATTCCGCAAAGGCTGTGAATTCCAGGAGCTGTGATGTCGTCCATAGGCTCCCATAGCCCAGCTGTTGTCGGGGGTCCCTTCTCTCTGCTGCAGCAGCTGATGCAGGGGAAGGGAAGCTGCAGGATCACACGATCTAAATTAACAATAGGTAAATACACAAATTTTTATTTTTTTTTTTTAAATTCTTTATTTAGAGGTATGCCATGAAAAATTAAGAACAACAACACTACAAACAAGCGCTGATAGTAAAAGAAATGCAGTCTACGTAGTACAGGGAACAACCTTGTGTAAAACATACTATCAGGAAGCAGCAACAGATAATGTAACCTGGGTTCGTATGTTGTCTTTTCGACCAATTTTATGCATTCATATGTAGTATTGCCGTAACCAAAAGTTTGTGTGGAGGGTGGTCCAGGGCCACCCACCCGAGTGGAGAGGGAAATTTTTCTTTTATACAGGTAGGGCAGGGGGAGGAGAGGGACATTTTTTTGTGGAAGATATATTTAGGTTTTTATCCACTTTATGACATATTTATTAGACAAAAAGGAAACAAATGAAAGAAGTTAATTGTTAGGATTTACATACATTTGAATAACACTTTATGGTAATGACATGGGTCAATAAATAGAATTGACAAAAATAAATATATAAAAGAGCCAGCAGTAGATTTCCATTTAAATGGCCATGCTGATAAGGATAAATGAACTATGTGCTATTGTCATATATTCCAATTGATATAATTTTTATTAATTGGATAATAGGCTTTAACTTCATTTTATCTAACTGACAGCTTCCTTTTGTGTATATCTGTTATTTTTTTCCTTTGAAAATGTTACATCTGAGTCTGGTAAAAGACACATTATAAACTTTAAAGAAAAAATAGGAAAAAAAAAAAGAACTTTTGAACAACTGAATAGCACATTTGTGTCATTCTGCATATAAAGTGTCATAGCATTTTCTTTTCTTTTTTTTTTTCTTTTCCTTTCTGCAGTGGGACTGCTATTCCCTAAAATACATTAAGGGTGAAATTCTTTAACAGTCTCTTGTGAATGGAGACGCAGCCAGGCTTTTCTTCAACAGCTGTCATACAGTTCTTATTTTCCTCCTCTTTTCTAGACATATTGCAATTAACATCCCACACACTTTTTTTTTTTTTTTTTTGTCTGAAATTCTCTACAGTGCCACCGTCATGCAGCCTAGTGCGGGAATAATAGACAGAATTAATGTGGAGCTTTTAACTCCCGGGAAGTGGATGGAAAAGCCTGAAGGGTTGAGCTGTGCGAGAATTGGCAAAAGCAAAGTGCTGGGGCTGGGAGGTTGTGAAGCGTAGTCCCCAGGAGATCCCGCGTACTGGACTACTTAAAAACAGCAGTAGAGTCACTTAAGATGGATGGCGACCCACATGGCTCTGTCTGCAATGCCGTAACCCGCTGTGCGCCCAAGTTGCCGGCATTAAATTGGGTTGGGCGGCGGTAGGGTTTATTATGTGCAGAAGGACAAGCTGAATTTCAGAAGAATGAAAAAATCTGGGGCTTATTTAAAAGACCAGCGCTGCCAAAATTGAGATTTTGGTTTTTGGTAGAAGCTGGTCCGGTGTCTTCTTTAACCGCCTACTGACCGCCCCACGTAAATGTTCTGTGGGGCGGCGGCGGCAGGCGAAATCACGTACCTGTATGTCTTCGGGATCTCCGGGTTTGCCGTGCTCACCAACCGGTTCCCGCTATGATTGGACACAGCGGGAGCCAATCAGCGGGTCCGGCAGACCCAATGTACGCTGGGACCCGCCAATCGTGCCTGACAGAGGCAGTACGATGGTCTACCTATATCACGGGGGCCCTGTACAACCTCCCTGACATGCCCCCCCCGAATATATCAAGACAATATTTTCATTAAAATTATTAGCGGACACAAACATAACAGAGAATCTGTGTGAATTAGCCCTTTTTAATTGTTTTTTACATTTAAAAAATAAAAATTATAATTTTTTTTAAAAATGTTTACAATTATTTTATTTTACAATTTTCTTAAATTGTTTATTACAATGTGTAATTATTATTATTTTTTTTTAGGATTTATTTTTTTACTGGACAGTGCTCCATGGCAGATCTTCATTCCCTGACAGGAAAGACAGAAATTCTATGTTTCTGCTAAGCAGGAAAATGGATCTCTGTCTTCACACTGTACAAGCACCTCCCCCACACAGTTAGAAAGCACTCCCTGATCGCCCCTGATGTTAACTCCTTCCCTGTCCGTGTCAATAATTCAGTTACAGTGCATATTTTTAGTACTGATCACTGTATTGTTCCCCAAAGAGTGTTTCTGATGTGACCGCCGCAATGTCACAGATCTGCTGTAAGCCTCTGATCGCTGCTATTACTAGTAGAAAAATAAAAAATTAAAAATTCCATAAATCTTTCCCCTAGTTTGTAGACACGATAATTCTTGCGCAAACCAATCAATATACGCTTATTGGGATTTTTTTTTTTTTTTTTATTACCAAAAACGTAGCAGAATACAGATTGGTCTAAACTAATGAAGAAATTCGATTTTTTACATTTTTTTATTGGATGTGTTTTATAGCAGAAAGTAAAAAATATTGTTTTGTTTTGTTTTTTAAATTGTCGGTTGTGTTTGGTATATAGCGCAAAAAATAAAACCCACAGAGGTGATCAAATACCACTGAAAGAAAGCTCTATTTGTGGGAAAAAAGGACATCAATTTTATTTGGGTACAGCATCGCACAACCACGCAATTTTTAAATGGCCTGGTCATTAAGGGGGGGGGGGGGGGGCTAATTCTTCTGGAGCTGAAGTGGTTAAAGGGAAACTCTAGGCAGATATAAAATAGAAGCCTTTAGGGGGCCCATCCACACATTATATTCCTTATTTAATGCTTTTTGAGTCTCAAGGGGTGATAAAGAGAAATACGAACCTTATTCCTGGCAGCCACCAATGTTTCTTACTCCCCCTTCAGCCCTGTAATGTGAGAGGGCCATCCACAACTCAGCCCCCAACTACATCCCTAACCTGGTCCCAAAATACCAACCTAATCATTCTCATCATTCCTCCCAAGACCTCCTGCTCTCTAGCTTCCTCGGTACCTCCTCCAATGCTCACCTCCAGGACTTTAACAGAGCCTCTCCCATCCTATGGAACTCCCTACCCCAATCTGTCTGATTATCTCTTACTCTGTTTGCTTTTAGATGATCCCTGAAAACCCTCCTTCAGAGAAGCCTATCCTGCCTTCACCTAACAACTGTACTTTTACTTTCTCCATCAGCTCATCCCCCACAATTATTACTTTTTTCTATCACTTCACCCTCCCTTATAGATTTTAAGCTCTAAGGAGCAGGGCCCTCTGATTTCTCCTGTATTGAATTGTATTGTAACTGTACTGTCTGCCCTCATTTGGTAATGCTATTGGTGCTATATAAATCCTGAATAAAAATAATAATGTCATCATTTAGGTCTCATGCACAAAGGAGTGCCTAGGCACACTCACATTCCTGGCAAAATTTGTATTTCTAAGGCCTGCTTCACACAGGCTTCAGCTCGTAAAAGAGCAGTGTGAACAGCAAGCTTTGACAAAGCATTTTAAGAGCTTTCAGCAAGCTTTTAAAGTACCATTCAGCTCCAGTTTGTAAATGTTGAACACAGATCCTAATGGGAGTGTTGATTGCCACTTTAAAGCGGAGTTCCACCTAAAAAAAAAAAAAAAAACATAAAAATACCCCCGGGAAAGTCAGGGCTAGTGCATTCCACAATGGATAGCCTCTGAACTGTCCCGGGTTGCACTTACCTTTTAGGAGAAATACTTACCTTGAAAATGTCTTGTCCAGCGCTGCCATCTCAGGTGTGGGAAGCTGAAGCCAGCGCGTCCTCTTCTGCGTCCTCTTCCGTCCTCTTCGGTCCCACGATGCACTGCATCGGCCCCGCCGTCACTTCCGGGCTGCAGCGTCATCCCTGCACAGCTTCTGGGCATGCCCAGAAGCTGTTTAGCAAGGTATGACGGCGCCTGCACCGGAACTGACATCGGGGCCGGTGCAGGCGCATTGATTCCTGGGAGCGATGACGTTCAGCTCCCAGGAATCATTGCAAGCCAGGAAGTGACGACTCGCCATGGCCGCCGAGGGGAGGAAGAGGAAGTAAGGTGAGTATATTTTCTTCTAAACAAGGTAAGTAAAAAAAAAAAAAGTTGCGATTATCCATTTGTTTTTCAGGTGACCCCGGGTATGAAGATGGAGGGAACTTGCATTTTAGGGTGGAACTCTGCTTTAACCATTTCCAGACCAGGCCTTTTCTGGCACTTTTTGTTTGCATGTAATAATCAATGCAAAATTAGTTAGAACTCCCAAACAATATATATATATATTTTTTTTCTTTTTTGAAGCAGATGCCCTAGAGAATAAGTTAGGTTTTGCAATTTTTTACATCATTGCGTATTTGCGCAGCAGTTTTTCAAATGCAATTTCTGGGGTAAAAATACACGTTTTCTAATTTTAGTGCAAAAAAACACAATACATAGCCCAATTTTTTGGGCAATATAAAAGACGATGTAACTCCGAATAAATAGATACCAAACATGTCATGCTTAAAAATTGTGCACGCCTATGCAACGGCGACATTTTTCTATCCATAGGTGACACTTTAAAAGCCTTTACAGGTAACTACTTTAGATTTAGAGAGGAGATGTGGTTCTAGAATTACTGCCCATGATCTGACGTTCACGGTGATACTTCAAGGTAAGATAAAAAGCCTTCTGTGTGTAGCAGCCCCCCCCCATACTTACCTGAGTCCCATATCTGTCCAGCAATGTCCACGAGTCCCTCAGCTGTCCGGGACTCTCCCTCCTGATTGGCGGGGCACAGCTGGCAATTAACCACTTGCCGACCGCCGCACGACTATTTACTGCAGCAGTCAGCCGCTCCTGGGCAAACCGACGTAGTAATACATCGCTCGCCCAGGAGCCTGTAGGGGGTGAGCACGCGCCGCCGGAGGCGCGCTCCCGCTCGTTCACGGACATCCCTGCGCGTGTGACCGGCGGCTCCGATGTCCGCCGGACACTCATGATCTCCCGCAGAAGAGGGAGAAGGACGGACGGCTGATGTAAACACAGCCGTCTGTCATTCTCCCTGATGTAAGTACGGAGGCTATGCGATCCTGCTATGTAGGATCGTATGTCTCTGTGGTAACATCAAAAGCCACGCCCCCCCCCACAGTTAGAATCAGTTAGTAACCCCTAGGGATACATTTACCCACTGATCACCAATAAAGTTAACCCCTTCCCTGCCAGTGTCATTATTACAGTAACAGTGCATATGTATAGCACTGATTACTGTAGTAATGTTACTGGTAGTCCCAAAAGTGTCAAAAATGTCAGTCAGGGGTCCGATCTGTCTGCCGCAATGTCGCAGTCCTGCAAATAAAAAAACGCAGATCGCCGCCATTACTAGTTAAAAAAAAAACAATAAAAATTACATAAATCTTTCCCGTAGTTAGTAAACGCAATAACTTTTGCGCAAACCAATCAAAATACGCTTATTGCGATTTTTTTTTACCAAAAATATGTAGCAGAAAACAAATTGGCCTAAAATGTTAAAAAATTTTGATTTTTAAATTTTTTTTGAGAATGTCATATAAAAAAAATGTGAAAAATATTGTTATTTTTTTCAAAATTGTCGCTATTTTTGTTTGTTGCGCAAAAAATAAAAATCGCACAGGTGATTAAATACCACCAAAAGAAAGCTCTGTTTGTGGGAAAAAAAGGACCTCAATTTAATTTGGGTACAGCGTCGCACGACTGCGCAATTGTCCGTTAAAATACTGCAGTGCCGAATCGCAAAATAGGGCCTGGTCTTTGAGCAGCCAAATCCTCCGGGGCTTAAGTTGTTAAGGTCAGTTAGCCAATCAGGAGAGAGAGGACACACAGGGCTGCAGCTCAGCTCGGGTGCCTCCATAGCAAGCTGCTTGCTGTGGGGGCACTCGACAGGAGAGCGGGGACAGGAGAGCCACGAAGGACCCTAGAAAAAGAGGAATCCAGGCTGCTCTATGCAAAACCAACTGCACAGAGAAGGTAAGTATAACATGTTTGTTATTTTTAAAAAAATTACAATTACTTTCATATGTGAGACAATCACTGTTTGTGTGTGTGCGGGGCTGACACACGTATTCGCCTTTGCGCAGGAGCACAGGAGGTTGGGGGCACTTTAATTTTTTTGTTTTTTATTTAGTTTATTATTTCTATTTTTACACTGTGGCTTTGGAAAAATATGTTTTTATTACTTTTATTGCTGTCAAAAGGAATGTGAACATATAAGACCCCAAATCTCTCGCCAAGATGGGTGTTTTTGAATGCTTTAGAATTTTAAAAACGAGCGTCGATGGTTTCCGAGTAAACTGGAAGTGATTGTGTTTTACACAATATAAAGCTAATAATCAGGTCTGACCAATTGATTGAAAACAATTAAAAAGCTGATTTGATCTCAGCATTTATTTGGTATAGGCTCTGGTAACTTATACTACCCATAGAATTAGGAAGAGTGTCTCCCACTCCATCCAGATTGAGAAACCATCATTTGTCAAATGGTATGTTCAGAAAGCTCTAGATGGCTATTCTACTATCCAAACAGGTTAAAAAAAGCCTTACCCAGTTGCGTTTGTTTCATCGCAGATGACGAGGCAGAGCCAGATATCTTGTCCTGTGGCTCCCTCTTGCTGACCATTCCTCTTCCCATAGACTTATAAAGTGCTCCATTGCTGTACTGTTGGTGCCTAAAGGTAGTTGGACGGAGTTAGCACCTCCATATGCCCTTCTTAATTATGTGAGCTACCCATGCATAGCATATTGGCACATTATGGCAGACATAACCCCTAGTGTGCCCTCTTCTAGCAAAGCCCTTATTCCCCCATTGCTTTGTCATCTAGTGCCAGTATTTTTCTAGCACCTTCTTTCTTCAGTCACTGGTTGGCCACTAATAAAGCAACTCCTGCACATTGTCCTGGCTCTTTCTTGTGACTTCTTACAGTTGGGGATTGTACGCTGCACCACACATGGGTTTCAGTCAGAGTGTAGATTTGGCCCAGGCTCACTGCCCACAGGTGAAGGAAACTCATATGGTGACTAGTTGATGCAGCAACGTATATTAACGTAGTAATGTCTAGAGCAGGGATCCTCAAACTACGGCCCTCCAGCTGTTGCAGAACTACACATCCTATGAGGCATTGTAAAACTCTGACATTCACAGATGTGACTAAGCATGATGGGAATTGTAGTTCCTGAACAGCTGGAGGGCCATAGTTTGAAGACCCTTGGTCCAGAGCATCAATGCTCAACCTGTGGCCCTTCAGCGGTACTCAACCTGTGGCCCTCCAGCCAGTCCCATCATACCTCTGCCTTTGGGAGTCATGCTTGCAACTGTCAGCCTTGTAATGCCTCATGGGACTTGTAGTTTCGTAGCAGCTGGAGGGCCACAGGTTGAGCCCCCATGGTCCCGCAGGGATATGCAAACTGTGGCCCTCCAGCTGTTGCAGAACTGCAAATCCCATGAGGCATAACAAGACTCTGACAGCCACAAGGATTACACCAAGAGGAAGAGGCATGGTGGGACTTGTAGATTTGCAACAGCTGGAGGGACACAGTTTACATATCACTGGTCTAGAGGGAACAGCAAACTCTGCAGAGGTGGCCATACCAGACCAGGACACTTACAATGGACCAAGCTGAGAGTACATTACACACTGGAGACACCTGATAGCATCTGGCATGGCAGACGGCTAAAAGGCAGACCAAAAACCAGGCCCAACACAGGAGTCTACTGAAGGTGCACAGTGACAATCCCTGTTCTGTCCTTCCACACAAAACTGGCCCTATGCTACCCTGACTGTCTGTAGCTAGCGCAAGATCTGTTCCTAACCTGTCCGCATGCTGAATGCACACCAACCTGAAGGGGACAGTGCTTTCAATAAGCACTGCCCACTTCAAAGATGGCCACCAGGTTAACCAGGGCATAAGTGTCCAAGCGGACAGATGCTCCCCTGAAGAGACCTGTGGAGGCCTCAGAGGGATCTGATTCCCCCTTGTCCTATGCCCTCTTTGAATGTCGGCCACCGGAGAGCACCACCCTTGCAGGGAGGCTGCACTGCACCTCCCTAAAAGGGTAAAGATGAAAAAAAATGTTAGCAGCAGGGAAAGAATGCAATTTGCAGAACAAACATAGAAACTCTCTTCCGAAAAATGTAGTCACTAGCAATTTTTTTAAATTTACCTTTTCTTCCACTTTAAGCTGTGTCAGAAAAAAAAAACCTCTTCAGAATTAACAATACAGAGACATAACAAGCCCACTTAAGGCTGCTATTGACTTTACAAAAAAAAAAACCCAGAACCAAGAAAATTTGTCCTAAGACATTAGCGGTAATGTTTGCAGACACAAGATGAAACAGATGCTTAATAGCAAAATAACACGGCTGTTCTCGGCTTTTAATACATAATGTGCTATCAGCTTGGGTGATTGTAAGCATTCCTGCCTCGCGCCTATACCCAACGCTCCGTCTTTTATCCCCCACCATCAACATAAGTGTATGGGAAATGTGACATCTCCAATGTGTATCTTTTTTTTTTTTTTTTTTTAGAGTGAAGGAACGACAGCTAGGATGAGCTTCGCTTTGTCTGCCGGAAAACCTTTGATGATGTCCTCAAAGTTTTCTGGTGCTGCGTGCTAACCACCAGAGATACAGGAAGCTCCATTCTTCGTCTTTCACATTATATTAAGTGATCTGTGCAGAATCTTCCGTTACCTTGTCAATCTCTCCGGAGCGTCTCTGCTCGCTGGCTGCCATTATACCTAAGCGGTAAAGGTCCCCGACTTTCTCCCTTTCTAAAGTTTGAATGACAAACGCGTGGGTTTCAACGTGACAAGGATGTTGGAAGACTATAAATTAATGTATGCAGGGAACATCAAATGGTCAGGGAAACGGGAGATTTGGCTGCGTATCAAGGTAAATGCCATTGGAGGAAAACAAATATCACCCATAATAGCCATTTTTGAATGCCAAATGAGGTGTTCCAAGAGTTGTTGAAGGTCTGTTTTAAGATATTTGAAAAAATTAAAAACAAACAAAGGCACCGATTTCCGCTGGTTGGCTATGTAGTGTTGCTTGATGATGGGTTGTCTACTACATACCGAGACAAATTGGGCACCTGCAATGGATTTTAATCGAAATTCTGATTTAGCAAGAAGCCCTGCAACCTTTGGGGGGAAAGCAGATGCAGTGAGATGTGAAAAAGCAATAGTGCCCAGGTGCAGCCCCTATACATCTGCTTCCTTGCCGGCAGGATAGGCAGAGCCTTAAGGCTGGGTTCACACATGCCCAGCTGCGGTTTGCAGTCCGGAGTCCGGTGTGTTCCTGTGAACCGGTTCAGATACGATTCGGGCCCGAATTTTCCCAGAATTCGCACCTGAAACCACACTGCGGCCGCCCTGGACATGTGTGAACCGGCTTCATTGAAAGCCGGGCACGTTCACATGTTATGCAAATTGGATGCAGTTAAAAACGCATTCAATTCACATATATGTGAAACCAGCTTAAAGCAGTGTTTTTTTACTTTTTCATCCTGGGGCACACCAGTCTGACGGCTTGTTCTCACAAGGATGTGAGCACTTTTTTGCATGTTCCCATATTAGGCTGCTCTATGCTTGTGAAACACGCATAAAGGTGCTGGTATGATTTTTAAATTGAGCCGCAACAAAATGCATGGTACTGCGGTAAATTGGTGTAATTGGTTGGAATTGGTACTGCAATTGGTGGCTGGGAGCGGTTGCCATTAAGAATTATTGGCACCCACTCACTCAACTGCAAAAGGCAAAGCATTTTTGTATGGAAAAATTAGTTATTTCACCTGTGTTACCGCACTGCACCTGGTGTGAAAAAGCACTAAAATGTAGTTTACAAGGCAGTGTTAACCCCCCCCAAAAAAAAAAACCCTTCAAATCACCCTCTTAAATCCCACCTCCAAAATCTCCCCCCAGCACAAATTCCCCCCAATCCTAAATCCCCCCTTAGCACAAATCTCCCCTCCTGGCACAAATCCTCTTCCTAAAGCCCCCATCTTTGCCCTTGCCACAGCTAAAGCTTCTAATGCTTACCATAGATGACAATGAAAAGATAAGGGGCAGTTTTTAAAAGTACATAAACCACTTGTCTTCCAGGGTACATTTATAAATGGTATGTTGGACAAGCAGTTAATGCAAGCTCTTGGCTTCTGCTGCAGCCAGCAAAGGACTTTCCAATATACAGTAAGTGATTCGGATCACTTTTATGGGACTCTGAAAGTGCGTCCCCAACCAGTGGCACCTGAAGTGGTTCCTGGGCTTCCCTATTGTTCCAGAGAGCCCAGGACTGAAGAAAACTTCTTCCTGTGACTGATGACCGTTGGAGGTGGCATGTATTCTGCCAACTATGGGGTAACAGCGTTTACAGTGTAGGGTATACTTTGCATGTAAACATACATCGCTCAACACGTGACATATCATAGCAAGCCTTAAAATGACAGAAAAAATTCTAGGGCCATAATTTAAAGCTTCTTATTTGATAACTTGTAAAGGATTTTAATGTGTCGTCTTTGGAGAGTTTTGGGTACCTTTCGTTTTTTTTTTACAATTTTACAACTATGCACAATTTTAAAGCCTAAAGGGTTGTAACCCTTAAAAAAAAAAAAAAAAATTAATGATTCCGTTCTTTTAAAGCATGTTAAACTGCACATAGTGCTTGTGCAGTGTCATTTTTCCTTTTCTAAGCTGTTAAAAAACCTGGTTGATCCTGCTTGTTCCCGTGTCTTCTGTGTGTCCTGACCACGGTAATCATGGCTGCTGATCCCTGATTACCGTGGTCAGGTTACGTGCCTCCGTCAGCCTGCTGCTCTCCTCTTTTCCTTCCTTCCTCCTTCTCTCCATGTCAGCTTCTGTGTGTGAGCCACCCTTCCCCTTCTATTGCTGTTCTGAGCGGCTGTGGCAGTAAAGTAACTGCTCACAATCACTGCCAGCTCCTCTGCTAGGACAAAATGTACTACACAGTGTATGTGCTTTTTTAAATTCTTCTTCTAAATACCTTATTTCACCTCACTGATCTGCAGTCACATGACCGCTCGGCAGATGTCAGAGAGGGAACTCAGTTCCTCCCTCTGTACTGCATAGATTGGAGGAGGAGAGCGACGGGCGGTCACGTGACTGCTGATCGGTGAGGTGAAATAAGGTATTTAGAAGAAGATTTTTTAAAAAGCACAAACACTATGTAGTACAATTTGTCCTAGCAGAGAAGCTGGTAGTGACTGTGAGCACTGCCTTTACAACCACTTTAACTTATTTGCCATCTATTTACTTGGTGAAACCCAATGTTTTGTATTTTACCAAGAAATTTGGTTTAATATTGTATTTGTGTGAACTAAAATTCACAATTTGTTGTGCATTTTTTCCTGAAATTTGTTTAAGTATAAGCTGCGCAAATATTGTAAAAACATAAAAAAAAAAAAAAATGCAACTGTCTACCCCCATTTTATTCTCCAGGGTCTCGGATTTTAATAAAGATGTACTTTTTTGGGGGCTTAAAGTAATTTCAAAACCAAGAAAAGTAGACTTAAACGTGTGCAAAACAAATTAAAAAATTGGCCGTGGTAGGCGAGCGGGTAAAGTGTAACTCCAATTTTGTTAAGAAAAAGCTATTCACTCTGGCTTATTGAAATGGAATTATACAAAAAATGCCCCTGAAGACTTCTGGGATGTATGACATCATTTGCCTAGGCCAGAAACCAGTAAACAACTAAAAAAATACTATAACAAGTAAATAAAATAACCCTTCTATCCTTCCTATCATTTGAATGGGCTCAAATCCAACCAGAACACAGTAAGGCTGGGTTCACATATATGCAAATTGGATGTGGGTTTCCCCTTAATGGAGCCGGTTCACACATGTTCAGGGCGGCCGCAGTCCAGATTGCAGAAGGTCCGGTTCGGGTGCAAATTCAGGCAAAAATTCAGACCTGAATCGCACCCGAACCGGTGAGCCGACACGCACCTGACCCCAGGCATGAACCCGCAGCCACACATATGTGAACCCAGCCTAAAAGTAGAGCATGCACTGCTTTTTAAAAAGTGCAGATTGCAAAGGCAGTGCATTCTGAAGGCGGTGCGGGAAGCACACACAGAACGTGGCTTTCCCACACCTTTTTCTGGTGTGAACCGTCCATTAGTTGTGGATGTGGATGGGGCAAATATAGATTTTCTTGGCAAAAGTCAAGGGCTAGCTCGCCCCCTCCTACGGGTTCTCACTCATAATGGGCAGCCTTAGTGTCCATTTAACAGCTGGGAACAGGTGGTGAGCCAGCTTTGCTGAGGAAGTCAGAATCTGGTTATTTGAGTGCCCCAGATTTTAGGAGAGCTTGTACAGTTAATAAAAGGTATATGCCAGAACCTCAGGCCACCTGCATCCCATTCAGATTGTCATTTATAGATCTGTTTATAAAAGAAAGGGTTACATAGTGGTGAGCGGGGGCCATACTTGATTTGTGCCCCCAATATTTATTGAGCCCTGAGAGCTTAGCACTGTATATTTTGAGCATAAGCAAATGGGATTTTCTTTGATAGAACCCATGTTCCTGAGGTTTACAAAATGATACAACCCCTGTAGACAAAGTCCTCTAAATTCGGGCTCACTGAATTTCGTACAAGATTTGTCAAACCCTTTGAGAGTTGAACATGAGAAGATTTGGCAATCCCTAGTGCCCTTTTTCCTGCATCATTTTCTCTTCCCTCTAAACAACCCCTGAACTGAACTGATTTCCCAGCATGCCGCAGACGCCTGCTGCACAGAAGGTGACAGACTCACCGGCCGGGTGAAATCATAATGACGCAAGTATTCTTTTTATCACTCCATACTGTTAATCTTTGCTATCTTGCCTGACCTTGATGAAGCCAGTAATGATAACTCTTTTCCCACCATTATCATGAATTATTTAGGGTGGAGGGCAAATCATTATTTTAAGATACATTATTTAGAGATGACCTACAACCGTAGAAAGCCCCTGAATGCCTTGTATTGTAATAACGACATTAATCAAAGATTAAATCGTAAAAGAAGGTTGATTAAGAGCTTGTGTCATATTTCGAAGATTACATTTTCTACAGCTCGTTCATCTTGTGAGTGGAATTTTATTCATGAGAAATCAACTTGTTAGGACGTTTCGGGGAAAAAATTGGACCAACTGAGTGTATATGTCTATATACTGTATACATTCTTTGCCAAGTGACAGTGTCTATTGGTAGTCAACCATCCCAGCCAGGTATACTCAACCCCAAAAGCTCTCCCTTGCTGCCTCCCTGCTTTGACTTTTGGATTTAGAGAAGTATATGACCTCCCCATGGGACAGTGTGCAGGTCTAACCAGCCAGTCACCGGGCTTGAACACGGTTATATTTGGGAAGGGCTGTGAAGTCATCCATCCAGGTAAGTTTTAACATCATCTGTCACCGGGTGACAGCTTACTCAGGGTGGACAGCATTAATGGCTGAGAGGAGGGGGTGGACTACAGGGAGACACAGTCATTTTGCCCTGAACGGGGGGGTGTGAGGTTGGCTCTTTAAAGTCCAATGCCACTGCAAGAGTAAAAACCCAACTGCACTGCAAGTGTTAACTGCTTGTTAAAGCCGGCCATAGATGGTTCGAATCTCGGCCGGTTCAGCAGGGAATGGCGGAGATCGAACCATGTATGGGCATGCTGATTGTACCCAAGTTGCTGTCGGATTTTTCTTGAAGCTGGCAATAATCACTGTGTGTTCTCCTGCTCGGTATGGCCCCCCCGTCCCTCTGCCGGGAGGACACTGTGGTGTTGGAAGAATCAAGCAATCTTCTTTCCTGCAACCCATGGTACAAACATGATTTTCTGTTTCAATCATTTTTATTGAGATTAATGTGAAGGACAGTTTCAGGGTACGTAGATTATCAAACAGAATGAAGATGTTTGCAACATAGTAAAATAACAAAGCTCTTTCAAATGCCAACAGCAGAAATGGTTCAATATTACATCTAAATTCCAGAGTTGGGCTTTAAGCAATTACGATAAGTTTTGTTTTTGGATAAAGAGGTTGCAGAGAAAAAAAAGCTACTCTAAAATCTAAAGGTGTAGATAGTGGGGGTAGTAGTGCGCTTTAACCACTTAAGCCCCGGAGGATTTGGCTGCTAAAAGACCAGGGGGTTTTTTGCGATTTTTTACTGCGTGATTTTAACGGACAATTGCGCGGTCGTGCGATGCTGTACCTAAACAAATTTAACGACCTTTTTTTGCCACAAACAGAGCTTTCTTTTGGTGGTATTTGATCACCTGTGCGATTTTTTGATCATGCGCTATAAACAAAAAAAGAGCGTCAATTTTGCAAAAATAACAATATTTTTCACATTTTTTTATATGAAATTCCCCAAAAAAAATGTAAAAATCAAAATTTTTTAACATTTTCGGCCAATTTGTTTTATGCTACATATGCTTAGTAAAAAAAATCGCAAAAAGCGTATTTTGATTGGTTTGCGCAAAAGTTATCGCGTTTACTAACAAAGGGAAAGATTTTTGTCATTTTTGGTGTTTTTTTTAACGCGTAATGGCGGCGATCTGCGATTTTTTTTCAGTACTGCGACATTGTGGCGGACAGATCGGACCCTTGACTGACATTTTTGACACTTTTGGGGTTACCAGTGACATTACTGCAGTAATCAGTGCTATACATATGCACTGTTACTGCAAAAATTACACTGGCAGGGAAGGGGTTAACTGTATTGGACAGGGAGGGGTTAAGTGTGTCCTAGGGGTGTGATTCTAACTGTATAGGGACATGGCTATTGGTGTAAAAACAAAGATCAACGGTCCTACATAATAGAACCGTCTGATCTTCATTTTTACACCAGGGAGAATGACGGGCGGCTTGTTTACATAAGCCGCTCCGCCTTTCTCCCTTCACCGGAGCGATCGTAGTGTGACCAGCGGACATCGGGTCCGCCGGTCACACGCACTGACTTGTCAGTGAACGAGCCTCAGGAAGTCATGTGACCCCGTGACGTAACGCGTAGGAGGAGCCCCAAACCCGGAAGTGACGTATCGGACGGAACTCGATCTTCACAGCGTTCGTGTGTTTCTCTGTACATGCTTGATTCAAGAAAACCAACTGTAAGTGCAATACTTGTTGTGTGGAAATAAAAACACATAATACTGCACCATGATAGTCCTATCTTTTTGAGTTGAAAGAAAGGGGGATAGAGTGAGGAGATCGTGCCTAAAGGTAACTATCGGATAAGACCCCAGGAGATCCCCATACACCAGGAATCTGCACTGGATATCAGGAGACGGATCGGATATCGTTAAAAGAAAGGAGCAGCAGCCAGCATCCCAGAGACCCTGGAGATATATCACAGGCACAATATCCTCGATATAAAGGTGAGAGTTTAGTACACCTAGAAGTGGCACAAGGTGGAGGAAATAAAGTCACTATATCTGCACCCAGCACTTTTTATGAGCACTATTATATGTGTGTCACAATAATTTATTCATTTTTAAGGAATATTATTTATCCATCAATTTACGTATTTATATATTATATCAGTAGTTTGAAGCACATAGCACTTTTTTTCATCAGGAATATTCTATATACACCTATTAAGGAGACACCACAGATATAATTTTCAGAATCTCTGAACCACGTTCATCACAAACACCTGATATTTATTTGATGTTTATACACATTTTTCATATTCACCCTTTACCTTAAAGCGCACTACTACCCCCACTATATATTTTGTTTAACTGGTGAGTATCAGTACCAGTGGTGCAGCATTTAGGTACCTATTTCACCCCTGACAGCGCAGGAACCACACACACCCTTTGTTCTAAAGGTGTAGAGTTTAGAAGAGATGATATAGAGGTTGTAGTTTCATCACTGGAAGCTGTAGGCACACAACCCGTGGTGCCCACACTTACACTCCTCCATCCATTGGTAATTTTGACGACATATTTCTATTTAGTTTGAGTCATAGTCTTTTTACTAAAATGGCATTTTAGTTTTAGTCATATTTTAGTATGAAGTTTTTTTGTGTTTGTCGTATTTTAGTTGATTAAAATCTAATGGATTTAGTTAAATTTTAATGCATTATTTAAGCATTTTTCTAGAATTTCAAAATTCATTATATACTCCTTTAGAAAAAATCTAATCACATGTTATAATATTAAGGTTTAAACATGCACTACAGACACAGATTTAACTGTTGTGGTATATTTTGTTGTTTATGGCGCAAAGAATAAAAAAAAAACGCAGTGGTGATCAAATACCACCAAAAGAAAGCTCTATTGGTGGGGAAAAAATTGTCAGTTAAAGTAACACAGTACCGTATAGCAAAAAATGGCCTAGTCATTAAGGGTGGGTAAACCTTCCCAAGGTCAAGTGGTTAATGTGCTATTATTTTAGGCTGGGGATGGAATTGTGTTGCCAATATAGAAAAGGCCAGCAGAGGGTGCCGAAGAGATAGTGTGAATGAGTGTAATGTGTATAACAGCATAGGAAAGGATTGATAGGAGCAGGGCCGGACTGGCCTACCAGGATACCTGGACATTTCCTGGTATGCTGGCAAGTCCTCCTACCTAGGGCTGCTTGAAGGGCAGTGGCACCCATAGAAAAATGGCTGCGGCCGGCCCGAAGCGTCAACTGCTCATGTGCTGCCGCCGCACAGGAAAGCCCGTACATGTTCGGCCATTCTCGGGCAAATGGGGCATGCGCAGAGACATGATGGTGCTGGATGGCGCCATTTTTAAATGTAAGGCGCCTCCCAAATCCGTAAGTAAGACCCCTCCGCAGCCCCTGCATTTCCTGTACCATGCCCGCAGCCTCTGCATCTCCTGTACCATGTCCACAGCCCCTGCATCTCCTGTTCCATGCCCGCAGCCTCTGCATCTCCTGTACCATGTCCGCAGCCTCTGCATCTCCTGTACAATGCCCACAGCCACTGACATCTCCTGTACCATGCTCACAGCCTCTGACATCCTCTGTACCATGCCTGCAGCCTCTGCATCTCCTGTACCATGTCCACAGCCTCTGACATCTCATGTACCATCCCCGCAGCCTCTGACATCTCCTGAATCATGCCTGCAGCCTCTACATGTCCTGTACCATGTCCTGAGCCTCTGCATCTCCTGTACAATGCCCACAGCCTCTGCATCTCCTGTACCATGCCCGCAGCCCCTGTATCTCCTTTAGCATGTATGCAGCCTTTGCATCTCCTGTACCATGCCCACAGCCTCTGCATCTTCTGTACTATGCCAGCAGCCTCTGCTTCTCCTGTACCATGTTCGCAGCCTCTGACATTTTCTGTACCATACCAGCAGCCTCTGCATTTCCTGTACCGTGCCCGCACCCTCTGTATCTCCTGTACCATGCCACTGACATCTCCTGTGCATTGCCTGCAGTCTCTGCATCGCCTATACTTTGCCCACACAGCCCATGACATCTCCTGTACCGCGTCCACAGCCCCTGCATCTCCTGCACCATGCTTGCACCCTCTGCATCTCCTGTACCATTCCCGTAGCCCCTGCATCTCCTGTACAATGCCCACAGCCTCTAACATGTCCTCCTGTACCATGTCTGCAGCCCTTGCATCTCCTGTACCATGCCTGCAGCCTTTGCATCTCCTGTACTATGCCTGCAGCCTCTGACATCTCCTGTGCCATGTCTGCAGCCTCTGCAGCTCCTGTACTATGTCCGCAGCCTCTAACATCTCCTGTACCATGCCTGCAGCCCCTGCATCTCCTGTACCATGACCGCAGCCTCTGCATCTCCTGTACCATGCCTGCAGCCTCTGCATCTCCTCTACCATGCCCGCAGCATCTGACATCACCTGTACCATGCCCCCAGCCTCTGACATCTCCTGTACCATGTCCGCACTCTTACCACTTTTAACCAGAATTTGCTCCAGAAATAATGATGTTGTGCTGTTGGACTGGTATAATAATGCTATGAGGATGGTATGAAATTATTTCCAGGGCTAAGTTTTATTCCCAGTCTGGCTCTGGATAGGAGCCTGTATCTCTCAGCCAATACAGCTTGCCGATAGAGTCAGGGGGCTGGGGCTTCATTGTTTTGACTGCATGTCAAATGATGTCCTTCAGAACAAGTCGCTCATGCCTGCCCCCAGGGGCACGCAGCGTGGTGATCGGTGGTGCGGTGTGTCATTCGGACGTAGGCTCTTTACCACAGCTCTAATCACAGCTGATCCCAGTGAAAATAGGAAGTTCTGGTTATCGGCATTCCTCTACTCGCTCTAACAGCTCTTGACAGACGGGTCTGCACTGATAATTAGTGCATTTATTATCAGTGCAGCCCCATCAGGGATGACTGCCAGTGCCCACCAGTGATCCCCACCTGTGCTCACCTGTGTCCACCGGTGATGCCAACCTGTGCCTACCAGTGATGCCAATCAGTGTCTATCATTGATGACAATCAGTGCCTATCAATGCTGCCTTTCAGTGCCTCCTCATCAGTGCTGCCTATCAGTGCCCATAAGTGCAGCTTATGAGTTTCTATAAAGGCTGCCTATCAGTGCCCATCAGTGCTGCCTATCAGTGCCCATCAGTGCTGCCTATCAGTACCCATAAAGGCTGCCCATCACTGCCGCCTACCAGTGCCCATCAGTGCTGCATTTAAGTGCCTCCTCATCAGTGCCCATCATTGAAGGAGAAAAATTACTTATTTACAAACTTTTGCAACAGGAACTAAGAACCCCCCCCCCAAATTGTTGGTCTTTTTTCACTTTAGCAAAAAATAAAAACTCAGTGGTGAATAAATACCACAAAAAAAGCTCTATTTGTATCCAAAATATGCAAAAAATTTAGTTTGGCTGCAGCATTGCATGACCGCGCACAGTGGCGGCTGGTGCTCCATGGGCCGGGGGAGGCAGCAAACGGACCACACCATACCCACCCTGGACCACACCAGCCCGCACACCATACCCCCCCCCCCGGTCGCCAGCTCACTCACCATGAACATGTGGAGGCAGGAGGCAGGCAGCAGCAGCGGTGGCTTCTCCTCAGTCTCCTGCGTCTCCTCCCTTCTCCTCCTCCTTAACCAATGGCATGGCTTCTCCTATCGGCCAATTGGGACCTGCTTCCTGATTGGCCAGGAGCAGGATCCGTGTGACAATAGCGAATATTTATTCGCTATTGTCACACAACTGGGTGGGCTCAGGGTGCAGTGCTCTGTGCCCCGAGCCCACCCTTTTTTTAATCCTATTAGAGCCTCTGGCTCTAATCACTTGCTTAAAAAAAAAAAACCCTATTGGAATCCGGAGCCCTGCATGTAGATTAGGGGCTGGATGCATGGATAGGGGGGGGGGGGGGGGGCGGTGCCACTGTGCCTCCAATGACGTGTAAGAGTGCTGAAAGCTGAAAATTGGTCTGGGAAGGAAGGGGGTGAAAGTGCCCAGTATTAAAGTGGTAAAATACCGCCAAAAGAAAGCTCTAGCTGTGTGAAAAAGATGATAAAAATGGATACAGCGTTGCATGACAGCGCAATTGTCATTCAAAGTGCAACAGTGCTTAACCACTTGCCGACCGCCACAAGTACATATACTGCGGCGGTCAGCCCCGTGCAGGCAAAGTGACTTATGGGTACGTCACTCGCCTGCGAGCCAATAGGGGGCGAGCGCGCGCCGCCGGGGGCGAGCGCGCGCCCCCGCTCGTTCACTGTGGTCCCGGTGCGTGTGACCGGCGGACCCGATGTCCGTTACAGAGGGAGAAAGGCCGGCGGCTAATGTAAACAAATTCTCCCTTGTGTAACAGCAGAGATCATACGGTCCTGCTATGTATGAAAAGCCACATCCCTGCACAGTAAGAAGCACGCCCCTAGGGACACACTTAACCCCTCCATCTCCAATAAAGTTAACCCCTTCCCTGCCAGTGTCATTTTTACAGTAACAGTGCATATATATAGCACTGATTACTGTAGTAATGTCACTGGTACCCCCAAAAGTGTCAAAAATGTCAGTCAAGGGTCCGATCTGTCCGCCGCAATGTCGCAGATCGCCGCCATTACTCGTTAAAAAAAAACAATAAAAATGACATAAATCTTTCCCTTAGTTAGTAAACGCAATAACTTTTGCGCAAACCAATCAAAATACGCTTATTGCGTTTTTTTTTTTTACCAAACATGTGTAGCAGAAAACAATTTGGCCTAAAATGTTAAAAAATTTAGATTTTTTCATATTTTTTTGGAATTTCATATAAAAAAATGTGAAAAATATTGTTATTTTTGCAAAAGTGTCGCATTTTTTTGTTTATAGCGCATGATCAAAATATCGCACAGGTGATCAAATACCACCAAAAGAAAGCTCTGTTTGTGGGAAAAAAAGGACGTCAATTTCATTTGGGTACAGCATCGCACGACCGCGCAATTGTCCGTTAAAATCACGCAGTGCCGAATCGCAAAATAGGGCCTGGTCAGGAAGGGGGTAAAATCTTCTGGGGCTTAAGTGCTTAAAGCAGAAAATTGGCCTGGGCAAGAAAGGATTGAATGTGGACGGTTATAAAGTGGTTAAATACCACAACACGAAAGCTCTAGTTTATGAAAAAAAATATAAAAATTTCATATGAGTACAGCCTTGCATGACCGCGCAATTGTCATTCAAAGTGCGACAACGCTGAAAGCTGAAAATTGCCCTGGGCAGGAAGGGGGTGAAAGTGCCTGGAATTGCAGCGGTTAATATTGCTTTAAGTACACATAAAAATAAAGAAATATGTATATTTGAATGCCTGAGTTTAGGTACACCCTGGTAACAGTGGGATCATAGGTTACAATGTGTACAGAGTGCATACACTGCGCTTATAGATGATACTTTGTGGCTGGGAGCTTAGTCCCTGCAGTACCAGCAGCTGTCAGCAGAGGCCGCCCGCCATCGTTGGGATTGGGGGTTGTTGGTGTAGACACGAGGTTGTCATATTTCCTCTGTCACCCTGGGGGCACCACTACAATTCCTCCTGCCAGATCCACAGGGAAATGTTAAACAGGATTTACTGGTTTCACACGCTCGCTGCTAGACTCTAAAGCCATCATTTCATAAGCACAACGTCTGCTGCAAGTCACACATTGCACAGCTCGGGTCTCACAGATGCCAGCAAGGAGCTGGAGGTCTGATCGCTGCCAGCCTGCCACCCAGCACACACAGGACCCCCTGCACTGCACAGCCCTGGTAAGATCATGGGTATAGAGGGAGGGTGCAAAAAGTTTGTCAGAAGTGTGCATGGATTGCTCTTCTCTGGGGTGGCATGATTGGCAGATCACATAGAGAGGTTGATCTTGCATGGGGCAGGTTTTTGCGTACCTTGCCAGTCTACACTATGCCACCCTGTGCTAAGTAATGTCTATGAGTTGATGTTGCATTGAACAGCCTTCTGTGATGGGGCAGCTGTTGTGGGACTATAATTCCACTAAACCCTGCCAGTCCATGATCTGCCACTGAGCATGCCAACCTATGCCAAATAATATTAGGGACTTGCTGGTGATTCTGCATAGAGCAGCCTTTTGTAAACCATGGCTGGTCAGCTACTGTGGAGATACAAGCTCAGCAGACCCTGCCAGTTTATATTGTTCCAACATGTGTGCCAACCTCATGATGAGGAATTACTTGGGATATTGCCTCAAGCAGTTTACTGCAAACTGCTTTGGGTAAGCTGCTGTGGAACTACAAGTCCAACAAACCCTGCCAGTCTATGCTCTTCTAATGAAAATAACTTTGGTGACTTACTGGTAATATTGCATTTCAAACCAATTGCAATTCATGGCTAGCCAGCTGCTGTGGAACTACAAGCCCAGCAAACCTTGCCAGTCTATACTGTGCCAACATGTGTGCTAACATATGCTTTATAATGCTGGGCACTTACTGGTGATACTGCATACAGCTGCATTTTGCAAATCATTGCTAGCCAGTTGCTGTGGAACTACAAGTCCAGCAAACCCTGCTAGTCTGTACGGTGCCATCATGTGTGCCAACCTATGCTAAATAATGCTTAGGAGTTTTTAGTGATATTGCTTTGAGCAGCCTTTTGAATACTGTGCCTTTCCAGCTGCTGTGGAACTGTGTGCCTAGCAAACCCTGCCATTCTACGCTGTGCCATCCCATAGTAACTAATCTTTACATCAGTTATTCTCATACAAGGCTCCTCCAGAGATGGCTAGGGGTTCCTTGAGTTGTGGCTGATTGACCACCGATCTGATAGTGTTCTGGGTCTAATGCCACATAGGAGAGCCAGCTGAATGACACCAGTGCTCTCTTTAGCTGTGTGTAAGTAAAGGTGGCATTCTGACCACCACTGGAAGCGGGCATTCTTCATACTGATCACCAACGTAAGGGACATTCTTTCCATTGTCCACCAATGTAAGGGGGGATTCTTCACTCTGACAATCAATGTAAAGAGGGGAATTCTGACCACCACTGGAAGGGGGCATTCTTCATACTGATCACCAACACAGGGAACATTCTTTCCATTGACCACCAATGTAAAGGACATTCTTTCTATTGACCTCCATTGTAAGGGGCATTCTTGCTGTTGTCCTACAATGTAAGGGGGCATTCTTCACTTTGACAATTAATGTAAAGGGGGCATTCTGACCACCACTGGATGTAAGGGACATTCTTTCCTTTGACCACCATTTTAAGGGGCATTCTTTCCATTGACCACCATTTTAAGGGGTATTCTTTCTATCGCCTACCAATGTAAGGGGCATTCTTCCTATTGTCCACAAATGTAAGGGGGGGGATTCTTCACTCTGACCTTGAATGTAAAGGGGGAATTCTAACCATCACTGGAAGAGGGACATTCTTCATACTGATCACCAACATAAGGAACATTCTTTTCATTTGACCACCAATGTAATGGCCATTGATCCTGTTGTCCACCAATGTAAGGGGCATTCTTCCTTTTGTTCACCAATGTAAAGGGGACATTCTTCACATTAACCACCAATATAAGGGGGATTCTTCACATTGATTATCAATGTAAGGGGCATTCTTCCCATTGCTAACCAATGTAAGGAACATTTTTCCTACTGACTGCCAATGGAAGGGGGGAGTTCTCTCTACTGACCATCAATGTAAGGTGGGAGTTCTTCCCACTGACCACTAGTGTAAGGGGGGCATTCTTCATACTGACCACCCATGTAAAAGGGGGGGGGGGTATTCTTTATACCAATCACCAAGGTAAGGGACATTCTTCCCACTGACCATCAATGTAAGAGACATTCTTCCCACTGACAATCAATGTAAGAGACATTCTTCCCACTGACATCAATGTAAGAGACATTCTTCCCACTGACCATCAATGTAAGAGACATTCTTCCCACTGACAATCAATGTAAGAGACATTCTTCCCACTGACCATCAATGTAAGAGACATTCTTCCCACTGACCATCAATGTAAGAGACATTCTTCCCACTGACAATCAATGTAAGAGACATTCTTCCCACTGACCATCAATGTAAGAGACATTCTTCCCACTGACTGCCAATGTAAGAGGGCAGTTCTTCCTTCTGACCATCAATGTAAGAGTGGAATTCTTCCCACTGACCACCAGTGTACGGGGGGCATTCTTCATACTGACCACCTATGTAAAGGGGGGGGGATTCTTTATACCGATCACCAAGGTAAGGGACGTTCTTCCCACTGACCATCGATGTAAGGGGCATTCTTCTTGCTGAAAAGGGGCGTAATCAGAACATTCTTCCTACTGACCACCATTAAAAAGGCTCATTGACCTCCAATAAATTGGTTTAGTAAGGGTTACCCTGGGATTCGAAATTATTTTAGGGGTTCCCCTGGGGTAAAAAGTTGAGAATGGCTGCTGTAAAATTCAAAAGTGCCTAGGTCAGCATAGGACAGCTGCCTTTCAAGCTGCTCTAGAACTACAAGTCAAGCTGAAAATGCCAATCTGTACCACGCCACTATACATGCCAACCCATGCTAATCAATGTTACTACAACTACTGGTGCCTAGAACAGTCTTTTGCAACCTGTGACTCATCAGTGATTGTGGGACTACATTGGTGGACTACAACTTCCATCATGCCCTCTCAGCCTGCCATATGCTGTGCCTTATCAATGCAATCTTAGGGGGTAACTGTGATCTTACATAAATAGACCTTCACATTCTGTGCTTGGCAGGGTTTGTCAAGACTTTAGTTCCAGTACAGATGCAGCACAGTCGCTGATCATTTAAATTCATTCTCAGAAGCGTTTTGCTGCTAAAGTATACCTAAGATGGATATGATACTAATAAAGGACCGTGACCAATGGCGATTCAGTAACGGCGTATTTATTAAACTGGATCAGGAGGACTTGCTCATGATTGTCAAATAAGGGAACATGGCAAAGGGTCCTGCTCTAGGGCGATCACTTTTTGCTTCTTGCCATATAAGAAAGCTATTGGGCCACATAGTAGAATACTCACGGGCGTTTTGGATTCTTTTTACGGCACACCAAGCTGCAGTGGTTGCTGCTTCAGTTATTGCTCACCTAAGCCTTCCCTTAACTTAAAAGGCCGCCAAGTCTAATTACTGCAAGTTTTTTCTTCTTTTAACACCAAGACCAAGGGTAACACTTTTATATAAAAATGAAATGTAAGGCTTCAAAAACAAAACTGGAAACCCCAAGATGTTATGTTAAAACAGGGATTTTACCATGACATGTTTCAGGACATTTCCAGGGACAACAATTTCCAGGGACACATCTCCAAAAAATGGAGATCAGGGACAGTTGGCACCTCTTGCTGTAGGTGGTAAAAGGTTGCCATGGGAAATCACTGGTCCTTGCATGCGTTGATGTTGTGACACCGCATCCTGCAGGCAATGGGGCCAGGAAGGGGTTAATAAAATAATAACTCTTAATTGATGTTTGGAATACTAATTGTCTCCTCTAGAAGGGAGAGCATATGATTGTGTATCTAGGGATCATGTCTGTGCTTGTGTGGCGTACAGGTCAGAACACAGCCCCGGGCAGGGAGGAAGGAGCAGTCTGTAACCAGCAGTAAGCTCAGGCTGCCAGGAAGGTCATTTTAGGTTGGGCAGATGAATATTTTAGTGTTTATGACATACAGTACCTGGGGGAGGGGAGGTTCAACTGCTGTGCTTCTAGCTGTTCTGCACTCAACAGACTTACAAGGATGTGATTGATGGAGACGGTTCCTGTCTGTGCTTCATGTGTCCTGTGGGGGGCAACACTGTACTCTTCAACCAGATTTTTTTTCCAGCTCTTCAGAGGCTATATATATATATATATATATATATATATATATACACACATACACACAGTATCTCACAAAAGTGAGTACACCCCTCACATTTTTGTAAATATTTTATTATATTTTTCATGTGACAACACTGAAGAAATGACACTTTGCTACAATGTAAAGTAGTGAGTGTACAGCTTGTATAACAGTGTAAATTTGCTGTCCCCTCAAAATAAATCAACACACAGCCATTAATGTCTAAACCGCTGGCAACAAAAGTGAGTACACCCCTAAGTGAAAATGTCCAAATAAGGCCCAATTAGCCACTTTCCCTCCATGGTGCCATGTGTCTCGTGTCCCATGTGAATGGGGAGCAGGTGTGTTAAATTTGGTGTTATCGCTCTCACTCTCTCATACTGGGCACTGGAAGTTCAACATGGCATCTCATCAGAACTCTCTGAAGATCTGAAAAAAATAATTGTTGCTCTACATAAAGATGGCCTAGGCCAGTGATGGCGAACCTTGGCACCCCAGATGTTTTGGAACTACATTTCCCATGATGCTCATGCACTCTGGAAAATGTAGTTCCAAAACATCTGGGGTGCCAAGGTTCGCCATCACTGGCCTAGGCTATAAGAAGATTGCCAAGACACTGAAACTGAGCTGCAGCACGGTGGCCAAGACCATACAGCAGTTTAACAGGACAGGATCCTCGCTATGGTCAACCAAAGAAGTGGAGTTCACGTGCTCAGTGTCATATCCAGAGGTTGTCTTTGGGAAATTGACGTATGAGTGCTGCCAGCATTGCTGCAGAGATTGAAGGGGTGGGGGGTCAGCCTGTCAGTGCTCAGACCATACGCCGCACACTGCATCAAATTGTTCTGCATGGCTGTCATCCCAGAAGGAAGCCTCTTCTAAAGATTATGCACAAGAAAGTACGCAAGCAATTTGCTTAAGACAAGCAGACTAAGCACATGGATTACTGGAACCATGTCCTGTGGTCTGATGAGACCAAGATAAACGTATTTGGTTCAGATGGTGTCAAGCGTGTGGCAGCAAGCAGGTGAGGAGTACAAAGACAAGTGTGTCTTGCCTACAGTCAAGCATGGTGGTAGGAGTGTCATGGTCTGGGGCTGCATGAGTGCTGCCGGCACTGGGGAGCTACAGTTCATTGAGATCACCATGAATGACAACATGTACTGTGACATACTGAAGCAGAGCATGATCCCCTCCCTTCGGAGACTGTGCCGCAGGGCAGTATTCCAACATAACAACCCAAAACATACTTCCAAGACGACCACTGCCTTGCTAAAGAATCTGAGGGTAAAGGTGATGGACTGGCCAAGCATGACTCCCGACCTAAACCTTATTGAACATCTGTGGGGCATCCTTAAATGGAAGGTGGAGAAGTGCAAGGTCTCTAACATCCACCAGCTCCATGATGTCGCCATGGAGGAGTGGAAGAGGACTTCAGTGGTAGCCTGTGAAGCTCTGGTGAACTCCATGCCCAAGAGGGTTAAGGCAGTGCTGGAAAATAATAGTGGCCAAACAAAATATTGACACTTTGGGCCCAATTTGGACATGTTCACTTAGGGGTGTACTCACTTTTGTTGCCAGCAGTTTAGACATCAATGGCTGTGTGTTGAGTTATTTTGAGGGGACAGCAAATTAACACTGTTATACAAGCTGTACACTTACTACTTTACATTGTAGCAAAGTGTCATTTCTTTAGTGTTGTCACATGAAAAGGTATAATAAAATATTTACAAAAATGTGAGGGGTGTACTCACTTTTGTGAGATACTGTATGTGTAGCACTGCCTCCTTGAGGACTGCTGGATTATTCACCTTGGTATCCCTCTGGGTTACTGTAGTAACTGCAGCATGCACATTTAACTCTTTACTTCTTGGCTCAGTCAATTAACAGTCTAGGGGTTGTAGTTGTTTTTGTGGTTTTTATTTAATTTAGGGATGGGAGAAGGGAGGAATGGGATACTCCAAATTTACCTATTCACAATGGATGAGGACTCCTGTCTGAAGATGCAGCCGGCTGCAGATCCACCTCGCCAATAGATGAATCAGGATTACGTTTCTGTAAGATCACTTGTAAGGAAGACTATCTTTGGGATATCCGCCTAGTATCCCCTTTCACTCCAAAGACTGACACCCATCCTCTGACTATCCTACACCGGGGTGGCCCCCCTCTCAGGTCAGGCCATTAGACACGATCCCCTTTACTCACGATACCGTTTTTCGAGGGTCTCCAGTGTCTCAACCCCTTCCAGTCAGCTCTTCTGGACCTCTGGGTTCAGCTCTTTTCCTACTGGTCCCCAGGCCGACCGCCTGTGACCATGTGCCACCAATGCAGTGGAGGAGACAGCCGTCACCCTCCTTCCGTGACTCTGCTCACCAGCCAAAGACCCCGCAGCACACTTGCTCCTGACTTTTATACCACACCCCAGAATGCACCAAGACCACTAGTCTGTGCTAATACCTATTGGTCAGGTTTCCTCCACAGTCCAATGTGCCTCCCTATTGGACCAGTGCGGAACACTCCCCGACCAAATGAATCACATACTGAGCACAATGAGCAGACCTAACTCACAGATCCTGCTCTCTGTTAAGCAATATAGAATTTGCCTGCTGCTCTTCTGATAGGCAGACAGAGCAAAAACTATACTCTCTAGCACCTACCTAGGAGGGTGCTACATGTATATACACACAGTATCTCACAAAAGCGTTTTTCAATACACATTTTTGATCCATTTAAGTCTGTAGAATCAAAAACCAGAAAAAAGTCCCTGGCCCTTTCCATAAAATGCACAGATGTGAACGTGACCCATAGGAAACCATGTTACATGGACTGTAGTTTGTTTCTGCAAAACTGAAAACACACTAAAAAATGAATAGGTGTGAACCAGGCCTTACATCTGTTTCACTTTTAGTTCCAGATCACAGGCCAGTCCCTCCTCTGACAGCACTCCACATTCTACTTTTATTTCCTCCACTTTCATCCCCCAGCACTGACTATGGAGATCAGAAGTTACTGTTTTGGGATGGGGAGGTGCAATAAGGGTTAATGTATAAAGATGAGGTGATGGGCAGTAAGGGGTTACTGAATGAAGATGGGGTGATGGGCAGTAAGGGGGTTATGAGATGGAGTGATGGTCGGTAAGGGGTTACTGAATGAAGATGGGGTGATGGGCAGTAAGGGGGTTATGAGATGGAGTGATGGTCGGTAAGGGGTTACTGGATGGAGATGGGGTGGGTGCAGTGAGGGGTTAATGCATGGAGATGGGGTGATGGGCAGTAAGGGGTTACTGTATGGAAATGAGGTGATGGGCAGTAAGGGGTTACTGGATGGAGATGGGTTAGTTGCAGGGAGGGGTTACTGTATGGAGATGGTGTGATGGGCAGTGAGGGGTTTACGAGATGGGGTGGGTGCAGTAAGGGGTTAATGTATAGAGATGGGGTGAATCAGCCCATCTCCATACATTAACCCCTTACTGCCCATCACTCAAACTCCAAACATCACCCCTTACTGCACCCAATCAATCACCAACCTGTAACCCCTCACTGCATGAAGATGGGGTGGGTGCAGTAAGAGGTTAATAATGATGCAGAGAGGTTGGGCTAGGTTCAACTCACCTCCGAGGGAAGGAAGCCATGTTCCATTTGAAGAGCCAGGCAGTCAGCAGAGACACATGGAGATGGAAGATCTGGTGCAATTGTCAGTGCGCTCCTCTAATTCCTGACATGTGCGTTCTAGGTCTATCATTTACCCCCACACACGATCCATGGCACCCAGCTCATACCCCCGCCGTAGGGTTGCCACCTCATCCCTTTAAACCAGGACACACATTAATTACACAGGTTCTGAGGCTGTTAAGGTGGTAATTAAACTCACTTAGGCCCCTTTCACACAGCGGAATCCGTCGGCGGACTCTGTTTTTCTCAGCGGGGGATTGATCCGCCGATCCCCCGCTGAGCAGGCGGATGGCAGCTGTGTCACCGTGCTGTGTGCGGAGACACAGCTGTCAGGTCCTGCTGTTTTCTATGGGGGAATCGGATGAGAACGGACCGTCTGTCCGTTCTCATCCGAACCCTTCCTATCCGCTGGATGGATGGAAAATAGGGTTTTCATCCGTCCAGATTTGACGGATCCGATAGCAGCGGCCATGTTCCTGCTGACATCCGATGCCCCATAGAGATGCATTGGGGGTCCGTTCAGATCCGTCAAAAAAACTCTGACAGGCGGATCTGAATGGTCCGCATGTGTGAAAGGGGCCTTAGTGCCTTATGTGCATTATATCAGCCTCAGAGTCTGTGTAATTAATATGTGTCCTGGATTAAAGGGATGCGGTGGCAACCTTACCCCGCAGGGACCTCTTCAGCCTGCCCATGGAAGTTCCCCAGCACTCACACCCTGGAAAGCCCAGCAGCGGTCAGTTAGACGGGAAGGAGGCGGACACACGCACTCCTTCCATCAATGCTTTTGGGTTCACGCTGAAGCAGTGGGTGAAATCACATGTGATTCGGACAGGAATCACTTTACATTCCTGTTCTAGTGGCATGCGATTATTTTCAGTGCGATTTGAGCCCGCTAATTTTGTATGGGCATGAATCACACCGCAAAGGTATCGGTTCCGGGTATCAGAGCATTTTCATGAGTACAAATACTCACAGAAATGCCTAGTATTGGCACCGATGCTCGGTAACCTTCATTGATTTACAACTTCCAGGCTGGATCAGTGTAACTATGTAAGAATATACCATGCCTGGAATTCTTTTTAATATCTGCCTAGAGTTTCACTTCAATTGAACCCCTAAAGCGAGCACCTAATTACCTCCCAGACTCATTGCTTACCCTTAAGGCTCCGTTCACATGTTAGCGTATGGATCGCGGGCAGAACCGCCGCGATTCCGCCCGCGATCCGGAGATTATTGCAAATAGGGGGACGCCTGTGCGTTGCCCGTTGATTTGCAATAGCCCCCCAAACGCTGAGCGATGTTGCCGCGATTTCCGCCTGCCGAATCGCGGTAACATCGCGCAAAAAAAAATCGCGGGACGCATTAAGCCCAAAAAAGTACAAGAGCTTCTTTGGAGCGTATTGCGTCCCGCGACTTTTTTTGCGCGATGTTACCGCGATTCGGCAGGCGGAAATCGCGGCAACATCGCTCAGCGTTTGGGGGGCTATTGCAAATCAACGGGCAACGCACAGGCGTCCCGCGATTTGCAATAATCTCCGGATCGCAGGCGGAATCGCGGCGGTTCTGCCCACGATCCATACGCTAACATGTGAACGGAGCTTAAATTAGAACTACTGTATAGGCAAACCTTTTTTTTCATTTTGGATAGAGTAAGGGAGGGTTATAACTCCTGGCAGTTTTTTCCATCCACGTACCATTGAGGAGATTTTCCTTTACTTCCGGTCTCATAACCAAAACAAAAATCCTTCCAAAGTTAGGCAGCATTCACACCTGGGCGTTTTGAATCGCGGGCAGATTTGCCGTGATTCTGCCCACAATTTCAAAACGCTCAGGTGTGAATGACAAATCGCACAACACGCATTTCAGATGTCTTATTGTCACCCAAAAGAAGGTCCTGAACTTTTTTTGGTCGACAAGCTTCACATGATTTATTGTGCAACAATCGTGCAAAACCGCAGTTACCACTTGGTCCTCAGTGCATACCTTCACAAAATTCTACAAAGTAGATACTTTGGCATCTGCGGATGCTTCTTTTGGCCGCAGGGTTTTGCAGACTACTTTTTAAGAGGGGCTGTTTCCTCTTGAGGGAAGTTTTTATTTACATTTTTATATCCGATGGGCCTCCTGTGACCCGGCTAAGGTTCCTGTGTCCTGGTTAAGGGCTCTTATGTTTAGCCTTGGATTTTTTTTCCCCACCCCTCATTTTCCTTTTGGCACTGCTTTTGGACGTCCCAGTAGTTATGATTTATGGAGCACTGTGTCCGTCGATGAATGAAAGAGAAAACAGGATTTTTGTACTTACTGTTGGGAAGAAACTAGTATACCAATGAGAGTACCTTGATTCCCCTGACTTTCAGTTCTGGGTTCTGTGACTTGGTGATGGAAGCCAAATGCTGAGAACTTATTATACATGGAGAAGTGGCCCCAGCTCTGTAGTGCTCCCAGCTCTGTAGTGCTCCAAGGAGAGGAATGGAGGTGTAGAAGGAAGGGTGATTAAAAGATATGTACTTGCCTTTTGAGCTGAAAGCTGCTAGTATATCAATGTAATATGTTATGGAAAGGTTACAGTAAAGTGCGGGAAAATGCATTAGTGTGTCGCATTTCTTTATTCTCCAATATTCAGGCCTGAGGCTGGTCATGAGCAGGCCTAAGGTCAGGAGTATGGCAAAAAATGGTGGAAGGTTAAATCAACAACAGGTAGGTGGCTGCCCTATCTAAGAAGCAATGCGGGGATTTGCACAATTTGGTGCCAACATCTGCCAAATCCTAGTCCTCCTTACCAAATTGTGGTCCTTCCTTTGTGTAGCTGAGGTTTGTCATTAGTGCTCAATCACTGGGTGTAGCTGTGGTCACACCATTGGGAGTCTGTGAGGGTCTGTTCCTGTGACTGGTTTGGTGGGCTCCACTTCCTTGTTCAGAGTAATAGTCTGCCCTATGTCTAGTGGTGGCATTTTTGTCAGTTGTTAGTCCCTTTTAAGAGAGAATAGAAAAAAATGACCGTACACAGTGCCAGCCTTATTTTTCCAGAAGTTGGTAACAAAAATGGTCAGATTAAAATCTCATGTCTGTGTTTAGGCAGCCATGCATTTGACAAAAAAGCAGAGAAGTTAGATGTAATGCAGAGTTTCCATAAATTTGTACTAGCCAGGGTCTGCGTAAGATGTCTTATGAGGTCGTGACGTAAATGGCAAAGTCATAAACAGTTCAGCATGCAGCTCAGGAATATGCATTTGTGAGGGATTTTTTTTTTGCCTAAAATTTAACTCCCAGAGTCAAAATGTATATATATTCCATAATTCCTGCTGTCGTAGTGGTTAGTGGTTACACTAATGTATAATAAAGATACCAATCAATTAGACACCAAAAGACCTATGTTACAAGGTTAAGAAGGATAATGAGACACATTATATACCTAGGATCTATATCAGGGGTATTGCATTTAAATTCCCAGAGGTCCAGTCACTAAAATTCTCTTCCAGCAAAGGTCCAAATCGCATGTTTGATTCTTAAAGGCACCTCAGAGCATTGGCAAACGCCACATATTTTTGTTCAGTGCAATTTAACATCAGTGTAGAGCTGACATCATGACAGCCCCAGATGGAGGGGGGGGGGGGGGCTGCACAACTTTTTCTGGTATTTAGCTTGTGATCGGTTGCTAACAACCAATCACCTGCTGGTTAGCTTGAAAAGGTAACGTGGCAGCTCCCACCCTCCATTTGGAGCTGTCCTGCCTCTGATGTCAGCTTGAAGAGGATGGCAGCAGTGAGTGGAAGAGTCGGCTCCTAAATGGACCCCATTTACTAATGTCTGATCTATATTATATTTGGTATCTAACAAATTGTAATTTCATTTTGTTACATTAAACAGTAATGCTGGTTGTCAGATTGAGAAACCTTATCATGTGGAAATATAGAAGTACCCTTGAAAACTGGTGAGAGTGTGTCTACTAGGAATAATAAAATCGTCTCTAGCACACCAGACTGTGTGTTTGGGTTAGTTTTTCCACACCATCTCTAAGGTCAAGAAAAAGCTGTTGCACTAAAAACAGGGTGCTCTTAAATATCACCGAAACTGCTAAGGATGCTGAGAGTCAGAGTCATTAACGTTGCTTATCAATTTAGTTTCACTCTCTAGTCCAGTGGTTCTTAACCTTGTTGGAGATACTGAACCCCACCAGTTTCATATGCGCATTCACCGAACCCTTCTTAATTGGAAAAATAAAATATGATTTTTTCAAATTCAAAACATAGGTATATATTATTTTAGGTATATATGACCAGCGTGCCCCCTTTCAATGCACAGTGACCAGCGTGCCCCCTTTCAATGCACAGTGACCAGCGTGCCCCCTTTCAATGCACAGTGACCAGCGTGCCCCCCTTTTCAATGCACAGTGACCAGCGTGCCCCCCTTTCAATGCACAGTGACCAGCGTGCCCCCCTTTCAATGCAGAATGACCAGCGTGCCCCCTTTCAATGCAGAATGACCAGCGTGCCCCCTTTCAATGCACATTGACCAGCGTGCCCCCCTTTCAATGCACAGTGACCAGTGTGCTCCCTTTCAATGCACAGTGACCAGCGTGCTCCCTTTCAATGCACAGTGACCAGCGTGCCCCCTTTCAATGCACAGTGACCAGCGTGCCCCCTTTCAATGCACAGTGACCAGCGTGCTCCCTTTCAATGCACAGTGACCAGCGTGCCCCCTTTCAACGTACAGAGACCAGCGTGCCCCCTTTCAATACACAGAGACCAGCGTGCCCCCTTTCAATGCAGAGACCAGCGTGCCCCCTTTAATGCAGAGATTATCATTCGTGCCCCCTTCAATGCAGAGATCATCATTTGTGCCCCCTTTAATGCAGAGTGAACAGCGTGCCAACTTGCCAAGGATCCGTGTGACAATAGCGAATTTTAATTCGCTATTGTCACACAATGGGTGGGCTCATGGTGCACTGCTCTGCGCCCCGGGTCCACCCTTTCCTACTAGAGTCAAATTGTAATAGGCGGGGAGTCGGGGGCTGTCTGGGAGGCGGAGGCCTGGAGGAGAAACGGGTGACGTCAATTGTTGCTAGATGCTAAGCGGCTCTAGCCTAGCAACCAGTGCAGTGTGTGGGCTCCGGCCGCCTCCCTGCCGAGAGAGAGCACCGACAGAGGACAGAGAGCAGCAGAGCGGTCATCGGATCAGGAGGATGATATACTGAATCCCACCACTGTGCGCATCATCACGAATCATATGAATCCCACCACTGTGCGTGTCATCACGAATCATATGAGTCGGGTGTGCCTCCGCCGAACCCACGAGACAGACTCACCGAACCCCTGGGGTTCGATCGAACCCAGGTTAAGAACCACTGCTCTAGTCTCTATGTGATCCAAATTCTGCACTAAACCAAAAACCAGGCAAACTCTATTTAACCACTTGCGGACCGCCCCATGTAGATATACTGTGGCAGGGCAGCCACTCTGCGCTGGATCACGTATATACAGTATGTACATGATCCAGCATTTCCAAGTAGGGGTAACAGCGCTCCATCCATGCTGTCATTCAGTACAGCACAAGTTAGTCCACAGGCCCCAGCCAATGATTTATGGCTGAGACCTGCTGATTGGCTTAGAGAATGACAGTACAGAGCCCTGCGTTTATTAACAACATAGGGCTCTGTACACGAAGCATCGACGAGGCTGTTTTTTTTTCTCCTTCCTGAGCAGGGAGATAAAACAGTCACATCTCTTAGTAAAAGCAGCACACATTACTCTCGTTAGAAACAAAGTTAACCCTTTGATTGCCCCTAGATGTTATTCTCTTCCCAGCCAGTGTCATTAGTACAGTGACAGTGTATTGTATGATCACTGTATTAGTGTCACTGTCAGTTAGTGTCAGATTGTCCTTCCAGAGTCGCTGTTCACCGCTATTACTAGTATTAAAAAAATAAAATAAAAAATAAAAATATTCCAGTATACATACCATTGTTTGTAGAAGCTATACCTTTCACACAAACCAATCAATATACACTTATTGGGATTTTTTGTTTTACCAAAGACATGTAGCAGAATACCTTTTTGCCTAACTTTATGAAGAAATTTGATTTTTTTTTTATATTTTTTCATTGGATATGTTTTATAGCAGAAAGTAAAAATATTTTCTGTGTGTAGCACCTTGAAAACCCCATTTCCTCTATATTTGCCTATTTTTAGATCATAGATGGAGTTAGTGCCTATATACAGTATACGCCAGGTTGGGAGGAGCCTGGAGCAGTTGGGGCATGGAAGCCAAGCACCCCAAACACTTGCAGATGTAGTCAGCTCCTGCAAAGGCCCTGATCAGGGCAGAGATCAGCCTACACTCAGAAGAGCCAACTGTAGTCAGCCTGTGTCACAAAACATGGTCTAAGTGGCCTGGGTAACATGGTCTAAGTGGACTGGGTAACATCGTCTAAGTCAGGGATCCTCAAACTATGGCCCTCCAGCTGTTGCGGAACTACACATCCCATGAGGCATGTAAAACTCTGATATTCACAGACATGACTAGGCATGATGGGAACTGTAGTTCCTGAACAACTGGAGGGCCATAGTTTGAAGACCCCTGGTCTAAGTGGACTACTGGGTACATGGTCTAAGACTGGGAGCAGGATGCAAAAGACCTCTTAGGCATGGAGCTGCAGTAGGCCTGACTTTGGAACGTCATAAAGGGAATCATGAGCTGAATGCATAAAGCCTAATGGGCAAGTCCGGGCCCTCTGAGAGGGAACTAATGACCCTGGGGAGTGGCAGAGTAACATCAGGGAGCCATTGACAGAGCAAAGGTAGACCTCACTCCTGGCTTTGCTCTGTCATTAGGTATCCTGCCTGACTTGGTTTATGAGAAAGACCTGGCTTGGTGACAGTCTCTCTGCTTCTGTCTCTCATACTCTGGATCAGATAAGTGGAATTCACAATAATGACAAGAGAGATTGTGGCAGATAGGCTGGCATACACTACCACTGAGCAACTGAACATGACATAGTGAGGACCAGTGCCGAATAATCTGCCTATACCTGTGAATGGGAGCCAACAGCAGGTCACACAGTGCAGGCTTTTGAGTTAGATGGCATCTATGAATAGAGGTAAAACTAAAGAAGACCTGTCATCATATGCATACACAGCAGTGACTAAATGTCATGTTAGTACTGTTTTTTAACGCAAGGCGCCAGCAAAGAGGACCTGACATCATGCAATGTAGCAGAGACTGAACCTGCCAGCAAAGAGGACATGTCATTTTGGCATCATGCAGTGTAGCAGAGACTGACCCTGCCTGTAACAAGGACCTGGCACAATGGCATCATGCACGTGTAGCAGAGACCAACCCTGTCAGCAAAGAGGACCTGTTTTATGGCATCATGCAGGTGTAACAAAGATGAAATTGGCCAGTAAAGAGGACCTGACATTATAACACAATGCAGGTGTAGCAGAGACTGACCCGGCCAGTAAAGAGGACATGTTAATTATGGTATCATGCTGGTACAGCAGAGACTGGCCCTGCCAGCAAAGAGGACCTCGCATTATGCAGATACAGAGACCAAACTGGCCAGCAATAAGGGCCTGGCATTATTGCATCATGCAGATTTAGCAGAGGCCAACCGGAACAGTAAAGAGGACCTGGAAGTAAGGCATCATACAGATGTATATGTTTATCATACAGATGTAGCAGAGACCGACCTGGCATTGTGGCATCATGCAGGTATGGCAAAGATTGACCCTGTCAGTGAAGATGACCTGTCATTGTGGTATCATGCAGGTATAGCAGAGACTGTCCCTGCCAGTAAACAGGACTTGTCTCAAGACCTCATGAGGATAAAATAGTGACTTCAGCTTAAACTGCAATTACAGTGATTATATTAATCACTTTGTGTTTAACTCCCGTACACTTTTCTTTTTTAGACACTTCCCTTGTCAACATTTCAACTGTTCTGTGATCGGACACACTGACTAGTATAAAGTATTCATAAGCTGAGGAGTTCTGCTGTTTAAATCAGTGATATTTAATTGATGTATCTTGTCTCAGTTTGGGTTTGCACATAGAAATGTAATGGAGTAGATTTGTGTACAGTCACCATAGAATGATTACCAGATACATCATCAATGTATCTTCGTGTCTGACCCATCCATGGAGTAACCTGTTCACAGCCTCCACATACACATAAGATATATGTTTTAAAAAATCGAATAATTCCTTTATAAAACTTTCCCAATTCGCTGCAAATGAAATTAGCTTTGGAATACATATTGGGCACATTTGTGAACATAATCCTGTATAATCCATCCACCAGACCATTGCTATAGTTTATGAAAATTGAACATTCATAATTATATGATTTTCATCCCTCTAATGCAATCCATTACAAACCCTTGGCTCCCATTCACCCAAATATCTGCTTACTGGATCTACTCCTCTCCTGTTCCGTGTTCCAAAGAAGCCAAAATAAAAGATAAAATAATATTAATGGAAATATTACAGAATTATTTAGAGGAATAAGAGGAGTGACAATGTAAATGGGGCAGGCAAGAGGGAGTTGGAATCTATATGGGCGGAAGCTCAAGGAGGGTGAGAGAAGAAGATGGAAAATTAATAGTAGGGGTATGTTACAGCCTCCCCATCCTGAAGGAAGAGGAGTAGCTGGACCTCTTGTCACAGTTAGAAATGGCAGTGAGGCAGGGAAATGTCATCATAATGGGGCCCATCATTTCCTAAATGTCTTACAGGACAACTTCGTGTTCCAAGCTGTGGATTTCCAGACTAGAGAGAATGCATTACTAGATGTTTTATTATGAACAATTCAAATCCGATCACAGATGTGGAAATATGGGACAACTTGGGATCTAGTGATCACAGGTTGATCACTTTTAGCGTAAATCATAGGAAAAAGGAGGCATGGGGAAGTACAAAAACACAAAATTTCAAACAAGCAAACTTTTTTGAACTGCACTCAATACTACAAGACATCAATTGGGACCGAATCCTAGAAACATTGAACACGAAGGAAAAATGGGAGAGCTTGAGGAACATATTAAACAAAGGTATCACACAGTGCATTCCAATGGGCAATACATATAGAAGTAGTGTGTAACGCCAAAAGTAGATGAACAACAATGAAATGTGAATACAGTACTGTGTTTATAAATGGACTACACACTGAAATAAAGTCCAAAGAAGTGCTAAAGTGAAACATTTTTTTGGCTTTAGCACCTTATTGAGCTGCACTTTGAGTGGGACTGTTTACCTAATTTTGGACATTTTACACCACTTTCAGCACCTTAGCACCAGTTATTGTATTTATGCTGTTTATTGCATGTTGCATTAAGTACTATTGCACTTTATGCACAAAATTATTGCTATTTAGTTTTGGCACCATTGCACTTTAGTTTTTTTTATTAATTGATGGCATTTGTTGTTAACATTTGGTATAGCAAGACTGCACTTTACACTGTATGAATGCTTACCTCTTATTAATTGACGTTCTTTACACCTACCCATTTTTTTTATATCTACACTATTGCAAGCGCTGTGTTTGGCATCTTGTATTATAAAGTGAAAAAAATGTATATATATATATATATATATATCTGAGTCCAATCTTGAAAATCAACAATAAAAAACAATATAGTGAAAAATATAGATTTAAATGCACAGTTCCATGAAAGGATCAGCAATATAAAATTATTGGTAAAAGCACAAAATTCAGTGCACAGATGTGCTGAAAAAATTGGTGGTGACTTGGAAAGTGAAGAAGTGATCCAGTACAGTGCTCCAGAATCATCCACCACACCCCTGTGAAATGGACACTCACCGGAAAAGCTGGCTGCCGTTACAGCAGCAAACACGCACTCAGGGTATATCCACCATCTGTTGTGGGGAAGGCTTCCCAGCAGCTTGCACCATCCAGGTGTAGCTGTGGTAAATAAAGCTCACCTGGAGCCAGATAAAGTCTCCATAGTGTAGTATTTATTGGATGTGTATGTTAAAAGCCAAAATAAAATGAATCATAAAACCATATGACAATGTGTGCCACTACCGACCCGGTATCGGACAGTGGCCTGATGTTGGCACTAGTGTCTCCTCGCCGATGTGTTTCATCCAATAGGACGTTCTCAAGGGGTCCATTTGTGTTAGGAACGCTTCCTGAGCACACTGATGTGTGTCATGATGTGCTGTCTGCAACCTAAAGGGTTAATCCAGAGCAGACTAATTGCAATAATTGGCAAACAGGCTGCCTTATTTAAACAGCTCAACAGCACTGCACATTGCTGTGTTGTCTTCAGCTTCCTGTGTTCTGAACCTGCTTCCTGTTGATTTCCTGTCTGATACCTGTTGACCCTTGGCTCGTCCCTGACTTCGCTTGTTTGCTGCCTGTCCTGATCCCGGCTCGTTTTGACTACTCTTCTGGATTCTCCTTGTCGGCTCATCCACCTTCGGACCTTGACCGGTTACCCCCTGGTGGGGCGACCCTGGGGACCGCGACCTGGTATCCACCTGCAGCCAAATCCATCCTCACCTTCAGAGGCCCTGGTGAAGACCGGTGGATGCTTAGACCCCGCACCTCAGGTTAGCCTGTGCTACTCACCTCGGGTTTCCAACCAAGCTCCGCCCACCGGCAACGGTAAGCCTTCTCTGCACGACAGGCTTCCACCTGCCTCATAACAGTACAACACAGCCATGTCGGAGCCTGCAAGAGAGGCCTCACCGTTGGAGGAAATTTGCCAGCACCTCGCAGCCCTGTCACAAGCCGTGAAGACCCTCCAGGATGGTTACACACAGCTAGAGGGACGATTACAATCCGCCCCTCTCCCGGGGAACCCTCCAGTGTTATCAGCTCCGTCCACCTCTGCAGCGTCCACAGGATCTGCTCCTAGTCCCACGGTAGTGATGTTGCCACCGGAACCCCGTGTTCCGAACCCTGAAAAATTCTCCGGAGACCGGGGTAAATTCCGAGCCTTCCGTAATGCCTGCCAATTGTACTTCTCCTTGCAGCCCCGGACCTTTTCCCTGGAGGTCACCAAGGTGGGGTTTGTTGTTTCTTTGCTCTTAGGCGAGCCTCAATCCTGGGCCCATCGGCTTCTAGAGGAGAGCAGTCCCCATCTGGACTCATTATCATCATTTTTTACGGCCATGGCTCAACTTTATGATGATCCGCAGCGGTCCTCCACCGCAGAAGCTGCACTTCACGTTCTCCAGCAGGGTCGCAGGCCCGTCGAGGACTACGTCACCGACTTCCGCTGCCTGAGTTCCGATACCTCCTGGAACGAGGCGGCACTGCGCTACCAGTTCCGCCTGGGCTTATCTGAAGGACTGAAGGATGAACTAGCCCGAGTGGGTATACCTGACACCATGGAAGATCTGATTTCCCAGGTCATTCGGATCGACCGCCGGCTACGGGAGCGCCGGGCAGAGCGGCCTCCACAACAGTTTCGGCCAACCTGGATGCTGCCACGGGTGACTACTCCTGCACGTTTTTCCCCGACTGGACCAGTCCCTGTCTGTCCTGCTCCTACTGGTGCCACTCCAGATATGCCTGAGCCCATGCAACTCGGAGTCATGCGACCAGCCCTGTCTCCAGAAGAGAGGTGTCGTCGGCAAATGGGTAACCTCTGTCTCTATTGTGGAGAAGCCGGCCATTATGTGCATTCCTGCCCTGCAAAACTCTGCAAGTTTCGTTCTGTTCCTCCACCCAGTTGTGTGGCATCTGTTACCAATACCTCTCACCTAGCTTTCCCTGTGTCATTGCAGCTCTCGGAAGGTCCCGTCCCGGTTACAGCGATCATTGATTCAGGAGCCTGCAGCTGCTTTATTGATCGCACCTTCGCTGCTCAACACGGCATACCTCTCCAGCCGAAGACCCAAGGCCTCACCATCTTTCTGGCTGACGGATCCCACATTAAATCCGGACCTGTGACCCAGGAAACCCCTCCTCTTCCCATGGTCTCCTCGTCTGGCCACAAGGAGATGATAAGTCTGGACATTATTGCATCTCCCTTATTTCCCGTTATCCTGGGGTTGCCGTGGTTGCAGGCCCACAACCCGCAGATCGATTGGACCACAGGAGCCATCCAATTCCCGTCATCATATTGCAGAAACTCCTGCCTACCCATGCCGCTCCAAGCTTCCAAAGCCCTACTCTGTCTCGAGTCTGAGCCTGAACTACGCTCCGTCGTGCCCCAGGCCTACCACGACTTTCTGGACGTGTTCAGTAAACGGGGCGCCGAGACCTTGCCCCCGCATCGTCCGTATGACTGTCCCATCGAATTACTGCCTGGGGCTGCGATTCCGTTCGGCCGGATCTATCCCTTATCTGAACGGGAACTTGACGTGCTGAAGGATTATGTGGACGAAAACCTAAAGAAAGGGTTCATCCGCCCATCCACTTCTCCGGCGGGAGCAGGTATTTTCTTCGTGGAAAAAAAAGATCACTCTCTCCGACCTTGTATTGACTACAGGGATCTAAACAAGATCACTATTAAGAACCGCTACCCCCTTCCTCTGGTTCCCGAGCTTTTTCAGAGACTCAGGTCCGCTGCCCTGTTCACAAAATTGGACCTTCGTGGGGCCTATAACCTAGTCCGCATCCGAGAGGGGGACGAGTGGAAGACGGCTTTCCGCACCCGGTTCGGACATTTTGAGTATCTAGTGATGCCGTTCGGCCTCTGTAATGCTCCAGCTACGTTCCAACATTTTGTGAACGACATCTTCAGGGATTGGTTGGACATCTTTGTCATTGTATACCTGGATGACATTTTGATCTTTTCCGCATCCCTGGAACAACACCGCGAGCATGTCCGAAATGTTCTCAGCCGCCTACGCCAGCATGGTCTATATGCCAAGGCTGAAAAATGCGACTTCGAGCAAAGCAGCATTTCATTTTTGGGGCTAATAATTTCCACGGAAGGAATAAAGATGGACCCCCAGAAAGTTTCTGCTATTCTGGATTGGCCTCCGCCATCTGATAAGAAAGGAGTGCAGCGCTTTGTCGGCTTTGCCAATTTTTATAGGAGGTTCATAAGGGGATTCTCCAACATCATCTCCCCTATCACCCAGCTCACCAAGAAAGATGTCCGTTATTCTTGGACTCCTGAGGCCCAGTCCGCTTTCATGATTTTAAAGAAGCTCTTTACATCTGCTCCTATCCTGAGCCATCCAGATCCCACCTTACCCTACCTCCTTGAGGTAGATGCCTCAGAAGTCGCTATTGGGGCAGTCATCTCCCAAAGACAGGGGGTCAAGGACCTGATGCACCCAATAGCTTTCTTTTCCCGAAAACTCTCCACGGCGGAGAGGAATTATGATGTGGGAGACCGGGAACTTTTGGCTATTAAAGCCGCCCTGGAAGAATGGCGATATCTGCTTGAGGGTGCGGCACACCCTATTCTCATTTTCACGGACCATAAAAACCTTGAGTACCTGAGATCTGCCAAACGTCTGCGACCCCGTCAGGCACGATGGGCACTGTTCTTCTCTAGGTTTTCGTTCCACATCACCTACCGACCTGGATCCAAAAATGTCAAACCAGACGCCCTGTCTCGGATGTTTGACAACCCTAAAGAGGTCCCAGTACCTGACACCATTCTGTCTGAAAAGAACTTTCTGCTTCTTCTCACAGGTCTGAGGTCCCGTCTCGAACAAGCCTCGGCTAAAATTTCTGACCCACCGGGAACTCTCCTGTCACGCAGGGATGGCTTGTTATGGGCCGGGGAAAAGATTTTTGTTCCAGTGGACGTCCGAGTGGCAGTTCTGGGTGCCTGTCATGATCATCTTCTAGCCGGTCATTTTGGCATCCAAAGAACTCTTGACCTTCTGCAGCGCACCTTTTGGTGGCCCGAGATGGAAAAGAACTGCAGACACTATGTCCTTTCCTGCACCACTTGCTCCCGGAGTAAGACCGCAAGAAGCAAGGCTTGGGGGCTTCTCAGACCACTCCCAATTCCTGACAGGCCCTGGCAGACAATCGCCATGGACTTCATCGTGGAACTGCCTCTTTCAGCAGGGTGCTCTGCCATCTTTGTGGTCGTAGACCGGCTTTCCAAGATGGCCCACTTTTTACCCCTCAAGGGTACTCCCACCGCGAAAGAGACCGCAGACATCTTTCTCAAGGAGGTAGTAAGACTACATGGTGTACCTACCAGTATCATCTCTGACAGAGGGGTGCAATTCACGTCCCGTTTCTGGAAGGCATTATGTGGGCTCCTGAAGATCGACCTGGCTATGTCCTCATCCTACCATCCACAAACCAACGGTCAAACCGAGAGGACAAACCAGACCCTGGAGCAATACCTCCGTTGCTTCACTACCTTTGTCCAGGATGACTGGGTAACCTTATTGCCATTTGCGGAATTCGCATATAATAATTCCAAACATTCCGTCACCGGGCAATCCCCCTTCTTTGCCAATTACGGGTTCCATCCCTCCTTCCTGCCTGACATCTCCTCTGAATCTGGAGTTCCCGCAGTCCAGGACATTTTCAACTTTGTCACCAGCAATAACAAACTTCTGCGGGAAACGTTGACCAAGGCTCAGGCAGCGTCCAAGAAAACCTTTGACGAGAAAAAGAGGGGAGAGTTAATCCTCCAGCCCGGTGATCGGGTTTTGCTGTCCACAGCTAACTTCCGCTTGGCCTGCCCGTCCAAGAAGTTGGCTCCCAAATTTATCGGTCCATTTTCAGTTAAAAGGAGACTCAATGCCGTTGCTTACGAACTATCCTTACCTGATACCCTGCGGATCCATCCTGTATTCCATGTCACCCTCTTAAAGCCCGTGGTTCCTGATGCCTTCCCTGGCAGAAATTCTGGACCTCCCGAACCTGTGATTATTGATGGAGATGTGGAGTATGAAGTGGAGGCCATACTTGACTGTCGGAAGAGAGGTAACCAGCTTCAGTACCTGATCAAGTGGAAAGGCTATGGGCCGGAAGAAAATTCCTGGGAACCGGAGCGGAACATCCATGCTGCAGATTTAATCCAGGCGTTTTTTCTTGCCCATCCTCAGAAAAGCAGTTTGTTGGGCACCCGGAGGTTGCCCTTAAGGGGGGGGCAATGTTAGGAACGCTTCCTGAGCACACTGATGTGTGTCATGATGTGCTGTCTGCAACCTAAAGGGTTAATCCAGAGCAGACTAATTGCAATAATTGGCAAACAGGCTGCCTTATTTAAACAGCTCAACAGCACTGCACATTGCTGTGTTGTCTTCAGCTTCCTGTGTTCTGAACCTGCTTCCTGTTGATTTCCTGTCTGATACCTGTTGACCCTTGGCTCGTCCCTGACTTCGCTTGTTTGCTGCCTGTCCTGATCCCGGCTCGTTTTGACTACTCTTCTGGATTCTCCTTGTCGGCTCATCCACCTTCGGACCTTGACCGGTTACCCCCTGGTGGGGCGACCCTGGGGACCGCGACCTGGTATCCACCTGCAGCCAAATCCATCCTCACCTTCAGAGGCCCTGGTGAAGACCGGTGGATGCTTAGACCCCGCACCTCAGGTTAGCCTGTGCTACTCACCTCGGGTTTCCAACCAAGCTCCGCCCACCGGCAACGGTAAGCCTTCTCTGCACGACAGGCTTCCACCTGCCTCATAACAATTTGGCTTTATTTACCACAGCTACATCTGCATGGTGCGAGTTACTGAACAGCCTTCCCCACAACAGAGTGTGTGTTTGCTGCTGTAATGGCAACCAACTTTTCTGGTGAGTGTCCATTTCACAGGGGGGTGGTGGATGATTCTGGAGCACTGTACTGGATCACTTCTTCACTTTTCAAGTCACCACCAATTTTTTGTGCACGTCTGTTCACTGAACTTTGTGCTTTCACATTTTTTTTTTTTTTAGATATATTTCCAGCACTGCCTTTTTTTTTTAGATATAGTAACAGTAAAAAAACAAGGGAAGAGCACATTGCCCACATAAAAGACAATGAAAGGAGGATGTTTACAGATGACATGGAGAAGGCAACTGTACTAAATGCTTCCTCCCCAACCATGACTGTACTGTTAGTAACACGTCACAGGAAGTACCCTTGTGGCTAACAGAGGTCGGAGTCAAGAAAAGACTAGAAAAGCTTAATACATTAAATCAACAGGACTAGATGGCTTACATCCGAGAGTCCTCAAAGAACTCAGTCTGGTTATAGCTAAACCATTATTCCTAATCTTTATGGACAGCATATTGACAGGAATAATAGCAGCTGATTGGGGAAAAATCCATGTGGTACCAATATTCAAAAAAGGGCAGAGACATATACCTGGAAACTACAGGCCAGTCAGCCTAACATCAATAGTATGTAAACTATTAGAGGGGATAGTAAGGGACTATATCTATAAATTTGCTGATGAAAACAGTATCATTAGTAGTAATCAGCATGGGTTTACGAAGGGTCGTTACTGCCAGACCAATCTGTTAACATTCTACGAGGAATTGAGCTGCCATCTATATAGGGGAAAGCCTGTGGATGTGGTATATCTTGATTTTGCAAAAGCATTCAATACAGTTCCCCATAAACGCTTAATCTACAAGCTGAGTTCTCTAGGCATGGACCATAGGGTTGTTCTTGGATAGAAAAATGGTTGCAGGGGCGTATTCAAAGGGTGGTGATAAATAACGTGTATTCAGAATGGTCTGGTGTGGTATGTGGGCTACCCCAAGGCTCTGTCTTGGAACCTATTCTGTTTAATTTATTCATAAATTATATAGAGAATGGGATAAAAAGCTCAACCTAAGTTTTTGTGGAAGACACAAAAATAAGCAGGGCAATCACTTCACATCAGGACATAGAAATTTTACAGGAAGACCTGAATAAAGAGCAACAAAATTAATAAGGGGACCGGAGGACATCAATTACGAGGAACGGCTACAAGCACAATTTTTTCTCTCTGGAGAAGAGACGCTTGAGAGTAGATATGATAGCGATGTACAAATATCTCAATGGTGATCCCAGTGTAGGAAGAAAACTTTTCAGCCTGAGATTGGAGGAGAAGGGGTTTAACCTTAAGCTGCGTAGGGGTTTTTTCACTGTCAAGGCGATCAGGATGTGGAACTCTCTTCCACAGTTGGTGGTGTTCACGACGAGTATTGATATTTTTAAAGGACTCTTGGACGTGCATCTTAGCGAACACAACATATAGGGATATGGGAAATAATTATCGACACTGACACACATACACCTACACGGGTTGAACTGGATAGACTGTCTTTTTTCAACCTTACCTACTATGAAACTATGAAATAGATAAAAAGCTAAATGTTTCCAAATAAATAGATTGTGCAATTATTTCCTAAATGTTTAACAGTAAAAAAAAAAGTTTTTTTTCTCTAATAAGCATAAAAATATAATACATTATGGGGTGTTTTAATAAAAAAATAAAAAAAAATAGCATAGCAATTCGCCCAGTAAAAGTGCATGTACACTCTTTCTGTGCAAATAGGGAAAAAATCCAATGTAAAAGGCTATTTCCTGCACGGAACAAAGATTTTCCGTTCATGTAAAATGGAGAATAATGCATTTGGCCACCAGATGGCGCTAAGTATAAGGGCTCTTTCACACGGGCTTTCCGTATGTCCGCAAATCATCCTATTTTTTTGCGGATGATTTGCGGACATAATGTAAGTCTATGGCATTACGGATATCAGCGGAATACCATCCGCTGACATCCGATTTCCTTCCTTTCAGTTCTGTTCCGTTTTTTCGAACGGAACGGAACCCTATTTTTCCTCCGTTCAAAAAACGGAAAGGAAGGAAAATCGGATGTCAGCGGTGTCATCCGCTGACATCCGCAATCCCCATAGACTTACATTATGTCCGCATATCATCCGCAAACGGATGGGATGATATGCGGACCTACGGAGCGGATGACAGAAATGTCATCCGCTCCGTGAAAAAAAAAAAGGACCGCAGCGGAGCTCTCACACGGAAAGCCCGTGTGAAAGAGCCCTAATAGTCATGTACTATAATATTTCACTCCATTTAGTGGCCAAATGAGGTACGTTCTTTTTTAAATCAGTGAAAACAAATTGTCCAACACAGTAAATAGCCTAATATTTTTTAATTTATTTTATTTTTTTTGCCACATTTGCACAGAACAAATATACAGTACATGAATTTCAATGGGTGAATTGCTATGCATTTTTTTTTTAAATTCACCCCTAAGAGTCATGGGCTAACAAGAACTTAGAGAACCTGAGAGTCCTCCCTTAAAAAAATAGAAGTCATGCCATTTTTCAATAAAGACCAATTTGTTTGTTAAAAAAAAAAAATAGAAGTCAAGGCAAGCCGCCCTGAAGTCGCCCCCAAGTAGTGCTTGAACCTTTTTCTAAGTCGGAGCGACTTGAGTGTTCACACCCATGCGATCCGATTCCTGTCCAAATTGACAGTGTGATATGCAAACTGATCTGGGGGTGTCGTTAACTTTGTATTGACACTACCAGCGGTACGCATATGGCAGTGTGATGCGGGAATCCGCACACTTAGAGGTGCACAATTAGCTACACTTAGAGGCTCCTCTTTTCTTTTTTATACATGACGCTACTTGTATATCAAGACATTGCTTGTATATCAAGACATTGCTTGTATATCAAGACATCGCTTGTATATCAAGTCAAAATGTATTTAAAAAATTTGCTTGTCTTGCAAAGCGCTCTCAAACCAAGTTACTCTCAAACCAAGGTTTTACTATATATATATTTTCATAAATTAGGGTAATATATATCTGTTTACATGTCAGGACTAAAAATACAATTTACATTTTTTTATTCATCAGCTAACTGTGTAATATTACCTATGAATATTTTGTGTTTTCCATTGTCAATGAGAAGGTGGAACTTTGGTATCTCTTTCACGCATGTATATGTCTATTCTTAGCTGTGCTGGTAAAAAAAAACGGAAAATTGTATCAAATACTTACCGTAATTTTCCTTTCCTGATGCCAATCCATGGCAGCATACGTGTTATATAGCTCCGCCCCTATATCCACCCACAGGACATGTTTAAATGTACAAAAAAGGAAAGCTTGCGCAACCTCCCCCATTCTCATTACAAAAAAATAGCAAAAAAAAAAAAAGGGTAGGTTTGTATGCTGCCATGGGTTGTGTCAGGAAAGTAAAATTACAGTAAGTATTTGATACAATTTTCTGTTTTCCTGATGCCAACATGGCAACATACATGTGATAAATAACAAGCTAAATAGGGAGGTGCTAAAATGTATAATCAAACTTTATTACAATGGACATGGAAGCCTGGACCATCATTGCGTCAAATTCCATTAACATATTAGTCCCTGGATCATCCCTGTAGTGTCTGAGGCAGGGGCACTGCACCAACCAGCCTGCTGCTTTGCAGATTTCTCCATAGACATTTTGTATGCGCTGCCCCGAACTTTAAGCGGAGTTCCGTTTTTATTTTTGTGTTTATTAACCACTTTAGGACCGGAAGGATTTGCCCCCTTCCTGACCAGGCCCTATTTTGCGATTCGGCAAGGGTTATTCTAATGGACAATTGCGCAGTCGTGCGACGCTGTACCCAAATAAAATTGATGTCCTTTTTTCCCCACAAACAGAGCTTTCTTTTGGTGGTATTTGATCACCTCTGCGATTTTTATTTTTTGCGCTATAAACAAAAAAAGCGACAATTTTGAAAAAAATAAACAATATTTTTCACATTCTTCTATATGACATTTAAAAAAAAAACTTAAAAATCAAATTTTTTTAACATTTTAGGCCAATTTGTTTTCTGCTACATATTTTTGGTAAAAAAAAAATCGCAATAAGCATATTTTGATTGGTTTGCGCAGAAGTTATCGCATCTACTAACCACGGGAAAGATTTATGTCATTTTTCTTGTTTTTTTTTTTTTTTTTTTTTTACTAGTAATGGCGGCAATCTGCGATTTTTTGCAGGACTGCGACATTGCAGCGGACAGATCGGACCCCTAACTGATATTTGTGACACTTTTGGGGGGACCAGTGACATTACTACAGTAATCAGTGCTAAAAAATATGCACTGTTTCTGTAATAATGACACTGGCAGGGAAGGGGTTAACATTATGGGTGATCGAGGGGTTAAATGTAAGCCAAGGGGAGTGATTCTAACTGGGGGGGGGGGGCGTGGCTCCTGAAATGACCATAGAGACATGTGAACCTATATAGAAGGATCACATGGGCTCTATGATCATTCCAGGGAGAAGAACGGTCGGCTGTGTTTACAACAGCTGACTGTTCTTCTCTCTCGGTGGGGAACGTTTGCGGGTGTCAGGCAGAAATCGGAGCCGCCTGCCCGTGCATCGACTTCCACGCTAACAAGCGGGTCGGGAGCGCGCCGCCGCCAGTGCACACTCGCCCCCTAGACTCCCGAGGGCGAGCGACGTACAGCTACAGCGATTCTCCTGGGAGCGGCTGCCTGCCGCCGTATAACTGCGGTGGGCGGTCGGCAACAGGTTAAAAGTCAGCAGCTATTAGAAGTGTAGTTGCTGAATATTAACAAACAGCCACTCACCTGTCCCATGATGCAGCGGTGCACTTACACCAGCCGGTTTCTCCCTGTGTCCTCCCTTGGTGGCGCCGGCATCTTCGCTATGGGCACTCGGCTGTGACAGCTAACGGTAACGGATTCACAGCCGGGTGCCCACTGCGCATGCACAAGCAGCGCTGCCCTCTGTGACTGATCTTGAAGTCTTCTGGAACTCATCATGTGTTCCAGAAGACTTCGGGAAGGAGAATTTCCTCTTCCAATCGCCTGAGGCGACCAGAAGGGAAGTGGGAACGAGTACCTTTCACAATCAGGTACTCGCCCCCCCCCTCCTCCCCAAAAGCTCAGTTTCATAAACAGGAGCCAGGGAGGAGGCCTTAAAGCGGAACTTCTCATTTGGGTGGAGCTCTGCTTTAAAGAAGGCTGCATTGTAAGTTTTCTGGTTGGCCTTGACACTCCAATATAACAAGGCTTTGCTGTAGCTTCCTCCTCCGAACTTGCCTGATGGAAACATGAACGGTCTCCCAGAGGATTTAAATTAGGAAGCTGCTTGAAGGTAGGCTTTTTAGACACTTAGTATATCCAGATTGTGTAGGTTGGGTAATGTCTCTGTGGGAGAGGATGGAACCGCCAATTTGTAAGATGAAAACAGAAGCCACCTTGTGAAAAATGCTTGTGGGTCATAGGCCTAACCTTGTCCAGAAGGATGGGGGAGGTTGCTCTAGCTTTCCTTTAATAGATTGAAACATGTCCTATGGGTGGATATAGGGGCAGAGCTAAGTCACATGTATGCTGCCATATTGGTGTCAGGAAAGACTGTTATTTATTGGGCTCACTATCTCCAACAAAAATTTACTCACAACTGATTTAGAATTGAACTCCCCATCCTCAGAGAAAGAGATAGTCTGAAAGTAAACAGCTTTTACTATGCTCTTAGAAAAAACATAATTGTCTGTAAACCCTCTGTTGGGTTTTCCTTGTATTATAATGTTTATTTGTAGAAATACATATAGGTTTACACTTTTACCTTAGTAATTCTGTTCATTCAGTCTTGTACTTTGCACAGCTACTGTGTTTCCTAGCTCATCCATGCACCTTCCCTTCTTAGCCTGCTTGTTGGAAAATAAATTGTCATCACAGCCCAATTAGCAGGGAAATGATCCCAGGAACAATAAAGAAATTACTTGCTGTACAGTGAGGTAGAGGTGTATAAATCACAAGACTGACTGAAGAGAATTAGAAGTCCTTTAGCAAGTAAATCAGTTTAAAATGGAGTTCACCCATTTTTGTGTTTGCTAAAAGTCAGCAGCTACAAAAAGTGTAGCTGCTGACTTTTAATAAACACACTCACCTGTCCCACGGTCCAGCAATGCTGCCGGCGGGAGCCTCAGTTCTCTCCCTGTTCTCCCCGCGCCGCCAGCATCTCTAGTGTGGGCACCTGGCTGTGACAGCTTTTGGCTTCACAGCCGGGTGTGCACTGCGAATGAGTGGACGGGCACTCTTCTGGGACCTGTGACGTGTCCCAGAAGAGTGCAGGGAGGGAGGGTGAGAGGAGAACCTCTGCTCAAGCTGCCTAGGTTGCACAAGTGGAAGTGGGAGCGGGTACCTGTCAAATCTAGGTATCCGCTCCCCCCCCAAAAAAAATGACATGCCAGATGTGGCATGTCAGGAGGTCAGGAGGCCTTAAAGCGGAAATTTCATTTTTGGGTGGAACTCCGCTTTAAGGCTTACGCCATTTGTTGTACATTGACACTGTTTGGGTCCAGTTAAGGGAGTCGCACGGATTCAGCCAAAAATGCAATATTCATGTGCATGATTGTGCTGTAAATACATGCTGGGATCTGCCTAAATCTGCAATATGTAAATGAGGTTCCTTGACAAACCAGGCGGGCAGGAAAATAAGTTGTCAGATTATGATTCATGGCTTCTTTCTGGAAAATAGGGGGAATGTTGTATGTAAATTGCAGCATCCCAGCATCTGTAGGACCTGGGGTTTTCCTGTTGCTGCTACTTGCTATGTGGATGCTGAATCCGGGGAACCCGGGCTTCGTCCCTCTTTATATGATTCATTGCTGCCTGTAGTAAGTGCAGAGGAGCGTGGGATCCACACAAAGATGCTGCATGCTTGAAGTTCACATTTATCATCTGTTCAGAACTAATGAAAAGAACTGACTCCTGGTGTGACTTATCCTGTAATAGATTTTATATCAGCGGGTGTTTAGTTGTTGAATGCATTGGCAGCTACAAATGCTCTGGGGTGACATACATTACATAGGGAGCAGTGTACTATAACACGATTGCAGGCCGGTGGCTCAGTCAGCTGTGGCTGGGGGAATTCCCCGTGGCCGTATTTTTCTAATGTCAAATTATTGTCACATTGCCATATTTGGTCAATGATGTCACCAGCATCCCACCCTTTGTTACGTGCAGCTGCAGGGTGGGGCATTCCCTGACCACAGCTGATTGGGCTGGTGGCCTGCTATCATGTGACAGTCTCCTGCCAGCTTGGGCCAAACTTTTAGCCCTTCACTAAAAGGGAGAGATTAGGGACAGTTAGAAATCTGTGCTTTACTATTCTAAATTTCAGTAGTGGGGTTAATGGCACCCTCCCCTGTGTTCATAACTCATTGTTCCCCAAAAGTCCCTATTAGGACTACTTTCTGTGTCAGCAACTAGTTTGATTGCTAGCTTGGCAGCAATCAGCATTTGCTGTCTTCCTTTTTTTGAGCGGAGTTCTTATTACTGGGAGCTTTTTTTTGTTTTTTATTGATTTTATGGCAGCTGTCCCTTTTGTTTGCTGTCCCGGCCATAGCAAAACCCCCTCCCATTATATCACCCACAGTCACAGCACCCCTTCCCCAATCCTCCTACATCCTCATGGATAAAATAAAAGTTAAGCATACACTGGTTTAAAACTGTGATTAGGGAAGATCCCTAAAGTATGGGTTTGGGGGACCCAAAGGCCAGGAGTCCTCCAAACCTATAGGCATAGACTACCGAATCTATGGCTAAAATTAGCCATGAAACGGCAAAAGAATTAGAGTGAACAAGAAACCGGAGACCCAAAGTACCCACAGGAGGCACAGTAGGGTTCCCAGAGAGAAAAAAGAAGCCATAAAAAGGATTAAAGGCTCTGAAAAGGATTAAAGAAAGGTGAGGGCTCTAGGGGACTTTAGTGGTACCATATAAACATATTATGTGACTCGATAGTACACCATGTATAAAACAATCAAATCTTTTATTATATTATTAAAATAAAACCATATATGTGCATCATTAAAATCACATCACAATGATACAGCAAATTACATTGTAGAACCATCAATACTATACAAATCCAGAATGCCAAAAGGCTATCCCAGACTAGCGCCCGACATGTTTCGTAGTCCTCTCCACTGCTTCTTCAGGGGCAGATGTTCAATAATAATAACAATGCAATGCTAATACACCTAGAAAATACAAAAACATACATAAATATAATGTTTACATGTGGGGATACAGAGGCCTAGAATTCCTGGACCGACGCTATAATCACCACCAAGTGCGGATGGAAGGACAGAGGATAGAGAGACCCTAAACGCCTCACCGACGAATGTGGGAGTATGGAAGCTAGATTACAAAGAAAAAGATAATTGATGTAAAGTATGTAATCCTCTAGTAGGGTCTTTACCAAAGGCTATAATGCTTCCCTTCTACATCCCGCAACATTGCAAAAGGAGAGGAATGATGAAAAAATAGATACATCGGTTTAGCCTTTTATTGCTGATCCAAATTGACATGTCACTGTATTAAACTCATGCAAATTTTTATTATATTGCAGCTTACCAATTTAAAGGTTCGATGACTGCATTTGTATTCTTAGACCCCGTTCACACTGGGGCGACCCGACTTTGCCGGGCGACCTGTGAATTCACGGTGCGCATCTCGCACCGCGACCTCGGAGCGGCCGGCATGGACTTCATATCATTGAAGTCAATGCAAGTCGCTCCAGGTCGCCCCAAAGAAGCTCCGGACCCTTCTTTTTCTAAGTCGGAGCGACTTGTGTCGCTCCTATTAGAACGGGTCCTGTGCTGCTCTATGGCAGGCGACCCACGGCGACTTGTCAGGCGACCAGGTCGCCCCAGTGTGAACGGGGTCTAATTTATGCTTTCTTTCTTTTATTTTCATAATACACAAATAGTGCAGCGCTGATAACGATAGAAACATGAATATAACATGATTGTAAAAAAGTTAAAATAAAATTGATGACACAGGAATAATAAATAAGTTCATAGAAAGTCCATTAAAAAGTAATCAAATCCAGGAGAGAAAAAGGGGTAGATGACACCACCAATCCCAGAGGAACCACAAATGGATAGGGAGGAAGGGTGACTGGAAAGTCAGGAAAGACACTTCACACCCTCTGTGATATGATAGTCTCCTTACCAGATCAAGTGGACCACTAGGTTATAGGTGGTCAAATCAGGTGTTTCATCTATCTAAACAGAGATGTTCATATATCCTCCATGTCAAACAGGTCATATCAATGTTACATGACTAAACCAGATGATCGATTGAACCTCCATCCAACAACTCTAAGAACGGTCACCAATCCTCACAATCATATCATAGGTCAGGCGTATGAACAGCAATGGTGTTGTGGCGTTCCTGCGGGCTTCGTTCCACTCAGCCCCGTTTCTGGGAGGGATACCAGCCACCCTCCAACCAGAACCGAGAAGCATGATGTCGTCACCGTTGTAGACCAAGCCCTACATGTTTCGTCATACGTGACGTCGTCTTGGGGTTGGTATGGGCTCCACTTTAAAGAGGTTGTAAACCCCACATTTTTTTTTCAACCTGCAAGAGAAACAAACAATGAGCTAGTATGCATCGCATACTAGCTCATTATGAAATACTTACCTCAGAACGAGCCCCCGCCGTGCCGCCCGCTTACCTCTATGACGGGCGACATGTCCAGTCGCCCGTCTTCCAGGATCCCGGCATCCGCCCATCTGATTGGCTGGAGCCGCGGTGACTCACTCCCGCGCACAGGAGCCGCCGGTCATGGCACGGGCCTCTGAAGGAACGGCACCAGCGGCCGTTCCTTCAGAGCGCATGCGCCAGTGACGTCACTGGCTGCATGTAAGGTAAATATCTCCTAAACGGTACATGTTTAGGAGATATTTACAGTACCTATAGGTAAGCCTTATCATAGGCTTACCTATAGGTAAAAGTGTCAGAGGAGGGTTTACTTCCTCTTTAAGATCTGGGAAACCAACCCCCAGATGACGTCACATATGACGAAACATGTAGGGCATGGTCTACGGCGTTGACAAAATCACGCTTCTTGGCTCTGGTTGGAGGGTGGCCGGTATCCCTCCCAGAAGCCGGGCTGAGTTGGGACGAAGCCTGCAGGAACACTGCAACACCATTGCTGTTCATACGCCTGACTCTTGCCCAGTTTATCGTGGGTGCAATTTATTTTTTTCTTTTAATAAACATTATACTATTTTAATGCACTTTTGGAGCTTCTTCTCTCTTTCATATCATATGATTGTGAGGATTGGTGACCGTTCCTAGTGTTGTTGGATGGAGGTTCAATCGATCATCTGGTTTAGTCATGTAACATTGATATGACCTGTTTGACATACTGGAGAATATATGAACATCTCTGTTTGGATAGATGAAACACCTGGTTTGACCACCTATAACCTAGTGGTCCACTTGATCTGGTAAGGAGACTATCATATCACAGAGGGTGTGAAGTGTCTTTCCTGACAGTCACCCTTCCTCCCTATCCGTTTTGTGGTTCCTCTGGGATTGGTGGTGTCATCTACCCCTTTTTCTCTCCTGGATTTGATTACTTTTTATGGACTTTTTTGAACTTATTTATTATTCCTGTGTCATCAATTTTTTTATAACTTTTTTACAATCATGTTATATTCATGTTTCCATCGTTATCAGCGCTGCACTATTTGTGTATTATTTTTATGTTGGAAGCCCGTATCGCTATTCCAAGTGCTAGCAGCTCCACTTGCCAGCGCAGTGTTTTATTTGTTTGTGGTTTCTTTTATATTTTCGCCTGGTGATCCTGCCAGTAAGTATGTTGTTTTTTTTTTTTTTTATAAAAAAAGCTTTCCTGCAGGTATAGCAGTTAGTGGGTTGGACAAACCCATTTACCACAGACAGGGGTGTTTACAATGTTTACCCTTTATTTATTGCTTTCTGTGTGCCATATTGATAGCGCAAGAGAGAGATGTCACCAGCACACCAAGATCTCCAAAATGGGTACAAAGCTTTATTCAGCGATCACATCATTACAGAAAATCAAAACGTTTTGGAGCAATGCAGGACCACTTCATCAGGCCTGATGAAGGGGTCCTGCGTGGATCCGAAATTTTGCGATTTGCTGTAACAATGTGATCGCTGAATAAAGCTTTAGACCCATTTTGGAGATCTTGGTGTGCTGGTGACATCTCTCTGACTGTTTCTGCAGGTGATCGCTTTGGCACCCACTTACATACACAGCCATCTCTACAGGAACGTGTGCGTTGAAATCTATTGATGCACCCCAGAGACATGCTGCATTTTATCGCAGAGGACTGGGCAGCATTGCATGTCACTGTACATCAGTGCAATGCACTGCGCTGCTGTGCAGTGACATGAATGAAGTGTCAATTTCATGCACTTCAAATAAAGTTAGTACAAAAATAAAAAGAGAACTATAGGGAACTGTGTAATGTACTGAAACGCACATTACATCACCCCCTACCACCAGTTCAATAGGCCCAAAACGCAGCACTGCCGCACATTAACTGTTGCAGTTTAGTGTATGGGGCAGAATGAACAGGCTTTTTTTGTTGTACCTGGAGTTGGGCTTTAAGGTATAACTTCTGTGCACTGTCTTTACCTGCACAGTTGATCTCCATAGACATCTTTGGGGCCATCTCTTGAGAGATTATAAGTATTAACATGGTTTGTTTTATAAGTCTTATGTTTTTTCACAATTTTTTTGCCAAAATATGCAACTTGTAGGCAGGTGCAGTCTACTTTCTCCACTGTAGGTGACGCTCGACTGCAGTGGCATTGTGGAAAGGGGGGGGGGGTCAGGAAGGAGGAACATGGTTCCGTTATTGTTTCCAGGGTCACTAGGGAAGCTATGCAGTTGGACGCTGCTGCCCCATGTCATTCTGGTGGCCATCTTGGGTCAGGCACAGTCTGTTTAAGACACTGGGTCCCGGATTTGGCGCACATTTCACGTGTGGGTAGTGTAGGGACAGGTCACTGTCTAACAGGGCTAGTGATTAGGGGCAGGGAGAGGTTCCAAGTGAGTAGGGAAAGGATTGGGACACGCCACCCTTCCTGGAAATCTCATTTGGGTACTGACTGGTCAGGCCGCATTTCCCCCCTCAGCTGAGACCTGCTCCAATACATACTGCTGTTATATTCTGTGAGTGTTCCCGGTCGGGTGCCTGCCCGCCGGGTTTGTTGTGAATTACTGGATTCTACATTAAAGCTCCACTTTTTAACTTTTACCTACAAGTAAGCCTATAATAAGGCTTACCTGTAGGTAAAATTAATATCTCCTAAACCTGCACGGTTTAGGAGATATGCACCCTGCATGCAGCCGCTGACACCAGCAGCGCATGCGCTCTGATGGTCCTGCGGACCCACAGAGCTCCTTGCCGGAAAGTGAACTCCTGCGCACATGCGCGGGAGTGACGTCATCGCGGCTCCGGCCACTCATAGCGCTGGAGCCGCTGAACCCGGAAGAGACGCCAAGGGAACATGACAGCGGTGTCCGGGCGACCATGTGGGGGCTTCGTTCTAAGGTAAGTATTGCATATTATACCATTGTCTTGCAGGGGTTTTTTTTTTTTGTACCGGGACATTTTGTTACCGCTTTTAACAAAAGGTTCTGTTCTCCTCAACCGGACTCTGAGTGTTTACCATGCTGCACCTCCTCAAAAGCTGATTGAAAAAACAAGCATACACACATTTCAGAAATAACAAAGACTGTTTGCATGCAGTTTATCAGTGGGCATACACGCTTCAATATTTCTAACCAATCAATGCATATTTCTATCAAAATGATCAAATTCACAAATAATTAAATAGCCGTAACTTCCCTTCAGATCAATTTGAACTCCATTTGGACTGAATTCATTCAAGCTGAGTCAGTGGTTTTGTATCAATCAGCATCACTAAGATGCTTTTTTTCATAAATACAATCGTATTTTGATCGATCAGATTATGAGATAAAATGCGAGAAACAGACATGTGATTGATAACTTACAATCGTAACTTGTGACTATATCTTAACCGCTTAGGGCTGACGGCGCGCAAATATGTGGCCTCTCGGTGGGTGGGCTTCAGAGATGTATAGTAACTAAGTAGCACTACTTCACTACTGTACTTAAGTACCGAAAGGCGGTATCTGTACTTTCCTAGAGTATAATTTTTTTCTCCTACTTCCACTTTTACTTCACTACATTTTTTCGATGATTTCAATACTTCTACTCCGATATTTTTTTTTTGTGCTGCATAGTTACTCGTTACAATTATAAAAATTACCACTGCCAGAACAGTAGATGGCAGGTTTCAGGAAGCTCAAAACATGTGTATTATCCGCGCATACGAAAATAAATGCTACTGTATGTATAAATAAAAGCTGCATTTGAAATAATAAAAAAAATATGATGTTCAAACTTTTGACTTCTTTCTTTAATAACTACATAACACAGTACTGTTACTTTTACTTTCAGTACTTGAGTAGCAAAATTTTTTAAAAAACTACTTGCAATACTTAAGTACAAAAAATGTGGAATACTTTAGTACTTCTACTCAAGTCACTTTTTGATCGAGCACTTCCACTTCTACTCAAGTCACTTTTTGATTGAGCACTTGTACTTTTACTCAAGTATGAGTACTTTATACAACTCTGGTGGGCTTTGGCGCTGAGCGGCCACATATTTGCGTACCAGATTGCAAACACAGCTGTGCCCGGAGCGGCACAGTTACCAGTGGCTAATGGAAAGCTCCCAATCGCTACTTGCTATCAGGAGCTTTCAGATCATGTGACAGCCAATCACAGCGGCCACATGATTATAAACCACGCCCTGCCTCCTGGCACCTAAAACCTCCTAAAGACCGGGAGGTGTCAGCACCAAGGGGTTAACTATCATTGGAAATCCCATTCTTCATGTGGGACATATTCAAATGGGTTGTCAACTATAGATTGATCATTCCTATCAGAAAGGATTGATCGTAAAATAAATAAATCTTTTATCGATGCATCTATGAGCACCATAAAGCTTCTTTTCAAGTAAAAAAGAAAATAAAAAATCCATCTGAAAGTAAAAATGTGATATACGAAGTGGCGGCAGCCTTGCGTAGCTGATCTCCCATAAAGCCAGCTGCACTAGAGGGAAGACAAATGACCCTGGAAGGTGTCAAATGCTATGACTTCCCTTTATATGCAAAGCACATCAATCAGAGCACCTCGGGCCCTCTGCACAAACCACGGCACATGCAGCGCTCTATCTGTTCCAGCGCGGCGAGGGGCCGACCTATCCACAGGCTAGTTTTAACGAGCTCAGCGGCTTGTAAAATAAGGCGGGAACGACGTTGTTTATTTGCGTAAGGTAAACAGCCAGGTTTTTTTTTTTTCTTCTTCGATCATCGCCTTGAGCACTTTCTGTTCGCTTTCCTGAAAAAAAAATAAAATAACCGTTATAAGTCTTGAGACCATATGTTATACACATCCTGAGCTGGGGGGGGGGGGTGACAGAGGGAGAGCACATGTATTACACAAGATCCCCGAGGTGCTGGGATTTAAACTGCAGATATCCGTGTAATGGTATATACAGCCATTTCGCACTCCTCACTTCCTTCCAGGTGTTCAGGCTGGCGCGTTTCAGATCCAGGGTAGCAGTGGCTGTGTTTCCTCCATTCGTAGTGCATATGTGCGTAGGAGGATGAGTTTTCAAAGGTCATTTTACTTTTGAGTGAGATTTGAGAATAGAGATGTAGATCTCTAATACGTATTCTCGTTTCTCGTTGCAAAATTATTTTGAGACAATCTGACTATCTTTCATCTTTAAGGGATGCTATAATGGCTTTTACATAGTTAGTCAGGTGGAAAAAAGACACAAGTCCATCTAGTTCAACTAATAAAAGAGGAAAAAAAAAAATCATACAATCCCATATATCCAATCCCATACCCACAGTTGATCCAGAGGAAGGCGAAAAACCCCAGCAAAGCATGATCTGATTTGCTACAGCAGGGGTAAAAATTCCTTCCTGATCCCCCAGGAGGTAATCGGATTTTTCTTTCAAATAGTATTTTAGGCCTCCTGCGCATAGACACTTAGCAGCTACTGTGTGCTGAAGCGTAAAAAATACCTGGCGATTTCTGGTGCCCAAGGAGCTGCATGTGCCACATACAGCCGCTAGTAGTGATCGACCGATATCGGTTTTTCGTTGCCGATACCGATATTTTGGCAAATGCATATCAGTATCGGCCGATATTGGCTAATATTTTTGTATATTTAAAGAAAATTAAAAAAATTTTTTTTTTTTGACAGGTACTTTTGTGGAGGGATCTGGGGGGTCTAAAAGACCCCAACCTCCTCCTCTGCACCTAAAAGCATTTGACTGTTTTGAATGCTGTAATTTTTTTTAATCTGGCGCCAGACAGTACCCGAAAAACATCACTTCCGGGTTTTTGCACGGAGACCCGATCAGAGCTGAATGCGCCTTTGATTGGGTCATCAGCGGCCGTGCAGGCTGGTTGCCCGGGTCTCCCAGTGGGACAGGAGGCCCAGACGAGCCATGGAAGGCGGCGGGAGTGGCGGGGAGACGTCCCCTCCCGATCCTTGTAATGACAGCCGAGCGGCTTCTCAGCCGCATCGGTTGTCATTACAAGACAGCCAACCGTTGGCTATGGACGTTGGTACCGGGGTGATGCCGCTAGCTGCAGGCATCACTCCGGTACAGCACTTTCCCGAAATGTCGGCAATATCGGTAACCTCCGGGGCCGATTCCGATATGTCCGGAAAAGTGCATATTGGCCCCCGATATATCGGCTTTGCCAATAATCGGTCGATTCCTAGCCGCTAGTACAAGTAAATGGCTTCTGCATTGGTGTTTACCTGCACATGCTCATGCTGGTGCTTTTCCTTAATTGTGAAAGTAGTGCATTCAGAAAGAAGAACTGCACATCTATGCGTGGGTAAATGCCAGTGCAGAAGCCATTCACTTGCATTGGCAGCTGTAGCACATGCTCCATCTCAGGGTGCCAGATAGCGCTGGGTATTTGACACCTCAGCACACAGGAGCTTTTGAGCTTCCGTGGGCATGAGTTCTTAAGCCTCGTACACACTGCTAGTTTTTTTTTTCCTTCAACTTAGCAGGGCTGAACGAATAAAAAAAAAAAAGGACAGCTCAGGTCGAAGCCACTGTACTAACACTCCGATCTTAGTACAGCGATCTCCCTTGCTGTTCTTTCGTGTTCTGATAGGGGAGCATTCCCCCCTTGCCAGAACACTCCAGTCAGAGCTCTCAGCCAGTTGGCAGACCTTTTTCAGTCATGCCCCTTTGACAGAAGCCAGCCAGGGACCGGCTGTAGTACACACAGGCCATGTGTATGGGTCTTTAGGCTTGGTTCTCTGGAGCATTGGGCTGTGGAACGGGTGGGAGCGGCTGGCTCAGGCTCTCAGGTTGCTGCTCTGCTACTTCTGCCTGTATTCTATAGATTTCTAGAACATAGTGGAAGGAGGGCAGAGACTGCAGCCTGAATATTTATGGAACTTCAGCTAATCCCTGGGGAGGTGTGCTCAGAAGGTGGGGAAGAGCCTATAAATAGTATGATCCCTGAGTAGCATTGGAGATTGCAGCCTGCTGGTGGAAGGCAGTATTTCAGGGTCCATCTTGGAGAAGACCCCTGTTGAGGGGCCTCTTCCTCCTGGCCAGAAAGAAGCCAGGTTGAAAACACAGAGGTCCCAGCTAGGCTTAGCTGGGGGGGGGGGGGCATTTACAGAGCATCCCAGGAATCCAAGGGGCCAGGAGAAAGCTCACATGAGGAAATCTGGGATGAAAGCTGTGTAAAAGAGCCCATGTTGTCCAGAGGCTGAGTAATTCTTCATCTCCCTCACAGGGAAAGAGTCTGGTGGATATCGGCAGGAGGCAATCAATGATCCTGTGGCCGAGTGAGTACAAGACCCTAGTGCTGCAAGAGTGACTGTGATGGTGCGTTAGTCTCTGGGAAGAGAACAGGTCACAGGCAGCATAGGGATTCTTTGGGACTTTTTTTGCTGGAAGAAGTAGAGTCAGAATGTGTGCAAGTACAGCCAAGCAGGGGTGAAATACTGTACAAGTGCAGCTGGAGTGGTATAGATGTCAATTGTTGGCCAAGAGCAGCCAGAAACTTGGTAGTCCTCAAGTTTTTCAAGCTCTGCAGTGCCATGGTATCCCATGCTTCCTATCCCCACCCAAGTTTATCGTTCCCCAATAAGAACACACACACAAAAAATAAACCTCTAAACTGATTCTTGAGCCAGCGGAAGACCGCCAAAAATACTGTGTGCCTGGCTGTGTGTGCATTAAGGGGAGGAAATAAACCCAAACTACCAGCTGCTTCTTCGGGACTGCTCTACAAATAGGGTGTACTGTATACATGACACTGTGTAAAAGAGAAAGCCCAGAGTATGCTTTCTGGCAGGCTGTGGTAATCCACAGGGTGTAAAGATGACACTGGGCCAACAATTGAAGTTTTCATCCTATGCTTTTTGGATTACTGTGTAATGCCACAGGAAATAAGTAAATTAGAAATCCCAGAAGCGTCTTTATGCTTTCTGGAAGACTTTCCTAATTTACGGTGTGAATATATGGCACCGAGTAAATTAGAAAGCCCAGCATTGGCTATGGGTTTACTAGCAGGCTTTGTTAATCCACAGTATGTATACATGAAGCTGGGTAAATGAGAAAGCCTAGCAATGGTTTATGTCTTCTGGAAGGCTGTATAAATCCACAGTTTGTAGATTTAGCATATTTCTAGTTGGGCTGGTAGGCAGATTTAGTTTTTAGCTCTTGCTGTAACTGGAGCAATGTTTGTTTAGCTTTGTCTTCTCAGGGCTGCACTGGCTAGGAGTTTGATTGCTCTCCCCTGCCTCTAGAGTTTAGGAAGGGAAATTTAAATGACCAGTCGGAATATTGAACAGGGCCTGGCTAATCCCTGGGGAGGTGTGCCCAGTTGGTGGCTAAAGACATTGTGGACCCCGGAGGAGATTGTCTCTTCTCCCCCTGGAGAATGGAATGCTGATCTGAGGAGGACAGGGACTACTTGCCTCTGGAGTTCTGGTACTGGGCGCCGAATAACTCAACAAGGGGCTGCCCCTTTGGACTGATCCTATTCCAGGACTTTGTGAGTGGAGCCTCCTTTCTGTGCTGCACCTTAAAGGATAAGTTAACCTTTGGGAACATGTTACATGTTCCAACCGATTTAACATGTTCCCATTGCTGCAGCTGCCATCCACTGCCCCCCGCCTCCCTGTGGCAGCAGTACGGGGAGAAATTCCCCATACTAGCTGTCACTGTTTGAAAACAGCGCTGCCATGCTGGGCTCCGCCCATACGGCTTCATCATTCAAACACGCAGCTCTGTGTGTCTGAACAAACTACAAGCCCGGACATCCTTAGCGGCAGTCGGCTTGTAGTTCTCAATGAACTACCATGGCACTGTGTAGCACTGTGGAAGTTCATTGAGTCTTCCTGTCAGGATGTAGTGGCTTAGTCGTATGGGTACAGGCAGGCAGATACACTGACAGTGTGCAGGAGCTCTGCATGGCATCAATGATCTGCTGATCACGGGTGCATTGCTTTACAGGCTTCTGCAACAAAAAAGAATAAATGCACATTTTTTACATGCAAAAATATGAGCATTTATTATTTTTTGTAGAAAGGTGAACTTATCCTTTAAAGCTACTACATGGTCCTCAGCTGTGAGCTCTACTAGCTGTATTCATGCTAAGCTACTTTATGGTCCTCAGCCGTGAACTTAACTAAAAACTTAAATGTAACTTAAAAGTACATGAGCTTCTTTTTGGCAGATTAGACGTGTAAAACCCCTGAGTGTTCTTTTTTATAAGCTTTTTCTGATAAAATAGCAGCTCTCCACCCCTAATTTTCTCTTCCCCCTTCTCCCCTAGTGCTTTCTATTGGCTAAACAAAAATGCCTAAAGCTGTAAAACACTTCTAAAATGCTTTTAAAATGCTTGCAAAAAAAGTGCAAAAATGCTTTGAAAAAATGCCAGAAAAACACCAGTAAATTGTCACGCTAAGGTGTGAATGGAGCCCAAAGGGCTGTTGATAAGCTCCAGAAAGGTGACTTTGCCTAGACTAAGATGATGTCATCAGTCTGCTGCAGGCACATCAGCAACTTCAGATCATGTGTGGTCTTTCATATCCGATTTTTTGCGGACGTACTGCATACACATTAAAGGAAAATTGGTCGTCTGGGGACGGACGATAAAAATGTTGGTGTTTGTCCCTTCGTTTTTTTTCATTGAAAATGTCGGCATCGGCTGCTGAAAGTTGTGTACACACTAGCCGAAAATCGTACGATTTTACCTCGGATGGGAATTTTCGGCAGATTTTCTACTAGTGTGTACCCCACTTTAGTCTCCTCTCCCACAATGATCAAACAACACTAACTTTTTAGAAAGTTGCAAGGCTGCAGCAGGGGCTGATCTGTGTCATCACAGATTGTGAACACAGCCACTAACTGCACAGACATCAGTATTTACATTGTCATCCCTGGGCCTAATCATCTCTATGAAGGAAGTGGATGCTGACCCTGGATGATGCTTGGGATAAGATGGTGCCATCCTGATGGAGAGAAAAGCAGATGTCAGGGAGATCTCTGTGAGAGGTGATAGACACCTGGAAGTGTTACTCATTCATATAACTTTGCTTAACATGAGAAAATGTATGTGAGCTCGATCCTCTTTATTATATAAGCCTGCATTGTCCATGTCCTGTTGGTTGCACATCTGCTTTCCTGGAAGGTCTGGATGTTCCGGGGCCCCGCAGTGGTGAAAGGGTTTCTTTTCAGGAGATACGGCTCCTCTTGGCTCCCGTCCAGCTCCATGTGTGTGCATTTCTCACACGCATACAGTACACAGACTAAACCCCCAGTAATCCTCCTGAGCGGGCCGTCTGGCAATAAGGAGAGCCATTCTTCTGAGGGCTCCTGCAAAGCTGGCCTCAATTTCTGGACGCGGTTCCAGTAGGACTGACTCACCCGCATGGAATCCTACCTTTGGTTTTAAATTCCCCTAGAAGGAAAACTTGTAAAAGAAAAATAAAATACAAATAATAGCATCCATTGGGACAGGAAAAGGCGCTCTATCTCCGAGTTTATGTTTTTACCCATTTAATGTTTTATTTCTGGAATGTGACTCAAGCGTTTATGGGTGACTTCATATATTACTAGCGAGTACTTATTGATTGTGCCACTTTTTTTAGAATTTTCACATGGTCTGCGTTTACTGTGCCAAGTTACCATCATAATATTTAAATCTGATCTCCAGACACAAAAACTTTCATTTAAATGTATTTCTTAAAAGCCTCAAAGGATATAAATCCACTTTAAAGGCAGAAAAATGCTTTTACAAACCCAAATATTACCTTGTAAAAGTAGTGGTGACATCATCACTGTGCTGTACATAACCTGTGCATTGAACAGAGAGGTGGGAGTGGCCCAGTAGTCCCCACCCACTACAGGCTGCCTGCAGAAAACTACAGGAGGGGGCGGAGACAAGACCAGTCACTCTGCACAAGGAGAGAGAGCAGCAGTGACCGGTCTTTATTACAGGAAGTTTCTGCACAGTGAGAAAGTTCCATGCTGGATTACTGTGCTGATCGGGAAGAAATATACAAAGTTCTATGCAATGGTTAGCTGCGTGGCAGATAGTGCAGTCAATTACCCTGCTGAATACTGTGCAAAACAGGCTGCCTACCCCAATATATAGAAGTTACCAACCAGATTACTCATAGACTTCTAAACTTTTTGTTTCTTTTGGGATGAGAGTGCACATTACGTGGTGCTCTATGCACATTACACATCCTATAATCAATCTAAGGATTGAGAAAGAGAGGGTGACTACGTTCCTACATACAGACCGTGGTTATATGTGAACATAAGATGTATTATGTATGAGAAATCCATATCACTGTGAGTCTCTACATGTATAAACTTTTAAAACATTAGTCCCTGCAGATCATATTCACTATGTTACCAAAAATATTGGGACGCCTGCCTTTACACACACACACATTAACTTTAATAGCATCCCAGTCTTAGTCTGTAGGGTTTATTATTGAGCTGGCCCACCCTTGAGCTGGCAGCTATAACAGCTTCAACTCTTGCAGGAAGGCTGTCCACAAGGTTTAGGAGTGTTTATAGGAATGTTTGACCATTCTTTCAGAAGCGCGTTTGTGAGGTCAGGATGAGAAGGCCTGGCTCGCAGTCTCCACTCTAATTCATCCTAAAGGTGTTCTATCAGGTTGAGGTCAGGACTCTGTACAGGCCAGTCAGGGTCCTCCACCCCCATACTCGCTCATCCATGTCTTTATGGACCTTGCTTTGTGCACTGGTCCAAATCATTTGGTGGAGAGGGGATTATGGTTTGGGGTCATTTTTCAGGGGTTGGGCTTGGCCCCATAGTTCCAGTAAAGGGAACTCTTAAGGCCTCAGCATACCATAACATTTTGGACAATTTCATGCTCCGAACTTTGTGGGAACAGTTTGGGGATGGCCCCTTCCTGTTCCAACAAGACTGCCCACCGGTGCACAAAGCAAGGTCCATAAAGACATGGATGAGTGAGTTTGGGGTGGAGGAACTTGATTGGCCTACTCAGAGTCCTGACCTCAAACCAATAGAACACCTCTGGGATGAATTAGAATAGAGACTGCGAGCCAGGCCTTCTCTCTAACATCAGTGCCTGACCTCACAAATGTGCTTCAAACATTACCATAGACACACTCCTAAACCTTGTGGACAGCCTTTCTAGAAGAGTTGGTGGGCCAGCTCAATATTGAACCCTGTGGACTAAGACTGGGATGCCATTAAAGTTCATGTGCGTGTAAAGGCAGGCGTTCCTAATACTTTTGGTAATATAGTGTATATAAAACAAAAAGGTCTGCTCCCATAAACCAATACTGTTGGGAATTCATTGGTGGTAGAAAGCGATATGAAATCCAAAATTTTACTGTGGTCACCAGTACAAATATAGAGCGGAAATCTTCCAGTGGGGATACCTGTTGCAGTGACAACTATCTAAGGTTTCGCCTCTCTTTCCATTTACTTCCTGTTTGGAAATGTAAGTTTGGGGAAATCTCTCGAAGGGGACCAAAAACCCAACAAAGGTTCTATCTATCCTATACTCTGTCCATAACTAAGACTGGCTATACATGTATCAGATTTTTTATATCTAAATTTAATGGATTCCCCTTATCCACACAAGCAAGGTAGATGGAGGAATCCATCTCACTGTTATTGTATTCTAACAGGCAGGACGCCTCCACTGCCAGAATACATTGATCTACGCTGCAGCCCATTGGCTGCAGCACAGGTCGAAGGGAAAATGTTTCAACAAGCTGGTTAGAAAGAAGATCATTAGATCAACTTCTATGGAATGGGAAAAGTTATAGATGGATCGAAATTCGGTCAGTCCCTGCTGAACCAAATTTCGATCCATTTATAGCCAGCTTTAGAGGAAAGGTTTGGGCTATAGATACCCTTTATTGTGTATATTAATAGCTCTAAAGACTTATAATATGTTATGTTTAGAGATCTAATCATCCCTGCTATTGGAAACTAGAGAAGAGGGTTCCTTAGACTGGAGTTCCTCTGTAATTATCGCCCTGTTCAAGCCTCTTCAGCAGTAATGGTGAGAAATTTAGGAATTAATTAGAACTTTACATTCGTGGGACTTCAATCACAGTGAAAAGCTGAACCCTGGATGTCTTGTTCAGTAGCTCGCCTTTGCAGACTGGTTTATTAAATAACAGTCATGTAATACAATCCCTGTGCGGATTAAGCTGAGTTCCCGGCAGTAGTCTTCGAACTCCGCCATTCTACAGCGCTGATTACACAATGAACATAATCAAAGCGCAATAACAGAAGCTGATTTAAAGGTACACTGCATTTAGGAATGCAAATCTGGCATGCAGAGGGGCACAAGGCGCAGAGCTTACCTGGCGATTAATGTTCACTATGGCTTGCAATCAGCCTTTAGATTCATCCCGGAGGTGTTCATTAGGGTTGAGGACAGGGCTTTGTGCAGGTCACTCAATTTCCTTAAAACCAAGCTCATAAAACCATGGTTGCCTGGAGCTGACCTTGTGCTGGTACAGAAAGGGGTATAGAAAAAAAAAATGAGGACTTGAATGGACTTACAAACATTCTAAGCAACCAAAAAAAAAGTATATTGAGTCTGATATGAACTCTCCTTTCTACTGCAATCATACACTATGGTTAGTGGTGGTTAATTGCCTCTAACCACAGTGTATGATTGCAGTACAAAGGAGAGTTCATATGTGATCACATTACAAACAATTAAAATCATCTTGGACTCTTTCATCCTTTGGTTTGGCACCCGTTTCTGTCTATAGATAGGGAATTGAGTGAAGTTTTTGACTTTGCAAGGGTGCAACGGGCCCTGAACAGTCTGCCACCTGGTTTTAGTGTTAAGTTCATGTTAAGTTCAAATGTTAAGTTTGAGCCATGAAATAATCAACGCCAATCAGGTTTGCATTCGTCTCCATATGTTTACTCAGGATATACGCCATACAGCCGTACAACGGTTCACACCATCCTTCAATGGATGTGTGACACAGATTAAATTTGTTATAGAGTTTTTATAATACATAAATGGGCACAAGCCCATTGCAAAAATCATGCCCAACTAATGCTAGTTCCCTCGAGTAACTAGCATACACGGTACATCTAGCTGTTAGGTAATCTTCTCCTGTGCTGCCCAGGTGCCACTGAACCCCAAATTCAGCAGATATGCCTCAACTCCACGTTGAAGCTCTGGATAACCAACTGCTGTTTTCCCGTACCCTGCTGGTCTCCCAACACCTGTGGAGAAGATCTCCCAGTCCACTGTGACATAGGGGGTTGTGTCAGAGCTCTAAGATTGGGCTTAAAGTGACTCCATCAATTGAAAACATTTTATAAAAAAATGCTTGTAAGATAAGACTCTTGATACTTACCTCTCGGCCTCAGAATACTGTATTCACATCCAACACACTTCCAGGGTTGTTGAATGCCTGGAAGCCAACTGTGTGGCATGCTTTCCACTGCAGCCACCTGCGTCACCTCTGTGTTGGGGCCTGCATATAAAACAGTGGTGGAGAATGTGGGCAACCATCATACTAGGAAGTGTCTTGTATCTGAAGACTGCTGGAAACCAAAGATCTCGAAGATAGCAAAATGGGGGCTCACCACCCGCTGCAGTGATAAGTGTTAGGAATCTCCTTTAGTAGGCAGCTTTTTTTTTTAGAGTTTGTTTTAATGCCCCCATTTATTTTTTAATGAATTATAAACAGTGTAATTTAACTTACTCCCTCACCAGCAGCACATACACTTTTACTTTGTTCAGTCATTCAGCCACCTGAAGTGAGAGAATATACTCAACTCTCCTGGCTATGAAGGAGCATATGACTCACTCCCCTTGATTGGTGCACCTCTGACAAGCCAGTTTGGAGCTTATACAGGGCTTTCCCACCTCACACTAGACAACTGGATGGAGCCATGGGGAGCAAAGGAAAGTGTTGCATGACTACACAAATGTCATTCAAAGTACGACAGCACTGAAAGTTGAAAATTGGCCTGGTCAGGAAGGGGGTGAAAGTGCCCAGTAGGGCAAGTGGTTAAGCTAGCCATACATTGCTCATATTTTGCCAGAATTATGGAGAATCATCTGGAATTCAAGCTCTGGGTGGCCCTATTAGGTCCTAAAGGTCTGTGGCTACTTTTACCCTGCATGGGCAAATGAAAGAGATATTTTAACCACTTGCCGACTGCTCACTAGAGCTGTACTGCGGCAAAGTGGCTCTACGTCGCCAGACACTCCCCTTTCTCCGCGGCGCCGCACGCCGCCGGAGGCTCGCTCCCGCTGTATTCAGTCACAGCGGGAGTCGGGCCAGGGGAGGAGCAGCGGCGATTGCCGCTGCTCTTCCCCGATCGTCGGGGAATCGAGTGTGGAGATCCGCCTGCTTGTGTAAACAAAGCGGGCGGATCTCCTAAGTGACAGGCAGGGTCAGATTGCAGGGTTCAGCATAGCTGAACCTGCGATCTGTCCTTGTGTCACTCAGTCACCTCCCCCCACACACGTTAGTAAGCACCAGGCATACATTAACCTCTCCCTCTCCAATAAAATTAACCCCTTCCCTGCCAGTGTCATTTGTACAGTAACAGTGCATATTTATAGCACTGATTACTGTAGTAATGTCACTGGTACCCCCAAAAGTGTCAAAAATGTCAGTCAAGGGTCCGATCTGTCCGCCACTATGTCGCAGTCCCGCAAAAAAAAATCGCAGATCGCCGCCATTACTCGTTAAAAAAAAAAAACACCAAAAATGACAGAAATCTTTCCCTTAGTTAGTAAACGCAATAACTTTTGCGCAAACCAATCAAAATACGCTTATTGTGATTTTTTTTTTTACCAAACATAGGTAGCAGAAAACAAATTGGCCAAAAATTTAAAAAAATTTTGATTTTTACATTTTTTGGGGGGGGAATTTCATATAAAAAAATGTGAAAATATTGTTATTTTTTCAAAATTTACGCTCCTTTTTTGTTTATAGCGCAAAAAGTAAAAATCGCACAGGTGATCAAATACCACCAAAAGAAAGCTCTGTTTGTGGGGAAAAAAGGACGTAAATTTCGTTTGGGTACGGCGTTGCACGACCGCGCAATTGTCAGTTAAAGTCGCACAGTGCCGAATCGCAAAAAGTGGCCCAGACGTAAGACAGCAAAATCCTTCGGTGGTAAAGTGGTTAAAGCAAATCTGAGTTTTGCTATAGATGCAGGTTTGCTGCAAAGAAGGATTATTAAACCTTACCCTACCACCAGGAACAGGTGACACTCTCCCCATAATACAGCACTGGAGTCCCCGTCCACCCCAACCACAAGTGGCGATTAGGTGCTAGATTGTGTGCCTATCTTGCCAAACCAAGATTTTTTTAAGGAGGTTCCAATGCAGGTATACATTGGCTGCTACTCAAGTGCATTTTTAATTCATATTTCCATACACACTTTTAATTCATATTCAAATATTCAAGTGCTGCTTTAAATCAAACACAACATTGGCACCTAAAATGGCAAATGTGGCTTTCTTCTTTAAAAGCTTGCTGAGTGCACACTACGGTGTTATACTGGAAATAATGAGTTGTGGAAGTGTGCGGCAATGTAGCGAGATGAAACGCGGCTTAGTGTACAGGAAGGTGAGGATAAGAGTAGAACAGGGAAATGCGGAGGGAGGGGGGACAGCACAATAGGCACATCTAATGAGAGAGAGAAAGCACTATTGAAAGTCGGAGGCTGAGTGTCGGATGACTAGCTCCCAAACCCTACTCCTGTTTAATATTCCTCCCTGCTCTCTTCATGTTGTGCTTGGCTCCTGTGGGATTGGAACTCACGTCTTGGAACCAAAGCCAATTTTCTGTCTTAATCTCACAATGTTTTGACTGGAGGCAGATCCAGTTTAGTCCGAGTGGAAACTACCAAAGCGATGCTCTGCTCTTCATAAAGACGACGGAGAGACGTGTCGCTGGTCGCCGGGAAAGGATGACATAGAAGTGACCTGACCGGAACGAAAAGGACTTTTAAGTAAATCAATGCATTCTTTTTTTTCTTTTGTATCGGGAAAGGGTCGTATTCTTTACCGCGATAGAAAATATTTCCAGCGAGTTTTTCCTTTTACTGCTGTGCAAGAGGACTTTCCTTGTCTGGTACCTGGAGAATACGCGAGGTTAGTAAGAGATATCGGTTACCCTGCTGTGCAAACACCAGACAAAGGCAACTAATCAGATTGTGGATGTCACTTTCCTAGCACCAATTATAAAATCTATTGGGTGTTTTCTGAGTATCAATGTGTTTTGTGTTCATACCTGGAGGTACTTGTGTCAGCTTTACAAGGTGTCGCGGAATGGTGCAATCAGTGCAATAGGGGAACGTTACAGCAAGAAGGAATTCTTATAGAAAATCCATTATAGTGGTTATTTTTGAACGGTTTAAATCAAATAGTTACATATATACAGTATAGTGTTTATATAAAGATAGATAGATAGATAGATAGATAGATAGATAGATAGATAGATAGATAGATAGATAGATAGATAGATAGATAGATAGATAGATAGATAGATAGATAGATAGATAGATAGATAGATAGATAGATAGATAGATACATAGATAGATAGATACATAGATACATAGATACATAGATACATATATAGATCATGTACATAAATTAATAAAACATTTTTTAATTTTCTTATTTTCTGTTTTTTTTTACTTTTACAAATACTACAATACAAATTGGTACCATTTGGATAATATGCAGTGGCAGGTAGAATGTTTTTTCTTAGTAGGTATACGTATAGGAAAACATGGGCAAAGGTGGAATGTTTACACATAGAAACTAGTCAAAGACTCTGATTGGTCAATATGTTAACTTTGGCATCAACAGGCCAGCTCTCCTTGTTCCAGGGTTTTGGATATTATTGTAGTAATATATATATATATATATATATATATATATATATGTAGTAATATATATTTATATGTATATTTTATTAAAGAACAATTTGCAAACTCCAGGGAAAAAAATATATATTTGTGCGTGTATATATGTATGTGTGTATATATATCCAGGGCTTTTTTTCAGCAGGAACGCGGGGGAACGCAGTTCCGGCACCTCTAGCACTGAATGCATGAAATGACAACGGGTGTTGAGGTGTGCTTGAGGATCTATTGTTGCTGGGGTTCATTTGTTGCTGGGAAGGATCTACTATAGATGGAGGAGTCAACTGTTGGCTGCTGGAGGGTCTATTGATGCTGGCTTCTAGGAGATCTATTGTTGCTGGAGGGGTCTATTAATGCTATGATGGGTCCATTGTTGCTTGGGGGGTACTTTGCTGTGGGGAGGGGGTCTTTTGTTGCTGGGAAAAACTATTGTTGAAAGGGGGGTGTATTGTTGCTGGATGCAGGGGATATATTTCATGGCTTATTAATAAAAAATTCCATAAAATTACTACAAAATGATGCTTGGTGGAACTGGGAGGTGGATATAGGGAGTAATCAAGGGATGGTGCTCAGAGGTTGGTAGGGGTGAAGATAAGGAGTGGCTTGAAAGGGGAGTTCCTGCATATATATATATATATATATATATATATATATATATATATATATATAGATATAGATATATATATATATATATATATATATATATTCACCGGCCACTTTATTAGGTACACCTGTTCAATGGCTTGGTAACACAAATTGCTAATCAGCCAATCGCAAGGCAGCAATTTAATGCATTTAGGAATCTAGACATGGTGAAGACAGCTTGCCGAAGTTCAAACCGAGCATCAGAATGAGGAAGGAAGGGGATTTAGGTGATTTTGAACGTGGCATGATTGTTGGTGCCAGACGGGCTGGTCTGAGTATTTCTAAAACTGCTGATCTACTGGGATTTTCACACACAACCATCTCTTGGATTTACAGAGAATGGGCGGAAAAAGAGAAAATATCCAGTGAACGGCAGTTGTGTAGATGACAATGCCTTGTTGATGTCATAGGTCAGAGGAGAATAGGCAGACTGGTTTGAGATGATAGAATGGCAACAGTAACTCAAATAACCACTCGCTACAACCAAGGTATGCAGAATACCATCTCTGAATGCACAACACATTGAACCTTATAGCAGAGGTGCCACTCCTGGCAGCTAAGAATAGGAAACTAAGGCAACAATTCACACAGGCTCACCAAAATTTGACAATAGAAGATTGGAAAAATATTGCCTGGTCTGATGAGTCTCGATTTCAGCTGTGAAATTCAGATGGTAGGGTCAGAATTTGGCATAAAACATGAAAGCATGGATTCATCCTGTCTTGTATCAACAATTCAGATTGGTGGTGGTGTAATGGTGTGGGGAATATTTTCTTGGCACACTTTGGGCCCCTTAGTACCAATTGAGCATTGTTTAAAGTCGCCAGTCGCCACGGCCTACCTGAGTATTGTTGCTGACCATGTCCATCCCTTTATGACTACAGTGTACCCATGTTTTGATGGCTACTTCAAGCAGGATAATGCACCATGTCACAAAGCTCAGATCATCTCAAACTGGTTTCTTGAACATGATAATGAGGTCACTGTACTCCAATGGCCTCCACACTCACCAGATCTCAATGCAATAGAGCACCTTTGGGATGTGGTGGAACTGGAGATTCGCATGTTTCCAACATCTTTTAGCCATGAAGAAATAAGGCAGTTCTGAATGCAAAAGAGGATCCAACCCAGTACTAGCAAGGTGTACCTAATAAAGTGGCTGGTGAGTGTATATATACAGTGTGTGTGTGTGTGTGTATATATATATATATATATATATATACACACTGTTTAACTCATATCTTCAGCCTCTCCCTCTCCACTGGCATCTTCCCCAACTCTCTAAAACATGCGCTAGTAACTCCCATACCAAAGAAAGCCTCACTAGACCCCACCAGTCTTAATAACTTAAGACCCATCTCTTTACTCCCTTTTGCTTCCAAGCTCCTTGAACGTTTAGTCTACAACCGCCTGAGCAAGCACCTCATTGAGAATAACCTCCTTGATCCCCTTCAGTCTGGATTTCGCCGGCAACACTCCACAGAAACTTCTCTCCTAAAACTTACAAATGACTTACTAACAGCAAAAACCAATGGTCACTACTCAATACTCTTACTCTTGGACCTCTCTGCTGCCTTTGATACTGTTGACCACCCCCTCCTTCTCAAATAACTCAGTTTGCTTGGTCTCCGTGGCTGTGCTCTCCATTGGTTCGAATCTTACCTATCTCACCGCACATTCAGTGTCACTTATAATTCCACTTACTCCTCTGCAACTCCTCTTACTGTTGGGGACCCCAAGGTTTTGTCCTTGGACCGCTACTATTCTCAATCTATACCTCCTCCCTGGGTCAGCTAATAGCCTCCCATGGCTTCCACTACCATTTCTATGCTGATGACACCCAAATCTACCTCTCTACCCCTCAGCTCACCCCATCAGTCTCCTCCCGCATCACTGATCTACTAACAGAGATATCAGCCTGGATGTCCCACCACTTCCTCAAACTGAATCTATCTAAAACCGAGCTCATAATATTTCCTCCTCCACGTGCCCCTTCCCCGGAATTCTCTGTCAAGATCAATGGAATAACTATTAGTCCTTCCACACATGCCAGGGTGCTAGGGGTAACCCTGGACTCTGCACTGTCCTTTCAGGCTCACATCCAATCCCTGTCCAAATCATGCCGCCTTAACCTCCACAACATCGCTAGAATACGGCCCTTTTTAACCAATGACACCACCAAGCTTTTAACTCACGCCCTGGTTATCTCTCGCCTCAACTATTGCAACTCCCTCCTCATTGGATTACCCTTACATAGATTATCCCCCCTTCAATCCATAATGAATGCTGCTGCAAGACTTATCCACCTTACCAACCGTTCAGTGTCCTCCACCCCTCTCTGCCAATCCCTTCACTGGCTTCTGCTCACCCAATGAATAAAATTCAAAGTACTAACAATAGTTTACAAAGCCATCCACAACTCTGCCCCCAGCTACATCACTAACCTGATCTCAAAATATCAACCAAGCTGCTCTCTTCGGTCCTCCCAAGACCTCCTGCTCTCTAGCTCCCTTGTCACCTCTTACCATGCTCGCCTCCAGGATTTCTCCAGAGCTTCTCCCATTCTTTGGAACTCTCTACCCCAATCTGTCCGACTGTCCCCTAATCTATCCATCTTTAGGCGATCCCTGAAAACCCTTCTCTTTAAAGAAGCCTACCCGGCTACTAACTAATAACACTGTTTCACTTGCTCCATCAGCTCATCCCCCACAGGTATTGCCTTTTGTATCAATTGACCCTCCCTTTTAGATTGTAAGCTCTAACGAGCAGGGCCCTCTGATTCCTTTTGTTCCAAATTGTATTGTAACTGTAATGTCTGCCTTCATTTTGTTAAGCGCTGCGCAAACTGTTGGCGCTATATAAATCCTGTATAATAATAATAATAATAATATACACTGCTCAAAAAAAAAATTTAAGGAACACTTTGAAAACACATCGGATCTCAATGGGGAAAAATCTCATGCTTGATATCTATACTGATATGGACTGGGTAATGTGTTAGGAAGGAAAGGATGCCACATCCTTTAATGCAAATAAAAATTATCATCCTACAGAGGGCTGAATTCAAAGACACCCCAAAAATCAAAGTGAAACAATAATGCAGCAGGCTATTCCATTTTACTGAAATTTTATTGTAGCAACTCAAAATGGTACTCAGTACTTTGTATGGCCCCCATGTGCTTGTATGCATGCCTTACAACGTCGGGGCATGCTCCGTTTGATACGACGGATGGTGTCCTGGGGTATTCCATCCCAGATCTGGATCAGGGCATCACTGAGCTCCTGAACAGACTGAAGTGCAACCTGGTGGCGTCAGATGAACCAAAAAGTAATGTCCCAGAGGTGTTCTGTTGGACTTAGATCAGGCAAGCTTGGGGGCCATTCAATGGTATCAATCCCTTCTTCCTCCAGGAACTGGCTGCATACTCTAGTCACATGAGGCCAGACATTGTTGTGCACCAGGAGGAACCCAGGAACCACTGCACCAGCGTCAGGTCTGACAATGGGTCCAAAGATTTCATCCCAATACTTAATGGCAGTCAGGGTGCCATTGTCTAGCCTGTAGCGGTCTGTGCGTCCCTCCATGGATATGCCTCACTAACACCATCACTGACCCACCACCAAACCGGTCATGCTGAACAATGTTACAGGCACCATAACGTTCTCCACAGCTTCTTCAGACTCTTTCACGTCTTCCGCATGTGCTCAGAGTGAACCTGCTATCATCTGTGAAAAGCACAGTGCGCCAGTGGCAGAACTGCCAATTCTGATGTTCAATGGCAAATGCCAATTGAGCTCCACAGTGCCGGGCATTGAGCACAGAGCCCACTAGAAGATGTCGGGCCCTCAGGCCACCCTCGTGAAGTCTGTTTCTGATTGTTTGGTCAGAGACATTCACACCAGTGGCCAGCTGGAGGTCATTCTGTATTGCTCTGGCAGTGCTCATCCTGTTCCTCCTTGCACAAATGAGTAGATACCGGTCCTGCTGATGGGTTATGGACCTTCTACAGCCCTGTCTAGCTCTCCTAGTGTAACTGCCTGTCTCCTGGAATCCCCTGCATGCTCTTGAGACTGTGGTGGGAGGGAGACACAGCATTCCTTCTGGCAATGGCACGTATTGATGTGCCATCCTAGAGGAGTTGGACTGCCTGTGTAACCTCTATAGGGTCCAGGTATCGCCTCATGCTACCAGTAGTGACACTGGCCCTAGTCAAATGCAAAACTAGCAAAAAACAGTCAGAAAAGATGAGAAGGGAAAAAAAAATTCAGTGGCCTCCACCTGTAAAACTATTATGTTTTGGAGGCTGTCTCATTGTTGCCCATCTAGTGCCCTTGTTGTTAATTTCATTAACGCCAAAGCAGCTGAAACTGATTAACAACCCCCTCTGCTACTTAACTAACCCAATCAATGTCCCAGGAGTTTAATTGACTTGATGCTACACTCTGATTAAAAAGTGTTTCTTTAATTTTTTTGAGCAGTGTATATGTATTATACCTGAAAGTGGACCTGAGCTCAAAGAATGAAGATTAGCTGTTATAAGGAACATCTAGAAAGGGTAATTATGCCTAAACAGCACCCAAAAAAGTCTAACTTTTGTCTTGTACTCCTGAAGAAAAATAACCATTTACACCTGTACTCTGAAACTTATAGCTGTGTATCTACAATTTGAGATCTAAGGCACTGCTGCCCCTGATTGCCAGTCTCACAATATTTGGAGTGAGATTTGGTGATGTCACTACTGTGCTGCTGGTTGTTCTCCATGCTGGAGAGTAAACTGCGCCTAAGTACCTGCAGTGCAAAGATTTCCCCTGCTCTCCACATTGTGCTTGATTCATTATGTGGATCTGGAACCCATTTAGCTTAAAATTGAAATGCAAGACAAAACATTTTGGTATAGATATAAAAAAATAAACATTATAAATACCTTTTTCCCTTTTTTATTAATAAACACCCCCTCTGTTCTCAGCTGCATAAGAGCTGAGGGGGAGGAGAAGCAGCAGCACACTAAGCTGAAAGGCTGTGTCAGAACAAGCCTGATCATTAGAGGAGAGTACACTGAGTTCCCAGCATAGCTAGAGAACTGACCGTGGTTTGCTCTCCTGCTCAGTGTGGTCAGTTTTTAATAGAAAAAGCAGAGGGACTGCCGAAAACACCAGGGATCTCACATAAAGGAAGCAATACAAAGAGAACAGGATACATTCTCATACAACTACATTGTATAGCAGCCACATATCAGGAATATGAAGTGTTGGGGTAACAAACCCTTTAATTATTTCTCCCTCAGTCAGCAGGGGATGGCTATAGTTTGAGAAAGCAAAGCCCTGCTTGTACCAAGATGGCGTCTCCATACATAGGCACAGGGTGTAAAAAGACATGGAAAGTCAGTAATGGGAACATGATCAGCTGCAGGGATACCACAGGCAGTACTGGTGACAATTTCTTATGCTTGCCTGTTTTGACCACAGCTTCCAGAGTTCATCTATTAATCCCTAACTATCACCCAAATAATACCTGAAAGCGGAAATTCACCCTAAAGAGGAAGTTCCGCTTTATGTCCTCCTCCTCTAAAACTTTATGCCATTTTTTGGCCTAGTTTTGGTAGGTTCCTGCTTCCATTTCCAGTTGGATCGCCAGAAGTAAGATTGCTAAATGCACAGGACAGGTCAAAAATTCTGGTAGGATCAACAGGTATTTTTTTCTTAGAAAACATAAGATTAGAGAAGGTAATTGTTGGGGTTTACATACACTCTCCCCAAACACTTGACCATTTAAGCCGGCCATACATAGATCGAAATTCGGCTGGTTCAGCAGGGACCGGCCAAATTTAACTCCATGTATGGGCACCCTGGTTGTACACAAGTCAATTTATTGATAGACTTGTGCAAAACCAGGCTGTCTGGGTTTTCTAGAACAATTATTGCCACTAGCTGTATCCAGCAACACTAATCATTGTGTTCTGCCGGTAGGGAAGCCTCCCAGCTGGCAGAACACAATAGCTGCGGTAGGGAATACTTCATCAACACTGACGGCAGTGGAAGGAAAGAAAATTTCATAATCTATGGCCTGTTTAACCACTTGCCGACGTATGGGTACGTCACTAGCCTGTGAGGCTCTGGGGAGCGAGCGCGCGCCGCCGGAGGCGCGCTCCCGCTCCCGCGCGGTCACGGACCCCCGCGCGTGTGACCGGCGGACCCGATGTCCGACGGTCACTCTGCGATCGTCGCTGCAGAGGGAGAAAGTCAGGCGGCTAATGTAAACAAGCCGCCTGTCATTCTCCCCTGTGTAGAAACACTGATCATACGGTTCTACTATGTAGGACCGTTGATCATTGTTCCTACAGCTCAAGCCACAGCCAATCACAGTTAGAATCACGCCCCTAGGGACACACACAGCCCCTCCCTCTCAAATAAAGTTAACCCCTTCACTACCAGTGTATTTTTACAGTAACAGTGCATATGTATAGCACTGATTACTGCAGTAATGTCACTGGTAACCCCAAAAGTGTCAAAAATGTCAGTCAAGGGTCCGATCTGTCCGCCCCCAATGTCGCAGTACCGCAAAAAAAAATCGCAGATCGCCGCCATTACGCGTTAAAAAAAAAAACCAACAAAAATCTTTCCCTTTGTTAGTAAACGCGATAACTTTTGCGCAAACCAATCAAAATACGCTTTTTGCGATTTTTTTTACCAAACATATGTATTTTTTAACATAATGTTAAAAAATTTTGATTTTTACATTTTTTTGGGGGGAATTTCATATAAAAAAATGTGAAAAATATTATTTTTGCAAAATTGTCGCTCTTTTTTTGTTTATAGCGCATGATCAAAAAATTGCACAGGTGATCAAATACCACCAAAAGAAAGCTCTGTTTGTGGGGAAAAAAAGGACGTCAAATTAGTTTAGGTACAGCGTCGCACGACCGCGCAATTGTCCGTTAAAGTCACGCAGTGCCGAATCGCAAAATTCCCCCTGGTCAGGAAGGGGGTAAAATCTTCCGGGGCTTAAGTGGCTAACTGTCCCTCTAAAACTGAATGAAGCCTCCAATCTCTTACCCTAGCTATGGCCTATCTTAACCCCCTAGTAATCCCTAACACTAAAACAACTACCTTCAGTAGTGGTTACCTTCCCCCCTGTCTGGTGCAGCTGCACAAAATCCAACCACAATGATCGATCATGGAAGTAAACAGTCACCTTGTAGTTTTATTTTATCCGTTTGGATCTTTGGAGTGAACACAGGGGCACCGGATGGCACTTCACTGTTCAGTAATGAAGAAATGTAAATATAATTTTTTATTTTTTTTATTTTGAACACACATTAATGATTATATACACAGGTTGTCTGTGTCTTGTCCATTCTTGGCCGCTTAGTGCATGTAAATGTCTGATACTTTTTCATAAATATTGAAATATTTATGGCTGGGTCTTCCCTCTTGGGCCTTTATTGGCTCTTTATTTTTTCTAACAATATGCGCTCTTCTGTTAACCTTAAAATTCCATCTGGATTCTGTTTTATGTTTTTTTGATCCATGAGATCGAAAATACAATTAAACAATCAAAAGCTATCTACCATCTGCTTATAATGGCTGACTTGCATGTGACCTTTTAGAAAAAGACTTTACTTTTGATAAAAAGTGTCCCTGGGGTGGGACAGAAATCATCGATTTGGTATAAAACAGACAGGAAAATGAATAGGAAATGGCCAGATTATGCTGCTTAAGTCAAATGATCGCTCACAGAACGTTCACACTGGCACAAAAAAGTCTGATTTATGAGCAAATATAGAAATTAAACTGCTTGGTGATCAAATGCTTATATACCCTAGTACAGGGGTCTCTACACTTTCTAAGCAAAGGGCCAGTTTACTGTTCTTTAGACTTTGGGGGGCCGATCTGTCAGTGTGAGTAGAAAATGCCCTGGTGTCAATAGGAGTAAACCATGCCCAATCATTGGTATTAGTGGGAGGAATAGCGCTCTTTCGTTGTTATCAGGAGAAGGAATAATGCCCTATCATTAGTGTCAGTGGGAGGAATTTTGCCCCATTGTTGGTGTCAGTGGGGGTAACACTGCCCCAAGGGCCGGATATATACAGGCAGAGGGCCACAGTTTGAAAATCACTGTATGAAGGTAAGAGCCCCTCACACTCTGTGTCCTGTAATATTCTGCTATCTTGTTGAGGATAGATATATACTGTATTTACTGTTTACCTGAATTTTGAACATAATTTGGGGGTTGATCACAACAGTGATATTTGAGGTGTGCTTTTAAATGCCGGCTGTCATAATACTTACATCCTGCTTTGTGTCCATTTGCAGATCACTGTTTATAAGAGATGACTGTGGTTCTGTCCATGAACAGATTCTGCAGCCCCATTACCTCTGAGGGTGCTACTGACATTGTGGACTATAAGAGTGTGTGGGAGTCCCAGGACAACGCAGACAGATCCTCCACCTCTCTCCATGCCCAGCACCAGGAGTACAGACTATGTGACCCTTCTACAGGTACGTGTCTTCTATACTCATACCACTAAGACAATACACAAAATGTGTTGGGTTTCATGACTATACTGGGGGGGTGTATACAAGATCCCTGGCAGAGACAAGAAAAAAATATTTTTGTCCTGCAAAATATATAATGCCCACAATTGATGCTGGTTTTTTTTAGATCCCTCAAGGACCATGGTGGGAGGAACATTGCTCGTGAGATCCAAATTCAGTACACCCATTGCAGTTCCCACCAGAAAAGGTCTTACACTTCTTGTTTTTAAAAAGAACGCTCACTTCTATTTATTAAAGTGGAATTTCAGATTTTAACTATCTAATACTAAAATTGCTCCCACCGCTATTTTTACTCCTATTCTAACTACCCTGTAGATAGAAGATGCTTAAAGGTGTGGCCCTTTGTTTGCCTTTATCTGGCCCTTGGGGCACTAACCCATCCATTGACACCAACAATGGGGCATAATTCCTGTCGCTGTCACCAGCAATGAGGCATTATTTCTCCCACTGACACCATCAAAAGGGCACAATTCCTCCCACTAACACCAACAATGTGGCACAATTCCTTCCATTGACACCAACGATGGGGCACAATTACTTTCATTGACACCAAATATGGGGCACCATTCCTCCCACTGACACCTACGATGGGACACTCTTCCTCCCACTGACACCAACGAAAGCGTACAATTCCTCCCACTGACACCAATGATGGGGCACCATTCCTCCCACTGACACCAACGATGGGACACTCTTCCTCCCACTGACACCAACGAAAGCGCACAATTTCTCCCACTGACACCAATGATGGGGCACTATTCCTTCCATTGACACCAGCATTGGGAAAGAATTCCTTCCATTGATGCTAACGATGGGGCACTATTCCTCCAATGACACCAACAATGGCGCACTATTCTTCCCACTGACACCAATGCTGGGGCATTAGTCCTCCAACTAACACCAAAGACAGGGCATTGTTTACTCCTACTGGATGCCAGGACATTTTCTGCTCCCACTGGCCCTAGTCTGCCCCCCCTAAAATCTAAGTGACAGTAAACTGGCCCTTTGTTTAGAAAGTTTGGAGACCCCTGCTTTAGACTAATATTTTAATGTTTTTATTGATGAAATATTGTTTTTGCCATAATATATAATTTTTAGTTCACAATGTTTGCAAAGTACTGAGCGGCACTTATTTGACATAAACATTTTATATAAAAAAATGATCACAGAGAAGAAAATATAATCACAAACAGCAGCAGGTGCATAGAGCACAGTCACAACTAAAATAAAAACTCAATAAAACAACTTATTTCACCAAGTTAAAGTATAGCTAAAGGCAAAACTTTATTTTTTTTAGTTTTGGATAGAGTGGATGTGAATTAGAACACATGTCAGGTTTTTATTGCTACCTCTGCCCCCTGTTCAGACCCTCTCTTTGTCCTGTTTACTGTTACCATCAAATGTGCAAGTAAAAGAAAATCCCACACTTTGTGTTGTCCCCAGAACACTAATAGAGGAGAAATCTTCCAATGGGGCTTATGGTGACCTGGGGGGTCCCAATGGTTTATCTTAACGTGCAGGGATTTCTTCTTACTTCCTGTTTGGCTATTGGACAGTAAGTGAAGGTAAATTTCCCCAATGGAACACAGATAGAAAAATAGCTGACAGGGATTATAACCCACCCTTACCCTATCCAAAAAAAGGAAATAAAGTTTTGCCTTCGTTCTGCGTTTAACTATTTATACCTTTTGAAAACTTTAACAAAACTTAGTCCACACAGAAAAAAAAAATTAAAAGTCAGCAGCTACAAATACTGTCCAGGGATCCCGCTATGTCGGCACCCTGAGCCAAATCATCAATTGGCTTCAGGTACAGGCGCCGGCATTGTAAGGGAAACTAGCAGTGAAGCTTTCAGGCTTTACAGCTGGTTTTCTTCTGCACATGCGCGGGTCTGAATGGTCCTGCTGCCTTCTGGGACCTGTGTGTGTCTCAGAAGGCCTCAAGGGGAAGGAGGAGGGGCCGGAAATGCTCGGAGATCGCAGCGGGGTTCTTACTCAGAAGTGGGAGCGTGTACGTATCAAAACCAGGTACCTGCTCCCCACCCCAAAAAAAGTGTCAAATGTGGCAGTGGAGGGGGGGGGGGTGCTTCCACTTTTGTGTGGAGGTCTGCTTTAATATCATTTTCACACCAAAGTTGCGATTCTCTCAAATGGTAATCACAAATGGCCGTTTGCTCTAGTTCACAAATGTGGATGCTTGTTTTACCAATATGGTTCTTTGTATCCAAGTCACGCTTTCTCTCCATGCAGTGACAGTTAAGAAGGTGAGTCAAAGTAATCTGCTGTTATATCACTCTGACACTACTAGTGATTGACCGATATTGGTTTTTCGTTGCCAATACTGATTCCGATATTTTGGCCATTGCATATCGGTATCGGCAGATATTTTCGTACATTTAAAAAATGTTTTATTTTTTTATTTTTATCACTTGGCAGGTACTCTTGTGGAGGGATCTGGGGATCTAATGGCACTTTTCCACTGCAAGTACCGGCTCGGCCCTACTCGGCCCTGCTTGGTTTTCCACTGCATGATACCGCATGGTACGGTGTTGGAACGGTTCGGTACGGTACGGTATGGTTTGCTTTTCCACTAAAATAGTACTAAAGTAAGTGGGTGGGATAACAACGATTCTCTGACCAATCAGTGGCTAGTAGTGACTGCATGCAAAGGATTTTGGGATATGGTACCGGTATGGTACCTCTTGGAACCACAATCGAGGTGGTACTGTTCGGTTCCATGTAGTGGAAAAGCGCCGCTGTACCGTACCGAACCGTTCCTACACCGTACCATGCGGTACCAGCAGTGGAAAAGCACAAAAGCGAGCCGAACCGTTTGGTTCCATGCAGTGGAAAAGCGCCATTAAAGACCCCAAACCCCTCCTCTGCACTTAAAAGCAGTACCCGGAAGTGATGTCATGACATCACTTCATTGTTTATATCTTCAATATGTACATATGTGAGTGGCATATTTAATAACATTTGTAAACTGAATTATGCTATGTGACATAATTTTACCCTTGAGCAATATTTGGAATATCGGCAATATCGGCCAGTTTCGGGCCCGATACAGATATATCGGCAAAAGTCAATATCGGCCCTCGATATATCGGCCTTGCCGATAATCGGTCGATCCCTAGACACTACCCTCTGAAGACTTCTGCTATCACAGCAGGATGGACCTCCTCTAAACTGCTATCCACCTCCAGGTTCCTCTTCCAGTGTGTAGGAAACAGACCTCCATCCAGGAGTGCACCATGAAGTGGAACCGAAGGATGAATGGAGGCTGACTCAGAAGTACCAAACACATTTCTAACACTCAGTATAAAGCATCCTCTACTCGCTAGAGTAGGCTTCCTCAGGAGGAGTGTCGGAGCGCTATATCAGCGGTTTAGCTTAAATTTTCTTGAACACCACCGCATGGTGTGCCTGTGATACAAAGTGCAATATTGGGAAAACAAACATGTACTCACATTTGTGAATCATCTGCGAGAAACAGCAGTTGGCAATACCATTAGAGAGACCTGCAACTGTTTCCATGTGGTGTGAAGACAATGTAAACTCCAGCGGCTTTAACATTTAACAGAAGCTTCACCTGTGAGATATTTTTGCAAGAGTTTTATGACAGTTGGCACAAGATATGAGGATCTCCAGTCGTTTAAAAAAAAATTAAAGTCAACAGCTGCACATACTAAAGCTACTGACTTTTAAAGAGGATTTTTTTTCCATAACAACTTTGTTAAAAAATAATGTTCATTAGCAAGGAACATACATTCCACATTAATAATTATGTTACCAAAATCATTGTGTGCTGTAAATTGCCTCCAGCATTGCTCCTGTTTCTTCATGCTGGAGGCCGCCATTTTGCTGAAGACCAGAGCCCCTGAACAGTCATAAATCATAAAGCCCCGTTCGCACGGTAAAAAAAAAAAAAAAAAACAGCCGACATTTGGCCCATGTGCATGTCGGTCTGTCCGACAGAAGCCTGCCATTTGGCTGTCCCCCTGTCACAGCACAATAAGCTCAGCGGGGACGATCAATGGACTAACTTTGCATAGTTAGTATAGAAACTCTGATTAGAGCTGACAGTTTTTTTTTTTGTTCAAACCCGCTGGGCTAGTGTGTTAATCCATCAATTTAATGGTTAAAAAAAAAACAGTTACATTCCTGGCATGAAGGAACCCTCACATTGGCTTGTGTCCTCAAACTGTCAAACCATTAAATGGCTGGTGTCATAACTGATCACATGTGCAGCACCATGGCAGTTGCAGATCAAACAGAAGCAGCTTCCTTGGCTGCAAAGGATAGGAGGGTTTAATTCAGCTTTAAGGCTGACAGCAGATGGGCCTCTACAAACTCAGCAGTGCCTAAAAATGCCTAAAATGGGAGAGAAGCTTAGCATGTGCAGAGCAGGGTGAGACAATGTATTACTGGATTTTAAACAGTATACAAACATTCTTAATGTTTTACATAGCTATACCTGCAATAGAGGCCAGGCTGATGTTTTTTAGCAGGACAATCCAGCAGGACTTTTATTTCCTGACTAAAACTCCACTGAAGCTTAAGGCGCCCCAGCGCCGATCCCCCGCTGAGCAGGAGCAGGAGGATGACAGCTGTGTCTCCGCGCTGTGTGTGGAGACATAGCTGTCAGTTCCCCATGCATCTCTATGGGGGAAATCGAATGGGAACGGACCGTCGGTCCGTTCTCATCCGATCCCATCTGATCCGATCCGCTGGACGGATGGAAAATACAGTTTCCATCCGTCCAGTTTGACGGATCGGATGTCAGCGGACATGGAGATGCATGAGGGGACCGTTCAGATCCTCCAAAAAAAAACGGACAGGCGGATCTGAACGGTCCGCCTGTGTGAAAGGGGCCTTACCTGTGAGATATGAAATATACAAGTTTGGACTGGGTTTTATGACAGTTGGCACAAGACATGAGGATCTCCAGTCATTTCAAAAAGAAAATGAAAGTAAACAGCTACAAATACTAAAGCTACTGACTTTTAACAAACAGACACTCACCAGAACAGGAGTCTAGCACTGTCTTCGCTTGGGCCAGTTCTTTGCTGGTCTTCAGATCCTTGGCACCGCCATCATGGCTGTGTGGAGTCAGCTGTGACTTCTTGCCAGCTCCCACAGCTAGCTAAGGGCAGTGGGGAGCCGAATGTTAAACAGCAGGAAGTCACAGCCTGCTCCCCACTGCGCATGCGTGAGATCATACGTCACTGTCAGGATGGCCCTGCAGCCTCCTGGGAAGTGCGACTTGTCCCAGGAGCTTGAGGGTGTGGGGGGGACGAGCCCAATTTAAATAATTCTCGTCTACGTGTATAATGCAGAAGTGGGAGTGGGTACATGTATGAAAAGGGTACCTGCTCCCAGAAAACCCCCAAAACTTTCAAATGTTTTACTTAGGTAGGGGAGGGGGTTGAGACAGATTAGCAGTACTTTCACTTTTAAGGTGAAGGTCCACTTTAATTTAGGAAGATCAGCACGGTGCAAAATATTATTTATAGTGTTGGTAACATACTCCAGTTTTTACAGCCACATGGACAACTCGGTTCAATCCAAGCACCATGGTATCATGGGTTGGGTTGAAGAAGATGTAAATTCTCCAAGAACATGATGGGAGGTATGAAAGTTTATGAAAACACCATGGTCTACCTAATCCAATCTCCATGGTGCTTGAGTTGATTGAGTTGCTCACGTGGCTATAAATAAGAAAGCAACTGGGATGATTGCTGAAACATCTTCAACATTACAGAACAAGTCCAAATAAATGTTACTACCACTGGGTTGACTGTTGAAGTGTATTGATATAGATAAACATGAAATAAAGTCTGTAACCTGAACTGTAATCCTCAGTCTTAACAAAAAAATTAAAAAAATGTTGAGTCAGCAGCTACAAATACTGCCGACTGTCCAAGGATCCAGTGCCGTCCTTATGTGGGCCAGTTTTTTGCCTGTCTTTGGGTCTCTGGTGATGGCATATTTACTAAAGGAAGCCAGCTGTGACTTCTTGTAGCTTCACAACTGGCTTTCCACTGCGCATGTGCAAGCTGGGTGAACGGTCCCACAGCCTCATGGGACCTGTGACATGTCCCAACAGATTGTGGGCGGGGGGCAGTCAGAGCGGAAGTGAGTACCTGCTAAAACTAGGTGCCCGCTTCCCCCCCCCAAAAAAAAACCAAAGGTGGGGGGAAGGGGGGGTGCGTTAAAGAGGAACTTCCCTTTTGGGGTAAAGTTCCACTTTAAGACAGCTGTTTTCCATGTGACTCGCTTTTCTTTATAGACTCCATGCCCTTAATGGCCTTACCCTTCTCCCCCCATGACTGTGTTACTGCCGACGAGAAGACTAAAGCGTAGTACATACAGGCTGAATTTCGGGTGGCGACATTCAGCTCGTGTGTACTGGAGCCGTTCGGTCGGTTTCTGACGAAGGGGAATGACTGAAAAACATCTGCTGACCGGCTCCTGGTTCCCGGCTCCAATGGTTGAGAGCGCTGACCGGAGTGTTCTGGCGCTGGGGGGGGACACACAATAGAAGAGCGGGGGAGATTGCTCTACTAACGTTGGTTGTTTAGTGCAGCGGCTTCTCCTGAGCTGTCTTTTTTTTTTTGCTTAGCCCTGCTAGGTTAAAAAAAAAAACTACTAGCATGTACGGGGCTTAGCACACATCTGTGATTAAACCTATCCTTTTAGGTGAAACGTGTCAGTGCAGGATGTCTCAGAAGGGGACTTTCTGTTCATGTTGTTCTGATGAATATTCTTTAGAATACAGACGTTCTTCTCCTTTGGGTTTGTGCTGTCTGTGGAGCAAAGTACGAGGCGAGCCCCTGACGGCATTTAGCACCCAATATTCCATGAGAGTGCTTGTCCTATACTATTGCATCTTGGTTATTCGTAAAACTAATTTTTTTTTTTAAATAGTAAAATAAAACAACATAAAACATATATTATAAACTATTAACCTAAAAACATACCAAAATTAAATAAAATTGACCCATTATGGCTTCCCTTTAAGGCCTAATCCACAATGTGTACTGAGAAACTGTGGGGAATCATGCACTCACAGCGTGTTCTTTGTTCAATGGTTAGTATCCTACGAGGACATCAGCTACTGTCACATACCTGATCCGAGGCCGAGAAGCAGAGAGGGCTCCCCTTGCGGCTGAGTGCGGCACACCCCTGGAGTTGAGACAGAGGGTGTAGCGCCCACAGAAGCACTGGTTGCCGGCAGGGTTCTGATTGTAGACAGCCGGTCTCTAGCAGAGTGCATGGCAGGTATACAGCGGACAGTCCAAGGAGGAACCAGGAACAACCAGGCAGTAGATGTAAGACCGGCCGGGGGTCAAACACAGGCCTCGACAGGAAGCTGCAACAGGTGCAAGCCAAAGGTATAGCAGGAAGGCCAGAAGCAGACAAGTCCGTGGGAAAGCCAAGATCAGGTATTGGAGGGCAGGTAGACAGGAAGCAAGTCCGTGAGCCAAGCCGAGATCAGATAACGGGAGAGCCAAACTGGAGCAGGGATGGTTAGACGAAGCCGAGGGTCAAAGCCAGGAGAGAGAGCAGACAGGTCAGGAACAAGCCGGGTCAAACTGGAATCCAGGAAGTAGCAATGCTCAGGAAACAGGAAGAGCTGAAGACAATCCAGCAATCTGATGGGCTGAGCAGAGTCCTTTTATAGGCCAGTGAATTAGTCTATGGCCTGAGTCCATTGCGGCCATGGGAAGTACTGGCAAAGTTGTCAATTGCAGCACAGCCATTTCACTGACAATGAGTCTATGGCCTGAGTCCATTGCGGCCATTGGAAGTACTGGCGGAGTTGCCAGTTGCAGCATGGCCGTTTCTCTGACAGCTACAAACTGCGCATAGCAGTATTTGTGACAATATACAGTATGGCATCCCATGTACAGTGTTAGAAGTGTAAGCACATCAATTATAAATGATGATGAGCCTGTGATCCCATTACATTCTGGGGCTATTATGCTATCCAAGATATGTTCACCCAACGTACCTTTAATTTGAGTTTTATTTGGAAAGGACCATAGCATCTTGTCATATGACTCTCTGCTATGCAGTCTTCTTATTTTTGGCAGTGTAAGGGCTCATGTAGACAGCATTGTTAAAGTGCACTTTAAGACGTACTTGAAGCCAAAACTTTTTTTCGAAGTTTTGGATGGAATGCAGAATAGTGGGAACTACCCAGAATATTCCGCCTCTCCATCTAACCAGGTGGTTGTTTGTACAAATGCCACATGAACAGGAGCTGAGGGGGAAATCTTCCAGTGGATTCACCTGTTCCAGTAACAACTGTCATACACTTTGCGCTTTCACTGTACAATCTCCTTTAGTTTTACCAAACTACAGTATGTGGTACCTCAACTATCCAACCAATTTGTATCAAGTCAGGAGGACCCTCACATTACATAGTTGTTGTGAGATCTACAAGATATTGTACGGTCGGATTGCAATGTGTGTGATGAGCTTAAGAGGGGACATTTTAGCATTCACATGGGCAGTAAAACAGGTGGTTGATCTGCGTTTTTACCACCCCCTGACCTCCCACCTACGAAATAACACCGTCCATTTCCATTCCCTGGCCAAGGTGCCTCACTTCAAGGCACAGCAAATTTAATTTGGCATGTTAACTTTTGGCAAGTAGTAGGGCTGCATGATTCTGGATAAAATGAGAATCACAATTTTTTTGCTTAGGGTAAAGATCACAATTCTCTCGCGATTCTCGGCGTAACATGATCTTCCACATTATACAAAAAAAATTGGGCTAACTTTACTCTTTATTTTTTTTTTTTAATTCATTAAAGTGTATTTTTTCCAAAAACAATTGCTTTTGAAAGGCCGCTGTGCACATACAGTGTGACATAAAATATTGCAATGACCGCCATTTTATTCTTTAGGGTCTCTGCTAAAAAAATATATATATATAATGTTTGGGAGTTCTAAGTAGTTTTCTAGTAAAAAATACTGATTTAACTTGTAAGCAACAAGTGTCAGAAAAACGCTTTAAGTGGTTACACTGACCTAATTTGAAGACCGAAGTTTATCCCTTTGATCTCTAAAAGAACCAAATAATACAATGTTTCTTTTTATCTCTCAGCACTGAGCAATGTGATAAACTTTTTCGGCTGTTTTTTTTTTTTTTTTTTTTTTACAGCTGTGAGCAGAGAACTGCTCTGCACTTGTTACATGAATCATGGAAATGCTGGATTAAGATCGTGAGGGAGTTTGAATCGAGTTTTTTAACGATTAATCATGCAGCTTTAGTAAGTAGTGACATTCGTCAGACTGGCTCATTGAAGTCAATGAGACTGTGCCATATTGAGACTGTGACAGCCGCTTGGCACTAGCTTGCGGCGTAGTATAACAATACAAAATCCTCCTTAGGATCACAAAAAAATATAGTCAATCATGTGAGGTCATCCCATCCCCTTGAAATACTTTTCAGAGGGGTGATGGTGACTGCCGACATTGAAGAAGTTCATGACAAGAAATGAACTCATTCCCTACTCCATCCAAAAACAATAAAAGACGTTTTGTCTTTGGAAATCCATTAACAGTATGTCTGCAAATTCCCATTTACTTTTAGGGCCGGTTCACACTGATCCGACATGTGCTCCGACTTCAGAGCACAAGTCGCATGACATGTCAAAATGATTGGTTCCCTATGGGAGCCGTCATAACTGGTCTAGCTTGTGCTGATTCGACTTTGAAAATGCTTCTGCACTACTTTAGCTTAACCTGGGCATGATTTTTGCCCATTGATTTGAATGGAAGTCGGGATCATCATCATCTTAACTGATTCGACTTGTTGCGTGCGACATGTGCTCTGAGGATCTTAATGGGGAACCCCACGTCAAAATTGAATAAAAAAAAAAAAAGTGTGGGATTCCCACCCTTCGGTCTGGTAGGGATTTTGAAGGGAAACCCCACGCGAAAAATAATTATCAAAAAACGGTGTGGAGTCCCCCCCAAAATCCATACCAGACCCCTATCTGAGCATGCAGCCCAGCAGGTCAGGAAAGGGGGAGGACGAGCGAGTACCCCCTCCTGAAACATACGAGGCTACATGCCTTCAACATGGGAAGGGTGGGTGCTTTGGGGTAGGGGCCTCTGCGCCCCCCACCTCAAAGCTCCTTGTCTCCATGTTGATAGGGACAAGAGGTAGGTGGTGGTTGTGGGGTCTGCGGGCAGGGGGCTTATTGGAATCTGGAAGCCCCCTTTAATGAGGGGACCCAACAGATTCTTTCCCCCCATGTAAATGAGTATGGGCTACATTGTACCCTTACCCATTCACCCCTAATATTGTGTTGTGTAATTAAAAACAAGAGACAGTTTTTGTCAAAACCCTTACTAAAAGTGAAGAATGTTGTAGCTCCAACGTGTCTTCTTTCTTAGGTTCCCCCATTGATTTGTTCTTCCTATGGTCTTCTCCCTCCAGTGATGTGTTCTTCCTCCAGTCTTCTCCCCCCAGGGCTGTCTTCTCTTCTGGTGCTGTTTTCTCCACTTCTATCTTCCCCGCTGCCTCCCAGTCCTCCTCTGATGCTGCCTCCTGTCTTTGTATCATCTCCGATGTCTACCAGTTCTTACATAGCTATTGGGCATGGCCATCCACTGATGTTGCCATGAGACTCCGCCCCTTGTGACATCTCAGAGTCTCATGGCGACCTTACCGGATGGCCACGCCCCATGGCTATATAAGAACTGGCAGACATCTGAGATGACATAAAGGAGGGAGCCAGCGTCGGAGGAGGACTGGGTCAGCAGCGGAGAAGATAGCAGAGGCGGAGAAGACAGCATCGGAAGAGAAGACCGCACCAGAGGGATAAGACCGGAGGAAGAACACATCACTGGAGGGAGAAGACCAGAGGAAGAACACATTGTGGGGCAACCGGAGAAAGAAGACACGTTGGAGCTACGACAGGGGGAAATTCTTCACTTTTAATAAAGGACTTGACAAAAACTGTATTGTTTTTATTTACACTACATTGATTTTTTGTAGGGGTGAATAAGTAGGGGTATAATGTACCCCATACTCATTCACATGGGGAGCGGGCGGGATCTGGGAGCCTGGTATGGTCGGATCAAAGTCAGATCCCATTAATTGAAGTTGCATGGAACTTGGACATGAAGTCGCAGGGCAAATTCGAATCCGAAGTCACACGACTTTTGTGTCGGATCATTGTGAACCTTATGGTGTAGTGTGGAGGCAGCATTTCATCTGGTTTTTCTTTGGACGCAGCTAGTCCTATTGAGATCCATTGCATGGTATGCATGGCCTGGTATGGTCATATAAAAGTCGAATCCCATTCATTGAAGTTGCATGGAAGTCAGACATAAAGTCACAGGGCAAAGTCGAATCCAAAGTCGTACGACTGTGTCGGGTCAGTGCGAACCTTATGGTGTGGTCTGGTTTGCGTCGTATTTCTTTGGACACAGCCAGTCCTATTGAGATCCATTGCATGCAAAGCATAAACACAACCCTTGCATGCATAAGCCCTAAATGTGGGCGGGGTTACAGTGGACAGCGCTGGAATTAAGGAACCAGCTCCTGGCTGCAGGTCTGAGGATAAGGATACTAACAGCTCCATTGCTTTGATTGGAGGGGTATCCAGGGACGAATGCTGGAATATAAATTAGAACCAGTGCCCTGGAAAGCTTTGTCCTCGGAGTCAGTTATAAAATGATATGTTTGACCGGAATAGAAAACTCCTTTAATGCCATTCTTCAGCAAGGCTTTGTGTGCATTAATCTGCATTAATCATTACCTTCTGCATGTCGGGCTCTGTGGATGTCTGAGGAGACGGATCAGCTTTCCAGAATGCTGCAGGGAATTCACCTCACGGGACCGCATGACTGATCTTTAATAAAGGCACTAAGTCAGGGAAGCTGTGCCTGGATACAATGCCTGGATTCTGCCAGGATGGCTCTGTCTCCAGAGGAAATAACTCAGCGCAGCGTTGAAGGGCTAATTCGCCTTTACTAAAAAACTGCCAATGCAGATAAGGGGCGTCAGTAGATAAAAACAAACGATGCAGCTCCGACTAATAATGCCCTTACTGTAGGTGTAAGCCATTTACCTACCTTCTGAAGCCTGACTGGAATATTCCCAGGATATTGCTAGGACGTTGTTAGGTGAGGCCTAGTCATTACTGCTCACCTCGTCCATCACAGGAGTGAGCTCTTTCTCTGATTCACAACCCCTCACATGCTCTTTCTCTCTCTCCTGGTGCAGTAGCTTTCAGCTCAGCGTTTAAGAACTCACTCCTGTGATAGTGAAGGCGATCAATTCTAGCAACATTCTGGGAATAGTCAGGCTTCACGATGTAAATGCATTCCTCCCAACCGTCCTGGAATGGGCAGAATTGTCCTGAATGTCCTCTCCTCTGTTCATTGATAACAGAATTATAGTAAACTGTGTTTGCTGTGCTTCAGTTTGTGAATGAACAGGAAGCCACTCAGCACAGAACATTTCCTATTCATTCAGTGTCCAGTGCAGCTGAGGCTGCAGAGAAAGGTACAGAGGATTCTATGGCTCCTTTCACACAGGCAGTGCGCCTGACGGAGTCCGTTCTGCTCAGCGGGGGATCGATCTGCTGATTCCTGCTGAGCAGGCAGATGACAGCTCCGTCTCCGCACTGTGTGCAGAGATGGAGCTGTCAGATCCCCGCTCTCCGCTATGGGGAGATCAGATGAGAACGGACCGTCTGTCCGTGAGTGAGTGCACATGCTCAGCGTCATATAAAGCGGTTGCCTTTGGGAAATAGACGTATGAGTGCTGCCAGCATTGCTGCAGAGGTTGAAGTGGTGGGGGGGTCAGCCTGTCAGTGCTCAGACCATACGCCGCACACTGCATCAAATTGGTCTGCATGGCTGTCGTCACAGAAGAAAACCTCTTCTAAAGATGATGCACAAGAAAGCCCTCAAACAGTTTGCTGAAGACAAGCAGACTAAGGACATGGATTACTGGAACCTTGTCCTGTGGTCTGATAAGACCAAGATAAACTTATTTGGTTCAGATGCTGTCAAGCGTGTGTGGTGGCAACCAGGTGAGGAGTACAAAGACAAGTGTGTCTTGCCTACAGTCAAGCATGGTGGTGGGAGTGTCATGGTCTGGGGGCTGCATGAGTGCTGCCGGCACTGGGGAGCTAAAGTTCATTGAGGGAACCATGAATGGCAACATGTACTGTGACATACTGAAGCAGAGCACGAACCCCTCCCTTCAGAGACTGGGCCGCAGGGCAGTACAGTAAACCCCCCTCCATTGCGGGGGTTACGTTCCGGACCCAGCCGCGAAAAGTGAAATTCCGCGAAATAGAAAAACCCTATTAAAATGCATTGTAGGCATGATTTTTTTACTGTCACTGTACGTGTAGAAGCATTTTAAGGTCTTTAAACACACTTTTAAAACAATAGAAACTCATTTAAACACATAAAAGATACTTAGAGACAGAGCAAGAGCTATGAAAAACACAAAAATCTTTCATTTGTAATGATTTATATAGTAAAATAACATTACAAAAAAAAACGCGAATTACCGGGACCGCAAAAACTGAACCGCGATGTAGCGGGGGATTACTGTATTCCAATATGATAATGACTCCAAACACACCTCCAAGACGACCACTGCTTTGCTAAAGAAGCTGAGGGTAAAGGTGATGGACTGGCCAAGCATGTCTCCTGACCTAAAACCTATTGAGCGTCTGTGGGGCATCCTCAAATGGAAGGTGGAGGAGCTATGTCTCTAACATCCACCAGCTCTGTGATGTCGTCATTGGGGAGTGGAAGATGAATCCAGTGGCAACCTGTGAAGCTCTGGTGACCTCCATGCCCAAGAGGGTTAAGGCAGTGCTGGTAAATAATGGTGGCCACTCACACAGAAAATATTGACACTTTGGGCCCAATTTGGATATTTTCACTTAGGGGTGTACTCACTTTTGTTGCCAGCAGTTTAGAGATTAATGGCTGTGTGTTGAGTTACTTTGAGGGGACAGCAACAATACACTGTTATACAAGCTGTACACTCACTACTTTACATTTCTTCTGTGTTGTCACATGAAGATATGAAGATATAATAAAATATTTACAAAAATGTGAGGGGTGTTCTCACTTTTGTGCGATACTGTACTGTATATCAGATGCGCTGTTGCACAACATAGCTGGTAAATCTAAGAAGGTTATCCAATCACGTTGCAGATAGATAGATAGATAGATAGATAGATAGATAGATAGATAGATAGATAGATAGATAGATAGATAGATAGATAGATAGATAGATAGATAGATAGATAGATAGATAGATAGATAGATACTTTTTTTCTGTGCATTTTATGGCATGTTGGCAGGAACAGTGACAGGCAGACAAAGCTTGTGAGCCTGCTAATCTCATTTCCATAGTTACACATCTGATAATAAGTAAATTTAAGGTGGGTGCCTGATAAACACAATGATGACTCCACCGCCTGCCAGACACACATGGCAGCCAGTGTGCAGCACAGACAACAATAATAGGTTGTAGGTAAAGTGACATCACTGTCATTATAAATTGTCTGATCACTGTAATGTAATTCCAGCTTCATGTATCATTGCAGCATAGGAGGTGCATGTGTCATCCACATATCACAATGGTAATAGGTTCACATAGATAACAAATCTCAGAATGCATTGGGATGCCGATGGCTTCCTGGGATCTGGAGGGTTGCAGTCAGTGTTCAGCCAATGTTCCACCCGGCTTATTCGATTTTCGATCTCTTGTTGAGTTAGGTGGTGGTTACTTTAATGCCCACACACTGCACATATACGCCCATGGCAGCCAAGGTGTCTGTAATGAGAGCACACTCCTAACATGATGACTGAGCTGTCATAGACAGCCCATGGTGTCTGGTTATGATCGGGAGCAGATGGACAGTACTCAACTGGCCAATTCAGCAGGAATCGGACAAAATTTAAACCATCTTTGGGGCCTTAAAGCTGAAGTTTAGGTATAGCAGTTTTTACATAGTCACATTTGTCCAGGTTGGATCATTGTAAGTAGGTATGTTATGTAACGGTATCAGCCAAATGATCAGACCAGTGGTGATGTGCAATTTCTACTTTACTTAACAATGTAGAACGTAGATTACACAGGAGATCATGTGGACAGGGGTTTGCAGTACAAAACAGCAATATGAGGAAGGGCGAAACAGGTATAACACATACAGTATGAAAACAATTCTATTGCAGTTCTATAATGGCCACTAGATGGCAGCAGAGTGCTCTGAGTTCAGTTTACTGATAGGATAAAGAGCTGAAGATTCTCACGTGTTCCAAGAGATTACTTGCTCATTCAGCAGACTGTGAGCTGAGGGGATTTCCTGCTGGCACAGACTTCACACTGGCACTGCTGATGCTGACTTCGGTCAGAAGGCTCTGGGGGCCATAGATACGACCAACCCACGGCTTGGACAACTTCTCCACATGGACTGTAACAGAGTCCTCTCCTGTAACTGGGGCTTGGATAGATGCTGCGTGCTCTTGTGCTCACTGCTGGTGGCCCACACACCAGACTGATTGAATGAGGACCCAGCACCTGGGGACAGCTCACTTGCCCAGTCACTGCTGTCCCATCAGGCAGGATCTCTCTGAGCACAGGAAGCTGGGCGGAGCTGGCATTTCACTCCCTGGGCATGTCCTGGAACTCAGGGGATGCTGGGAGCCCAGAGGATTGTGGGGAATTGAGTTAAAGGGACTTGCACCTGCATCTGGATAAAGGGGCACACTACTACAGGTACAGTGAGGGGAAAAAGTATTTGATCCTCTGCTGATTTTGTATGTTTGCCCATTGACAAAGAAATGATCAGTCTATGATTTTAGTAGGTTTATTTAACAGTGAGAGACAGAATAACAACAAAAAAAATCCAGAAAATTGCATTTCATAAAAAGTTATGAATTGATTTGAATTTTAATGAGTGAAATAAGTATTTGACCCCTTCGCAAAACGTGACTTAGTACTTGGTGGCAAAACTCTTGTTGGCAATCACAGAGGTCAGACGTTTCTTGTAGTTGGCCACCAGGTTTGCACACATCTCAGGAGGGATTTTGTTCCACTCCTCTTGTCAGATCCTCTCCAAGTCATTAAGGTTTCGAGGCTGATGTTTGGAAACTCAAACCTTTCAGCTCCCTCTACTTATTTTCTATGGGATTAACGTCTGGAGACTGGCTAGGCCACTCCAGGCCCTTAATGTGCTTCTTCTTGAGCCACCCCTTTGTTGCCTTGACCGTGTGTTTTGGGTCATTGCCATGCTGGAATACCCATCCACAACCCATTTTTAAATTCTCACCCAAAATTTTACGGTACGAGGCCCCGTCCATGGTCCCTTTGATGCGCTGAACTTGTTCTGTCTCCTTAGGAGAAAAACACCCCCAAAGCATAATGTTTCCACCTCCATGTCTGATGGTGGGGATGGTGTTCTTGGGGTCATAGGCAGCATTCCTCCTCCTCCAAACACTGCGAGTTGAGTTGATGCCAAAGAGCTTGATTTTGGTCTCATCTGACCACAACACTTTCATCCAGTTCTCCTCTGAATCATTCATATGTTCATTGGCAAACTTGAAACGAGCCTGTACATTGGCTTTCTTGAGCAGGGGGACTTTGCGGGCGATGCAGGATTAAAGTCCTTGATGGTGTAGTGTGGTACTAATTGTTTTCTTGATGACTTTGGTCCCAGCTGCCATGACATTATTGACAAGATTCTCCCATGTAGTTCTGGGCTGATTTTCCTCACTGTTCTCATGATCATTGAAACTCCATGATGTGAGAACTTGCATAGAGCCCCAGACCGAGGGAGATTGACAGTTATTTTGTGTTTTTTCCATTTGCAAATAATCCCAACTGTTGTCACTTTCTCACCAAGCTGCTTGGCATTGGGCTTGTAGCCCATTCCAGCCTGTAAGTAGCCGGGACTCAGGTCTGGTACTGTCTAATATCGGGCTGGGAACCAAGGATCACTGTGGGGACCAGTGGCGGCTGGTGCTCAAATTTTTTGGGAGGGCGCAAACAGAAAAATGTAATAGGCATTGCTTTGCGGCAAGTGTGCCCCCATTTAATGCAGAGAGATCAGTGTGTCCCCATTCAATGCAGAGAGATTAGTGTGCCACCTTCAATGCAGAGAGATTAGTGTGCCACCTTCAATGCAGAGAGATTAGTGTGCCACCTTCAATGCAGAGAGATCAGTGTGCCCCCTTCAATGCAGAGAGATCAGAGTGCCCCCTTCAATGCAGAGATCAGTGTGCCCCCTTCAATGCAGAGAGATCAGTGTGCCCCCTTCAATGCAGAGAGATCAGTGTGCCCCCTTCAATGCAGAGAGATCAGTGTGCCCCCTTCAATGCAGAGATCATCGTGAACCCCCCCCGCCGAGACCATTGCACTTACCTGCAGCGGCTTCTCCTCAGTCCCCCGGCGTCTCCTCGAGTCCTCCTGCCTCCTCCTCGGCCAATGGCATGGGGCTTGCCTTTCGGCCAATCAGAAGGTGGGTCTCGGACCCGCTTCCTAATTGCCCAGGAGGAGGATCCGTGTGACAATTTTCATTCGCTATTGTCACACATTGGGTGGGCTCGGGGCACACTGCTCTGCGTCCCGGGCCCACCCTTTGCTGAAGCCTATTAGAGCCTCTGGCTCTAATCAGGTGACTAAAAAAAAAAAAAAAACCATTGAGCTCCATGCGTCCGGCGCCCGCATGCAGATTAGGGGGCCGGACACATGGATAGGGGGGGGCGGCGCCCCTGCACCCCCAACGCTCCGCTCGCCACTGGTGGGGACTGTGTATGGACTCTCTAGGAGATTTAATATGTGCGTTAGACTGACCTTTGTAATGGGGGTCGGTCAGTTTCGGTAAGAGGCTTTGACACCTGGGTGATTGTTGGTGGTGGCCCCTGGATTGACATCTCTGTTGGGATTGGCTGATTACTGATCTCTTATCTCACCCCTGCTTGCGGACTTTATATGAACTGATATTTGAGCGCTGCACCTATTGTTTTTTCCCTTTCACACTTGTGCGACCTTAAATTTGTGAGACTTTGCCGCGATATTCTGCTGCGACTTTGACGCAATGCTGACTGGATTTGAAGCAATCCCTGTGTAATCTTGAGGTCTATGGGCCTCAAGTCACATCAAAGTCGGACCAAAGCAGTGCAGGGACTATTTAGAAGTCGCTGAAACTTGAAGTCACACAGATATGAACTCATTGGAAATCATGGGGTATGACTTGTCATGCAAATTTGTAGTCCCAAGTGGCAGGACATGTCACACAAGTGTGAAAGTAGCCTAACACAGCAGTTTTTAGAATTATGACTTGTTGATCCTGCCAGTAGATCAGTTTTTTTCCCATTAACTATAGTAGGGTGACAACACTGTTCTTTTTTGCAGTGAAATCGGGCAGCAGCTATGTCACTTACAGAACATAGTAGCCTTCGGCCTCATTTACACTGCCACAATGCCAAAGAAATCATCTGGGAAGTAAACACAACTTGTATGCCTCCCAAATCACTTGTTTTCTGCAGTTAGATGTTCCCGTTTTAAAGCTTAAAGTGAAACTCCACCCAAAAGGGGAAGTCCCACTTTAACTCCTCCTGCACTCCTTTTTCACAATTGGCACTTTTGAGGGGCGGGGAGCAGGTACACGATTTTAACAGGTACCTCCTCCCAATTCAAGTTCTCCTCCCTCCCTCCCTCTTGCAGTCTTCTGGGACAGTGACAGGTCCTAGAAGACTGCATCCACCAAATCAGGATGGGCCGCATGACTCGGGCACCCAGCTGTGAAGCTGTCACAGCCGGTTGCCCATAGTGAAGATGCCGGCACTGCCAAGGGAGGAGGTTGGGTAAAGATGGCTGGGGTAAGCTCACCGCTGGATCGTAGGACTGGTGAATGGCTGTTTTTTAACACTTTTTGTAGCTGCTGACTTTTATTTTTTTATAGGTGGCTGGAGCTCCTCTTTAAGTTTAAGTACAAATTTTATTTTAAAAATCAGCACAAGGGACAGTACTGCTCCTGTCCTATACCCCTCAGCCGTAATCTTCTGGTGCTGCAGGAGTAATACAAGTGCTGTATCTGTGACAAGTTTTCATCAAGAGTGCCAACTATACCCACCCTTTTCATCCCTCTCCTCCATTCAAAGAAGCCACACTACAGCTTCCATCAATGAAAAGTGCTTTATTAATGGACAACAGGTGAATGAATGAAAGGTCAACATCCTCCATACTATTCTCTACTATAGATTTATCAGTCAGTTTGATGAAATGCTCCATTTTTCTGTATTTTCAAGACATTGCTATCATCTTAGCAACCAAGCCCCTTGGCACTATAATGGGTAGCCTGCCCCTGTTCTAGCTTGTTTGAGGACATTCTTATTAGGTGACATTTCTCTGTCCTGCAACCAGCTGAGGTATGCCGAGATACCTTATGGTGCCTTCAATTGAATGCTGCCCTTTGTAGTTTAATTCAGTACATGTTCACTTGAAAAACATATATGGTGGTTTTGTACATATTTTAATTATACATATATATATATATATTACCAAATGTTACCAAAAGTATTGGGACACCTGCCTTTACACTCACATTAACTTTAATGGCATCCCAGTCTTAGTCCAAAGGGTTCAAAATTGAGTTGGCCTGACCTTTGCAACTATAACAGCTTCAACCCTTCTGGGAAGGCTGTCCACAAGGTTTAGGAGTGTGCCTATGGGAATGTTTGACCATTCTTCCAGAAGCGCATTTGTGAGGTCAGGCACTGATGTTAGAGAGAAGGCCTGGCTCACAGTCTGCACTCTAATTAATCCCAAAGGTGTTCTATCGGGTTGAGGTCAGACAAGTTTATCTGGTTCAATTCGCTCATCCATGTCTTTTTGGACCTTGCTTTGTGCACTGGTGTGCAGTCATGTTAGAACAGGAAGGGGCCATCTGCAAACTGTTCCCACAAAGTTGGGAGCATGAAATTGTCCAAAATGTCTTGGTATGCTGACACCTTAAGAGTCAGTTCACACTGGGGCGACACGACTCTGTACTACTTCGGGGGCGACTTGTGCATTACAATGCACCACGACTTCGGAGCGACTTGCAGGGACTTCACATAATAGAAGTCTATGCAAGTCGCTCCGAGGTCGCCCAAAAGTAGTACAGGACCCTTTTTCTAAGTCGGAGCGACTTGTTTCGCTCCGATTAGAACGGGTCCTGTAGCGGTCAATGGACCGCGAGGGAGCGCGACTTGTCAGGCTGACAAGTCGCCTGACAAGTCGCGCTAGTGTGAACCGACTCTTAGAGTTCCCTTTACTGGAACTAAGGGGCCAAGCCCGGTCCCTAAAAAAAAACAACACACCATAATCCCCCATCCACCAAATTATTTGGGCTAGTGCACAAAGCAAGTTTGGGGTGAAGGAACTTGACTGGCTTGCTGACCTCAGCCCGATAGAACACCTTTGGGATGAATTAGAAAAGAGACTGCGAGCCAGGCCTTCTCTCTAACATCAGTGCCTGAACTCACAAATACGCTTCTTGAAGAATGGTCAAACATTCCCATAGACACACTCCTAAACCTTGTGGACAGCCTTCCCAGAAGAGTTGAAGCTTTTATAGCTGCAAAGGGTGGGCCAACTCAATATTGAATCCTATGGTCTAAGACTGGGATGCCATTAAAGTTAATGTTCGTGTAAAGGCAGGTGTCCAAATAGTTTTGGTAATATAGTATATATATATATATATATATAAATATATACAATACAGTATATATGTCCGAGCCCCTGTGAACATCTGGAAACGTTGTTATCATTTGGCACGAATTTTACCTGTTTCTGGTAAGCGTTTCATCTACACGGTTACCCCAAATCACGTTTTCAATTTTTTGGATTGATTCACGGACTTTTCTTTTGGACTATTACTTCAATTTAATTTCTATATTTTTTACTGTTTGATATATTTCATTCTATATGCTTTGATCATTCTTTAGCGCAACTTATTTATATTATATATATATTTTTTTTTTCTATGTAAAAATACTCCCGCTTAAAAGCCAACAGTTGATGCTCTAGGCTTAATTTCACTAGTGATCCTGAAACGCCTTTCAGATGTTTACTGAGCTTAGTAGCTCAAACGGAATTGTATACACAAATCAGAGCAATGACTTCCTACTTACCATTCAGTCTGAGGTTTCAGTCAGAGACAGCAAGTCTGAAAGTAGACTGCTTCTCTTTAGAAAATCCTTAGGTATCTGTTGAAAAATGTATTGCTGTACTAAAATACAACTGACCCTATAGCATTCTAGTTTTCCTTTTAATATTTGCAATATTTCATTGTTCTGAAGTTGTACTGAGCTGCACACTCGTCTTCCAGCACCATGTTATATTGGGAATGTTTGGGGATGTAGGGCATCGCTGTGTGGCTTGATGTGTTCTGTGTATGTGTGTCTTAGGAAACAAAGTTATGTTGTTTGGAGAACCTCGGGCGAACTATGTGTCATCATCTTTCATATCTGATTTATTACCACAGAGTCACATTACAGGGGAGTTTCACATCCAAAAACTGCATCCAGGAATACACACTTTAAAAGGAAATATGTAGAAGAGGATTATCATCTGCGGCTCAGCAGCTGTAGTCATAAAGTATGTTCCATTTTGTCTTTACTTTCATTTGTTACATCATACAATTGTGATTGTTTTCTCTCCTGTGTTTTTTCCAACCGTTTTTTAATTGTAGGTGGAATAACGCATGTTTTTTTTTTTCAGTTTTTTTTTGTTTTATTTGTTTTTTTGTTTTTTTTAGCTGCTTGACCTTTGCAGATGTTTGTGGCTCTGGGGAGGAGATCTCTTCCTCCCTCTCGCCCGTTTGTGGGACCTGAGTCCCCTCTCTGTAATGCATTACCTATATATTCCTATGGAGCATCCACTAGGGGGCCAGTGACACCATGATGTTGATGGTATTGGCTTCTAGGGCTGGGGTTATTATCTAGGCAGATGGGTGCCAGGTGATAGGGGTATGGGCTGTATCTATGTATAATTAAAAAATAGATAAATAGAATTCTACGCATTATATAACCTTGAATTTTTAAAAATGGGGGAAAAAAAGCATTTAATAACCGCTGGCATACAACAGGGCTGTCTTTAATATTAATTGGACCCTGGGCGAACATTTTCTTGGGCCCTCCCGAATTCGCATATCAACTATTTAAAGACAGTGCGGGCTTAAGGGGCTGCTGCTTTGGGCCCCACAACAATGACTGGGCCTGGGGCAGCTGCCCCTTTTGCCCTGTGTTAAAGACAGCCCTGGCATACAAGGTGTATGTCGCCTCCTGGTTCAGTGAGTGCCAGTAGTACAGCTTCTGCTATAGTCTGGGCTCACAGAAGAGATACGGCTCGCCTACACTGCAGCCGCTCTGCCCACACCTCCTTTCACCTCTCCCTGCACAGGAAGCTTTGGATTTTGTAAATAGGTTTACAGAATTAAAAGACTTGTGTGATTGGGCAGGGGACAGTGAAGCTGCATATGATGCTACCGCTGCTGTGCAGGATATCTGTAGCCTGGGTGTCAGAATGCAGGAAGAATAGCAATAGACATGTTATCAGGATTCGGCAAAACAATAAAAAAAAAAAAAAAAGATTTTATGGCCATAGTGGCTTCGCAGGGTTCCCGCATCGCATATGTGTGAACCGCCACTAAAAATCTCACTCATTGTAGCTAACTTTTGTATTTGGGATTGCTGTTTTTATATAAATAATAATGATAAAATTCTTATCGTTTTCTTTAAAGCGTAACTTTACCTATAATAACTTGACAAAAAATAATGTTCTTTAGCAAGGAACATACATTCCACATTAATAATTATGCTACCAAAATTGGTGTGTGCTGCATATTGCCTCCAGCATTGCTCCTGTTTCTTCTTGCTGGAGGCTTCTATTTTTCTAAAGTTCAAAGCCCCTGAACAGCAGTAAATCATAAAGCGTAAGTAAACTAGTCGATTTAATGGTTTCAAAAAACAGTTACATTCCTGAAATGCTAGGATTACTAACTGTCACATTTGCTTGTGTCCTCAACCAAACTCTCAAACCATCAAATGGCTGGTGTCATAACTGATCACATGTGCAGAACCATGGCAGTTGCAGATCAAACAGAAGCAGCTTCATTGGCTGTAAAGGATAGGAGGGTTTAATTCTGCTTTAAGGCCTTCAGCTATTTCAGCCTCTACAAATTCAGCAGTGCCTAAAAATGGAAAGCAACCGAGCATATGCAGAGCAGGGTGAGTCAGTGTATTACTGGATTTTAAACACATATAGGCACTTATTTGTTTTGCTATACCTGCAAGAGGGGCCAGCCTGAAGTTATGTAGCAGGACTTCATTTTTTGACTAAAGTTCGACTTTAAGCTGGTGTGTTCCAAATTATCCATGTATAAAGTAAAACCAAGACATTTACATCCTTTACATACAGGCAGTGCTGTATCCTGGCCTAGGCCAACAAGGCCCAGGCCTAGGGCGGCACTTTGCAGGGGGGGCAGCAAAAAAAAATATTTCATTATTTGTAAAATGACTATAGACTTCCTATTTGTTATACAAATAAGTGAAATAATCCTATAATTACAATCAGTGGCAGCAAACACAAGTCCAAATATCTTAAAAGAGTGTTCTTACTAATCCCGTGACATAAGGCTGTACTAATGGGCACTGATAAGGCTGCACTGGTGGCCACTGATGAGGCTGCACTGGTGACCACTGATGAGGCCACACTGATATGCTGAACTGATGGGCAGTAAAGAGGCGGCACTGATAAGGCTGCACTGATGAGGTTGAACTTATGGGAACTGATGAAGCTATGCTGATGGGCACTGATAGACTGTGGTTATGGTCTGTGGTTTACAGATGACAGGGTGGGTCATAAACAAGAAGGGGTGTGGCCTTTACAGAAAGGGGTGGGTCATATTTAAATTAGGGGGTGCACAAATTTAGTCAGGCCTAGGGAAGCACAAAACCTAAATACACCACTGCATACAGGTACCTATTAAGACTGGTGATTATGATAATGGGGCTTACTGGACAATCCATTGGGGTCTGTCATTGTAAAAAAGGTAAAGAACCCTAACACAAGAGGTTTTATATGGAGATTGCACCCCAGAGAGGTGACCAGGAGGTTGAGCACATAGCAGTAACATTTGAGGGCGATCACATTTTGCTGATAGCATTCAAGCCTTAAAAATGGAGAGATTTATAATAATATTGATAGGATAATATACACTGACCATATTTCATTGTAGCAGATTCTTCACCAAGAATGAGGGCAAGGAGCAAATTTTTTTGGTTTCAATCATTTTTGTTATTTCCGGAGCAAACAGTACAAATTGTGCAGTGCTTATAGCCAATGCAAAGTGTAGACCTTCTGACCATAAATGAGAGCAACAAAGACCATGCAATGTGCGCACACACGTTTATTGTAGTTGCAGTTCTGCTAGCTAATTAAAATCAATACTGTGCAGGAAGGATGGATCTAAAATCACGTATGGGCCGCCTAAAAGAGACATTTTTTTATTATCATGTCCAAATCGCATGCTGAGATCTTCCCCAAACCACCTGAATTCCACATCATGCACAGATTTCACATTTCTTTATGGCCCAGTTGGCCATTGGTTGGCGGTATCTTCCGGTGTGTTTGAAACTCTATGCAGACAAAAATGGAGAATTATAATGCCAATAAAAGCTCATTATTTTCAGTATAATTAAAGGTAAAACATTTTCTTTAGTTTTTACATAGAGTGGAGATGGATTTGAACACCTGCCAGTTTTTATTGCTGTCTGTGCCCTCGTTAGAGGGATTTATCCTATTAGTCCTGTTTATCATTAGAATTTAAAGTGAAAGTATAAGAAAATCCCAAATTTTGGGTTGTCCCCAGAAGGTAATAAAGGGGAAATCTTCCAATGGGGACAGTAGCCACAGAAAGAAATGAAAGCTTCACAGATGCTCTGTAGCCCAGTGGTGTATTTTGTTTTAGTTCTGCCCTAGGCAAGACTAAAATTGGGCGCCCCCCCCCCCTCCAAAGTAAATTTGCCCCACTCCTTTCTCTTTAACGGATGTGACTCCCTCCAACATTGAAGGACTACAAGGGGTGAGAGAGAGAGGGAGTTGGGTGAGGGAGGGAGAGAGAGAGGGGGGGTGAGAGAGAGAGGGGGTGAGAGAGAGAGAGGGGGGTGAGAGAGAGAGAGGGGGGGTGAGTGAGAGAGAGAGAGAGGAGGGAGGGTGAGAGAGAGGGGGGGGGTGAGAGAGGCGGCTCTAGCAACCAGTGGGCAATAAAGTCTCAGGTGGAGGGGGGGCAGCTTTTTTGCTGCCCCCCCAGCAGAGTGCCGCCCTAGACCTGGGCCTTGTCGGCCTAGGCTAAGATACAACACTGCTGTAGCCCTTCCACCACTCTGATCACAAAAAGAAAAAAAAAAAAGATTTTGCTGGAGATGATAGAATAGATAATCCTGTCAGCCACATTCATAAATGAGGATAATTATTAATAAAATATATTATCTAATTTATAAATTGAATATTTAACAGCTATTACAACCCAAATTTGTTCTTTCAGTTTTGCGTGGTTGTCAGCAATGTGAATCACTTGCTGCCGTCTTGTATCTCTCAGGGGCCCCGCGGTTAGATATCCTATCAGAATTCAAAGTTTCTCCCTCTGCCAGGGCCATTATAAAGCCAAGTGATGGTCTCAGGATCTCCCAATGGATTCTGCCTAATGTAGCGTGAACAAATAATTGGGGAGCCCAGTCGAGCATGACACTTTTGTTATAACCTTGAGAAAGCAGACAAAGGCATCGGCTATGGCAGAGAAATTCAAGTATTGGAATCCCACAGAGATAGAAGGAGCAGGTGATATATCTCAGTAGTGCCCACTGAGAACTGAAATACCAGGTGCGGGTGGACGCGGTCGTAAACAGATAATTTACCTGAAATCCAAAACTTTTTGTTCAGGAAAGGCAAAGTGAGTTACAAATCTTTACTATCCAATGGGAATTATTTCTAAAAATGTATAAACTATGTTGCGCCTGGCACAGGTGATAAATGCCGGCATATTGAGATGAGGATTTTAGGCTAATTCGCTGACCTTGCAGCACTCAGCATACAAGCCTCTACTTTGGCTTTGATTTAGACCCTCATTTCCAACATCCTTCAGCAATATATTTTGGTAACTGAGGCACCCACACAGCATGTTGGAATGTAGGGGTTGGGTCACAGAGGTTTAACTTGGAGCATCAGCATTTACTGTACTTGCCTGTTCCAAAAATATTTGTTCTAATTACAATGTACGGGCAATCCTGATTATCAATCTGCAGGAAAATTAAGCACTTTTCATTCCTAACTCTCCCGTTGCCCACGTTGCCAGTTTCTGCTGTAGTGGAGAGGTACACCTACTAAAAAATCTGCAAAATCTGACACTTTGAGGAATTTGCTGTTGTTCCTTCAGCATAGGCAGATTAAGCCATTGCATGCAGAGGGGACCAGGAGTTGGATTCGGCAAATTCTTCTGCTGACAGTTGCTCTTCACTATATCAGAGATCATCAATACCAGCAGTGGGAGAGGTGAATATTCAGGGTCTTCTTTGCAGGGATCCTTTTATTTTAGACATTTATTTTAGCAACAGTTGCCAGCAGACAGGCATTTTACTTATAGGAAACCTGTGCTAAGAAAAATACATCATTAGGCTGTCCCAAAGAGAAATTTGCCATTGGGCTGCTCCAAAGAGATATACAGTACGTCATTGGCTGTCCCAAATAGAAATATTTAATTGGACTACCCTACTGAGAAATACATTTTTCAGGCTGCCCCAAAAACAGAAATATGTCATTGGGCTGCCCCAAAGCAGAGATAGGTAATTGGGTTGCCCCAAAGCAGAGATACGTCATTGGGCTTCCCAAAAGCAGAGATACATTATTGGGCTTCCCCAAAGAGAAATATGTCATTAGGCTGTCCCAAAGAGAAATACGTTATTGGGTGCCCGAAAAGAAAATACATAACTGGACTGCCCCAAACAGAAATACGCCCTTGGGCTGCCCCAAAGAGAAATACATCATTAGATTGCCCCAGTAAGAAACACGCAATTGGGCTGCCCCAAAGAGAAATACACCATTGAGCTGCCCCAATGAGAAATATGCCATTGGGCTTCCCCAAAGAGAAATACACAATTGGGCTGCCCAAAAGAGAAATACATCATTGAGCTGTCCAAAAGAAAAATACGTCATTGGGCTGCCTCAAAGAGAAATATATCATTGGGCTGCCCCAAAGAGAAATATGCCATTGCACTGCCCCAAATAGAAAATATGTCATTGGGCCGTCCTAATGAGAAATATGTCATTGGGCCACCCCAAAAGGAGGTATATCATTGGGCTGCCCCAAAAAGAGATATCTCACTGGACTGCTCCAAAGAGAAATACGTCATTGGGCTGCCTCAAAGAGAAATATATCATTGGGCTGCCCCAAAGAGAAATATGCCATTGCACTGCCCCAAATAGAAAATATGTCATTGGGCCGTCCTAATGAGAAATATGTCATTGGGCCACCCCAAAAGGAGGTATATCATTGGGCTGCCCCAAAAAGAGATATCTCACTGGACTGCTCCAAAGAGAAATACGTCATTGGGCTGCACCAAAGCAAAATACATCATTGCACTGCCCCAAAGAGTCATATGTGATTGGGCTGTCTTAATGAGAAATATACCATTGGGCCGTCCTAATGAGTAATATGTCATTGAGCCGCCCAAAGAGAAATATGTAATTGGGCTGTCCCAAAGAGAGATACCTCACTGGACTGCTCCAAAGAAAAATGTGTCATTGGGCTTCCCCAAAGAGAACTATGTCATTGGGCTGATCTCCTTCTGAAGATGCTTGTTCTTTTTTATCCCTACGGCACCTTTACTTTGTGAGTCACTGAAACAGAACAACTATGCAGGTCAGGGAAGCCATAGCAAAGTAGGACTTCCTTACCCGCAGTCTTGTTCTGGGTCAGTGAATTCGAGCATTAAAAAAGTATGGTCAGCATGCTAGGCAGGCAACTGCCATTTTCATAAACGGCAGTCTCCATGTTACTCTCAAGACAGGTTTCCTTTAATAAGAAACTCCCCTTATAAAATGAAAGAAAATGGAAACAGAACAACACCCATCCAATGCACAAAACATTGCTCATGATGGCAGCAGCAGCTGTTTTAGGCTGGTGACAGGTTCACTTTAATTGATAGTTTGAACTAGGCATTTAAATTTGCAAGACCGTTTCACTTTAAGGCTGCACTAATACATCTGTATCATCTTACTTGCCATGGATTGACCACACATATCTGGACTCCACTAGGAGTTTAGAATCCCTGGAAATGATTAGCGCATATTGGCAGCCCTAACAATCATGGCCGCTGCCACAAAATAGAAGCATCAGTCACTCTGATCCACCCATCTCTCGTGTGTGGGCACATGGAATGGAAAAGGAAAATAAATTACTGCATAGATTTCTACACAAGGATTTTCCTTGTTAAAATAAATCACATCAGTAAAACATTTTTAATTGCTTTTAAAAATCCTCTGAGTTCAATTTCAAAACTGTCTGAGTTGCAGTAGAAGATCTTTTAAAGGGGACCTTTGGTAGTGTGAGAAGTCGCGCTTCATAATGATCAAAATTTGGTTTTTCACTTTATAGTGCTTTAGCATATTTAGGAAAGGCAAAGCAGGTCAGACAGCCTCAAAACAGTCATCAACACTACACTATTGACATAAATAGGATTCTTCTGACCTGCATTTGATGTGCTTGCCAACTGGTTTGAGCATTTCCCGATAGTGCTGAAAGCTGCTCTGACCCCTTCTGCACTTTTTTGTTGGCTAGTAAGGCTGCCCATTTTACTGATAGGCCAATCAGGTGTGGCAGATAGGGGGCGTCTGGCAAACACTGGTAGGAGTTTACATTTGCATGTTAGAATGTATCAACATTTGGGGAACCTAGGGTGTCCAAGGTATTTGCAGCCCCCCACCCCCATAGGTAGTGCTCTGGCCTGTTTAATGCATACTGGTGCATACCAGTTTACTTTAAAGCTAGACTCCAGCCTTACTTTTTTTTTACCCCACACTTGTAGCAAGTCCTTTCCTTTGGTGAAACTGATAGCACTCAAGCTTGCTTCACCACAATATAACCATTTTAGGCTACAGTAGCTATTTTGAGCCTGCCTACATTTCCTGTATGAATGACTTCAATCATCATCAATCATCTTTCCTCCTGACCTGTTTTGTGTTGCCCACCTCTCACAACTATTATATTTCTCTGCCATTAATCATTTTGCTGCCTATGAAAGAAGTTCCCAGTTCCCTTTGGATGTGCATGCTATCTTGGAGATGCAGACATTAGCTATGCAGTTTGCCGATCAGTTGCTTGATTACATAGCCCCACCAGTGGGGGGGGGGGGGGGTGGTTTGGTGTCCTGTGGGGCCGCATATGACCAGGTCTCGGCCTGCGTCGCAGCATTCATCCTGGGCGACAGTGCCCCTATTTCAATGGCGAGGAGTTTCTGTCTGGAGCGGTGCCCGCCTGGTTAATGGTATGGTGAGTAGCTATCCCCCCTCTCCCCCTGGAGGGTTTTGGGGTGGACGCGGGCCCCTCTCTGGGACAGTCGGACCCCAGGGTTTTTCTCCTTCCTGGTAGGCCCCCCTTGAGTCTGATGGTCCTGTGGGTCTTCTATCCCCCTTCTCTGCCTCCCCCATCCCCTCTCTACCTATACTGGGGTTGTATGGTGGTCTGGCTACCTCCTGGGGCTGGGGCAGGGTGCTGTACTGGCGATGGTGGCAGGGGGGGGGGTGCGCCACCAGCGACCAGGCGATCGGCTGTGGGGGGGGGCTCCTGCCACAGCCTCCCCTTCTTACTCTGTGTCTTGCCTGGGCCCAGGGATCCCTCCTGGGTCCTTGGGAGCCTCCTGGAGCCACCATTTTGTTGTAGCCTATTTTCTGCATAGGCTGACGGCCATGTGTGTGTAGCCATTTTGCATTAGTCCAGCAATGAATTGAATTTCAGCCATTACTGTGGAGCCTTGTGGGCATCCATTTTAGCTGTGGGAGCCCCTCCTTATCCCCTGGTAATGACTCCTGTGCCTCTTTCCTTCCTGGACGCCGCACTTGAAGTGCTTTGATCCTGGTGCTGCCGGTAACTGCCTGGTGGGGTGTTGAGTCTGGTGGGGTCCTCTTCTTCTCTCTGCTGCAAGATCGGGGGGGGGGTTGCTCTGTGACTGGTGACCAGGTGGTGTGGCCAGCGCGGTGGGGGTTTTCCTTAGCGGTGCTTTTTTGCACTTTAATGGTGTACCCTTATTCCTCATGGAGTTCTTGTAGCACATGCACATTTCCCCACCTGACCCCCCCCCCTCTCAGAGCCTGTGGGGCCCTCTGGATCCCAACCATTCATTGATGCACTGATGGCGGTCCTGGAGTCCTTTGTGTCCTGGGTGGAGGTGTTTTTTGGGTGTCTGGGTAGTAAAAAGCACTCCCCGCCTTACCCTGCTTCATCTGTTTCCTCAGGTTCGGAATCTGATCTGGCCACTGCGGATAGAGCCCGCCCTGAGGGGTCTGTGATCACGCGCCCTGAGTTCTCAGATAGTGAGGATGATACCGCCACTCCAGTAGCTATGCACGAAAAGGCGCTGGTGGACGCACTGATTGTGTCTGTGCGTGAGACTTTTAAATTGGGGAATGCAGCGGAAGCTGCGATGGAAGCACCGGTTCCCTTTGGCACTCACAAGCCGTCTAGAGCGGCGAAGGTGTTTTAGTTTTCTTCCTATTTTGTCAGATTTGTTGCAAAAGAGTGGGAACGTCCAAAATGTCTTTGTGGTCTCTAAGCGTTTCGCAATGAGGTACCCATTTGAAGAGTCCCTCCTTAAGAAGTGGACTATTCCACCGGTGGTGGATCCCCCGGTTTCCAGGTTGATTAGGGCAACCATGATTCCGGTAGAAGATTTCAAGGATCCGGCTAACAAAAATTATGTTCACTGTGGCCGGCATTCTTCACCTTTGCCCTGGCGTCACGAACTCTGTGAGCTAATCTTTTACGCCGTGACCTGGAGGATGAGCAGCTCCCCCCTGCCTTTGCAGGGCTGGCGGACCAGTTGGTCCAGGGGCTGCAGTTTATCTGTGATACCTCTTTGGATGCGGCTCCCCTGATTTCTAGACTGTCTGTTTCGGCAGTGGTCCTTAGGCATATTTTGTGGCTCAAATGACGGTCTGTGGATCAGACTTCTAAAAAAAGCTCTAACTGATCTTCCTTTTCAAGGAGATCACCTGTTTGGAGCTTTTGCTGGATGACATCATGACATCATTCAGCTCATCATCAGTCTCAGAGGGGGGAAAGCACCTTTCTTCCGCAGGCTAGTAAGGGTAAGGAACCTCGTCACAGACGAGGCCCGTCCTTTTCGGCTCAGAGGAAGTTTTTGTGTCCCTCAGGGTTGGCTGACAAGGGTCGAAAGCCTTTCAAGGCCTCTTCAGGAGGATCCAAGCGAACTTGGTCTGGCAAGTTCAAAGCGGGTTTCTCCAGGCACGCAGACAAGGCTCCTTCTGCATGAAGGTGCGCCCTCACCCGTGCCTGGGGTGGGAGTATGTCTTTGTTGGTTTCTGGACCTGTGGACCTCCATGGTGCGAGACAAGTAGGTCCACAAAGTGATATGGTCCGGCTACAAGATTGAGTTTCGTTCTCACCCTCCAGAGAGGTTCTTTCCTTCCAATGTGCGTCTGTCCCTGGACTGATTGCAAGCCCTCTTTGGGGCAGTTACTTCAAGGGGTAATTGTGTTCCGGTTCCGACTCGGGAAAATTTTCAGGGGTTTTATTCAAATCTGTTCATGGTCCTGAAGAAAGAAGGTAAGGTGCGTCCAATTTTGGATCTCAAGGCCCCGAACTGCTTTGTGAGGGTACAGAAGTTCAGAATGTAGTCTGTTTGCATGGTGGTGGCATCTTTGTATCAGGGAGATTTCCTTGCCTCTATCGACATCAAGGACGCTCACACATTCCAATATGTGTCTGTCACCAGTGCTTCCTCTGCCTCTGCGTTACATCAGTAAGTAATCGCAGTGCTGCGCTACCTGGACGACTTTCTCTTGCAAGCAGAGTCTCCTACTGCTCTGATGGACAACGTGGACATTACTATACAGACTCTGAGGGATTTCAGCTGGCTTCTGAATTTTCAGAAGTCTTCTCTGGTTCCTTCCATGAAACTGGACTATCTGGGTCTGACTCTGGACTTGGCTATAGACAGAGTGTTCCTTCCTCTGGACAAACTCCAGAAGTTGCATGCAGAGATTCATCTTTTCCTAGCCAGCAGGTGGTTGTCCCTCCGAACTTGCATGAGGGTGCTGGGCCTGATAGTTTCTACCTTCGAGGCGGTCCCGTTTGCACAGTTCCATACGAGGTCCCTGCAAAGGGAGATCGTGGCCAAATGGGACAAGTGTCTGAAGTCTCTGGACATTTAAATCTGGCTGAGCCAAAAACAAAAGGGTCTCTGATCTGGTGGTTTCGCTTTCCACCTCTTCGCCAAGGCAAATATTTTTTCCCTCTGTATTGGACACTGGTCACAACGGATGCCAGTCTGTCCGGGTGGGGAGGTGTCCTGAGTCGGAACTCCGCTCAGGGAGTTTAAACACTGAGGAGTCCAGACCCCCGATCAATGTCCTGGAACTCCGAGCAATCAGACTGTGCCTGAATCACTAGACGGATCACTTTCAGGGGTGTTGGGTGCGATTCCAATCGGACAATGCCACGGCCGTAGCTTTTGTCAATCACCAGGGTGGAACAAGGAGTGTATTCGCAGTTCTGGAGGTAGCCGGCATTCTTCGGTGGGCAGAACATTTTGTTCTGGCCCTCTCCGCCGTACACATTCCAGGGGTGGAAAATTGGCAGGCGGATTATCTCAGTCGACAGGCATTGGACCAAGGGGAGTGGTCCCTTTATCCGGAGGTGTTGCATCAGCTGTGTTTCATGGTGGGGCACCCCCGAGGTGGATTTGTTGGTGTCTCAGGCTCAACAAAAAGGTGCACAGGTTTGTGGCATGGTCACGGGATCCGCCAGCGGACGCCACAGACGCTCTGGTGGACCCCTGGGGCCAGTATCGTCTCAAGCTTCTGCTGAGATTCATGCGCAGGATCGAGGCAGAAGGAATTATGGTCATTCTAGTGGCCCCGGATTGGCCTTGCCGGTCTTGGTACACTGACTTGGTACAGCTGATCACTAACACACCTCGGAGACTACCTCTCAGGGAGGATCTGGTGTCCCAGGGGCCAATCTTGCATCCTGCTTTACAGTTGCTGGCTTTGACGTATTGGCCCGGGGCCCTTTTTAAAGACAATTTTCACAGACAGTGTCTCTTTGATTGTGTCTCAGTTGATGATGATTAGGCCACCTTAGAGTCCAGGCATGGTTCAGGTATGTTACAATTTGCTGGAGAACTTTCTGCAGCTACAGAAAAGGGATTATCACACCTCATGGTAAAGCAGGCTCTGAGTGTAGGGGACACCTATAGAACAGAGGACAATACACAAAGCAAAGTGTAGTAGGCAGGCAGTGGCCATTATAACCCTTCGTTTTTTTTTCCATTAAGTGGCGTTCCAGTTGCTTGTGCATGTCCATGACCACAACACAGCGAGCCTCTCTTCTCCCTATTACGGCTGTTTAGCGATGAACAGCAGACTCCTGTTTTGGGAATGTTAACAGAAAAAGAAAATAATAAAACGCATCGAAGAATCAAATTACCAAGGCCTTTTTCTTTTTCTATGACCTCAATATTGGTGTGGCGGAAATGTTTCAGAGCTTGTCCCACCAGCACTGTCTCAGTAGAAATGTTTCCATCTCATTCTGTGGCATGGTATGTGTCATTTTTGGCAATCCTCCACCCTCATAAAGTCCTCAGAGCCCAAGTTCTTCCCTGATAATTTCCAGAAGTCTTTGTCTGCTGCTCTCTGGAAGTACAATGACTTTTTATAGCCTGTTTGGTTTATTCTACAGCAAAAGCACTTTTATATGAAGAACACGCCTGCATGTATGTTTAAAGGGGACTTGCATGGATACAGATATGGGGGCTGCTATTGTTGACCTGTTTAACGGGCATAGTAAACCTTTGGGACTATTTTAATGTTACTTCCAAGGTGTAACATGAAACATGGTCGCATTTACCAACTACCCCCCCCCCCCTCAAACTGCCCCCGCATACACTTACCAGGATCGCATGGTGTTTCTCTCTGGAGCATCCTGTTGACTTTTGAATTCAGGGTAGCACAGTTGCATCATCCATTTACAGATTCACAGAGATCTGTATATGTAAGACTACAAATACCATCTGCCATGGCAGAGAGAAACTCACAAATCTGAACGGAGCACCAACATCTACTCACTAGTAGTCCAATGTTTACTTCCTCTGTGCATCATTACAGATCTAGGGCAGGGATTTATACAATGCAGGAGCCTGTAAATTCCACTTGGGTTGTACAGACCATGGTTGCAATTCTCTTCAGGTTTTGCGTGTAAGTTCAGATTTTCAAAAAAGCACACTATGCTTTTCCATTTGGATATAGCAGTATATTGTGCTCAACCTATCTCCCAGCCAGGACTCCCTTTCTACTTAAAGGAGAAGTATAGCCTAAGCTCTTTTGGCCATACTTCTCCTGTGGGTCCTGTGGTAAGTGCCCTTAGTTCCTTAGTGACCAAGATTCAGCTGACAGCAGGCTAAAGTCCACTGCCGGCCGACATCACAGGGCCGGCCAAGGCTCTGCAAGGATCTCAACAAAAATGTTGGGATCTTCCCATATGCCTGACTGGTAGCTTACTCAGCCTCTCAGTGCGCTGCTGAGAGTCTGAGCCAGCCACTCCTGTCCCCTGCACAGCCTGGCACTCCAGTGATCTATATATGGCTATTCCTGCTCAACAAATCAGTGCATTCTGACGATGGAAGAGTCCCACTTTCAGAATACAGTGGCACAGCGGGGAAGATTCCTCCATCCACCTTGATTGTAGGGTTGTAATGGAGTAACAATTTCTGGAGGGTTTAGGTTCAGAAGTATACTGTATAGGCATTCCTAAAAATTGCTAAACCTATTTGTATAAAATATATGTACAGTATCTCACAAAAGCCCCTCACATTTTTGTAAATATTTTATTATGTCTTTTCATGTGACAACACTGAATAAATTACACTTTGCTACAATGTAAAGTAGTGAGTGTACAGCTTGTATAGCAGTGTAAATTTGCTGTCCCTTCAAAATAACTCAACACACAGACATTAATGTCTAAACCGCTGGCAACAAAAGTGAGTACACCCCTAAGTGACAATGTCCAAATTGGGCCCAATTAGCCATTTTGCCTCCCCAGGTGTCATTTGACTAGTTAGTGTTACAAGGTCTCAGGTGTGAATGGGGAGCAGGTGTGTTAAATTTGGTGTTATCGCTCTCACTCTCTCATACTGGTCCCTGGAAGTTCAACATGGCACCTCATGGCACAGAACTCTCAGGGGAGCTGAAAAAAGAATTGTTGCTTTACATAAAGATGGCCTAGTCTATAAGAAGATTGCCAAGTCCCTGAAACTGAGCTGTAGCACGGGGGCCAAGACCATACAGCGATTTATCAGGACAGGTTCCACTCAGAACAGGGCTTGCCATGGTCCACCAAAAAAGATGAGTGCACGTGCTCAGCATCATATTCAGAGGTTGTCTTTGGGAAATAGACATATGAGTGCTGCCAGCATTGCTGCAGAGGTTGAAGGGGTGGAGGGTCAGCCTGTTAGTGCTCAGACCATACGCCGCACACTGCATCAAATTATCAAATTGGTCTGCATGGCTGTCGTCCCAGAAGGAAGCCTCTTCTAAAGATGATGCACAAGAAAGCCCACAAACAGTTTGCTGAAGACAAGCAGACTAAGGACATGGATTACTGGAGCCATGTCCAGTGGTCTGATGTGACCAAGAGAAACTTATTTGGTTCAGATGGTGTCAAGCGTGTGTGACGGCAACCAGGTGAGGAGTACAAAGACAAGTGTGTCTTGCCTACAGTCAAGCATGGGCACTGGGGAGCTACAGCCACAGACATACTGAAGCAGAGCATGATCCCCAACCTTCGGAGACTGGGCCGCAGGGCAGTATTCCAACATAACAATCCCAAACACACCTCCAAAACAACTCCTGCTTTGCTAAAGAAGCTGAGGGTAAAGGTGATGGACTGGCCAAGCACGTCTCTAGACCTAACCTTTTGAGCATCTGTGGGGCATTCTTAAACGGAAAGTGGAGGAGCGCAAGGTCTCTAACATCCACCAGCTCCGTGATGTCATCATGGAGGAGTGGAAGAGGACTCTAGTGGCAACCTGTGAAGCTCTGGTGAACTCCATGCCCAAGAGGGTTAAGACAGTGCTGGAAAATAATGGTGGCCACAAAAAGTTTTGACACTTTGGGCCCAATTTGGACATGTTCACTTAGGGGTGTACTCACTTTTGTTGCCGGCAGTTTAGACATTAATGGCTGTGTGTTGAGTTATTTTGAGGGGACAGCAAATTTACACTGTTATGCAAGCTGTACACTCACTACTTTACATTGTAGCAAAGTGTCACTTCTTCAGTGTTGTCGCATAAAGATATAATAAAATATTTACAAAAATGAGAGATACTGTATAACATGCTCTTTATGAACAAAAGGCTGTGGAAATTTGACCATTACACCTACAGTATATGAATTTGATAGATATCCTGTTCCAAACTATGGAAATTAATATGACGCTGGCCCCCTTTGTAGCTATAACACCCTTGTTTCTTCTGGGGAGGCTTTCCTAAAGATTCTGGAGTGTGTCTATGGGAACTTGTACCCATTCACCCAAAATATATTTTGTTAGGTTAGGTAATTTAGTTGGAGGAGAATACCTAGCCTACTTATTTCAATTCATCCTGAAGGTGTTCAGTAGGGTTGAGGACGAAGCTCTGTGCAGGTTCAAGTTCCTCCACCCCATACTAATCATCCCTGTCTTTATTGAGCTGGCTTTGTACAGTCATGCTGGAACAGAAAAAAAAATTTTTCCCCAAACTGATGTCCCAATGTTAAAAGATCACCATTATCTGAAAAGTCTTTGAATATTATACTATTATCAGTAACCTTCACTAAAAGCAACGAGCTCAGCAATTTGGAGGGTATTGACATACTTTTCGTCATATAGTATATTTGATGAAGGGTGAAGATTGGATTCTTGTTATAAGACAGAATCCTGTGGCGGGACTGGTAAGTCAACTTTAAAAAATATTTGTAAAAATATTTTTATGCACTGTTCCCTATAAAAGATAACAGATACCGGGTGCCACGTGGTCTCTGCAAGAGACAATGTGTGTATTAGCTATGTTAAAGCACACCTTGTTTGTTTAAACATATTTTGCTTTTTATGTGCAAAGCAGTGGGTGCATCAGCTATGTTAAAGCACCTTGTTGTTTATACATTTCTCTTTGCCTGTGCAAAACAGCAGGGGTATCAGCTTGTGTTAAAGCATACCTTATTTGTTTAAACACTCTGTTTTCACCCTGTGCTGATCACCTAAAAGGTATCAGCTGGGACAAAGCACCTGTCTGCCTAAGCTGCTCTCACCCTATGTTGTTGGCATATTGTTTCGCCTTGGCGCGAAAGCGCCCACGCATTAATCTCCTCGGAAAGCTCTGGTCACGCAACGCCTTCAGTGACGTGTTTGTAGCAAGGGATCATGCGCAAATCTTCACCATTTATACACAAGCGTACGCAAGGAGCAAGAGTGGCGTGTCTGGACGCGATTGGCATGCACGTGGACACCACGTAGCACACTGCGCATGCGCAGTGCAACTACAAGTGGCACGATTCATAAATAGGTGTTTCAGCATGCAAGTCTCTGTCAGAGGCTGGGGGATCGCAGTGCAGCAGCAGCTGGGTTGCGTAAGTCACTGTGGTGTATGTTTACTGGCACAAGACAGGTTCTGTATCTTTGGCATAATTAGATATGTGTGATAAGCTGTATAGCTTGGCACCAGCCTTGAATACACTAAAGTTAGTGCCTCAAGTTTGTCTTGCCTAAGAGCAATGTCCGGCTGAAAAAGAGCTGGGGGGGCACAGCTGGAAGGAGCACTGAAGGTCCTAGCTGTGCTTCCTCTGTGTCTACTCCCCCTGAATAGCCTGAGGCGATTAGCCAATCTGAGCCATTACGGTAGTCAGACATAGCAGCTACTCCTAGTGCTTCTGTCGCAACTTATGTCACTAGGGACGATTTTGCATCAGCTTTAGCCAGCGTTGAGGGTAAGATTGCTGGCATGATTGCAGCATCGCAAGGAGGGAGGAAAGGTGATAGATCCCCCTCACCTGAGCCACTACCCGAATCAGGTCAGGATTGGGCAGAGAATGTGGAAGAAGCAGCTGTGGAGGACCCTATAGAAGGTCAAGCTGAATCCACTTCTGGGGAGTCAGGATCCAATGAGTCATACTCGGCCTCTCAGAGATTGTTAATTCTGTCTCATACTGAAATGGTCCACTTTGGCTACAAATTACCTCCCTTAGAGATGTCTGAAGTGTCTTTTACCTCTCTAGGCTCATTGCACCCTCCTCATAGTCCTCAAGCTTTTCCCTTACACCCGCTCCTTGAGCAGGTAATGTATGCTGATTGGGATCATCCTGATAGGATTTTTGTTCTTCCTAAAAGGATTTCACTATTGTATCCTATGAAAGAAAAATTCACAAAAAAATGGAGTATACCTACTGTGCCATTTCTTCAGTTAACAAACGTTTGACTTGTCCTGCGGATAATGCCTAGGTTTTTAAAGATCCAGCTGATAAGTTGGAATCTTTACTAAAAGCCTCTTTTGCTGTTGCAGGGTCGGCGAGAGGTTCAAGAGGATGAAAGAGTCAGGGGTTTTTACTCAAACCTTTTCGTAATCCCCAAGCAGAATGGAGATGTGAAACCTATCCTGGATCTCAAAAGCTCTGAACCAGTTTCTGAACATTTGTGCTTTCTGTATGGAATCAATTCATTCAGACATGACCTCCCTACAGGGAGAAGAATTTCTAGCATCTATAGACATCAAGGATGCATGTCTTCACGTGCCTATATTTCAGGCCCATCAAAGGTTTTTACGCTTTGCAAAAAAAACCCCGTAATTTTCAGTTTGTGGCCCTGTCCTTCGGGTTGGCCATGGCTCCAAGAGTGTTCACAAAGATGTAGTATTGGCCGCTCTAAGGTCTCAAGGGATATCAGTGATAGGATATCTAGATGATCTATTACTAATAGATCGATTGGCTTCGGCTCTAAGCTGAAATATTTTCCAAACAGTACAGTTCTTAGAACGTGTGGGTTGGGTACTTGACTTGGCAAAGTCAGCATTACAGCTGGTCCAGCATCTGGAATATTTGGGTTTCCTTGTGGACACAATACAGGCAAAGATATCCTTGCCATCAAGAAAGGTCACAGACCTGAAGGATCTGGTTTGATCCCTAAGAAGGCAAAAGTATCCTTCTGTACGTCTTTGCATGAAGTTATTAGGGAAGAATCAAGATGGTGTCCACATTCGGAGCAATTACATATGCTCAATTCCATGCCAGACCCTTACAGAACAACATTCTGTCAGCATGAACCAGAAAGGTTCACTCCCTAGACTGGTGCATGTCTCTGGTACCAAGAGTACGTCATAGTCTAAGTTGTTGGTTGTTAACCAGAAATTTGGAAAAAGGGAAATCCTTTCTTCCAGTAGTCTGGAAAGTAGTGACTAAAGGTGCCGCTCTCTCTAGTTGGGGAGCGGTTCTGGAGGAAGCCACTGTCCAAGGGAAGTGGTCTTGGGTAAAGAAAAGTCTCCCCATCAATGTCTTGGAAATCCGAGCAGTCTGTCAGGCTTTAAAGTACTGGACGTCCAGACTTCAGGGTCACCCTGTAAGGGTACAATCCGACAATGCCACAGCTGTGGCTTATATCAACCATCAGGGAGGCACCAAAAGTCAGTCAGCCCAGAAAGAGGTGGATATCATCCTATCCTGGGCAGAGAAGTTGGTTCCGTGCCTGTCAGCGGTTTTCATTCCAGGAATAGGGAATGGTCCCTACACCCCGAAATCTTTGCATCGATCTGGTTCAACAACAAGTTGAAGAGATTTGTGTCAAGGGCCAGGGATCCATTCCCAGGTGGAGTGGAAGCTTTGTTGACTCCTTGAGAGGAGTTTTCCCTGATCTGTGCCTTTCCTCCAGTTCAGCTGCTACCGTGTCTTTTATGCAGAATCCAGCTAGAGGGGAAACCAGTAATCCTGGTAGCTCCAGCATGGCTGAGGAGAGTTTGGTATGACCAAATTCAAAAATTGGCAGTGACAAGGTCTTGGGTTCTATCACTGCGTCCGGACCTACTCTCTCAAGGTCCAATATTCCACTCTGCTTTACAGTCTCTAAATTTGGCTATTGAAGCTGCAAATGCTAGAAAACCTCTAGAAGCATTTTTTACAGAGTCTGGATATCTTACATTACCTGGTGTGAAGCCAGGAAATGGCATCCCCGCTAGTATATTATCGGGAGAATTCTAGCCTTCTTGCAAGTAGAGCTGGATATGAAATTAGCCTTGAGCACTATTAAGGATCAAATTTCAGCCTTGTCAGTTTTTTTCCCAGAAACCGATCGCTTCACATTCCTTGGTTCAAACCTTCATCCAAGGAATGTTACTATTCTTCCACCAGTGAAGCCACCATTGTGTCCTTGGGATCTAAATTTGGTGCTGGCAGTTTTACAGAAACAGCCTTTTGAGCCCATGGGGCGGGGCATATTCCCCTTGTTTTTCTGACCAGAAAACGGGTCTTTTTGATTGCAGTAACTGCAGCCATAAGAGTATCGGAACTAGCAGCTCTTGTAAAGAGCCATTCTTGATTTTACATCAAGATAGGGTGACTTTACGTCCACACCCAGGTTTTTTGAATCAGGACATTATACTGCCTTCCTTTTTTCCAGATCCTCAAACAGAGGAGGAAAAGTTATTACATTCTCTTGATGTATTACAGGCACTTAAAATGTATTTGGAAAGGTCAGCTCAAGTTCGTAAGACCAATCGTTTGTTCATACTGCTAGAAGGGCCCAGGAAAGGGCAGACAGCATCTAAGTCTACTATTTCTCATGGGATTCACCAGGTTATTATCCAGTTGGATGGTTTGAAAGGGAAGGTTCCACCTTTTCCTGTGAAGGCACACTCTACCAGACAAGTAGGTGCCTCTTGGGCAGTTTGTTGTTAGTGCATACGTTCACTCGTTTCTATCAACTGTATGTTAGGACCTAGGAGGAGACTGCATTTGGTTGCAGCGTTCTGCAGGCAGCTGTGTAGATCTTTTGTGGTCTGATGGTGGTATTTATGGTAATCCCCTCTCCATCCCCCTCCCCTCAGATGCATTGCTATGGGACGTCCCATATGGTAATGAATATGGTTCTGTGTCCTGTGATGTATGAAAAAGAAATATGGATTTTTTACTGCAGCTTACCTGTAAAATCTATTTCTTGGAGTACATCATGGAACACAGAGGTCCCTCCCCTCTTGTATGGGGCCTTTTTATTGAGTGCTACAAAACTGAGGTACTTCCTGTGTAGGAGGGGTTATATAGGGGGACTTCCTGCCTGATTGGTTGCCAGTGTCCATTCACCTGAAGGTGGTGTATAACCCATATCTTAAAAAAATATGTTTCTGTGTCCTGTGATGTACTCCAAGAAATGGATTTTACAGGTAAGCTGTAGTAAACAAAATCCATATTTTTGCATAGTTGCTGGCAAGCTAAATCAAGTTGTAGCCACTTTTTTGCTCAGGTATACCCACCAGTATTCCCTGTTCTAATCTAGCTGCCATGGCCATCTCAAAGCCAATGAAGATAGAATCCAATCTACAGAAATGATATGACTAAGCCTTGAGAGCTTTATATACAAATAAATCTACAATACACGTGCCATGATATGATGTCCTTAAAGCATTTCCCAGAGACGTTGTGTAGGTTTATTCTACAAAACTTGTGAAAGACTAGCTGGATTCATAAAGAAAAGGCCAGGTTCACCCATTGATGTTTTGATGGTGTGTCCTATTAGTAAAGAAGTTGAAAATAAATTTACATTTCTCAGTGGCTGCAATGGCACAGCCTGACTTTGATCAGTTATAATAGACAGGACCTGAAGGAATGCATAATTTATATACATGGCGTCTGTGTATCTACAAAAGACATCTCAGATTTCATATGGTATACTGTCATCATAGCATATGAAGATCTCCTGCTAAATTCCTTGATATGCACAAGAAAGAAACCACAAGTTTATTTAATTATGTGCATGGTTGTTTTCTATAAAGAAACCAAAGGGAATTTGTCACATACTTTTTACCTTTTTGAGCCGGGGATCCTAAAATGTGCTGCTTTAGTGTCAGCATTGGGCCCCTGAAGACAGAACCAAGTTTGTAACTTTCTTTCTCATCTCGGTCAGCTGGGGCTCCAAACCTGTGCTGCATGGTGCCAGCATCTTACTTCTAAGGACACTACCAAATCTGTCACTTCCCTTCTCATCTGGGTCAGCCGGGGGTCCAGACCTGTGCTGCATGGTGCCAGCATCTTACTTCTAAGGACACTACCAAATCTATCACTTCCCTTCTCATCTGGGTCAGCCGGGGGGGTCCAGACCTGTGCTGCATGGTGCCAGCATCTAACTTCTGAGGACACTACCAAATCTGTCACTTCCCTTCTCATCTGGGTCAGTCGGGGGGGTCCAGACCTGTGCTGCATGGTGCCAGCATCTAACTTCTGAGGACACTACCAAATCTGTCACTTCCCTTCTCATCTGGGTCAGCTGGGGCTCCAAACCTGTGCTGCATGGGGCCAGCATCTAACTTCTGAGGACACTACCAAATCTGTCACTTCCAATCTCATCGGGGTCAGCCGGGGCTCCAGACCTGGGCTGCATGGTGCCAGCATCTAACCTTTGAGGACACTACCAAATCTGTCACTTCCCCCCCCCTCACCTGTGTCAGCTCAGGCTCCTAGCATGTGCAGCATGGTTACAGCATCTGGTATCAAAGTATAGAACCAACTATTTAAACTGGTATTAAACCAATCATTAGATGTGGAGTTTGTAGTAACATCCTTTATTAGGCTTTTTACCAAGGTTTTCACCTGCTGATCTGGCCATTAACACACCTCCTATATTAGAGTGCCCCCACTCTGGATAAAAACTAATACAGCCATCACACCTTGGAATTGGTAAGCTGCACTATCATAAATGTTTGCTTTTGGAGTTAATACTGATTTAAGGCAGTATTAACCACTTAAGCCCCGGAAAATTTTACCCCCTTCCTGACCAGGGGGTTTTTTGCGATTTTTTACTGCGTGACTTTGACGGACAATTGCGCAGTCGTGCGACGCTGTACCTAAACGAATTTCACGTCCTTTTTTTCCCACAAACAGAGCTTTCTTTTGGTGGTATTTGATCACCTGTGCGATTTTTTGATCATGCGCTATAAACAAAAACAGAGCGTAATTTTTGCAAAAATAACAATATTTTTCACTTTTTTTTATATGAAATTCCCCCCAAAAAAAATGTAAAAATCAAAATTTTTTAACATTTTCGGCCAAATTGTTTTACGCTACATATGTTTGGTAAAAAAAATCGCAAAAAGCGTATTTTGATTGGTTTGCGCAAAAGTTATCGCGTTTACTAACAAAGGGAAAGATTTTTGTCATTTTTGGTGTTTTTTTTTTTAACGAGTAATGGCGGCGATCTGCAATTTTTTTTGCGGTACTGCGACATTGCGGCGGACAGATCGGACCCTTGACTGACATTTTTTAACACTTTTGGGGGTACCAGTGACATTACTGCAGTAATCAGTGCTATATATATGCACTGTTACTGTAAAAATGACACTGGCAGGGAAGGGGTTAACTGTATTGGACAGGGAGGGGTTAAGTGTGTCCTAGGGGCGTGATTCTAACTGTAGGGGGACAGGTCTCCTAGTGTAAAAACAAAGATCAACAGTTCTACATCGGGTCCGCCGGTCACACGCCCGCACTCCTCTGTGAACGAGCCTCAGCGGGCGCGCGCCTCAGCGGGTGCGCGCTCGCCCGCCTCAGCGGGCGCGCGCTCGCCCGCTATTGGCTCTAAAAGGAGTGACAGGCGAGCGACATAGACCTACGTCACTCTGCCTGGCCGGGGCTGACTGCCGCAGTAAATATACTGTGAGCAGTCGGCAACCGGTTAAAAAAATGAAATAAAAAATAAAGATAAAAATGAATAGCTAATTAAAGGATAAGATAAAATAAAAGGGCAGCACAGTGACTAAGTGGATAGCACTTCCGTTTAGCAGCCATAGGCCCCTCTCACACAGCTGCCTCCATGCAGCATATTCCGCTTGCTCAGCGGCCACTGAGCAGGTGAATGACAGGTCCTGTCTGCACCGCTGGGCAGAGCAATGACGAACACAGTCCCAGTCTCCTCTATGGGGAAATCGGATTGAAATGAACCCCCTGTTTCCATCTGATCTGCGAGACGGATGGATCAGATAGCGACGGGTGTCAGCGGATCTGCCGCAACATAGAGAAAATTGGAGGATCCATGCAGGTCTGCCTGAAAAACTGACAGGCGGACCTGATTGGATAGCCCATGTGAAAGGGCTCTTAGGGTCGTTAGTTCGAAACCTACTACCTGCCTGGAGTTTGCATGTTTTCCCTGTGCCTGCATGGGTTTCTTCCCACACTCCAAAGACCTGCTGGTAGGCTAATTGGCTCCCAACTAAACTGACCCTAGTATCTGTATGTACGAATGTGAGTTAGGGACTTTAGATTGCAAGCTCCTTGTCATTTTTGTCTGTGCCAAAATTATGTGAACACCACCAGGCAGGAGATCAATCCGTCACTGCCCACCCTGGAGCCCTCAGGTTCCTCCTGAGTTTGCTACAGGAACCTGTAGCAAACTCTGGTGGAACCTGAGAGCTCCATGGAATTCTTGTTTGGAAAGGCCTGTCTAAAGTCTAGCTTTAAGTTTTAGATGTAGTAGAGAAGGGTTTGACATTTTGTCAAGTTTTTATTGCAGTTTTCCTGCTCAAAAGAGCTGCCCCTGTGTTTGTCATGGTAACCATTCTCACTGAGTTAGAAAGTGATAGGAAATCCAAAAAATAGAAAATTGTATCAAATACTTACCGTAATTTTCCTTTCCTGGCACCAATCCATGGCAGCATATGTGTGGCAGCAGGAACCTGTAGAAAACTCTGGAGGAACCTGAGGGCTCCACGAAATCCTTGTTTTGAAAGGCCAATCTAAAATATAGCTTTGTGTTTTAGATGTAGTAGGGAAGGGTTAGACCCTTTGTCAAGTTTTTATTGTGGTATGTTTTCCTGCTATGAAAAGTTAACTCTGTGTTTGTCGTGGTGACCATTCTTACTGAGATAGAAAGTGATAGGAAATCCAAAAAATAGAAAATTACATCAAATACTTACTGTAATTTTCCTTTTCCATGGCAGCATACACGTGGTAGTATGCTGCCATGTTGGCTCCAAGAAAGTTATCAGAGAAATACTGTAGCTGAAAATAAATCATCCAATGGGGGACAACTTTCTATTATCAGAATTTGATTCATTTTATAAAGATTTCCTCTTATTTCCTGTTGCATCTCCATGACAGAAAGTGAAGGAAAATCTTCCCAGCCTAGCACAGACAAAATAGTTTGATAGGGGTTGTAACAACTTCTTTAAACATTAAAGCAACATTTTTGGCTTTCCGTACATTTTAAGATTTTTTTTAAGTATTATCTATATTAATAAAATGCAAGTGTCTCTGCATCCAGATTCCCTGTGTCCGTGGGATTGCCACACTATTAAAAGGGGACTCTGACCACACTATTATTAAAGGGGACTCCGACCACACTATTATTAAAGGGGACTCTGACCACACTATTATTAAAGGGGACTCTGACCACACTATTATTAAAGGGGACTCTGACCACACTATTATTAAAGGGGACTCTGACCACACTATTAAAGGGGACTCTGACCACATATGTTCTAGGGCCCGTTAATTTAATGGGCTTAATGTCTAGTTGTAAATAATAATGTTTTTGGTTTCGATGCATAACCAGTGAGTCAGGACTCTGAAGGGCTTCCCCCCAAAAATTCCTGTGGTCACCAGATGGTTATAAATAACATTAATTTTCTTAGAAAATTGTAATTCTGACATTGTTCTGTAAGCTTGTAAATATTTCATCCATGAAGAACCCAACAGACTAAATGTCATATATTTTTAGACTCTGGCAGTTGTTATTGAGATGTTATCTGGCATTATGACCCTCAGGTTGTACATCTGTGGTTTAGATAACTTTATATGATACAGTGCCCTATTTTGACTATCTTATTTTTTTCCCCATTCAGAATGTATCTATCTTTGAGGAGAGGGCCCATGTTCTTTACATGTCCCTGGAGAAATTAAAATTCATCGATGATCCAGAAGTATTCCTGAGGAGGTCAGTCCTCATCAACAACTTGATGAAACGGATTCATGGAGAGATCTTACTGCAGAACAACTGGTGCTTCTCAGCCTGCGCTCTGGGATCAACGTCGGCACAGGAGTGGTTTGTGCCCCAGGACTGCCCCTACCGCAAACGCCTTCGGATCGCCAAGGATGACAGTAGCCTTCAGACATGTTCTTTTTACCAGGAATGTGGGAGCCATTATCTAAACATCCCTTTTACTGTTAATGCAAATGGAGGGCATGCCGCAACTTCTTCTCTATCCAGCAGTAATCTGTCCTTGCCAGGATGCTCTCACCACTTGGATTACAACTCAGCAGAAGTGGCCTCCTACAGGAACAGCATCCAGGGGACTTCATGCGGGGGTTTTATGACTAATTCCCGACTTCCTCATAAGCTAAACTTAAACGAGGACGAAACAGCAGAGGAAAAACGAGGCCTTCTCAGCTTAAGCTGCGATGGTGCAACCGGAAGCGGGGCTTTTGAACGGAGAGGTCGCATTTATGATTTTTTGGCAACTGGTTGCAGCGATAAGTCGAACATAAGTGAACCGTGGAAAAAGTCTCTGCGGAAGAAAGAAGTGTCTCCGGGCAATAAACTCTGCTGTAATAAAGGGAACAAGATGTGAGCACTGTAATTTTTTTTTTTTTTTGGAAATTCTGGTTTATGAATTTTTTTATGTCACTCAAAAGTGAGATTTCTGTTACGCGGTGGAAAAAAAAAAAGTTTTTTTGTAGCTTTATATGGTGATAAAAATCCCTATGCGCAAGGGATTTATAATATGGAAAATATTGTCAGTGTTTTTATTTGTGTTTTAAAAACTTTTGAAATCTGTTAAAAACAGATAAACAGTTATAATGTTGTTTTACGGTACAGCCCAGGTCTTGGGCATATGAAATGAAGATGGTTTTCTAGTCTGATTCTGTGCCTCATTAAAGGGGGGTTTCCACTCTACACTTGCATGATTCATGAGACCCATGCCATTGTTTACATTTTTTGTGGACCTATTGTGGCCATAAATTAAAAGCTAAGCTTCAGATTTAAACCATCAATTGCAAAAGAGCCTGTAGGATTGAAATTTCTTTCTTATTGCAGAGGAAAATTTTAATTTCGCTGGATCCTTTGCTTTTCCATGGAGAGAAGAGTGAAAGATCTGAAGTATCTGGAGAGCTTCGTATTGGTCCTTGCCACTCATACACTCATGTGGAGGACAGACACCCACTTGTTAAATAAGCTATAGTTCAATTTGTTGCCTACAGGTACACTTTAGGTACGTTCTAAGCTTGTGGCTTCTCATAGGAAGTTAGAAGAGGGGAGATGTTAGGCAGTGATCAGCTTTTGTGGTAAAGTGGAAATCCCCTTTAAAGATAAAACCACCCAAAACTGGTAACTCAGTTAAGACTCTAGTAGACCCAACAGGGATGGCAGCCATTGTTCATAGACAGAACATTTCTCGTTTGGTATTGTGCTGAGTAATGTTGCTATATGTTCCCTCCACCATTGTTTTAGGGTGTTGGGGGTTAGTCAACAATAGAAATGGGTACAGTGAGAAACATTTGTATGGGAGATCTCTTTTTAAAGGTCAGAAGGGTTCTCAAAGTTCTCCTTAAACCTCGTACACACGCACCGATTGTTGGCCGACCGATCGGCCGTTTTTTGTCCAGTGTTGTTGTGTTGGTTGAAATGTGCTCTAGACTGCACACGAATTTTATCAGCCAACAACAACCAACTGCAGAAGTGATGTCATGTGATGGTTAACTTTCCGTGTGTTTTTTCTTCTCTGAGCATGCCCAGTCTTGCTCAACTGATTTTTGTCTGCCGAAATCTGTACTGACTGAGGAACAATCGGCCGTTCTGTTGACGGCCAACAAAAATTTTATAGCATGCACACCAGATTTTGTTAGGCCGAAAAGTCGCAGTCGGTTGTCGGAATCATCATACTAACAAGCCGATAATCGGCCGATCGGGCGGCGGCCGAAAATTCAACAATCGGTACGTGTGTATTGGCAGTATAGTTGTCAATAGATGTTGGCAAGTTGATTACAAAATTCTTGTATCTCCCAGGGTCTCCAACCTGAGATCTCTGTTCTAGAGTTCCTAGCTCCACCGACTGCCATGGCTGTTGTAAGAGGGTCCTTCTATTGCTGCTGAATTTTCTTGTTTTTTTACATTACAAAGAAAAAGCAAAACGAGTGGCACTGCCTTGCTTCCCTTAGCCATGAGGGCAAGGGAAATGAGAAAACAGTGGGTGATATAACTCATCCACTTTCATGCATAAGTGAAGCATTGCTCTTTGGGGGGCTGCCCCTTTAGCAAGCGGACAAGGTACGGAACTGTCCGGCATCTGCCTAAAACTGAGTTATCACTTTCAGGTGGATTTGCGCTTTAGGATATGACAAGTTGTTCTTGCACACAGGCCTGGATGCCTGAATACACTCCCTAGATGTGTGTAGGGGAGCCTAGTATAACTATGGCACTTCTCACATTATAGTCGCCTCTAGCCATAAGTAGGTTGTCTGGGGGCGCTAAACAAGCCTTTCCTAGGTGCATCTAAATCTCAAACTTTTGAGAGCTTTTTTGTTTTCCTTTTTTTATACATTTTAGAGCATTGCAAATGTATTTCTTCTCCATCTGACTTTATGCTGTAGTGACTTTAATTTCATCAGTAATATTTGCATTAAAATAAATATTGAGATGGAACAGTGGTCCTTTATTTCACTTCAAAATCATATGATATTTAAAAGTGATATATTAAGTAAAGGTCAGAATTTGGAGACTGTATTATTAAAAATCAGAATCTTCGCTGCACTCATAGTATAAGCAACTGTAAAATCAAGGTTGAATCTGTTCTTAATGTTCTTTGGGTCCATTCTTGCACTTCAAAATGCCTTGTTAACCACTTGCCTACTGGGCACTTTTACCCCCTTCCTATTAAGGCAACTTTTCAGCTTTCAGTGCTGTCGCACTGTGAATGACAATTGCGCAGTCATGCAACACTGAACCCTAATTACATTTTTATCATTTTTTTTAGACAGATAGGACAGATAGAGCTTTTTTTTATGGTGTTTAATCTCCATTGGGTTTTTTTATTTTTTGCCTAAATAAACTAAATCAGATTAAAGATTTTGGAAAAAAAAAACTTTTTCTTTTGTTTCTGTTATAAAATTTTTCAAATAAGTAATTTTTCTCCTTCACTAATGTGCGCTGATGAGGCTACACTGATGGGTACTGATGAGGCCGCACTGATGGGCCCTGATGAGGCTGCACTGATAGGCACTAATGATGCTGCATTGGTGGGCATTGATATGATTCACTGATATGCTGCACTGATGGGCACTGATATGCTGCACTGATAATAAAGACACTGATCATCAGTGCCCTGATTATCAGTGTAAATGTCCCCTGTCACAAGAAAGCCAGTTATCAGCATTCCTTTCCTCACACACTGACTGTCCTAAAGAAATGAAAATGCCGGCATTAGTGTATACAAAGGAGCATGGGGAAGCTCATGACCATAATGATGATGGTATTGACACAGCCCCAAATGATCCACAATGGCTCAAAAGTGATATGGTCCAGAAATATTCAGACAGAATAAAGGTGGATAAAGCACCTGGACCAGATGGCATCCACCCACGCATCCTAAAAGAATTGAGCGCTGTAATTTCAAAGCCTTTGCTTCTAATTTTTAGGGACTCGTTAAGGACTGGAATAGTACCACTGGATTGGCGTAGGGCCAATGTGGTGCCTATATTTAAAAAGGGATCAAAGTCTTTGCAAATAACTATAGACCTGTTAGTTTAACTTCTATAGTCAGGAAGATACTGAAGAGTTTAATAAAAGACCACATAAATATTTTAAGCAACAGACAGCACGGATTCATGAAAGACAGATGTTGTCAAACAAACCTGATTTCTTTTTATGAGGAGGTAAGTAAAACCTTGGACAGAGGAGTGGCTGTGGATGTAGTATACTTGGATTTTTCAAAAACGTTTGACACAGTTCCCCACACGGCTAATGGGTAAGGTAAAGTCTACAGGCTTGGAAAGATCGGTTTGTAATTGGATAGAAAAGTGGCTAAAAGATAGAATTCAGAAAGTAGTGGTTAATGATTCTTACTCTGAATGGTCTAAGGTTATCAGTGGTGTACCCCAAGGTTCAGTGTTGGGACCCTTACTTTTTAATATCTTTATAAATGATAAATGATGGGATTAAAAGTACCATTTCAGTCTTTGCAGATGACACCAAGCTTTGTAGTGCAATAACTTCTTTACAGAATGTCTCCAACTTACAAGCTGACCTCAATGCACTGTTCCATTGGGCAACTATATGGCAAATGAGGTTTAATGTTTAATGTTGATAAATATATGTATGCATCATACATACTAGGTGGAGTAGAATTGGGGGAATCCATAGTGGAGAAGGATATGGGTGTTCTGGTAGATCATAAGCTTAATAATAGCATGCAAAGTCCTTTCTTGTATTAACAGAGGCATGGACTCCAGAGAGAGAGAGATATAATTTTGCCCCTGTACAAATCATTAGTAAGACCTCATCTGGAATATGCAGTTCAGTTTTGGGCACCAGTTCTTAAAAAGGATATAGGGGAACTGGAGAAAGTGCAGAGAAGGGCAACCAAACTGATAAGAGGCATAGAGGAGCTCAGCTATGAGAAAAGATTGGAGGAACTGAATTTATTCTCTCTTGAAAAGAGGAGATTAAGGGAGGATATGATCAACATGTATAAATACATAAGGGGTCCATTTAGTGAACTTGGTGTTGAGTTGTTAACTTTAGGGCCAACACAGAGGACAGGGGGCACTCTTTACATCTAGAGGAAAACAGATTTTGTCTCCAAATACGAAAAGGTTTCTTCACCGTAAGAGCTGTGAAAATGTGGAATAGACTCCCTCCAGAGGTGGTTCTGGCTCACTCACTAGATTGCTTTAAAAAAGGCCTGTATTCTTTCCTAGGTGTACTCAATATAAGTGGGTACTAAATTTTTTTTAGGTAAAGTTGATCCAGGGAATATCCGATTGCCTCTCGGGGGATCAGGAAGGAATTTTTTTCCCCTGCTGTAGCAAATTGGATCATGCTTTGCTGGGGTTTTTTCCCCTTCCTCTGGATCAACTGAGGGTATAGGATTATGGGATTATACAGTGGGTACGGAAAGTATTCAGACCCCCTTAAATTTTTCACTCTTTGTTATATTGCAGCCATTTGCTAAAATCATTTAAGTTCATTCTTCTTCCTCATGAATGTACACATAGCACCCCATACTGACAGAAAAACACAGAATTGTTGACATTGTTGCAGATTTATTAAAAAAGAAAAACTGAAATATCACATGGTCCTAAGTATTCAGACCCTTTGCTGTGACACTCATATATTTAACTCAGGTGCTTTCCATTTCTTCTGATCATCCTTGAGATGGTTCTACACCTTCATTTGAGTCCAGCTGTGTTTGATTATACTGATTGGACTTGATTAGGAAAGCCACACACCTGTCTATATAAGACCTTCCAGATCACAATGCATGTCAGAGCAAATGATAATCATGAGGTCAAAGGAACTGCCTGAAGAGCTCAGAGACAGAATTGTGGCAAGGCACAGATCTGGCCAAGGTTACAAAAATATTTCTGCTGCACTTAAGGTTCCTAAGAGCACAGTGGCCTCCATAATCCTCAAATGGAAGACGTTTGGGACGACCAGAACCCTTCCTAGAGCTGGCCGTCCAGCCAAACTGAGCTATCGGGGGAGAAGAGCCTTGGTGAGAGAGGTAAAGAAGAACCCAAAGATCACTGTGGCTGAGCTCCAGAGATGCTGTCAGGAGATGGGAGAAAGTTGTAGAAAGTCAACCATCACTGCAGCCCTCCACCAGTCGGGGCTTTATGGCAGAGTGGCCCGACGGAAGCCTCTCCTCCTGTAAGACACATGAAAGCCTGCATGGAGTTTGCTAAAAAAACACCTGAAGGACTCCAAGATGGTGAGAAATTAGATTCTCTGGTCTGATGAGACCAAAATAGAACTTTTTGGTCTTAATTCTAAGCGGTATGTGTGGAGAAAACCAGGCACTGCTCATCACCTGTCCAATACAGTCCCAACAGTGAAGCATGGTGGTGGCAGCATCATGCTGTGGGGGTGTTTTTCAGCTGCAGGGACAGGACGACTGGTTGCAATCGAGAGAAAGATGAATGCGGCCAAGTACAGGGATATCCTGGACAAAAACCTTCTCCAGAGTGCTCTGGACCTCAGACTGGGCCGAAGGTTTACCTTCCAACAAGACAATAAACCTAAGAACACAGCTAAAATAACGAAGGAGTGGCTTCACAACAACTCCGTGACTGTTCTTGAATGACCCAGCCAGAGCCCTGACTTAAACCCAATTGAGCATCTCTGGAGAGACCTAAAAATGGCTGTCCACCAACGTTTACCATCCAACCTGACAGAACTGGAGAGGATCTGCAAGGAGGAATGGCAGAGGATCCCCAAATCCAGGTGTGAAAGACTTGTTGCATCTTTCCCAAAAAGACTCCTGGCTGTATTAGATCAAAAGGGGGCTTCTACTAAATACTGAGCAAAGGGTCTGAATACTTAGGACCATGTGATATTTCAGTTTTTCTTTTTTAATAAATCTGCAACAATGTCAACAATTCTGTGTTTTTCTGTCAGTATGGGGTGCTATGTGTACATTCATGAGGAAGAAGAATGAACTTAAATGATTTTAGCAAATGGCTGCAATATAACAAAGAGTGAAAAATTTAAGGGGGTCTGAATACTTTCCGTACCCACTGTATAGTTGGGTTTTCAATACTGTTTGTTTCTTTGTTTTTTTTTTGGTTGAACCAGTCGGACTTGTGTCTTTTTTCAAGCTGACTAACTATGTAACTATGATTATCATGGTCAACAGAGACACAGGAACAGGCAACAAATTACACAGAACAAGCACTGTGCTGTTTAACCACTTGCCGACCGCCCACAGTATATTTACTGCGGCAGTTAGCCCCGTACAGGCAAAGTGACGTAGTACTACGTCGCTAGCCTGAGAGCCTCTAGCCTGCTCGTTCCCTAACATGTCCGCGCGTGTGACCGGCGGACCCGATGTCCGCCGGTCACTCGCGATCTCCCGGTGCAGAGGGAGAAAGGCAGGCGGCTATTGTAAACAAAGCCGCCTGTCATTCTCCCTGATCTAACTGCAGAGATCATATGATCCTGCTATGTAGGATCGTATGTCTCTGTGGTTACATCACTAGCCACACCCCTTTACAATTAGAAGCACGCCCCTAGGGACACACTTATCCTCTGCATCACCAATAAACTTAACCCCTTCCCTGCCAGTGTCATTTTTACAGTAACAGTGCATATATATAGCATTGATTACTATAGTAATGTCACTGGTACCCCCAAAAGTGTAAAAAATGTCAGTCAAGGGTCCAATCTGTCCGCCGCAATGTCGCAGTACCGCAAAAAAAAACGCAGATCACCGCCATTACTCGTTAAAAAAAAACAATAAAAATTACAAAAATCTTTCCCTTAGTTAGTAAACGCAATAACTTTTGCGCAAACCAATCAAAATATGCTTATTGCGATTTTTTTTTACCAAACATATGTAGCAGAAAACAAATTGGACTAAAATGTTAAAAAATTTTGATTTTTACATTTTTGGGGTGGGGGGGGGGGGGAATTTCATATAAAAAAATTTGAAAAATATTGTTATTTTTTCAAAATTGTCGCTCTTTTTTTTTTTATAGCGCAAAAAGTATAAATCGCACAGGTGATCAAATACCACCACAAGAAAGCTCTGTTTGTGGGAAAAAAGGACGTCAATTTAATTTGGGTACAGCATCGCACGACCGTGCAATTGTCCGTTAAAGTCACGCAGTGCCGAATCGCAAAATAGGGCCTGGTCTTTGGGCAGCCAAATCCTCTGGGGCTTAAAGCAGAGTTCCACCCTCGGAAAGTTTTTTTTAATAAAAATACCCCCGGGACAGTCAGGGCTAGTGCATTCCACAATGGATAGCCTCTGATCTGTCCCAGGTCGCACTTACCTTTTAGAAGAAATACTTACCTTGAAAATGTCTTGTCCAGCGCTGCCTTATTAAAGGCAACAGAAAATTGCATTAGACTTGTCAGTAAAAGCAAAAAAAGGAAGAGACCACTGTGGTACTCAGCAGAAGTGGCCCAAATCATTAAAAATAAAAAGCTAGCATTTTGTAATTATAAAAAAACCCAGAGCAATGAAGATAAGGAAATCTACAAGATTAGGCAGAAAGAGGCCAAGCAAGTTATAAGAACTTCTAAAGCGCAGGCAGAAGAAAAACTAGCTCAGTCTATAAAAAAGGGGGATAAGACATTCTTCAGATATATAAATGAAAAAAGGAAATTAAAACAAGGAATAACTAAATTAAAAACAAAGGACGGAAGGTATGTAGAAGAGAATAAAGGGCTAGCCGATTGCCTTAATGAATACTTCTGTTCAGTTTTTACAGAAGAAAAAGAAGGAGAAGGACCTCCACTTGAAAGGATGACTAATGAATCGTTTGAGGCATGTGTCTTTACAGAGGAAGACGTTCTAAGATTGTTGTCTAAAGTGAAGACAAATAAGTCAAAGGGTCCTGATGAGATACACCCAAAATCATGAAAAGAGCTTAGTGGTGAGCTGGCAAAACCATTAACAGATTTATTTAACCAATCATTAGTAACAGGAGTCGTCCCGGAAGATTGGAAATTGGCAAATGTCGTGCCCATTCACAAGAAAGGTAGTAGGGAGGAATCGAGCAACTATAGACCAGTGAGTCTGACATCAATAGGCAAATTAATGGAAACCCTATTAAAGGATAAGATTGTGGAACATCTTAAATCCCATGGATTGCAAGATGAAAAACAACATGGGTTTACTTCAGGGAGATCATGTCAAACAAATCTTATAGATTTTTTTGACTGGGTGACTAAAATAATAGACGGTGGAGGTGCAGTAGACATTGCATATCTAGATTTTAGTAAGGCTTTTGACACTGTCCCACATAGAAGACTTATCAATAAACTGCAGTCATTGAGCATGGACTCCCATATTGTTGAGTGGATTAGGCAGTGGCTGAGTGACAGACAACAGAGGGTTGTAGTCAATGGAGAACATTCAGAAGAAGGTCATGTTACCAGTGGGGTACCTCAGGGATCTGTACTGGGACCAATTTTGTTTAATATCTTCATAAGTGATATTGCAAAAGGCCTCGATGGTAAGGTTTGTCTTTTTGCTGATGACACAAAGATATGTAACAGGGTTGATGTTCCTGGAGGGAAACGCCAAATGGAAAAGGATTTAGAAAAACTAGAAGAATGGTCAGAACTCTGGCAACTGAAATTTAATGTGGATAAGTGCAAGATAATGCACCTGGGGCGTAAAAACCCAAGGGCAGAATATAGAATATTTGACACAGTCCTGACCTCAGTATCTGAGGAAAGGGATTTAGGAGTAATTATTTTAGAAGACTTAAAGGTGGGAAGACAATGTAATAGAGCAGCACGAAATGCCAGCAGAATGCTTGGATGTATAGGGAGAGGTATAAGCAGTAGAAAGAGAGAAGTGCTTATGCCGCTGTACAGAACACTGGTGAGACCTCACTTGGAGTATTGTGCGCAGTACTGGAGGCCATATCTCCAGAAGGATATAGATACTCTAGAGAGAGTTCAGAGAAGAGCTACTAAACTAGTACATGGATTGCAGGAAAAAAAATACCAGGAAAGGTTAAAGGACCTTAACATGTATAGCTTGGAAGAAAGAAGAGACAGAGGGGATATGATAGAAACTTTTAAATACATAAAGGGAATCAACTCGGTAAAGGAGGAGAGCATATTTAAAAGAAGAAAAACTACCACAAGAGGACACAGTTTTAAATTAGAGGGGCAAAGGTTTAAAAGTAAAATGAGGAAGTATTACTTTACTGAGAGAGTAGTGGATGCATGGAATAACCTTCCTGCAGAAGTGGTAGCTGCAAATACAGTGAAGGTGTTTAAGCATGCATGGGATAGGCATAAGGCTATCCTTCATATAAGATAGGGCCAGGGACTATTCATAGGATTCAGATATATTGGGCAGACTAGATGGGCCAAATGGTTCTTATCTGTCGACACATTCTATGTTTCTATCTCAGGTGTGGGCAGCTGTGGGCAGCTGAGGCCAGCGCGTCCTCAGGTGAGTATATTTTATTCTAAAACAAGGTAAGTAAAGAAAAAAAAATCGTGATTATCCATTTTATTTTTCAGGTGAAAGAGAGCAAGCAGATGGGGAAAAATTACTTTTAAGGGTGGAACTCCACTTTAAGTGGTAACATGCTTTAAAGGTATATATATATATATATATATATATATATATATATATTTTTTTTTTTTTAAGGTTACAAATGCTTTAATACAAACATTGATTGAAAGTGAAAAACAGTGTCCATGGAAAACCCCAAAGCCAAAAAAAGTCCTATATTAAACATGCATCATTTCAAATTCTTTGCAGTTTTCAAAATGTGCCAGTAGCATCCACCAACACCCAATAAATGATAAAGGTGCGGCCTTACCAGACCACAGTGATCACTTTATCCAGAGTGGTAGGCATAATATTAATCTGCGGTAGTGACACCGGGATGGACACCTATACTCAGCACAGAGTAACCTTCTCCACATCTCTATTGGCTTAAATCCATGTAGGAATAAAAAAGGATAAACGCTCCTCATGGAGTAGTATGTTTAAAATTAAAGTGGATGTAAACTCTCATATATACCCAGTAAAGTGAACAGTCTCAAATGATACACAGAGATGAAACAAATCCTCCTACATAAGTTTTACATGTGTATCTGCTGTCTTCAGCTCTATATATTTGTGTTAGAAATGTTCTCTTCCTGTTCAGCACTGGGAGTGTAGTGAAGCTTTACACGGTATGACAGCTGATTGGAGGAAAGGCACCCCTCCTCCCCCCTCCAAATAGACAGGGGAAGGAAGAGCTGTGCTGTGATAAGCCCAACTGTCTGTTAATCTATTTATAGCAACCTCCCAGGACACACATTTGAGCCTGATTTTAGAACTTGTCAGAAGTTATCAGTTTTTTTTATGTATTATAGTACAAGTAAACCCATCAATTTATCAGTTTAACCACTTCAGTCCTGGAAGGTTTTACCCCCTTAATGACTAGGCTATTTTTTGCGTTACGGCACTGCTTTATTTTAACTGACAATTGTACGGCTGTGCGACGATGTACCCAAAAAAGTGTATTTCCTTTTTTTCCCCACAAATAGAGCTTTCTTTTGGTGGTATTTGATTGCATCTGCAGATCTTATTTTTTGCGCTATAAACAAACATTGACCGTCAATTTAAAAAAAATATATTTTTTACTTACTATTGTGAAACGCATTCAATAAAAAAAATTAAAAAATCGAATTTGTATGAGGACTTGAGGACAAGAGGGCATACAATGCGATTAGAGGAGAAGCGTTTTAACCTCAGGCAACGCAGGAGGTTCTTTACTGTTAGGGCTACAAGATTGTGGAATTCTCTACCACAAGAGGTGGTTTCTGCGGGAAGTATGGTGGCTTTCAAAAGACTCTTGGACGTACATCTCAATGATCAGAACATTCAGGGGTATGAGAGATTATTACGGCCACACACACCTACACAGGTTGAACTGGATGGACTATTGTCTTTATTCAACCTCAACTACTATGTAACTATGTAATTTCTTCATTAATTTAGGCCAAAATGTATTCTGCTACATGTTTTTGGTTAAAAAAAAAAAATCCCAATACATGTATATTGATTGGTTTGCGCAAAAGTTATCATGTCTACAAACTATGGGATATTTTTATGGCATTTTTATTTATTTTATTTGTTTTTTTACTAGTAATGGTGGCAATCGGCGATTTCTAGCAGGACTACGACATTGCGGCGGACAAATCGGACACCTAACTGACACTTCTCTGGGGACCATTGACATTATTACAGTGATCAGTGCTAAAAATATGCACTGTTACTGTACTAATGACACTGGCAGGGGAGGTGTTAACATCAGGGGCGATCAAAAGGTTAAATGTGTCCCTAGGGGGTGCTTGCTAAATGTGAGGGGGATGGTCTGACTGGAGGAAGACAGAGATCCGTGTTCCTGTTTAGCAGGAACACAAGATCAATATCTTCTCCCCTGACAGAATGGCGATCTGCCTTGTTTACAGTCTGCCAGTCTGCCTCTCTCGGGAACGATTGGTGGGTCCCGGCAGACATCGCATCTGCTGGACCGACTGATTGGCTCCCACTGTGCCCAATCACAACGGGAGCTGGTCTGCGGGGGGAGCGTGCTCCAGACCAGGAAGAAGAATCGACTTACAGGTACGTCACTTTGCGCAGCCGCAGTAAATGTGCTGTGGGCGTTCCGGAAGCGGTTAAAAAAACAGTTACATTCCCGGCATGTGCAAGGAATGTAACTGTCTCATTGCCTGTGCTCTCAATCAAACTGTAAAACCATCCAATAGCTGGTGTCATAACTGATCACAGGTGCAGCATCATGGCAGTTGAAGAACAAACAGAGGCCAAGATGGCGGCTTCCTTGGCTGAAAGCGATAGGAGGATTTACTTCCACTTTAACACTCCTCGCTGCCCTGCAAAATGGACTCCAATGCCGCTTGCCAGAAGGGAATGTTTTAGCGTGTGTCAAGTGTGAACAGGCCCAAAGGCTTCCCCACTTTATCCAAAACAAAAAAGTTTTATATAAACCTCTTCTCAGAATATTGGCATGCATGGTTCACATTGAAAATATAATAAAAAAAATGGGATTTTTCCTAGAAAATATACAGGCACTCCCTGTGAGTTCCATTATTTTGGACAGGATCCTTTGTCTTATAAGGAAGTGTTATATGTGATTATATTTAAACTCGCTCATGGAAAAAAAAAAATCTGTGACTCTCCTCGCACAAAGCCCGGCGAGTGTTATGTCCCTGCAGGATGGAAGTTTGCCTGGTGATGATTTGTGGTTTCACTCAACACACACAATTCTTTGTTGGTGCCTGCCTGGAATCGGCTATTATATAAACCACACCAGGGCTTTATATTTTCAACTTTCCTTTAAAACTAACCAGACGCCCTTCGAGGCAATTGATGTATGCAATCTTAAAGGGCCAGTCCATCCCCACAATAATCATTTATTTATAGGTGGTTGAGTCTAGAATACAGTTAACACAAAGAGTGAGACTGCCTTGTATATTTTGCGGTGAGTGTGCAGACCTCAAGCTCACAGGTCTTACCATCAGGGCTGGCTCACATTGTATACTCTTGCGGTAACGTGCAATAAAATTACGCTTTTATGTAGATTTTTACATATGCCAACACGCTCTTTTAATATGGGCTGATGTCTGCTTTAATGTACATCAGTGCGTGTTTTTTGTGTGCTTGTATAAAAGGTTACAATAGAGTTCATTTTAACACTCAGAGTCCTGAGATACTTAAATGGCAACTCCACTTAGGTGGAGGAAAAAATCTGCAAATAAAGAGAAAATAATATAGCGTATACAATTGTGACACAAATCATATTGTAATTGAATGTTTTAAAAATTACCTTTCTTTTTCAATCTGCAGCTCTTGTCATTTTCTGAAAATGCGATATGGCTACCTGGAGGTGTTCTGTTCACAGAATGTATACTGACCACACCCCAGAAACATCATTTCCTGCTTGTGTTATTGGTTCACCGATTTTCCCAGAAGTCTGCCTAAGAGTCAGATTTCTGGCATCCCCTGCAACAAAAATGTCATTTTTGGTGAGATAGTCCCAATAGGAACACATCTAAAGGGATGCAATGCAATATGGCTACCTGGAGCTGTTCTGTACAATGAATGTGTACTGACCACACCCCAGAAACATAATCTGTTGTGATTGGCTCATCAATTTTCCCAGAAGTCTGCCTAAGATACAAGTCAGATTTCTGGCATCCCCTGCAACAAAAATGGCATTTTTGGTGAGATATTCCCAATAGGAACATTTCTAAAGGGATAAAGGCCCAGCAGCTTTCCTCATTAGAGCCCTGCAGCTGCCACAGCTGATAGAATATTATGAAACTACTCCCATTTGACCCACTCAGCACAGAGGAACAAACAATGGATTCTTCAGAATAACAAAAAGTAGGAATCTGCAACAAAGTTTGTTAAAATTCCTGCAATGTACAGAGATCACCCAGAGGGGAATGTTTTAAAGGGCAACTCCACTTTTGTGGGGGGAAAAAATAGCAAATTAAAAAAAAGTCACGTAGTGTATACATTTGCTACACAAGTCACATTGTAATTGAATGTTATAAAACATTACCTTTCCATTTCAATCTGCAGTGCTGTCATTTTCTGTAAAATGCAATGCATTATGGCAGCCTGGAGGCGTTCTGTACACAGATAGTGTACAGAACTTACCCTGAAATGTCATTTCCTAATTGTGTGATTGGTTGCACCAAGATACAAGTCAGATATTAAAGCATCCCAGATAAATGCAGTCTCACCAGTGCTCCATAAATGCAGCTTTACCAGTGCCCTATCAATGCAGCCTCCTTAGTGCCAGATCAATGCAGCCTCACTAGTGCCAGATCAATGCAGCCTCACCAGTGCCAAATCAATGCAGCCTCACCAGTGCCAAATCAATACAGCCTTACCAGTGCCCCATCAATGCAGCCTCACCAGTGCCAGATGAATGCAGCCTCACCAGTGCCAGATCAATGCAGCCTCCCCAATGCCAGATTAATACAGCCTCACCAGTCTTAGATCAATAAAGCCTCAGCAGTGTCAGATCAATGCAGCCTCATCCGTGTCCCATCAATGCAGCCTCACCAGTGCCAGATGTATGCAGCCTCACCAGTGCCAGATCAATGCAGCCTAACCAGTGCCAGATCAATGCAGCCTAACCAGTGCCAGATCAAAGCAGCCTCACGAGTGCCAGATCAATACAGCCTCACCAGTGTCAGATCAACGCAGCCTCACCAGTGCCAGATCAATGCAGCCTCACCAGTGTCAGATCAACGCAGCCTCACCAATGCCAGATCAATCCAGCCTCACCAGTGCCAGATCAATACAGCCTCTCCAGTGTCAGATCAATGCAGCCTCACCCATGCCCCATCAATGCAGCCTCACCGGTACCAGATCGATGCAGCCTCACTAGTGCCAGATCAATGCAGAATAACCAGTGCCAGATCAATGCAGCCTCATGAGTACCAGATCAATACAGCCTCACCAGTGTCACATCAATGAAGCCTCACCAGTGCCCCATAAATGCAGCTTTACCAGTGCCAGATCAATGCAGCCTCCTCAGTGCCAGATCAATGCAGCCTCATCAGTGCCAGATCAATGCAGCCTCACTAGTGCCAGATCAATGCAGCCTCACCAGTGCCAGATCAATGCTGCCTCATCAATGCCAAATCAATACAGCCTTACCAGTGCCCCATCAATGCAGCCTAACCAGTGCCAGATTAATGCAGCCTCACCAATGCCAGATCAATACAGCCGTACCAGTGGCAGATCAACACATGGTAAACAGTGCATGGGGATTGGAGAGTCGCCGAATCACACAGAACGGAGATCTCGCACTGAACCGGCGTGGCCGCTGTCATAGGAAGTCCTGCCTCCTATGATAGACGTCACCAGTGTGCTGTCTATCATAGGAGCTGGCCCAGGAAGCGGGACTTCATAAGACAGTGGCTGCGTGTAAGCGGGAGATCCCTGTTCTGTGTTATCCGACGGCACTTAATCCCCCTTCCCCTCCGAGGCAGCCTTAAAAGCCCAGTGGGATCCTGGGCGCCCCCCCAGCCCCAGCTCGCGGTGCACCCACCAAGCATCAGCCCAAAGGAGGGACAAAACCAGGGACAGTATCGGGTCGGGACAATGACCTCAGCTCGGGGACTGTCCCCGGAATCCGAGGACGCCTGGTCATCCTAGTATATTTACACTATACACGTGTGTTTGAGCTGCTCTAGGGTGCACACCCTAATGCTATAGGCTGCGAACACCTATGCCTGCAGCAAAAATGTCATCATTGTTGCTCTAAAGGAAAATCACATCTAAAGGGATGCAGACCCCTCACTTGCCTCATGAGAGCCCTGAAAGTTCAGCAGCTGTTTGATAATTATACAATCACTCCTATACAGATGCACAAGGACACAGAAAAACAAACAGCTATTTCTTCAGAATAACAAAAGGTAGGAATCTGCAAGAAAGTTTGTTACAATCCTTGCAATGTACATAGATCACCCAGTTCTTTTCCCAACAAAAGTGGAGTTACTCTTTAAAGTGTATGTAAACCTCTCTTATTTTCTTCCTTTTAGCCTGCTAAATATCTTTTCTATGTTATATCTGTTTAACCGTACCCCATTTAAAAAAAAATCTGGCTTTAGGGTTTTAAATAGTCCAAAATAATCCAAATATGGGAATCTGTGTGATGACACACGCCATACACTGTCATCAATTTAATATAAGTTTACCCGTTGACCCTCTGGTTTGTAAAGAGATAATTGAAGGACCCAAGCTCAAGAAGGGGCCAAGAGATCCTGTGCCCGAAAAGGGAGCATGAATAGCGGAGGGACACATCGTCAGGGGAGTACATTAGGTCAAGTGGTGAGTCGCCTGTTGTCACTTACCTGGTTAGTGTACCTGACGAGAGGAGGAAGGCCTCTCGTGCAGCTTCAGCTCGGGGGCCACTGATAGTGGAACAGTAACTGCGAGAGCACAGTGAGGTATGAGTGTCTATGATCAGTCCAGTAGTCTGCGTAGGTAGTATCTGACACTTCACTGGGAGGATGCCAGGAACCGGAGCAGGTAAAAGTGGGCAGATGTCACAGCATAACGAGCTGTAGATGCCCAGCAGGAGGCAGATGAGAACATGCTGGACTGAAAGAGCTGTAGCCGGCTAGATAAGCAGGATGCAGGGTCAAGTAAGCCAGGTCGGTAACAGACAGGTAGATTAAGCATGGACAGCAGACAGAAGAATAGTTGAGTCACAGGCCAGTGTAGGAACAGTAAGCAGATCAGGCAAGAGCAGGAAGCAGAGGCCGAATCGGGAAACAAGCGGAGGTCAGGGCAGGTAGCAGACAAGCATGGTCAGGAGCAACTCAGGTCAAAATCAGAGGTCAGGCACAAGAATCAGGAACAAGCACACAGAACACTGGCTAATGCTGTTTGGTCTACAGCATGGGTGTCCAACCTTTTGGCCTCTCTGGGCCACATTGAGTGTAGAGAAATTTTCTTGGGCCGCATATAAAATATAGACTATAGTTAAGGCATGTAATAAAATCCCGCCGCACCCCCCCCCCCCCCCCCGCACTAATTTAACACAACTAGAGGATGATCAAATTAAATGGAATCAGTATACAGAGGTTTACTTCTTCTGAGAGACAATAAAGGAACACTCTAACAACCATGACCACTTCAGTGATTTGAAGTGGTCATGGTGGTACGAGTCAGAAACACTGCACATTCTCGCCTCCCCCCCCCCCCTCAGCCTCTGCATACCGTTATTTGGATGCTGCAGTGGCCGTGCCCCCGCCCCGACTTCCTTCCTCCCCAGCAAAAAAAGGTTGTCAGGGGGCAGTGGGCCGCATTGCTTGAGCACATACGCGCATCTGTGTACATCTGTTTGGCCAGTTCCAGGCCACACGTATGTGCCTGGAAACTCCATCTGCACTATGGGCAAGCCTTTTATGACACCTGTGTTGATTGAAGAAACAGGTTTGTGTAGGAGCGCCATTTCAAACTCAGCGGTAAGGAAATAACGGTTATCCTGACCCCTTAAAAATTTCAGAACACCCCTTTTAATATTAGAGAATGAGAAAACTTAGCAGTTGTCTACTTTCTTTCTATATAATCCCAGCACTGCTTTAAATAAACTTGTGTAGATACACTATATGAACAATGTCATATATGATGATGTCTTAGAACAACTGACCAACAAACCTCATATGAGCTCATTAAACATCCCATTCCAAAAATAACGGGCATTAATACTGGAATAGTATAGACTGGACTCCATTTTTGTAATGGACTCCATTTTGTCTGACTCCATCTTTACAATAGGGAGTAGTCCAACACAACCACAGTTGTAACAGCTTCCACTCGTCTCGGAAGACTTTCCACAAGATTTTGGAGTGTGTCTGTAGAAATGTGTGCCCATTCAGGCAAAAGAGCATTTGTGAAGTCCTATATTGATGGTAGACTAGCACATCTTGCTCAGAAATTGCCCTTCATTTCATTCCAAAGGTGTTTAGTGGGGTTGAGGTAAACATAGACAATGTGGGCTATGTGGGACTTTAAGTGAGACACCAGCAGGTATGCCCAGCGTCTCCATCCCTGTATCGGAAAAAACGAATTGAAAAGGATTAAAAGAGGTGCATGGAAGCCAGCCAGCCCCCGGTCTGATGTACTCACCCTCCAGTCTGCCACCAACCAAGTAGACCTGTCTCATGATATAAATAAAGAACAGGGGTTTGGTTGACACGCATTTGCAGACGCATGTGTAAGCTGCAGAGCTATGACACAGCACCCTGTTTTATCTGCAGTCCTAACACTTTTAAATTTGAGTGTCTCCACTCTGGGAGCACATGGCTGCTAATCGATGGATAGGAGGCAGGTGAGAGGGAGCAGCCCAAACTTCCCCCAACCCACCTCCATCCATGACTGGTGAGTGGGGTTGAGGTAAAGGCTCAGGGAAGGCCACTCAAGTTCCTCCACACCAAACTCAACAAAGCACATCTTTATGGATCTTTCTTTGTTCACAGTGGAACAGACAAGGGCCTTTCCCAAACTGGAACCACAAAGTTGGAAGAGCACAATTGTCTAAAATGCTGTAGGATGAACAGTATCCTGCCCTGGAAACACCTAAACCCAATCATTTGGAGGGATGTCCACATGGGGTGTCTATAGAAGGTCCAATTTGTCCAATATCTCCATCCACTCTAGAACCACATCTCAAAAACATATCACTATTTATTTATGAGAGTGAGTTGTTTTTACATTTCTATAGAGAAAGTTTATGAGTTTCTTAAAGATTTCTAAGAGAATAAAAACAAGAGGAAAGAAACAAAAAGTAATTACCATAAATTGCTTCAAGTGCATTAAACAAAAAGTGCTTTTATCAAAGCAGCTATCATACATAGTGCCTGGAAATGTAGCCCCTGAGTGACAGGGAAGGATTATACATCCATTAGGCAAACTGGGTGGATCTTTTTATTTTTTTCTTTCCGACTTGCCTCTCCTTTTATCTTTTCGCTATGTCTAATGCACTCTTGCAGTTTTTGAATTCTCAAAGAAAAAAAAAAAAGGTATTAAAAGAACAACATAATGGTGTCTAATAAAGGTCGCTATGGCAACTGGCTGTTGCTGGAGATATTTTTTATAATGAGGGACTTGAGACAAGGGGCGCACTTCCGTCACAAAACAACAACAACAAAAAAAAGTCAATTTCATTTTGTTTTAACCCAAAGTCTACCATGGAGGGTACAGTGTTTATTTTTAACCACTTAAGCCCCGGAAGATTTTATCCCCTTCCTGACCAGGGCCTATTTGCAATTCGGCACTGCGTGACTTTAACGGACAATTGCGCGGTTGTGCGACGCTGTACCTAAACGAATTTGATGTCCTTTTTTTCCCACAAACAGAGCTTTCTTTTGGTGGTATTTGATCACCTGTGCGATTTTTTTATCATGCGCTATAAACAAAAAAAAAGCATAAATTTTGCAAAAATAACAATATTTTTCACATTTTTTATGTGAAATTCCCAAAAAAAAATGTAAAAATCAAAATTTGTTAACATTTTAGGCCAATTTTTTTTTTACCATATGTTTGGTAAAAAAAATTGCAAAAAGCATATTTTGATTGGTTTGCGCAAAAGTTATTGCGTTTACTAACAAAGGGAAAGGTTTTTGTCATTTTTGTTGTTTTTTTTTTTTAACGCGTAATGGCGGCGATCTGCAAATTTTTTTTGCGGGACTGCGGACAGATCGGACCCTTGACTGACATTTTTGACACTTTTGGGGTTACCAGTGACATTACTACAGTAATCAGTGCTATAAATATGCACTGTTACTGTAAAAATGACACTGGCAGTGAAGGGGTTAACTTTTTTGAGAGGGAGGGGTTAAGTGTGTCCCTAGGGGCGTATTTCTTACTGTGATTGGCTGTGGCTTGATGTGTAAGAACAGTGATCAACGGTCCTACATAGCAGAACCGTTTGATCACCATTCTTACACAGGGGAGAATGACAGGTGGCTTTGTTTACACTAGCCGCCTGTAACGGACGATCGGGTCCGCCGGGCACACGCGCGGGAGAGTCCGTGACCACGCGGGAGCGGGAGCGCGCCTCCCTAGAGCCTCACAGGCTAGCGACGTAGTCCTACGTCGCTTTGCCTGTGAGGGGCTGACCGCCGCCGTAAATAGTCGTGCGGCGGTCGGCAAGTGGTTAATTTGATCACAAAAACAAAAAAAGGAAACTTGTACTGGGAGATCAATGTGGGCATTCTGAGAGTTGAGGGGAGGGGAAAAATATTGATGAACCAGTATGTTTATCTTATTGGTATTGCTATTTTAAAGTGTTGATCTTAAAGTAAAGGATTTAGTTCCCAGGCAGGCGGCTTCCACACCCCAAAAATGGAAATTGCAAATCCATACCACTGCCAGGAGGTCCACTTACAATTTTATTCCAATAAAAGTCAGAGGGACAATCCAAAGAGTAGCCAGTGTGTTTCAGGGGTTCAAAGAAACCCCTTTAATCAGGGCTTGGTTGGCTCCAAATGAATTGCTGACATGGCCTGTGCTTGTAATTAAACTGGAAGAAATAACATTTAAAGCGGAGTTCCACCCAAAAATGGAACTTCCGCTTTAGGTATTCTAACCCCCTGACATGCCACATTTGGCATGTCATTTTTTTGGGGGGGGAGCAGGTACCTAGTTTTGACAGGTACCCTCTCCCACTTCCGCTCGGAGCACCGTGGCGCCCTGAACGGAAGTTCTCCTCTCCCCCTCCCTCCTTGCAATCTTCTGGGACATGTCAGAGGTCCCAGAAGATTGCCGGCCAATCAAGACGCGCAGCGCGACTCGCGCATGCGCAGTGGGTACCCGGCTGTGAAGCTGCAAACTGTCACAGCCGGGTGCCCACAGCTGTGATGCCGGCGCCGAAGGAGAGGATCGAGGCTTTGGGCAGCCGCATCGCTGGACTGTTGGACAGGTGAGTGAAATGGCTGGAAATCCGCTTTAAGGTCCAGTTCACTTCTAGTTTATTCACATTGTTTCCATTCAAGCTCTAATGAAGGGGTTGTTTTTGGATCATCTAAATGCTTTGGATACTCTTTGGATTGTCCCCCTGACTTTTATTGGAATAACGTTGTATCTGGACCTCTTAGCAGTGGTGTAGCACTTCAATTTCCGTTTCAGTACATTCTGGTACATTGACTCGTAGAATGCGGATAGTCAGGAATTATTGAAGCCATTGGATCAGGATGACAGACCAGCAACCAGCATATTTAGTAAGTCAGCAATCACAGACGATGTATTTCTCTTAACACGTGTTTGCTTTCAAAATATAACTGAAAATGTCTTTGTTTTTTTATTTGGATGGAGTAAGGGAGGGTTATAACCCCTTTAATGTTTTTTTGCCATCTGTGTCCCATTGGGGAGATTTCCCACCACTTCCTGTCTCATAGCCACAACAGGAAGTGGAAAAAAAAGTAGGGGAAACACTGGTTTTCACCAGGGTCATTAGAACTATTATCCTCATTGGAAAATTTCCTATCTATTTCTGTTCTGGTCACAACTCAAAATTTGTAAAATTTTGTATATTTAATATATATTATATATATATAATTTGTAAAACTTAAATTTTACTCTTGGAGAAAATGACAAACAAGATTATTAGAGAGGGCAAATCTCACCAATGGGAGCACCGACAACAATGAAAACAGGTGTTATGAACATTTAAACATTTTTTTTTGATCTGCGGCACCATAGCTAAAACCTCCATCCCTGAAATTGTGAAAATAAATAAGGGGGCCAGTGGGACTTTGAGTGAGGTGAAACATTAGCTGTCAATAAACAAATAGAACAACGGGTGCCAAATAATGATTTATTGGTCAATGGCTACATGACGGAGAAATCAAGCAGCAATTGTAATAATCAAAACATGTCGGTCAATAAATTAATTTGGGAAAAACAACAGGAATGGATACCATGGAGAGAAACAGTACAAATGCACGTATATTGCATATAATATCAATGAGGAGTATATACTATATAATACTGTATTAAGAACCCATGTATATACAAGATACACGTTGCATAAATGCTCTGAATCTGAGGACAAAAGAGCAAGCAATCCACATAAACAAACATTTGAAATTTTCCATATATATTCCATGAATCCATGTCGTGATCTGTCATTTTGTAGCTCTACGCGTTTCGTGGAATTTTCATCCACTCTTCAGGAGCTTTATAAAATACCTAAAAAATAAAAATTAATTGGCACAGATATAATATTAATAAAAATAAGTATACTGGAAAAATCAAACTTGAGAACAGCCAAGATCTGAAAAGTTTGAATACTTACAAAAACACGATTGTATCAATTAATCAACCAGAGAATCTCCAAGGATATTCTGGGATTTTGAAGGATATAAAGGAAAAAAACATTTCTCATTGCTGGATGCACCAGAATGGATATACGTCTGATCCGGGGCTGAGGCGGGTGCACGCCACAAAAGGTCCAAGGTGGAACAGGGGGGAGGAACCAGATGGACCCCATAAAGAAAATAGGGTTTTCCAATAATCTCACACATAAGTGACCCAATGATCTGTTCAAAAACAACATTATTTAGTAAAAATAACGTATAAAAAATATACTGTAAAGGGACTAGGTCCAAATTGAGATATTGGGTGTGAGAAGATTCAAGAAGAAATGAATAAATACCATAGGATCCCAAAAGAAACACTAGAGTGCCGTGTAAGCCATAAGGCAATTAAGTGAAGAGGGAGAAAAAAGGAGCAATAAAGAACCTGCTTAAAGGATTGGAAGAGAAAGTGTGCGGGGGAAAAAAGAAGAAAAACCAAGGTGAGTTGAAAAAGAAATAAATGTGCAGATGATAGTGACTTACAGAGAGGATGTCAAAACGATGATGAATAAAACCAAAGTGCAGGCAGCGCATATAGAAATAGGATCCTAAGGATCCATCGGGTTTTTATCTCCCCAGACCTGGGCGAGTCCCCGCCAATGCCATGCGGATGCCAAAGGAAGGGGCGGGGTGGGACGGACCCGGCTTCCGGTGGGTGCTGGGCTCCGCCCACCACACTAACCCCTCCCAGCAGTCAGAGTGGAAGAAAAATCCAAATCCACTGATCGGCAATGTCAGACAGTGGATTGGCTAAGGGCATGACGCCGATGCTCAGCATGGCAATCTCCGCCCACCGTTCATACAGAGAAGGGGGGCGGGGTAGCAGGCCGAGCATCGCAACCCCGGAATCAGAGAACCATCTGGGCAGGAAACAGAAAGAGGGCAATGTTATTAAAAATAAATATATCTATAAAAAATATAGCACCACTTATTTTTATTAATATTATATCTGTGCCAATTAATTTTTATTTTTTAGGTATTTTATAAAGCTCCTGAAGAGTGGATGTAAATTCCACGAAACGCGTAGAGCTACAAAATGACAGATCACGACATGGATTCATGGAATATATATGGAAAATTTCAAATGTTTGTTTATGTGGATTGCTTGCTCTTTTGTCCTCGGATTCAGAGCATTTATGCAACGTGTATCTTGTATGTACATGGGTTCTTAATACAGTATTATATAGTATATACTCCTCATTGATGTTATATGCAATATACGTGCATTTGTACTGTTTCTCTCCATGGTATCCATTCGTGTTGTTTTTCCCAAATTAATTTATTGACCGACATGTTTTGATTATTACAATTGCTGCTTGATTTCTCCATCATGTAGCCATTGACCAATAAATCATTATTTGGCACCCGTTGTTCTATTTGTTTATTGACAGCTAATGTTTCACCTCACTCAAAGTCCCACTGGCCCCCTTATTTATTTTCACAATTTCAGGGATGGAGGTAGATATATTTATTTTTAATAACATTGCCCTCTTTCTGTTTCCTGCCCAGATGGTTCTCTGATTCCAGGGTTGCGATGCTCGGCCTGCTACCCCGCCCCCCTTCTCTGTATGAACGGTGGGCGGAGATTGCCATGCTGAGCATCGGCGTCATGCCCTTAGCCAATACACTGTCTGACATTGCCGATCAGTGGATTTGGATTTTTCTTCCACTCTGACTGCTGGGAGGGGTTAGTGTGGTGGGCGGAGCCCAGCACCCACCGGAAGCCGGGTCCGTCCCACCCCGCCCCTTCCTTTGGCGTCCGCATGGCGTTGGCGGGGACTCGCCCAGGTCTGGGGAGATAAAAACCCGATGGATCCTTAGGATCCTATTTCTATATGCGCTGCCTGCACTTTGGTTTTATTCATCATCGTTTTGACATCCTCTCTGTAAGTCACTATCATCTGCACATTTATTTCTTTTTCAACTCACCTTGGTTTTTCTTCTTTTTTCCCCCGCACACTTTCTCTTCCAATCCTTTAAGCAGGTTCTTTATTGCTCCTTTTTTCTCCCTCTTCACTTAATTGCCTTATGACTTACACGGCACTCTAGTGTTTCTTTTGGGATCCTATGGTATTTATTCCTTTCTTCTTGAATCTTCTCACACCCAATATCTCAATTTGGACCTAGTCCCTTTACAGTATATTTTTTATACGTTATTTTTACTAAATAATGTTGTTTTTGAACAGATCATTGGGTCACTTATGTGTGAGATTATTGGAAAACCCTATTTTCTTTATGGGGTCCATCTGGTTCCTCCCCCCTGTTCCACCTTGGACCTTTTGTGGCGTGCACCCGCCTCAGCCCCGGATCAGACGTATATCCATTCATATTGTAATTGAATGTTCTTAAAAGTTACTCTTCCTTTTCAATCTGCAGCTGCTGTAGTTTTCTGAAAATGCAATATGGCTACCTGGAGGTGTTCTGTACACAGAATGTATACTGACCACACCCCAGAAACATCATTTCCTGCTTGTGTGATTGGCTCACTGATTTTCCCAGAAGTCTGCCTGAGATACAAGTCAGATTTCTGGCATCCCCTGCAACAAAAATGTCATTTTTGGTTGGACACCCCCAATAGGAAATCACATCTAAAGGGATGCAGGCCCAGCAGATTTTCTCATTAGTGCTCTGCAGCTGCACAGCTGATTGATAATTATGAAACCACTCCCATTAGACCCACTCAGCACAGGGGCACAGAGGAACAAACAGTGATTTCTTCAGAATAACAAAAGGTAGGAATCTGCAACAAAGGTTGTTATAATCCTTGCAATGTACAGAGATCACTCAGAGGGGAATGATTTTTTATTTTTTTTTCAACAAAAGTGGAGTTACGCTTTAAAGCTGAAATTCAGACTAACAGCTAAACAAACTGAAAAAATACATATAAGATAGATTTTTTTTGCCTGCCAAAAGATTTATATTTCCCTCTATCCAGTTCTGCCAAACAAAACAAGGCCTGACCTGATCTGTCTTTGCTACAGTTTCACTTTAAACTAATAATCTCCACCCTGTGACGGGTCAGTGAAGGGAGAAGCAGCACAGTGATGAGCTCATCTCTCTCAGTCACTCTGCTCTCTCATGCTATCTGCATGCTTCTTACACATTAGCACAACTAAACAGCTTCTTCTGGTGCTTCTTCCTCCCTCTTTCTGAGATCTGCTGTTTAGATGTACAAAGACTGCGAGAGGCTGATACCGGGTCAAATCTAGGTACTTATACTGTTTACATTTTAACCGCTTTACCACTGCTCACATTGCTGCTACTGCAGCAATGTGGCTCGTTATCGTCCAGCGACATAGACCTACATCGCTGGACTCTGCCCCTTGTGGGCGGCGCGCGCGCCGCTGGAGGCTCACTCCCGCTGTGTTCAGTCACAGCGTAAGGACGTAAGACAGCAAAATCCTCCGGTGGTAAAGTGGTTAAAATAGAAGCATGGCCAAAGCTTTCTTGGTCATACTTCTTTTGTGGGTCACAGAAGTGCACTTGCTTATGCTGTTCTGTGACAGAATCAGCCGGCCACAGGCTAAAGTCTGTTGGTGTCACAGGGCTGCTCCAGGCTAGTGAAGGATCCCAAAATTAATGTAGGCATCCACCCACATGCTTGGAGGCAGAGCGGAGAGCGATGAATGTCAGTCACCGCTCTCTGCTCAGAGCAGACCAAGGACTTAGTGATCAATGCTCATGTGACCACTCAGTTCTTGGACGTATGCCTAGTACACGTGTTAAGTTTTTATGATGTTAGTACAGAGATCCACACAAAGTCCAAAATTAGGTTTTATTCAGAATGTTTAATGGGTGCTACAGCCAACACATTTCAGGGACCACCCATTGCCCCCTTAAAGTTTACCAGGTAACGATCAGCCACTCTGTAAACTGTGTTTACTATGCTTCAGTTTATGAATAAACAGCAGTGAATAAACAGCAGCCCCTGTCTTTATGTATCTGCAGTGCAGCTGAGGGTATAGAGAAAGGGACTGGGCAATGTTTCCTCAGTCCCTTTCTCTGTCTCAAAGGTGAAACATCAGAGGTCTGTTTAGAGCCCTCATATTTCCCCAAAGCCCCCCCCCCCCCCAAAAAAAAACACCCTAAAAAATAATATTGTAAAAACTACTAATAAATAAAATAATAAAAACAATAAGAAATAAATAAATAAAATATGACCCTGTTCACTGCTCTACGAACACCATCCACTGCTCTACTGGCTAACACCATCCGCTGCCCTACTGACCCCTACCACTGCTCCACTATCTAACACAATCCACTGCCCTACTGACCTCTACCACTGCTCTACTATCTAACACCATCCACTGCCCTATTGACCTCTTCCACTGCTCTACTGGCTAACACCATCCGCTGCCCTACTGATCCCTACCACTGCTCCACTATCTAACACCATCCACTGCCCTACTGACCCCTACCACTGCTCCACTATCTAACACCATCCACTGCCCTACTGACCTCTACCACTGCTCTACTATCTAACACCATCGACTGCCCTATTGACCTCTTCCTCTGCTCTACTGGCTAACACCATCCGCTGCCCTACTGACCCCTACCACTGCTCCACTATCTAACACCATCCACTGGCCTACTGACCCCTACCACTGCTCCACTATCTAACACCATCCACTGCCCTACTGACCTCTTCCACTGCTCTACTGGCTAACACCATCCGCTGCCCTACTGACCCCCTACCACTGCACCCCTACCACTGCTCCACTACCCTACCGCTGCTCTACTATATAACACCATCCACTGCCCTACTGACCTCTTCCACTGCTCTACTGACTAACACCATCCGCTGCCCTACTGAGTTCGTCCACTGCTCTATTGACTAACACCATCCACTGTCCTACTGACCCCATCTACTGCCCTATTGACCCTGTCTACTACTCTACTGACTAACACCATCCACTGCTCTACTGACACCAACCTCCGTCCTACTGACACCAACCTCTGCTCTACTGACCCCGTCCACTGCTCTACTGACAACAACCTCTGCCCTACCGACACTGTCTACTGCTCTACTGATAAAGTCCAGTACTCTACTGACATCGTAAACTGAACTACTGACACTGTCCATGTTTTAATACATTTTAATGTCTATATGTATATATATAATGTATATATATATATATATATATATATATATATATACTGTATATACACACACATTTGTGTTGGAGCTTTGGGGTGCACACCCTAATCCAGTGGTCTGAAATAAAACCTAATTTTGGACTGGTGTGGTGCTTTGATTTTCAGACTTAAAGTGATTGTAAAGTCTTATTTTTTTTTTTCTATAAAAATAACAAACATGTCATACTTACCTCCTCTGTGCAGTTGGTTTTGCACTGAGAAGCCCAGATCCTCCTCTTCTTGGGTCCCTCTTCGGTGCTCTTAGCCCCTCCCTCCAGCCAAGTGCCCCCACAGTAAGCAGCTTGCTATGGGGGCACCTGAGCCGAACCGCTGCTCTGTGTGTCCATTCAGACACGGAGCCATAGTTCAGACCCACCCCTATCTCTCCTCATTGGCCAACCAACTTTGATTGACAGCAGCAGGAGCCAATTGCATCGCTGCTATTTTTCGGCCAATCAGTAGGAAAAGTCTTGGACGGCCAAGGCACTCATGGACATCACTGGATGAAGATGGTGCTCAGGTAAGTATTAAGGGGGCTGCGCCACACAGAAGGTTTTTTTATCTTAATGCATAGAATGCATTAAGATCAAAAAAAAAAAAAAAAACCTTTCTGCCTTTACAATCACTTTAAATACTACTTGGCCATATGACTGACTAAGCAGATTTACTAAAGTAGGTTTAGCTGTCACATTAATAAAGACAATGTAATTCTTTTTTTATGCAAATTCTACGAAGATCCAGTGATTGCTTCTGTGGCACACAAATACACGTTGGTATTAGTTAATGGTTTTGCTATTCTTATGAACAAAGAACTGGTCTAACACTGAACTCAGAGAAAATTAAACCAGCTGTTCTGCTGGGAAGTAAAGTACAAATCTGCATCTCTTTGTAGATGATTTAAGCTGTGTAATCAGGTAATTACTGTAATTAATGAACAAATTAGAAATTAAAAGTTTTTTTTTTTAGCTACAACATAAATAAGATTACCACAATGTAATTTTTTGCCAATTTGCTATACCTACTAATCTTGCCTGAAGTATTAAAGGGACATTACAGGTAAAATATTACAAATTTGCATTTAAATCCCAACTCCAAGCAGATACATAACTTCACAGATTAAACTGACACTACACAAAATCCTTATTTTTCAAAAATAATCCATACACATTTAGGATGATTTTCTAAAACTGGAGAGTGCAAAATTTGGTGCAAATATGCAGAGAAACCAATCAGAAAAGAAAAAGGAAAGAGGTATGGTGGCACTGCCTAAAGATTAAGTGTCACATGTGCAAAAGAAGCAAATTTATAAAAACTTTGTAAGAAATGTATATAATGACCTAACATATAAATAAGGTGTCAAATGTGCTCAAATTTTCCTATACAAAAAATACATAGCTATATATAAATAAAGTGCCAATCAATATATTAAAGCCTAATAATAATAAATATATATAATAACAGTGCTAAAAATCACAAAGCCAATCATAGATCAATATCATCTAACTAATTCTAACAACAAAATCAATCATGTGATCGAATAGCGATCACATAATCACCGAGCCCCGAGTACCGTTAACCCCAATCTGCTGTGTCCAGGAGACACAGCTCCCCCCTTAGCTCTAGTAGCCAAAATGAGGTACATGTACGAGATATTGATTGTATATGCACTGTGGCTCGTTGGCAAATGGTTAAACCAGAGTTTAGAGTCACTCTAAATACATTTATAGGATATTTTTAACCTCCCAAAACAGTTGTATTATTTTCCATCCAGTCCTTAGATTTATACAGCCCTATCACATGGCACAACCAGCCTGGTCACCTGATTTTTCTTTACTGCAGTTAAAGCTGAAGCAGGGCCAAAAACTATGTTTGTGCATTCACTCTGTAAAATTAGGGTACCTCTAAAGAAGTGTGCCCCATTTTTAATGGTTGCTTGCTTGGCACCTCCTTCACTCAGAATATTTCACACAGTGCAAGGTGTTCAGCGAAAAAAGGAGGTGATCTCCCCCTCCTCCAATCACAGAATGCCTTTTATTCTTTAAAAACAATGCAACAATCTTTTCCTGTCTGCCATTTTCTCTTGTGCATTGTCCCCAATTTCTAAGGACTACATATCCCATGGTACCTTGCTGCCTGCAAGAAGTGATTCCTGTACTGACTCCGCCTCCTGAAACTCCTCCTCTCTGGACCTCTGTAATCCACTGGGAAGACAAAAAATGTATCCCAGGTCTCCCCACGGGGGGAAAAGGGAGAGGGGGGAAGACATTGGGAAATGGGGATTTTAATGTGCCCAAAAATCAATCACTATAGACCATAACTAAAAACAATTTTTATTTTATTATTACATTCAAAGTTTTTTTTTTTAATTACAAAAAATATAATAAGCATAAAAAATGTCATGTTATACATGTCATCATATAGTACAATAATCTGCATTTAGGTAAATCCCACAAGATATGGATCGACGCATTTCGCCAAGGGTATGGGCTTTTTTAGGATCCAATCCTCAATGTTTTTAAACCTTATATCAGATAAACAGTACAAATAGTATATCAGTTCCAAAACACATATAAACATACATTGTAGCATATACTGAGAAATGTATTTTAAAAAATCAAGAGTAAAGAAAGAAGGAAACACAGGATGTCATTTAATCAAAAACTGTACCGAAATGGATATATGCTCTACCCCTACCTATGTATTTCATAAAATTGCCTTAAAACCTTTTTTTCCTATCTCTCTTTGAAGATATTGTAATGTTAGTAACTTTAGAATGAAAAGGAATTGAGGTTTGAGACGATTTTTTGAAATACATGGGTAGGGGTTGAGCTTATATCCATTTTAGTGTGTGAGTTTGTTTTGTATTAATTAGTGGAGTAGCCCCCCCCCCCCAATTCAGTTTTAGGGAGTAGTGCTGATACCTTGGAGGACTCTAGGGTGTGGGTTTTTCTTTTGTGTCATCAAAAACTGTGTGTATATAACTTGATGAAAGAAGGGAAATAAACCCCTCTGTAATCCACCTCTTGTGTGACACAGCAGTGCCTACCCACAGGACATAGTGACTACGTGTCACACAAAGTACGTTTACAAACGCTCAGAACTTCAGATTAAGGCTAGAAATAATTGAAATACAATTCAGAAAAGAATATATGATTTTGTGTTTTGGCAATAGATACACTTTAAAGTTCAAAATGTTTTCTTTAAAAAGGTTGCCATGCAATGCGCAATGTTTTTAGCAGTGAAGCCTTCTCACCTAACAGAAGCGGAGGCTGGTTATTGCTTCATCTACACGCATGGGCATCCGCAGAACTTTTTTCAGGGGGGGGCATCATTTTAAGGTCACCCATGCTCCGCCCCTTTTTAACAATGGCATAAGGAGGAGGGGCTTAGTCATTATACTTATTATTAGTATTTTTTTTTAAGCGCAAACAGCAGCATTTATTTTTAAAGCATTTGTTAACCTAAAAAAAAAAAAATTGATCCTGTTCCCTTAAAGCATGTTATACAGCACAGTAGAGCTGCACGATTCTGGCCAAAATGAGAATCACGATTTTTTAGCTTGGAATAAAGATCACGATTCTCTCACGATTCTCTGTGTAACAAAAAAAAAATTGGGATAACTTTACTGTTACGTTTTTTTTTTTTTTATTCATTAAAGTCTATTAATTGGGTTTGAAAGACTGCTGCGCAACTACAGTGTGACATAAAATATTACAACAATCGCCATTTTTTTCTGTAGGGTCTCTGCTAAAAAAATATATAAAATGTTTGGGGGTTCTAAGTACTTTTCTAGCAAAAAAAAAATGATTTTAACTTGCAAGCAACAAGTGTCAGAAAAAGGTCCAGTCTTTAAGAGGTTAAACTTCCTTTCTCCCTGGCAGAGGGAAGGAAAAGATACAATGTAATCATTTTTGTTTATAGTTACTGGGAGACTAATGCTGATAGGCGTT